>NW_026262681.1:2057500-2803152 GCF_021869535.1 Mytilus californianus
TGAAATAGCAGTTGTTTACCAATTTTGAGATCGCACTTATCCAATAAAACGATACAAATTAAGGTGAAAGGCAAAAACTTGAGGAGCGAGGGTCTTGGTGTTATGTCCATATTGAAAAATATCAAGAACAACTAATCGCCGATAACGCGTATAAAGCTTGTAACAAGTCCATAAGAATTAGTTTAGTATTTATTTTAGTCATCAAATGTGATACAGGAGGACAATTTGCATTTTATTAAAAGCTTAGGAAAATGTTTTCCTGCACTTTGCTTTAGAATTATTTAAAACCACTGGGTCCATGGTGGAGGTTTCTTTCCCTAGGGTCTCACCAACCCAGTATTTAGCACCTCTGTCTTGATATGAATAATCATTGATATGGTCATAGTCATATATCAACTGTTTACAAAACTTTGACTTTTTCGAAATGCTAAGGATTTTCAAGTATAACAACTAAATAAATTGTGTTTCCAAGAATAAAAGAGAGACAAAGGATACCAAAGGGACATCCAAACTCATAAGTCGAAAATAAACTGACAACGCCATGGCTCAAAAAGAAAAAGACAAACAGACAAACAATAGTACACAATACAACATAGCAAACCAAAGACTGAGCAACATGAACACCACCAAAAACTGGGGGTGATCTCAGGTGATCCGGAAGGGTAAGCAGATCCTGCTACACACGTGGCACACGTTGTGTTGTTAATGTAAGTCACATTCAGGGGAAGGGGACGAGATTGTAGTTACGACAATTGGAACATATCCGTCGTCATCTGTGAAACAGATATTCCATATTATCATCCTTCCCTACAGCTATATCTGTTTCCTCAACGTATGTGTAAAACTCGTATCACGATAGCGCGTGCTCTGAGGAGACATTATCAACTTGAGGAGGAAATATCAACAAATTCTCCCAACATTTATTCCATCATTGTAATGGTATCATGTCACTTACAAAGATGACTTGACCAAATAAATTACACTTGCATACCAATTTTTTCATTGTGCTTTTTTTATGTTGCAACATTTACCTTTTATGCTTGAATAAGCAATAGTAAAAACGTGTCCCACCGGATTCTTAATAACGTCTGCCGGGACTACTTTTTTTTCAATTGAACTCTGTGACCTTACATGAACTCCTGATATGACCTACATTGAGATCAGTCTACCGAAACAGTTGTCAACAAAGCGGGGGTGGAAAATTTAACGATTAAAACTACATTTACAGTATAAACCAATTATTCACAGTAAAACCAATAACAAATTAAATCTAAATTGTTTAAATGCACTTGTGTTTAATAACAGTAAAGCTAAAACATTTTACATTAAATTATGAAAAGATCTATATCAGAGCTCAAACACCCTTTTCCAGACAAGTCTAAAGCACTTATTTCGTCTGCTGAAACAAAACAAAACAAAACAAAAACACAGAATGGCCACTGATACTGAGAGTGAATCATGGGAATCGGGAGACAATTCAGACAAAAATACATTATTAAGTGAAATGGACAGCCCTTCATGCAGTTACTGGGACTTCTCAAATCCAAATTCAAGCGCTAGATATCAATATCTCCCTGTAAATGTTCACAAAATTCAAAAACAAAGTGCCACAAATGCAAAACAAAAGGAAAATGCAAAAGAAGACAAGAACACTAAAACTGACAGTGATCAAACTGCATCTTTTGGCACAACATCCTTAGCAAAAGCATCAGAGAGTGACCGTTTCAGAGATGTAACAGATGCTGATATAGACTCCTTCCTTTAAGAGCAACTTAATAAAAATACTTCCAAGAAAACAAAGTCTGATTTGAAAATTTTACAATTGTTCTTAAAATCAAAACATGAGGAAAAAAGAAACATTGAACAAATACCACCACACCAGTTGGACAGATATCTTAGTTTTTTCTTTCTTAGCGCCACGAAGGAAAAACAAACAAATGGTACTATTGAATATGAACCATCATCTCTCAAGTCAATACAGCAGAGCATTAGCCGATATTTAAAGGATAATGCGTATGAATGCAATATTATGACTGATGATGAGTTCCACAAAAGTCGTCAGACTCTGAGCGCAAAATTTAAAAACTTAAAATCACTTGGTCTTGGTAATAAACCCAATGCTGCAGACCCTTTACAGATGACGATCTCAACAAATTTTATATGAAAAAAGTTATGGGGTCAAATAGCCCTCGCTCTCTTATAAACACAGTATATATTAATAGCAATTACCATTTTGGTTTAAGAGGAGTTACTGAACATTACAATTTATGTTAGGGGTGATATATCACTAAAGTTGACACAAATGGAGACGAATACCTCCAGTATTGTCGTGAAAGGCAAACAAAAACAAGACAGGGCGAAAATATAACAAATCTATGAAAATCAGTACCAATCGCAGTAGAAAACAAAATTAACCGCACCAGATGTCCTGTGTTTCAATATAAACTTTTTCGACAAAAAAGACCAGAAACCATGAAAAAAAAAGATGATTCCCCTTTTTATATTCAGGCTTCAACGTTTCAAGATGATAACTTTGAATAAAAAATTCTTTGGTACAAAAGTCTAAGACTTGGAACTAAATCAATTGCTAAAATAATAAAAGATATGGCCACGGAAGCACTACCCAATAACGATAAAAGACTCACTGGTCATAGTGCAAGGAAGGGTTCAATCCAAAAACAAAAAGACAATGGAGTGCAAGACACAGAAATTGTACAAAGAACAGGTCATAAAATGTTAACAGTTTGCTGTCGTACTCCAAAACAAGCTTGGAACAACAGAAAAAAACATCAATAATGCTATCTTCAACAAGAGAATTAGATCATCCTACAGTTACCAAATCAGATAATAAAGAAAATACCTCACCAGTATTAGAGACAATAACATCAACACAGACTCAATCAACTGTCAGTAACGACAGTAAACAGTCAATTTACAAAGGAAATTTTACTTTTTCGACTTACATCCCGCAATGAGTGGTCTTTTCACAAATGCAACATTCCATGGTGGAAATTTCAATTTTACCTTTAATAATGGGACATCGTCAAATCAACAACACTCAGATGACAACAAAAAGAACAAAAGAAAGAGTCTCTGCGTAATTGACAGTGATAGTGATTTCTAAAATATAATAATCATTCAATTCATTTATTAGTTGTGGGATTGTCCAATATTTTCATTACTCGGTATGTTTTAACAACTTTTTAAAACTAAACGCAATAAATATCTGACCAACAAATGTATTTCATGTATCAAATCAATTGCTAAAATAATATGAATTTCTCCAGATGCTCTACAAATAATAAGACTCACACTGTATCAGTATCTTACTACAAGTGTAAAGAAAATAAAAATAGTCTTATACTGAAAATGTGTAAAAATATTTATGCTTTAAGCAATTATGATTTAATGTATTTGCAAAGAGAGCAAATTACAAAATGTACCAAAAAAAATCATATTGCATATCAACCTATTATTACTAGTATTGTTTAAAGCTTCAATTTACTTCATGTAACCTGAAACCAGTCTGCAAATAACAAAAAAATAAGAAGATGCAATATAAAAACACCAATAAAAAGATTATCAACTTGAGATGAAAGCAAATTTACGTGTCAGTCATCTTTAACAATGATCAAAACACATACGCTCACCTCACTCGACATTTAGCTTCATATTCTGGCTCGCGGGCTGATATTTTTCTATATCTATATATCCACAACCAAATAACATGTACATGTATAATCAATTATAAAATGAAAGGTAAGGATTTTTTTTTTGGGGGGGGGGGGTGCATTAATGGTTGTTTATGATTATCAATTAGCATGTATAATTTGTCAGGTTTTCTACATATATTGATATAAAATATCAGTTGCAAGTTACAATGTTAAAACTGGTGAAAATCATAATTATATTGGCTATATGTACATTGATCATTCACATGAGATAGACTCAAGTAGGCAAAATATTAAATGATTTATACATGTTAAACATGTTAAGATTCCATTTATAGTATTTACTGTTTCAGTGTAACTAAGTTAGGATTTGAACCTAAGACCTTCTCATAAAGAGATGCTCTGACCCCTGAGCTACCTAGTTGAATACACTGAAAGCATATACATTTCTCCAAGAATCATAAACATGATGTATCTTATCATTTAACTCAAAGTTACCAAAAGAATGATACATTTATATCAATGTACATGGACCAACAACAGTATGCAGCGAAGCAATATTGAAAAACATTTCAAAAATTCAGGTGATCTGGTTCTGTTATTGTTTCTTTAATAGGAAAGAAAATACCTGCGGAAAATATGTTTTCCTCAATGATAACATTAGGCAAAGCACTTATAGGAAATGGTACCCAAAAACTTGAACCAAATACCGTCCCAATGCAATTTGGTGGGGAACTCGGTACAAAAATAACACCTACCTTCGGCTTCCATATCCTCTCACGTACAAATGGCGGGTACAAGGTGCGAGATGTCGAGGTGTTACTTACAAAAAGGACATTTTACCAATACCTGTCTTTCTCAAATTAACTTCTCCTTAACGAATGACGACTACTAAATCTTTATGTACTCTCAGACTTGATACAAACAACATTTTGATACGATATTTCTGGATTTTTTTTTATGCAGCGTATGCTTAAAAGTTGTTCAGCAGTCAGCGAGTAGAAATTTTCTTCGTCTGGTGATAAGAAATATTTCGATCTTTCGTTCTATCATTAAGCTTTGTTTCTTCTTTTTTGTATCATCTTCAAATATTATACATCCATATATGCATTATCATGTACAAAAAACATTTTTCTTCATGTAGTTAATGGGAATATTTTACCCTGCATATTCCCGCGAAATTATTAAAAAAGGAAATTTTAATCAAAAACATTGTTTTTAAAGATGATAAAAATGTTATCTGAATGTGGATTGTATAGATATTGATAAATATCAGCCCGCTCGACAGAATATGAAGCTAAATGGCTCGTTCGCTACGCTCACTCGACATTTAGCTTCATATTCTGGCTCGCGGGCTGATATTTTTCTAAATCTATATATCCACAATCCAGATAACATGTACAAATACTAATTAGGAAACGTACAATGGATTCATAAGGACGTCTCAAACTGCCTAACAAAAGTTGCCCGTGTACAATGTCAAATTATAGGTATCGACAGCCGTGATGATGGAGGATCGTAAGTGTTATAACTGTATTGCAATGCATAATTAGTTATGTTTTAATTCGTAAGTAACACAACCAAAGTAAGAACCGATAACAAACAATATTCAAAGAGTTTATGACAGGTTTAATATAATAAACTCATCAAACATACCTATATCATTAAAATGTGCTACCCCAGACGCTTTTCTTCTGTATAAAAATATTAAATGGCGCTCGAATTATAACATTTGGAAAGCCAAATCAAATACGAAGTTGAAGAGTATTGAACCCATTAATTCCTAAAAAAGTCAACTACGGCTAAGAGTACCTATGTCGAAGCTTAGACAAACCTAACTATTTCGAATACTTTAAAAGTTTTTTTTAATCAGTAAATTTACAGAAAATAAATGTATCAATGATATTTCATGTCAACACAAAATTGGTGAATGCTGGGCGGTTAATACTATCGGTGACAAAAAAACTACCAATCAGTTTTTGATAACCAATTCAAAACAATTTGTGTAAATGATCGAAAAATTTAAGCCGAACTGATCTAAATTACGGACTCAACCTACCGGAGCAGCTCCCAGTTTTTTGTAGGGTTCGTGTTGCTTACTCTTCAGTTTTCTATGTTGTATTTCGAAGACTGATGTTTGTCTTTTGGTCGTTATTCGTTTTGTGTCATGTCAATTTGTCTTCGACTTATGACTTTGTTTATCAATTGAGTATCTTCCGCTTCTATTGTAGATACCCGTATAGTCGTATAGTCGTCTGATCTGTAATTCTATCGATTGTGTCCTATTCTGTATTGTGCCATTTGACTGAATGTGGATTCTTTTTGTGGGTGATGTATTCATAGCTGTAGTTGCATACACTGTCGACGCACCCGGTCTCGCTCCTTTTGTTGTGATTTCCTCAGGGGTTTTTTTGCCTTGATTTGTCGGTTCTTAATCGATTTTCGAGATTTGAACTGTCTTCTTAATTTCAGTAATTTGTGGTGACTAATTCCTGACTTAATCACTTAAACTGTAATACATAGATATTGTTCATCGAAATTTATAATGTTACTACAGACACAAGAAAACCGAACAAGTTGAGATATATACGAAAAAATACAACAAATAAAATGAACATCACCGTCCAAAAAAAGTAACATTAACAATAAGGAAAGGAACATCGTCTGTTTTGTCGTAAAGTTTTGTAAAGAGTTTCTCGTGTGGATCTGAAATACCTAAGCTAGGAAAAGACAGTTATTGCTATTTATATCTAATGTATGTAAGGGTAGGTCCATAAGTTCCCAAATTATGGCGGTTTGTTAAGCTTTAGAGAATTATTGACTACTCGAAATATTCATAACAACACAGGAACAAGTGTTTTGTTTTTAACGAGGTGTAATTGGTGCCCATTGGAATACGTGCATACAACATGTTGAAAAACTGTATATCCGAATGTACATAGATGTTTTCAAGGTGTAAGTGTTTATCTTATACTTCGAGAAAGTATATTAGTGATATTTACCTTTTTGCATTATTGAAGAAAACATTATATGAGTTGCAGCAAAAAATAAAAAAGAACTTTCAAAGTACTATTCCATTTAATACGAAAACAGGTCTTTGATACGATAGTGTCTTTTGTTCAGAATTATATCTTAACCGTCATACCTTAAGCTTTTATTTGATTTGTAGTGTTGTTTGGTTACTTTCTCATTGATATTTACCAATGTTAAAATATAATTAATTTGATATATTCCACTTATTCTAGGAACATATATAATAGATTATGATGGCACCGATGGAGAAGAGGCAATAATTGTTACAGAAAGTAAGCCCAGTATGTTAGATTGTCATATGTTTGTAGTAATGTTAAGTCAATCGACACAGCTAGAATATATAAAACAGCACACCGACTATGAGTGATGATAGGTGAACTTTTTACTCTACTCAGTAGGCTATTGCTTTTTTGTATCAACATTAGCATTTAAATATGTCTTTGTGAAAATGAAGAGGGGCCATTAAAGCTCGTTTTGACCCATAGAAATGAAGTTGTCGTGAATTATATCAAATTCGTCCGATAATATAGGATAGTGCAAAGAATAAAGAAGTATCAATGAATTTAAGAAAATTTAAAATGTTACGTCACGATTTCGTCATTATATTGAATGTCCATGCTGTTGTTTTATCCGTATTACCTGTGTCGAATAATCAGTCACAACAAAATAACAGAATTATTGTACATAACTTCTCCAATATAAAGTTGAAATTTTGGTGCATTCATACTTTGACATTGGAAAATATATCAAAAGGTTTAATTACAAAATGTACAAGATGGGAAATGAAGAAATTTTTCCAAAGTTTGGCTGCTGGATCCTAATGAATGCCACATTAACCAATTATGTCTGTTTGGGTTTCTCACCAAATTTGTCAATATAACGGAACTATAAACAACTGTCACACAACTGGGATTTTAAGCCAACTATGAAACTAGGTTTAATCACCATTTTCCATGGAAAAGGCCTGTACCAAGTCAAGTATATGACAGTTGTCTTTCATTCGTTCTAATGGTAAATAAAGTATAACGTTTGATTTGACAGTTTTTATGCACATCTTCCTTTTTGAAGTTACCTTATAGCTAGATATTTTTTTATACTATTTTGGTATTTTTATGTATCATTTTATGTTTCCATGATTATTCGCATGTACAGTAATCTAGGGTTAATTTTGGATTTTGTGTTAATACTTTAAGCTTTGTTATTAGAATTTTAGTCAAATATTGGCCTTAGTGCCTTCACTGTGTTTTTTAATGAAAGATCGGTGTTGACTGTGTTTCCACTTGATATAAGTTAGACAGAAATACACACATGTTCTTCTCTTTGTATAGGATTATTGCTCTTACTCTTTTAAAAAATTTGTGACACGTGTTTATATTGCGGTACGATGAATTAATTTATCATCTGGGTTGTTTTTAATTTGCATTTATTTCTCTACCAAAGTATTGAATAAACATAATATATACCGGGACCTTGTTTCAGGTAATAATGAACTAGCTACAGATAAGTTTATTTGTTTAAAAGCTGACAACGGAATGCTACTGATTGAAGGAGAGCTTGAAAGTCAGAATTGTGTTAGAAATATTCTGAAAGTGTTTAGTCCGGCTGGGTTTGAGATGGGAAGTGTGAGAAAAGGGTAACTTGAAATTATCATTTTTTTTTCCGTTATCTAAACATACCCAAGTCATATAATTTTCTTATATTTTAAGCAAAGATGTTTTGAGAGTAAGTATAGAAATAAGAAGACATGGTACGATTGTCAATGAGACAACTCTCCACCAGATACCAAATGACGTAAAAGTTAACAACTACAGATCACCGTACGGTATTCAACAATGAACAAAACCCTTGACGTATAGTAAGCTGTAAAAGGCCCCGAAATGACAAATGTAAAACAATTCAAACGAGAAAACTAACGGTCTGATTTATGTACAAAACAATAAAGGAAAAGCAATAATGACATACAACAACAAACGATAACCATTAGATTACAGGCTCCTGACTTGGGACAGGCGCATAAAAAATGTGGCGGGTTTAAACATGTTTGCTGGCAAAATTCACTGACCTGAGACAGTGGAGTAACAGTACACCATTAGAAAAAACTATAAAAAATTCTGTTGAAAAGTACTTATCTTATTAGATCGATACAAAGCACAGCTAGTTCCAAGCCAATAGTAACTAATAAAAAGAAACATGTATCTAGACTAAAATATCATTCAGTACACAACCTACATCCAATGGATTTAGTTTAAAGACGACATCAACAGTCAAACAAAAACATGATCTTTTGCAATGCCAAAATATAGATATTGACAGATTGTAGGTTTAAATTTGATTTATTTAAAGTACGATCCTTTGGGTAAACATTGGCAGTATATTTAGAGATTTCTCGATTGTTTAAAGAGAAATATCAACAAGATAACGATAAGTGGTGTCTAATTTAGGAATTAAATGAAATCTAAACGGGTCTGTACTGAGTTTGGCCATGAACTATGATTCATAGCAATACAAGAACAAGTCTGCTATGAAAAAAAAGAGGCTCAATTGGTGTTCATAGTAATGTTCAACATCAGTATAATTGAATAAATTCATTCACAGAGACCGACAACGTGCGAAAAATTAATTTCCTGAATCTTTATAAGTATTGCAATATATTCTATAATTCTGCACCAACGCTAATGTTAAACTATAAAAAAAAATATCCAAAAATTTTGCTTTTCTAACGACCAGAAATATCTCAAAACCCGACAAATACGATCACGCACTTCTGTATACTAAAAGATTGCTTCATTAAGCCATCATACATTTCACTACAACCCCTCCCCCTTTTACACCTACATACCACATGAAAAATTAAAAACTCTTCTTAAAAAATAATCCACAATGCTTTTGTCCATAACCATGGTACCATGCGCTACAAACTAGTTGTTTTCGAGTCCGAAAATAAAACATGATACACCAAAGAACAAGTGTTCAGTATGCTAGAGTTTCTCATTGACAACACATTTGTTGAATTTGGACGCAGAATGTTCCAGCAGGTTGTCGGCATTCCTATGGAAACCAACAGTGTACCACTTCTGGTCGACATTTTCTTATTTTCTTGAGTCCGAGTTACTCCAGACACTTGCAAAAAAAAAGAAAATCGAAGAAGCTAGATCATTTAATTTAACAATCAGGTGTAGTGACGCTGTTCTTTCCATTAGTAATCCAAACTTTTCTGATTGGGTCCCAATAATAGATATCCTCCTGAACTAGAGATTACAGAAACCATAGATACAGCTTCCTCTACCTCATTTCTAGACACTACCCTCTAAGTACAAGAACCTATGACGAACGAGACGTTTCAATTTCAAAATTATAAATTTTACTCACCTTAGCAGCAATATCCCAACTTCACCTACGAATGGAGTATACATTTCTCAACTCATACGATATTCAAAGGCTTGCAGCTGCTACTCAGACTTTGTAAAACGTCACCGGTGTCTGTTAAAAAAAATAATGATCCTGGGTTTTGTCAAAGAACGTCTCATCTTTTTTCTCAATAAGTACATGGGAAAGTACCAAGAACTTATAGATAAATACTCAGTGTCTACTAACACAAGAACGTCTTGAGATATAGATTCTAGATGCTGAATTTGTACATTTTTTTATTCACTTTACAATTTTCCCTTTATTTGTCTTCGTGCTATGTTTCTTTTGGCCTTATGACTTTTGACATGACTCGGTGTTTATGCATCCCGCTATCGGGTTTTTGACTTTAGCCGTTCCGGGTATAGGTGGGTCCTGATGAGTGATTCGGACGAAGAGGGTTTTTTATACAGTGTTGTTTCCATTTTATTTACCCTTGTATTTATGTTTTACTTAATTTATACTTTATAGAGAAGGTATGTGCTTTATACGGTATAAACTATCAACTACCTAAACTTTTTTTCTCGAAATCTTTGGCAAAACACTATCAACTACAAAACAACATTTTTGGTGTCTTTGTCAAATTGTCAAATTTACTATCACATAAAACACTTTTTGTGTGGGCGTCTTTGTAAATTTATTTGTATGTTTGTTTAAGTGTTTTAGTCAGTTGTGATGCATGTTTACACAATTTTGGCTAACAAATAAAATCGAGGGAAACATATCAACTGTAAGAGGAAAACAGCGGAACAACAGAAACACTGAACTACAACAAAAGCAAAAGCCAACATACATAGAAACGGACTGTATGATAATAACTGCCATATCCCCGACTTTGTACAGGACATTTTTAGAAAAAATGGTGGGTTGAACCTGGTTTAATGGCTAGCAAACCTCCCGTTTATATGGCAATGTTAAAAATACAGCTAAAATGACAACACTACGTGACAGGAATACAGTAGAAACAAACACAAGAACACTCAGCACAGAGAAATACATTAATGAATAATATAATAGTACATTACGACATGTAAACCGCAGAATAACAACGGACACCTCCCATGAATTTAGGACAGCACACCAGGATACCACAAACGAATTGTGTTTGTAATAGTGTTATTATTTGTATTTTCTAATTATGTTGGTTTTTCTTCTAAATCAAAACTGTGTATAAACAAATAAATCCTGTGCATATAGTTGTTTTAAACTTAAAATCATACAAATGAAGTAGCTGATTTTTAATCTTAACTTTTACATACATATAGAAAATAAAAATAAAAATAAAATAACTGTAATATAAGGCAAGATCATGTAAGACCAAACAGTAAACACACATGAAAACATACAACATAAAACAAAAACCTGTAGACGAACCACGAGTAACTCGATTATACTGAAAAATAAGACATATGTGAAATGTACCGAAAATACAGAATTCAAACCACAAACGAAATAAACAGACAATAACTCAGCTCAAAATGACCCACCGAACCCACACGTATAAGAAAATAACAATAAAATGCCCGAAAGCGGGATATATAAATACCGAACTACGTCGTCTCCAACAGCGAACATAAGACATAACAAAACATCCAACCGGACTTACAAAAGAAACATCATAACTAAATACATGGATGTTGGATATATAAATACCGAGACATGTCGTATAGCAATGTGAATTCAAACTCGGCAAAACAGTCATATTCTGGAATAGGTCACGTTAGGTACTAAGCAGACCAGACGATGTAGATGGTAAGCCACAATCTAACACGTGGTAAAAATGTCGTTAGTTACTTTAAACACCGACACATCGTATAGATCAACCAATTTGTGATGGTGTCCATAAAATTAACAGAGTGTCATTTTTAATCTTTCCTCCTCATAACTCTGTTGGAGCAGTTTCTGCGTAAGGAGCATACTCCTGTATATGAAGTCCGTATAGTGTGAACATGCACGAGCATAACGTATCAATTGAGATATGTAAACACCATACGACGGGGCATAGATTTTTGTCTGAAGTCGTCCATCTGTGTCAATATTGAGGAAAAGATCAAGGTATGAAGCAGTCCTTCTAGTATCAGTAGTATCCTTAATTTCAAGTTCACTGGGATATATGAGATGCAAGTATTGACTGAAATATGGGTTATTCAGTGATAGGACATCATCAATATATCTGAAGGTAAGATTAAAGAATTTCGCAAGGTGCTTTTTTTTTTCTTTTAGAGGTTTCTGAATGAATTCTGCATCATAAGAGTACAAAAACAAGTCGGCCAGTAAATACATGAATGTTGGATGCACAATAAGTACCCATTGGAATACCGACTGTCTGTTGAAATATCAATCCTCCAAACTCAACAAATATATTGTCGATCAAAAAGTCCAGCATATTAAGTGGGAGGTTTAGCTTGCTATAAAACTAGGTTTGACCCACCATTTTCTTCGGAAAATGTCTATACTAAGTCAGGAATATGACAGTTGTTTTTCACTCGTTCCGTTGATTGATAACGTTTGATTTTGTCAATTTTTATTGACTTCTCCTTTCTTAATTTACCATGGAGTTCAGTTTTTTTTTTGTTATACTCTTTTTCACATTTTTCCGTACTAAGTAACTCGTTATTTATTGACTGGGCTTCGCTTTTCACTTTCAGATGAAATTGACAGGTTTTGCGGTTCGATGTAATATTTTACTTATTTTTATCGTTAAACATGAAACGCATGTTTGCATTGTGTTATTTTTGTGGTTTTTTTATTATTGTATATAGTTGATGTGTGAAAAGAAATTGTGAAATTGTGTAATTGTGTAATACGGGTGTACCAGTCAGTGTATAACAATTGTCTCTGCTGGGTCAACCAAAGCAGAGAAATCCGATAAATCCGCCATCTCAATAATCAATTAAATCCAAGCAAGTTCTGCCATGACAATTTTTGATGATCTTCTTATCATGTACATGGATAGAATGTCCAAAATATTAATGAAAACTGCAACCTGTAAAATAAATTGAGAAACAGCAGAAATATGTTTAAAGGGAGGGATGGGAGGGTTTTTCCGTCCAAACTCCTTGATGATTTTTCAACAACTAACAATATGGTACATTGATTTGTCTTTTTATGTCTATTTGAATTTAAAAGCAAGAAACTCGTGCTTACATTTAGCGCGAAACCTAACGGCTTTGTGTAAATTGTAGACATTGTTTGTATAATTTTAAATGAATATAATTAATGATAGAATGTGTAAAAATTAAGCTAGCTCAGAATTGACAAGTAATACAATAAATGAATTTAATAAATAAATGATTAAATTGTATTAATAACTTAATGTATCTTGTATCGATTGACTGATTTTATTCTTTGTTTTCGTTTTGTATAGGATGTTTGATTTAAACTCGCCATATGATATTTGTGGCGGCAATTTGCAAGTGTTATTTTACTTCAAATATTATTCTTCCGAAACTTCAATAATGGTAAGTCTTTCATGTAATTTGAGAACTAAAAGCGCAGGTTATAATAGTAAAACCACCATTTGCCATTGATTTACCTTACAGAAAACGGAATCCATAATGAAGTTTTTTTTTAAACTGTGTCTAAATATACCGTTTAAAGTTTTAAACTTATGATGAAGGATCAACATAACAGATCGACTTTTGCTGTTTTTTTTTTTTCTTTTTAAAAACAAGATGACTATTTTTTCTCAATTGTGGAATACAATGCAAATGTAATGTTTGGTATATGTTTTTTTTAAGAGCATTTAAAACAATCGCACATATTTCATACATTATTCGTTTGGATATATAAAACATCTATCTACCAAAGAGTTTCTTTTTTGATATATGTGTCATCATGGTGGTCTATTAAGGAAACCCAAGGAACCTCAAAAATCGAATAAGCAAGAAAACAGAATCATCTCTTTTGTAGTAATAGTATTTCTCTCTACTATATAATAAAATTTGCAGTAGTTTTTTGTTTTTGTTATTTTGAGACCTATACCAACAGTTTCAAAAAATAAATTATATTGGGAACAAGCAACTCAAGTGAATGCAATTGGAAATCGCCCTACATATATTTTACAGAATCAGAACAACGAAGTTGTAGCAACAGTCAGTCATAACACAGAAAAGGCAACGTTTGACATAAGCTGTAAGTTGCTAAAATCATACAACAAAAGCGTCTAATTTCATTTGTTTGTTATATTCAACTTAGCAATCGTATCTTGCATTATATTGAATCTGCGGCATAAGTAATCGGTACATGTAACATATATGCTTTTTGCTTTGCTTTTCATTTTGTTTTTTTGCTGTGCATTTACTGATTTTGTGTCAAGAATATCCGAGATTTATCTTTATTGCCTTAAGCTTCAGCTGATAAGACAACCTGATGTGAAGAAGAACTATACCTAATTGCTTATAATTTAAGCACATTATTGTCTGTTTTATAACCTTATTTTATTGAATAGAGGCGAACTGTATTAGAGGGATATTCAAAGTCGTAAATCTAAAACGAGTTAACTGACAATGCCATGGCAAAAAACCAAATACAAAACCAAAAACAGCATTGAAAAACTGAAGACTGATCAACATGAACCCCACCAAAAGTTTGGTTTTATATAATATGTCTGTTCTTTGTATGGCGGTTGCACTTATATTGGAACACGCGTAATTAGATAAATATTCAAGAGATGTTTAGCGGAGGAATCACTTATATCAATTTGACAATTCAGTCATTGGTAAATGCTCTTTGAATTTGTTTCTGGATTCGACTATTGATCTTTGCTTATGTCAATCATGTATAGCTGAAACCTGTTCTTATCTTTTTTGGAATTCTTACGATTCTGGTTGTTTTGATCCCGTTTTTGTCTATTATAGAAGACGAATATACGAGAATATCTGTTCAACAGCATACTACCCTATATAATCAGTTATATTAAGGATTTTGTTCTGATACCAACCAAATCTATCAACAACAAAACAGCAAATTGTGATCTTTGCATTTAAACACCACGAATTTGAGGTAAAATGTTAATACTAAAAATACTAAGTCTTGTCAATTTGAGGAGTAAGAGCAAAGACTGGTAAGCTCTGAGTTAGAATAATGTGTCTATGTAGGAGGGTGACACGTCTTCCCGCGGACTGTTGCCGTCTGAACTAGCTAGTTAAAAAATCCGGCTCAGCGTGTCGGTCTAGTACAATGAATTGATATTACCATTCATGTTTTCGTCATGAATATGCATCTAATTTGCCGCTTGGTTTTAAGCAGCTATCCATTATCATCATCATTCTGTCAACTTGACGATATTCTCTTCATTTTAAAAATTACAATGGAGACTATCTACATACAAATGTTGTCCTGTATAACAAATATCTTTGAATAATTACTTCTCACATTCTTTTCTTTTAGATCATTTGGAAACAGCTGCAATTGAAAAGATTTTGATACTAACAGGTGTATTGATGTGCACCAAGTATAAACAACTGTACGATAACAGTCTCAGTTATTGTTGGCGATTGATTTTCAGGCAATTAATACTATTTTTGATCCTCTGTCTCATGCTTCCCTTCGTAATAACAATATATGTGTGTATGTTTTTATCGGTCCTCTTGCTACTTCCTTTTCCTTATTTTGCAGAAGGTGCCGAAAATAAAAAAAAGTTGATTATGTTTTTATGTATCTGTCCATGGTCTATGTTTTGTGTTTGTAGTTACTGCAGAAATGACCAAGCAGACCGCGAATGTGGATGTCTTAATGACTGTTTTGACTTCATTTAATAACCAACACATGTCGTTAATTGCAAACAATGCAGGTTATTGAATGTCAATGTCTCATTGAATTTAAAACATCATATTTTAGTTTTAAGTGTTATTGTGAATCAATGTGAGCAGCACATACAATTGACGAAAATACACCAATTAGTTATGACAAAAGAGATATGAAAAACTTTAGTATTGTTTCTCATATTGTATCTTTCTGACCTGCTGTATTTAACATAAATAAATGCAATGTTGATCTAAAAAATTTCATAAAGCCAAAATGTATTCATTGAATATCCTTCGTCGCTCCTAAGGTGAAGACTGGATGTTTATCAAATAAAATATGTTGCAATAATCCTAAAAGTGAATGAGATTTAAAGCCTACTGGCATTGGTACCGACAAATTTTGAGGTATGATACAGAATGAGCATATCATATCGATTGCAGTGGGATAAATATGTATTTTTTTAAACCTTCATCAAGTACTCTTTAGAGCAAAAACTCGTAAATGAGGATACATTTTCTATCAATACATCTTTAACTTAATGAAATAAACACTATCAACTTCTCGCTTCCGAGGAACTTTTATTGATTTTCCATCATCAGGAATGCCCAAACACAACATTTTGAAAACAAATGATGTATAACTCCTAAACACGGAAACTACCTGACCAAAGGCGATCTAAGAAATAACCAAATTCAAGTAAAGTTGTCATTGACTGAGGGAGTCGGAACCTTAGTTTCTAAATAATTTCTAAATTTATCTATATTATATTATATATGACAACGCCATGAAAAAAGGAAAATACCAAAAGACACACACCATTATACAAAACTAAACATAGGAAAACTAAAGAATGCGCAACGCGAACCCACAACAAAATCCTGGGGTTTCGAAGCTGCGACATTTCCACACATAGTTAACTTTTCGAGGTACGAAGTGTGATTCGTATCTACGCAAATTACCCCGGAAATGGAAACCCAGATAGGCCCCATGTGATGCCGCTTGACCAAGTAAAAATGCGCTATTTTCACACAGTTTAATTATTTAAAAATTCAGTTCTTTACAAGATTAGTACTTATGGGCGCATTATGGATATTGACCCATATTGAAGACATTAAATCTGATTTTTCCAAATATTCTTATTCTTCTTGTGCGATCCTCTTATGAATGACTTTTTTAATAAATCTGTACGTTTTTGTTCATTTCGTAAAGAAAAAGGTTGTTTCGGTTATTCGAGGAAATGCCTCTACTTATGTCGTATAAGTTATCAATTCTAAAAACAATGTGTAAGTATAATAAATTTCTTCCTGTATATATTCACAGGTCATGTTATTGATGACAAAACTTATGAGAACTTTCAATCACAATAATAGACCCTGTGAAAGCATTAATTTTGTTGTCTTTGAAAACATATGAACTAAAAATGTTTGCAAACTTTCTGATTTTATCGAAAACTCTTTGTATGTTGTGATGTTATACTATTGTTTCAGAAAAGGGAGAAGGTTTGGTACCATTAAAACGTGTCATCCCCCTGCAAATGTTTGCACCTGTCCTCAGTCAGGAATCTGATGTACAGAAGTTGTCGTCTGTTTATGTAGTTCATACGTGTTTCTCGTTTCTCGTTTTCATATAGATTAGACCGTTGGTTTTCCCGTTTGAATGGTTTTACACTAGTAATTTTTGGGGCCCTTTATAGCTTGCTGTTTGGTGTGAGCCAATGCTCCGTGTTGAAGGCCGTACCTTGACCTATAAAGGTTTACTTTTATAAATTGTTACTTGGATGGAGAGTTGTCTCATTGGCACTCATACCACATCTTCTTATATCTATATATATTCATTTAAGAGTTTGTTTGATAAAATGTAATGCTTAATAAAACTTCATTTCCTTTTTAAAGATAATTTTGGTCATGTCAACTTTAACTGGGGCAGGCAAATACAAACTGAAAAACCAAATTTTTTGACATCATTTTTATGAAATGTGCTTGTGTGAATAAATACCTATGCTTCGTACCATACAAAAAATATATTTTCAACGCATTTAACTGTGGGTAGTATTAATAAACTATGTTGCTGTGGAAGAATTTGAGATAATAAGGTATTCATAAAAGTAAACAAACCTTGATTTTCTTAATCAGATCAGGTTTACTAAATTAATTCATCTACGAAACATTTAAACAATTGCCAAATTCAGGTCCACAAATTTGGTCAAGAGAGGCGAAAGATTATAATTAGAGATATTCAAACTAAGTCGAAAACAAACTGACAATGTCATTGGAAAAAACGAAAAACGATCAAAAGTCAAACAACAGTACTAAAAACACAACACAGAAATGACTGAGCAACACGAACCCCGCCGAAACCTCGGTCAGCTCAGGTGCTCCGGAAGGAAAAGAAGATCCTGTTCTACATTTGGCACCCGTCGTGTTGCTCGTTAAGTAAAAAAACAAAACGGTGATGAGTTTAATTCGGTAGGTCACATTCTAGAAAAAGAAGATGGGACTGTGGTTACAATTGGAACGTATCCGTCGTCATCTGTGAAACAGATATTTCATAGCGTTCAACCAACTCTTAATGGCGTCCATAAAGCTTTCGAAGGAATGAATTTAAACTTCACTTTTACCTATTGTGTCTGTTTGTTTTGTTCACGCATCGTTGTCAAAATAATGGAATTTGATGCGACTGTCATAGGTTTAGGTAGCTATAAAACCAGGTTCAATCCACCATTTCCTACTTAAGAAAATGCCTGTACCAAGTCAGGAATGTGACATTTGTTATCCATTCGTTTGATGTGTTTGAACTTTTGATTTTGCCATTTGATTGGGGACCTTCCTTTTTGAATTTTCCTCGGAGTTCAGTATTGTTGTGATTTTACTTTTCACTACTTGGATTTTTTGGTTTAATGGCTGCCTTATAAGTAGCAACCCTCTATCAAGGAAATGCAAGCTCTGAAATATGGTATCAACTGAGAGCTGTATACTCCATATGCAGGCGCTGCTGGAACTTTTGCCACATAGAAATATAAAGTTTACGATACTCTTTTGTCGTAAAGTGTTATTCTTAACCTATCCTCATTATCAATTTCTCAATGTAGGTCAAGATTTGAGGCAGACTTAACTGGATGTGGTGTAGTTCAATGGGATAGATTCGTTCAACATAGTTACTAAACTTTAAATTATTTAGTGAGATGACATGATCTTTATAGCGGAACGTCAAGTTACAGGATAATGCTAGCTTCTTTTCATTCTTCTTAAGAAGCTCCTGTATGAAGTCAGCCTCGTATAAATAAAGGAACAATGCAGCAAGAAAAGGAGCATAGTTGGATCCTATGGGGATGACATTTTTGTTGTTGAAAAAAGTAACAAATAAGTTGTCAATCAAGAAATCGAGCATCTTGATAATGTCAGTTTCAGAGAAATATTTGTTGAAATCAGAAAATATGATTTAGCCCTCCCTAAGACAAGATATTTGTATCTACATTAGTCATTCTTTTTAATAAAACAAAGCAGGAACAAGTCAATATGCGAATTTCAGGTAGTTAACAGTAGTAGCCTTTTCTTCAATTCTTCAGTTCAGATCGTAAACTTGGAAATGTATGATGGCTCGTTTCGAAGCTGGAACATTTCCGCACATGTGTATAAATGTTTGGGTACGAAGTGTGAATAATTTTTTCACAAATTGAAAATCCCCGAAATGCCCCCGGTGATGCTGCGTAAGCAAGTTAAAATGCCCTTTTTTCACATTTAAATTCTATGAAAATTCAATTCTTTAAAACATTCGATAACTGAAAAAAGTTTACATTTTTCATTGTAGTGGCTCATGCTCTTCAAAATATCTCAGTCAATTACTAAAAATAGCCTCATTTCCAATATCATTGCACACAGGTTTTTTTTCATTTCTATTCATAGCTCTGTTCCTCAATCTGAGGCGCATTATCATATAGGGGAAATTGACCCAAATACTTTTAACAGGAGAATTTTGTTTTCGCTATTTTCGAAGTAAGAGTTGAATATGCAACAACTTCAAAAACTATGCATAATACCTCCGTAAAAAAATTTAAAAAAACACCTAGCTATGATTTTGGTGGTGACATAATAATACAAAAAGTTGGAGGATAGATTTTATGATTACGTTTGTTATTTTGCTCTTGTTTGTTTGACGTAGTTCATATTTCGCAGAAAAGGTCTTTCTACGGGGCAATTAAACACATACTATTTAAAATTTTTATCTACACTACAACAAGTTAATTTTCATGAGATTTCCTTACGATTAAGTAACAAAATTATATTTACTGGTTATCAGAAGGACTTTACTGCGTATTTTATTATTTTTTTTTCAAAATAATTACAAAAATGTTTACGAGCTCAATGATTCCTTCAAACATCAAGAAACCAAAATGATATGTTTCTATCAAGACAAATTAAATATAGTTGCATTAAGGATGAGAGCTGCTTGAAGCTATTAGCTGACTTGATAATTTTGGCTTAGGTGAACAGAAAATATCAGTATTTTACAATTTCGTTTGTATGAGACATTAATCCAGAGAAAGACTTTCAAAACTTTAGATCTGATTGTTAAGCTTTTGAAACAGAATCCTATGTATCCAAACCAGAAGACAGGTTATCCCATTTATAAGGTAAATTACTTTAACAAAATATTTTGGACAATTTTGGATTGATGTAAAGTAATTGCAAGTCTAGTAATACTAGCATAATGTGATCATTATTTTGTAATATAATTACAATAAAATGATAATAGTATGTATATGGAGTCTTCCGAATAAGATTTTTTGCTATCGGAATTCGGATTGATGTTGGAATGCGTGGATGTTAGGTGTCACTTTTATACAAAAATAATTGTTGTATTCAAATCGAAAAATGAAAACAGCCTTACCACTTAAAGCCATTTTGTCCGTTTCATACTTTTCAAGGGCCATCATTTCTACAGCAGTTTTGATGTTGCTAATTGTAAACATTCTACCATAATGTCATATAAAAAACAATAAAAATGAAATAACTTCAAAGTTTTAAAGGACTTTTGATTGATCAATAGTGAGTAACTGCTTTATCAGCATACATGGGCTATGTCATGGCAAGGGATAATTAATGTTTTAAAATTAAACCAAAAGATCAATCAAATAGGAAAAATAAAATATACGGCTATTCTAAAACTAAAGAGATCAAAGTAAAAACAAGAATTAAAACATATACAAAGAGTAATTATATCAAATCATTAGATTTCACTCTGAATATTAAGCCCTAACAAAATAAAGCTCTAAGCTTTGAAAGTTTAATGTAGATTGATGTTAATTCCATTGAAAACAAACAGTAAAAGAATGGTTACATTCATACGGACATTTGACATTTGTTCTATATATAAATTCCAAGCTCTTTGTTTCAATTTGTGCTGAATTGACATTTTTAGCACCTCTGTAATGGAAGAGACTGGATTTATAAAACAACTAAGTAACCATTATAACACTTCTCTTTCATACTGCAGATTTAATATGCATAAAGCCAATTTATGCTCGAAAGATGAAACATGTGTTATGCACCTGTCCTAAGTCAGGAGCCTGTTGTTCAGTGGTTGTCGTTTGTTAGTGTGGTTCATAGGTGTTTCTCGTTTCTCGTTTTTTATATAGATTAGACCGTTTGTTTTCCTGTTTGAATTGTTTTACACTAGTCATTTTTGGGACCTTTTATAGCTTGCTGTTTGATGTGAGCAAAGGCTCCGTGTTGAAGGCCGTACTTTGACCAATAATTGTTAACTTTTTATACTTTGTGACTTGGATGGAGAGTTGTCTCATTGGCACTCATACCACATCTTCTTATTTACATTCAAACATATCTAGGAAAACTTTCATTTGTAAAAAAGAATAAGGTTATAAACCATATGAATAAAATGACATGTGGGGAATATCAATGAGACAACAACCCATCTTTAAAAACCACATCAAAGACATATGATCTTTAACAATAAACTAGTAAAATTATATACAATATATTCATCTGTAAACCAAACAGAATGAAGTAAAAAGAGTAAACTAATGATCTGCCATCAACACCTAAATCAATAAAGGATAAAAACATTAAGAATTAATAAAAGACATCCACTGATGAGGTTCCTCATTTCAGTCACTTAGTAAAGGATTGAGCATGACCATTTAACTGATTGTAACTTATAAGTCTGAATGACCGGAATAACAAAATGATACATCCTACTTACCAAAAGCTAATTTATCTTCAGAATTCTGTAATCTTTTCACTCTTTCTACTTTTTCTGATATACAGTCATGGATAAATGCATACTGTGTCTAGAATCAAACATATATATCATTACAATCTTTTAAATATATATTTTAATCACTTGTTTACTACCAGTGTGTTTTTTTCTCAACTGGTTGACAGTCAGTCCCCGAGTGTACCATCCGTCCAATGAATTCATATATATATATATATATATAAACAAATTATGTGTCCAAGGGACAGGTTGCCCTACTGGCACTACCATAGTTTCATGTTCAGTAAACTGTTAAATCATTGTCAAAACCGTAAATTTGGCATATAATTGAATTGATCACATCATATAAAAAAGCGGGTGCCACATGTGGAGCAGGATCTGCTTACTCTTCCAGAGCACCTGAGATCACAAACGGTTTTTGATGGGGTTTGTGTTGCTCAGTCTTTAGTGTTCTATGTTGTGTTTTGTGTACTGTTGTTTGTCTTTTGGTCTTTTTTTTTTTTTGCCATGGCGATAGTCATGCTGATTGTAAGGAACACAGTTTTCTCTGCTTTCAAAATCTTTCTGTATGAACTCGTCCTGGTTTTCTTACTTCAATAAACTTTCTATAAACTAAATTTGTTTTTTAACTTATCAAGAACTAATACTGAGGTGGAAGAAAACAGACTTGCTAAATATTATACTATAGTTTAACAAAGATATAAAACCACTACTGGAAGAATTCCAGGTTCTCCTGATATGGGAGGGATTTAAAGGTGGAACGGTAGTATTACCTGGCCAATAGGGATAATGAAAGCCTTTTTAGAATTTTCACCACTTTCTAGCACTGCCGAAAATTCTACATACACAGTTAACTGAAGTACTTTTATTTTAATGTTCAAATTAATTTGAATATGTATGATGACCGTTTACTTTTTTTTTGCTATCTTTATAAACCTAAGGCCACTAGTGCTTTTAGGTCTTTTATCATGCAATGAATACAAAATTCTCAAAAATTCTCAAAAATTCATTTTCACCTGTATGATAAATTATTTCATACATTTCTACACCTGATTCGTCCCTCAGTTTGGGAAAGTATGTTCAGTAGATACTGTATTTTTTGTCCAATAACTCTGTTCAGATACATTGACCTAAGTAGGGTTCACAACAGAGCAACCTAAATTCTGGAATGTAAATTCCACTGTGTCACCTACAGAGGGTAACATGTAACTACAACCGGAAACTACATGTGACTACTGGGCTTGTGATACTCTCGAGGTGCTAGGTGTCATGAATTAAAATCCCGTGCGAATTAGACCATGGAAGTATTATATTATCTTTAATATCGTTGCAGGCATAACAGAAGAGATCTTACTTTTTTTCGGAAATTTGGATAAAAAGTCAATATTGATATGCAAAGAAAAATGTACGTTTATAACTCGCTTATTCTTTAGTTTCCTGTGTTGTGTTTTGCATACTCTTGTTTGTCTTTTGGTATTTTTCGGTTTTTTGCCATGGTGTTGTCAGTTTGTTTTCGATTTACGAGTTTGTAGAATGTCCCTAAGTTATCTTTCGCCTCTCTTGAACATGTGCTTTTGGAGATATATCATTTTGATCTTTGATTGTTTGAGGTAAAAACACAAAATTTCTTATTACATTTGTTTAAATGCTAAAGGTCCATTTTTTCTTCAACTTGAAAGATTCATACAACTTATCTATATATCGCCATCCTTTCCTTTATGATACGTGCTAATAAGTTTGCCAGTTTTCCAATTTGTCAAGGCAGGTGACCAAAATTTTCCTAGCAGCTAAGAGCAAAACAACAGTTTGAAAATAAGTAGAAAGTAAAGGCCTTCAAGTTTTATTCTACTTTTCATATTTTTATTAAAAAGAAATAAATTACAAATCACCATACCATAGTGCAGAGTAACATTAACCTCAAATTTAAAAAGTCCTGATAAATTTTCCTTCAACTAGTGTGAGTTTGATTATGTAAAACAAAATCAATGGAAAACAACAAAACTCTGGGATAGAATATTGATAGTTATCACTTACCGTATAGAGAATACCATATAACTTATTTAGATAATGAAAAATCAATAAAAGTAGTGGACAAAAGTATGACCAACGAACAAACAAAACGATCACAATATACCACTGCTTCGGTAAGCTGGGATATATAAAAGAAATGCAATATCTGCCTAAAATACTAAAGTAGTGTTTTTATTACATATAGATATATAATTTAAAACGTTTTTGATGTTTCAGTCAAGGTTATTGCATTTATTCTCATATGAATGGAATTTATTTTGTTTTCCTTTGTTTAACTGTTCTTCGATGAAAATGTAGCTTAAAAATAATTTAGATCACGACTTTAACTGTCTTGAAAAAAAGACAGCTCAAGTTCTTTCTTATTTAAAATTGCGTACTTGATATAAGTTAAAACCGTGGTGCAAGGGATTTAACTCTTGATACCAATTCACATGAGAAGTATATGTTTCTTAGGAAAAAATCTGTCGCATGGGTATGCGCAATAGAAAACCCTGTTTTTGCAATAATGTTACTGACCAATCTTTAAAGAAGACGATTTTAACGGCAAAGCATCACTCAGTGATACATATAAGCATACATTAACATTGACTTTAAATAATACTCTTTTCAATTTTTGTTAAGGCTGCGACAAAAGTCTTGGAAGGCGAGACACATGTGTTGCTTTTCCGGCTACTTCGTCGGCGTCAACAATTGTTAAGTTTTCTGCTTATGTTAGTTTGATAGAACTACTTGTAATAGATCAATGAAATTTTGTATGAAGTTGCATTACTATCAGTACATATCAGTTAAACGACTATTTTGAGACCCTGTCTCCTAGGTCATGGTGCAGTGACTTTGAATCAATTAGCAATTTACAATGTTAAGTTTTCTGCTTAAATTAGTCTAATAGGAACTACTTGTGATAGATCAATGATATTTTCTATTGGGTTGCATTACTATCAGTTCAAATAAGTTTGACGACTAATTTGAGGCCCTGTCCCCAAGGTCATGGTCCAGTGACCTTGAATTAACTAGCAATTTTCAATGTGAATATTTTTGCTTAAATTAGTTTAATTGGAACTACTTGCGATAGATCAATGATATTTTCTATTGGGTTGCATTACTATTAGTACATATCAGTTTGTCTATTCCGAGGCCCTGCTTCCGAAATAGATCATGGTTCAGTGACTTTCAATTAATTACCAATTTTCAATGTTTTCTACTCAAGTTAGTTTGATAGGAACTACTTACAATAGACAACGAGAATTTCACTGTCTGTATGTCTCAGTTAATCGACTATTTCGAGGCCCTGCCCACTTGTAAATGGTCCATAGACTTTGAATTTATTATTTTTATAATGAATTTGCTCTATTGTAACAAATAAATTATCACAACATGTATGAACAAAGGTATACAGAATGGCATATTCACAGCAAGGAAGTTTTAAATCAAAAACAACAATTGAGTATATAATGGTGCAACATTAGGTTGAACATAAATAATTATCTAATAACAATGGAATCTAATAATTCTTTCTTGGAATACCTATTTGTGGTGTTTAAATCAAAATTGGTGAACCAAAATCCGACATGTATTAATTATTCTACAATAGGGACCCAGGGGCTCCAGTATTTGTTATATTCCTCTACAGAGAGGTTTTTAAATGGAATGTATTTCTCCAAGTACATGTGTTCCTTTAAATAATGTTTTAAAGCATTTGAATTTGGCAATACGTCTTGTAATTTTGTTCGGTAAATATAGTATTTTGTAAGCAAAATAATCTTATTTTTAACAAAAATTCAATTTAATATTTTCGTGTAGTTACCGAATAGAATAATTTTAATATTCAAAGGCAGTTCAATATTTGTCATTTCAAAAATCCAGTTGTTTAGTGCATGCCAGAGACTGGAGACTATAGAACAGCTCCAAAATAGATGTTCTATGGTCTCTGGTTCTTCTTTGCAAAATTTACATATGTCGCTACTATTTATTTTCATCTTTTAAAGTAGTGAATTCGTTCCTAGAATTCTATGAATAATTCTATATTGTAACCAGCAAAGCTTAGTGCTTCAAGTATATTTTGTACACGAAGTGTGTATTTTTCTCCAGTTAATACCAGTCATATTAAGATGGTTTTCCCAATTTTTCCATTGCTGCAAAAGTAATATATTTCTCATTCAATACTTTGTACATGTCCTTTGAACCTTGTTTTGATTCAAAGAAAATACTTACATTGAAAGGTAGCGTTGCTTGAATTTTTTTCTCCTTTACTTCAACATTGGTCGTGTTTAACCACTCTTTAAGCGAGTGTGCTATTCCATAATAATGTAAAAAATGTAGCCTAGATTGATATAATTGTTGGAAATTTTGAAATAACATAATTTTCCCTGATTATCTAACAAGTCATGCACTCTCCAAATTCCAGCTTTAGCCCAATTTTTATAGTAGACACTTGAACCACGTATTTTAATGTTTTCTCCCTCACATAAAAGATAAGATAGAACTTCATCAATACATCTTGGTTTTCTAATTTGATTAAGGGTTTTCCAAGCATCATAAACCTCTTGCCAAAATTTATTTGTTGACCTTTTCATGGGCCCAATGTAACTTAGTTCAATAAAATTTATTTGCTCCACAATAGGAACTAATCTCACCCACTTAGAATTTGAGTTCTACGGCCGTCTTATCCATGCAAGTTTCAGTCCCTGTATGAATGCTTTTAAATTTAGCATTTTTAAACCACCAATATAATAATCTTGACATAAAAGATCTCGCTTCACCTTATCTGGTTTATTATCCCAGATAAAAGCATACATTTTATTTGTTGAATTACGTAACATAGTCCCATCTGGACTAGGGATGGATAGAAACAGATGATTTAATTTAGATATGACCAAAGTTTTTAAAATGATAATCTTTCCAAACGGGGTGAGATACTGTTTTGACCATTTTTACAAAGTGTTGTCTATATTATCTAACACTGGCCTATAATTTAAATAAATCATTCTATCTAGGTCAACTGAAAAAGTAATTTCAATGAGCTTAAATGTACTGGAGCCCCATTTCAATCCCTACTTAACACAAATTTGATCTTGGCTATGTTTTTTGCTACCTATCCAAACAACATGTGTTTTTTCTATATTTATCTTAAGTCCCGAGATTTCAGCATAAAATTGGAAAACACGAAGAGATGCATCTTTGACTTTGAATTTTTTTAGCAATGTTGCTGTCTATCAGACTGGTTTTTTTTCCTGAATTTTATGCCGACAGCTGAGACATACCTCTGTTTTAACAGTTTATGTTAATTTGTCATTGTCACAACTCTATGTCCATAGTTATTAACCAACTGGTGCTGAGAAAAAACACGGCACTCTGAAATTTGCCCGTCAACGATTAAAAAATCAAATATGGTTATTTCCCTGTTTCCATCAAGCGATACCCGTTAAGGCTGTATGAAATATATAAATAAACTTTGTTATTAAAATCATCAAATACAAATATAAATTATTTACATTAATTTGAATGGCAATATGTACAAACAAATTTGTAAATTAAAGCATACTCACTTACAAATACTATAACATATTATTTATAATTAACGCCAACTAGTTACATATGAAACGTAAAGATTAATATGTTTGTAACATGAAAGTATTTAAAATGTGACAAATACAAATTTAAATATACTAATTTTAAACTGATGAGAATTTAACGAAATTAAACATGGCTGTTAGGTCATTTTAATGAAAAAATCTGGATACAGTTATTGTCAAATAATTGAAATTGTGTCATATTACCAATTCTTAAGGTGAAGTTGATTTATTTGAATTTTCCTTGGAGTTCGTTAGTTTTATTATTTTACCTTTTATAGTACTTCATGTACAAATCATTCGTCTCACAAATTTCAAAGTTAATGACAAAGGTTCTGTGTTCGTTATTTGTTTGGGTGACATGCCATTAACCCCTCGGAATATAGGTATGCCGTTTATGAATACCAGTATACTAAATATAAACATTGTTCAAAACAAAAGGCATCCAAAAAAAATTCTTGATTTTCTTCTAGCATTTTCCAGTAACTTTTGAATTGAGAGGGATTGCGGTTTGGTGCTTTATCTTTGGAAAGATGAGGTTTATTGAATGATTTTTTGTGTTTCAAACTTGTTTGGTTTTAAAAGAAAACGTTGGTTTCTATTTCTGGAACTATCGCGCTGAATCCGCTAATGCATTACTTAAAGTACTTTGATTTTATAACATTGATGCGTTTGCATTATCAACCACGGAATAACATAACAATCTTATATTAAAACATACCAGGTGATGACCACTGTGGGACATAGTTGCGCGCATTTGAAAGAAAAATGTTTTTTTTTATTAAAATTGTAAGTTCATTCATTATCTTTTTATGTTACATTAAGAAAGAACAAAAAAAACACACCAATGTTCCAGGAAAAAATCTTTATTCATTGTATGTTTATTGTAGAATGGAATTTGAATCCTTTTAATAAAAATGCATCTCTTCTTAACTTTAAATTTGATAACTCAAATTTAATTATTAATACTATAAAATCTTAGTCTAATATTTGCTTGTACTATCCAATCAATGTGAAAGGGAAAGTGGTACATGTATATATCCTTATATTTGGCAGAATCAATTATATGATAAATTTTCATTTTACAAAGTTCATTGTCTTCGACCGCCCACTTTGAAAATCTGGAAACAGGTCATTGCGAACAAAACATCTATTTAATTAATTTTCTTTTTGAAGTAAACATAGTACATTCCTCTATCGGTCAACGGTGTCAGTTCACGTGTTTAATAGGATTATGGTTGTATCTATATCTTTCGATCAGGAATATGACAAGAGTTATCCATTCGTGTGATATGTTTGAGCTTTTGATTTTGCAATTTCATAAAGAACTTCCCGTTTAGAATTTTCCTTGGAGTTCTGTGTTTTTGTTATTCTACTATTTCGACCAATGGAATGGAACGTCATTTTGTGTTTGTTTTTTAATAATATCCAATGTTATCTCTGAATTACCAAACGCTCAGTGTATTTCCAACAAACACAGTATACGAATCTAATATAAAAACATACATTGATGTTCTTTTTTTATAATAACTAGTCTGTTATTTTGGAGTTTGAGCGATTCCGCAGGTTTTGTTTATAAGCTTGATAAGTCTCTTTTTATTCCTTTTTGGTTTTAAATTCGAACAAAAACTATAAACTACTGTTTGGTCTATATTTGACAGTGATGAGTTGTTACATGTTAACACTTTTCAAATATGTCAGGACATGTTTCATGCTTGCCAATACCTGGATTTTTCAAATATGCTGAATAAACTTACAATTTTCGTCACAATTCTTTGGAGCAGAATGAATTGACATCTAGCTAACAGTTTCACAGTAATAAGAAGTAAAGTATGAGTGCCCACTTCATCTTTCTGGATATTATGAATTTCGAGTTGGGGTATGCTTAGCACATTTACGTGTGCATTAATTTTGTTTACACAATTTCATAAACACTTTTCTTTTAAGTAAATCAAAATCATCACAATATAATGATATATGATCTAACAATTCTATTAAATTAATTGATATTTACAATTCAAAAGAAAAACAACAGCTTGAGGTATGGTGCAACAATTTAGCCACTAAACGACAAGCCCAAGATTACAAGGTCCGAGCTTTGGAGAGGCACGTACAGAATAGGACAAGGTTAAACAATTTAGACAGCGACGTAAAAACACAACATAACAACAGAAAAGTATTAACAAAAATACCGAACTCCAAGGTAAATTAAGAAAGGGGAAGCCATAAAAACTGACAAAATCAAACGTTAGACTTTATAAGTTAATGGAACGAATGGAAAACAACTGTCATATTCCAGACTTGGTACAGACATTTTCCGAACAACATTAAACCATGACTAATCATATCGGTACTAAGCGCAAAAAGAAATGACAACAAGACAATTGCAAAGAGTACCAATCTAAGGATGCTATTAGTAACAGTAGGCCATTTAAAAGCTAACTTTTGACGAACAATATATTCATGTTCTCCCATTCATAAATGTCAAAAATCTACCTTTCTAAGAAAATTGACGTCACGACTATTTAGTAAAAATTAGATGCCACAGTAATTTTAGCGAATCATCAAAACATCAAGATATAAACAAACAGTATCAAGGAAGAAAGTAAAATAACAAAAATACCGAAATCCAAAATAGCATACATTTTTAAGGAACATGGACAAATGCGTCGATATGATAAGCACCCCTGCTAAGCATTATACATAACCCCGATTATCATAGACACACAGTCAAAATATCAGTACAAGGACACAATTGGTAAAATGTAAAGGTAGCACAACGTTTATCGTAGCTAAAGTTATAAGACCTCGAAAAAACATATGAATAGTGAGTGGAGACACAGACACATCGTATCGGTCAACCAGTTCTGTTAATTGTGCAAGTTAAACTTGTGCAGTGTTGATTCCAGTCGGTCGTTAATTTCTTAGATAAGATATCTATACAATACCCTTATATTATTTTATAATTTTACTATACTGCTGTAAGACATTTATCCGGGTTAATATATGAAAACTATTTAGAATTAAATATATTTTTTATTGGTGAAAAGATTTGACAAAAATGTATAATATATTGCTCAACTGCCCTAATAAAAAAATATGAAGTACAATGTAGTTTAAAACAGAAATCGATATTATATCATTTGTTGGATTTCACAAAGCTTCATTCTATATCCATATGAACCAAAAATGGGAACATGTAAACAATCATTACAGTTGAATAGGTTCGCCTAAAATTTATTTTGTTTCACACCTAGGGAAAAGAAGACACTAAATTAAGGTAAGTTATTATATGTTAAATATTTACAAATGTCAGCCGCAGAAAATTTCAAATGATAGGATTTTTATAATCATTCTACAAAAAAAAACAATTAAAATATAAAACTGTTGATGGCAAAATCGGGAGCAACGAAAAAACGATAAGAAATGTAAGAGTTAAAATTATATGTATAGATTGAAGATTAGACTGTTGTTTCAAGTATAAAACTGTACTCTAATACCAAATTATCATTAATCTGAACACTCAGTTATAACATAGAAAACCCCATCTTTGACCAAATTCAGCACAACAAAAGGACCAATTCGTACAAATCAGATGGTCAAGTTTACCGTACTAGGACAAGAAATATAGAATGGGACGCAGTTTAACATGTTTGCTGTCTCAAATCACTCCCCTAACCCGTGACAGTGGTGTAACAGTAAAACATAAGAACAGACTATAAGTTGAAAATGGCTTAACTCATTAGATCGATACAAAGAAGAAAACAATTTACAAAAAATACAGACTGGGTGCAACATAAAAGACACAAAATACACATATGAGATTAATCGCAGTTACTGACAGCTAGTTCATGCCAATAACATGTACAACTATTAAAAAAAACATGTATCTAAGACTAAAACTTTATTGTTTTCCTATGTTAAAACCTGAGAAGTTAATGCTTGAAAGCAACTTGACAGCTTTATGCAATCATTACTATATCTCTATCATTACCTTTATAATATGTGCTAACAAGTTTGCTAAGGCAGGTGACATTAATTTCCCGGACCTGCTAAGCGATCGTTACCAAGGCTGTTATTATGAATAAAAAAAGACCTTCAAGTTTTATTCTACAACTCATAAATTTATTAAAATACAAACCAAATTAACAGATCACCATGTAATATTAACATCAAATTATACCGGCCTTAAATTATTTCCCTGCAATAGTGACTGGTATGTAAAGTTATTAAAGAAATGCAATATCTGCCTACAATGCTAAAGCAATGTTTTAATGCGTTTAATACACTCATAAGTGGCTTTTATAATTTAGAATTATTGTCACATCTCTACGGCCGTAGTGATTAACTAACAATTGCTGACAAACCATGGCAATCTATAATTTGTCTGTCTAAGGTAACTTTGTTTTTAAAAATAGTTATTTCTACGTTGCCGTCAACGATACCTGTTAATATAAATAACAAAATGTGGTATGACTGCCAATGAGACAACTCTCCATCCAAGTCACAATGTATAAAAAGTTAAACAATTATAGGTAATAGTACGGCCTTCAACACGGAGCCTTGGCTCACACAGAACAGCAAGCTATAAAGGGCCACACAATGACTAATGTAAAATAATTGAAACAGGGAAACCAACAGTCTTATCTATATTAAAACGAGAAATGAGAAACACCTATGAACTACAACAACAAACGACAACTTCTTAACAGCAGGCTCCTGACTTAGGACAGGTGTATAAAAATGCAGCGGGTTCAAACGTTTTAACAGGCGCCTACCTTCACCATAACTTGAGACAGCAGTGTAACATTACAACATAAAAAGAAACACTATCAAATTTCAATTGAAATGGCTTAACTCGACCAAAAAGACATTTAAACAAAAACAAGTAAACATATACGTTTGACCTATGACACATTATAAATACAATATTACTACAACGTAGGTGCCTATATGATATAGACGTTACAGGTAGTAATAAAAAAGATGTAGCAAGAGTGTCAAAAAAGACAACTCTAACCTAGGACAAAATGACGTTAAATAAAACAACGTACAAAAGTTGATTTGAACATAATAATTTTGATGTTAGGAGCACGGAAGTAAACATTTTTTACAAAATTAAAAAATTTGTTGTTCAGAGTACAGGTACAGGCTGTTTTAATAAATATAAATAGACTTTGCGATCACAATCAATTAATACAAAATTATAAAAATGATATTTACATTCATACAAATGACAGCATGTTCAATGAAATTTGGAAATTAAAGCGTACTCACATATATATATATATACAATAGCATACTATTTTCAAAATAAACATCAACTCATTACCTCTGAAACGTAAAGACTAAAACGTATGTGACACGCAAGTATTTAAACTGATGGGGTTAAAAGTTGACCTAGCTGTTTATCCATTTTGATTAAAAATCTGGATACACTGATTGTATTTTTTTTAAAATGTGTGATATATTACAGATACTCAAGGTGAAGTTTGTTTTATTTGAAACGTTTTACAACCCTTACACATAAACAATTATGTTTTTTTATATCTAAGTTTTTCAACCATAAACTGCATGATTTAAACATATAATATTTCAGTTTTATCACCGATTAAATATCATTACAACAATACACCAACTATTCCTTTCAAATGTTCATTATGACCACTTTTAAGATTGTGTTTCACATTTAAACTAAAAATTCTAGAATTTATGTACCATTCTTAGTAACCCCAGGCGTACAAAAATGTGTTTACACTATCATTACTTTAAAAAGATCTTAACCTAGGGGCTCCAAGGATCCCAAATTGTTCACCTTGTTCACTATCAGACACTTGGGGTCTTTACAAAAGAAATGACCCTAGTAAAAATTTGCTACTGTATCATACGGGATTTTTGTTACTGTAATAAAGGTTATGTTAAATATGATTGATTCCTTTCCTAACTGATGAAGAAGGGATATGGGAGAAACATCTAGTCTTAAAGTGTGTACATCCTTCTGAAGGAACCCTCCTGGTAAAATAGTTATCTTTTTATGAAGTTATGGTATACATGCATATATGTATGATAATAGTATTATGCATACAATGAAAATAGTTAATCTGTCCAACATCAATTTTTCCGTTTTCCGAAATTGCCCAATAAACTTTCATCATTGTCACCTAAGTGAGTGGATCTTACGAACATATCTGCTTTGAGAACGGCAATATGTTATATTGCAAATGTATCATTACACCCAACTGTGGTCTAGGTTAGCAAAAAGGGCCTATGGCGTAATCATTCAACTTTCTAATATCTGTTTGAAAAGGAATGGTATTTATCTAGGACATTTTAACCCGATGACATAAGTGATCTAACTAGTTCTAAAATAAATAGCATACGTGGGAACTCAATACTTATACAAGAAACCGAACATTTATCTACATTATAGGGCTTTGCTCCGCAGTCAACACTTTTGTGTTGGCATGAAAATCATTGATATGTCATATTTATAAATTCAATGCTTACAAAACTTTAAATTGTTCATAAAACCTAGGATTTGGTCCTAAATCCTCTTCAACTTCGTATATGATTTAACCTTTCAGCTGTATTTATTCGAGCATCACTGGTGAGTCTTTTGTAGACGAATTACGCATCTGGCATAAGCCTGATACCTTTGGTGATTTCTTTACTGATCGTTTACAAGGTTGTTTATATGGTTATGCTGTGGCAATTCTACTATGTATACATGTGTAAATATTATTTAACATTACTGCATGAACAAGTCATTTGTCTCCAAAATTTCAAATTCAATGTCAAAGATAGTATAGTTATTATGCCATCAACCCCTCGGGATGTAGGTATGCTGTTTATGTATACTTTACTACATATATACATTTTAAACATAAGAAAGGCATCCAAAAAAACTCTAACCACCAATAGCTTTAAAATTGGGGGGGGGGGGGGGGGGGGGGGGGGGGATTACGGTTTGGTGCTTTATCTTTGGAAAAATGAGGTTTATTAAATTATTTTTAGTGTTTCAAACTTTTTAAATGATAAAATTCAATAATTTAAACAACTGGTTGTTTTCCGTGGAACTATCGCGCTGAATCCGTTAATGCATTCTTTAAAAAATACTTGGAAGGAGTCCATCATTTTCTACACAAGGGAATGCATGTACCAAGTAAGGAATATGACAGTTGTTTTCCATTCGTTTGATGTGTTTGAGCTTTTGAATTTGCCTTTTGATAAGGAACTTTCCGATTTGAATTTTCTTGGTGTTCGGTATTTTTGTTATTTTCACTTTGTATTACATTGCTGCTTGTGAATTATAAACCACAGAATAACATAACAATCTTATATAACAATATACCAGGTGATGCCAAATATTGGGCATAGAAGCGCGCCTTTTAAAGAAAATTGTATTTTTTATTATTTAAAGTTTAATCATGATATATTTACATATACATACAAAATAAACAACAAAAACACACCAATGTTCCATGAATTTAAGTTATATTCATTTTATGTTGGTTGAAGAATGAACTTTGCATCCCATTAATATAAATTCATTTTATTGTCCCTTCTTAACATCGCCATTTCAAAATTAATTGTAATACTATAACATCATAGTTTTGAGTTTGCTTGTACTATCCAATTAATGTGAAAGGGAAAGTAGTACATGTACTACTTTTTGATTTTTTTATAATCCAATACATGATAATTTTTCAAAGTTCATTGTCTTCACAGGTGTTTATTTCGACGGCCTTTTTGAAAATCTGGAAAAGGGTCAGTACTACCAAAACATCCGTTCAGTTATTTTCGTTTCATAGCAAATATAGTACATTCCACTGTCTGTCAACTGTGTCCGTTCACGTGTACAACAGCATTAAAGTTGCATCTATACTTTTCGACCAATGAAGTGAGACGTTATATTGTGTTCATTTTTAATAACATACTATGATATTTCTGAATGACCAAACACTCAGTGTATTCCAACTAACACAGCATACAAATCTAATATAAAAAAACATACATTAATGTTTCCCTTTTATGATAACAAGTTTATTTCTTTTGGAGTTCGTGCAGATTTTGATTATTAGCTTGACAAGTCTCTTCTCATTTAGATATGTTTAGATTTGAACAAAAACTATAAGCTACTGTTCGGCCTGGAGTTTTACAAAGATGAGTGTTAACATGTAAACACTTTCGTTTCAGACATAAGGCACCTTTTTCTTGTTTGCCGATACCTGGAATTTTTCAAATACATTGTATGTCGAATGAACTTACAGTTTTCGTCTCACATCTTTAAAGTGCTACTGAATAGAAGGAATTAATATTTAGCTATCAACTTGACAGTAATGAGTAGTAAAGTGTGAGTGTCTACTTACCTGTTTTTGGATACTATGGAAAAAAGAAATAACAAAAAAACAAAAACAAGAGTATCAATTTCAGGATACTTCATGTTGTAGTAATAGTAGGCAATTTTATGGAATGCCACAGCTGTCTTATGTGATACTCTGACATTACCTTATGAAGTTTTATTATTACTTGATAATATTTTGTCTTTACATAATATGGTTTTGACATTAATTGATGATGTTTTGATATTGCTCAATATGGTATAGTCATTACTTAATGATATTTCAATATTACATGATAGGGTTTCGTATTGACTTGAAATGGTTTTTCATTACTTAATATGGTTTTGTCATTACTTAATATGGTTTTGTCATTACTTAATATGATTCCAGTATTACTTAATGTAGTTGTGTCATTATGCAATGTGGTTTTAACATTACTTTATGTTATGTGGGTTGACGTAATGTAGTTGCTTCATTGTATGATGTGGTTTTGTTATTTCTTAATGATGATTTGTCAATTCTTTATATGACTTTTATATTACATTATGATGTTTCAAAATTTGACGATTTTACACTGCATGATGTGGTCATTTCAGTATTTTATGTGGTTCTGTCATTCTTTGATGTGGTTATCAAATTACTTGATGAGTTAAAACCACGTGATCATTTCGGAAAGATTAGTTCTATTTTTAAACCGATTTCCGTGTCGTTTGTTTATGTGTTTCGGATCTATCGAGTTTAAGTTCAAGTTTAAAGTTCGAGTTACTTTTTAAAGGTATTTTGTATGAAAAAGTGATTGAGGGGCGGCATGCGTACATTATGGGGAATCTGCAGACAAAAATGAGAAAACAGTACTAGAAATAACAACGATATTTCGAACATATAAAGGGGAATATCCCCTCGCCACTTGGTCCGCCAGTTTTTTCCATAGCTCTCAAATGGAAGCAGTATTATAGCAAACAAACAAAAAATGGTAAAGGGTTCCGCGAAATCCTATGTCTCGTCTGCAATTTCTGCTGTCCGTGTAAAAGTGTAATTTTTACTGGAAAAAAGTCCATTTATCAGTTAAAAAAGTTACATTTAAAAAGTCCAATTTTTTCTTTGGGTGTCTTTCTTGATCCTGAAGATTATCTTCTGTCCAACATGTCCAAGTTTTATAACAATCCATGAAGGTTTACAAATTTATCATGTCAAAACGTTTAATTTGGTAAATGTTTAATGCAAAAAAAACAATATATAAATAAGAAGTTGTGGTATGATTGCCAATAAGACACTCTCCACCACATACCAAATGACACAGAATTTAACAACTGTAGGTCTTCGTACCGCCTTCAACAATGGACAAAACCCACATCTCATAGTAAGCTATAAAAGGCCCCGACATGACAAATGTAAAACAATTCAAACGAAAAAACTAACTGTTGATGTACGTTCCAAAAAATTAACGGAAAACAAATATGATATACAGCAACAAACTACAACCACTGAACTATTGGCTCCTGATTTGGGACCAAGTAAAATACCAAAAATTGAAAAAAAAAAAATTCTTCAAAATTTTACATCAGAAATTATCTCTTTATCATAAAAAAAGACTTCTGCCAAAGTTTCATAAAAACTTTGAAAAAGTAATTGATATGTAACAAAAAGATTGTATCTACTTGTTGACTGCAAAACTTAGTCCATTTATCAGTTAAATACGGAAAAATAAAAGAAAATATTTTCAAAATTTTGCTTTGGATACCTTCTTTTGCTCATAAAAAAACGTCTGTACAAATGTCGGACTAAGGAACAAAGCATCGATTCTATAATAAAAGGAGAATTCTCCGATCTTATTTAGCGTGTATGATCATTTGAGCATATACGATTATCAATCGTTTATTTTGATAAATCGTATTCTCTGATATACCACGCAGTATATTGAAAAATCAACAATTTGGAATATCTGTTTCACAGATGACGACAGATATTTTCCAATTGTCGTAACAACAATCCCGTTCTGTTTTCCTCGAATGTAACCTATCGAATTAGACTTATTACTGGATGTGTACTTTCATGAACAATACGACGGGTGCCACATATGCAGCAGGTTATGCTTAACATTCCGGAGCACCCCCGGTTTTTGGTGGGGTTTGTATTTCTCAGTCGTACATATCTTTTGAGTTAAGCCAATTGCAACTTATGTTGTGTTGTTACACCACTGTCCCAGGTTAGGGGAGGGTTGTGCGCTCACAAACATGTTTGAACCCGCCAAATTCTTAATGTGACTTTCCCAACTCAGGACCATGTAGTTCAGCGGTTGTCGTTGGTTCATGTTTCGCATATTAGTTTTTTTTTAATTGTGTTTTTATAAATTAGAGGGTTAGTTTTCTCGTTTGAATTGTTTCACATTGTTTGTGTCGGGGCCTTTTCTAGTCGACTGCATGGTATGTTGAAGGCCGTACGATTGCCTATAATTGCTTACATCCAATTCATTTGAATTCTGGGGAATATTTTTCTCAATGGCAATCACATCTCCTAATTCTTATTTAAATTTCTACTTTGTGTATTATATACTGTAACATTGTTGGCCTTTTGGTCGTTTTTTCGTTTTTCGCCATTGCACTGCCAGTTCGTTTTTGACCTGTGAGTTTGAACATCACTTCGGTATCTTTCGCCACTCTTTTGGAACGCAGGAAGAAATTTATTTTAACTATTTGTATGCAAATATTTTGAAAAATAGCGGATAGAGCCATTAGGAGGAGGACTTTTACTTTACGTTCGAAAATTTATGTTTTGTTTACTTTTTTCTTATTTTTGACTGCCGGTCCCCCATAATGCGGTCCCCATGCCCCTCGGTTCACTTTTCGAAAGCCTGGGACCGCGATAAAAAAAATTGTTTGGAATGGTACGAGTTCGCAGTGTTACGAGTTAACATTGGTACGAGTTGAATTTTAGTAGTACGAGTTCAGGGAAATCGGTTTAAAGATAGAACTAATTTTTCCGAAATGGTCACGTGGTTTTACCTCATCAAGTAATGTGATAACCACATAAAAAAAACGACAGAACCACATCAAATACTGGAACGACCACATCATGTAGTGTAAAATCGTCCAATTTTGAAACATCTATATGTAATGTAAAAGCCATTTAAGAATTGACAAATCATCATTTCGAAATAACAAAACCACATTATGTAATGAAACAACTACATTACGTTAACCCATATACACATCAAGTAATGATAAAACTATATTGCCTAAAGACACAACCCCATTAAATAATATTGGAATCATATTAAGTAATGACAATACTATATTAAGTAATAAAAAACCATATTAAGTAATTACAAAAAACATATCAAGTCATTACGAAACCCTATCATGTAATAACGAAACATCATTAAGGAATGTCAAAACCATATTATGTAAAGACAAAATATCATCAAGTAATAATAAAACCACATAACGTAATGTCAGAGTACTACATAAGACAGCTGTGGCGTTCCATACCATTTACATGCTTAATTTTTCAACGAACAACTAAATCATGTTCTTGAATTATTTAACGTAAAAAATCAACCTTTCAAATGATATTGACGACACGACTCTTTACTATAAATAAGATACAATAGTTTTTTAACGATATTCAAATCTCATAAATATATCAAGATATAAACAAAAACTGAAGGACTTGCATGAAATCCTTAAGGAGCTACGCCAAGTGCGTCAATGTGGTTAGCATCCCTGCTATCAGTACATAACCCGCCATGATAATAGACACTCAGTAAAAATATAATAGGTAGTAAACGGATACATTAGGTAATGTACAGATAGCACAACATGTCTCGTATCTAAAGATTTAACACCATTAAAACATATAGTGAGTGGAGACACATACACATTGTTTCGGTCAACAACGTTTGATAGTGACCGATTAACGTGTGTAGTTGTGATTTCAGTCGCTCGTTGAATCCATAAATGAAATATCTAGACAATACCCTTTATATTAATTTATATTTTTTTCAGTACTGTCATTGGATATTTTCCCCGAGTTAATGTTTACAAACTTTATAGGATTATTCATCATTTTTATAAAAAAAAAAGATTTGACAGAAATATAATTTGAATATTTTAACTGCTCTAATTAAAGAATATAAATTAGTTTAAAACGGAAATCAATATTTTACCTGTTGTTGGATTTCAGCAGAGCTATACCCATACGAACAAAACTTGTGTGGATGTTTAAATACAGATGAATATGTAAGCCTAGACTTTATTTTAATTTATACATCTTGTGTTGATCCTAAGGGAAGGAAGACGCTAAATAAAGGTAGGTTATATGTTAAATATATACAAACGATTTTCGAAGAGAAATTCAAATATTATGATTGTGATATGAAAGAGATTTTAGCCGTTTAGACCATTTATGTCATTCCATTTGAAAGTCAGATGTTATAATTTTTGTACAATTAAATTGATACGAAATAACCCAATTGAAATATAAAACTGTTGATAGCAACATCAAAATCAAATTGCGTAACGCAAAAATAAGAAACCTTAGAGTTAAAATATTTTTTATAGATTGAAAAATAGACTATAGTGTCAAGCATACATCTGATATACTAAATTACCATAAATCTAAATGCTCAGTTATAACCAAACAAACACAAGCTTTGACCAAATTCAACACAATAGTTAATATATTGAGTAGGATAGACAAATTGAAATTATTTGCACAATAAAAGGTTTATACTGTGTATTAACAACATACACACGTCAAATATCGTTCCGTCCCGGCTTCCAATAATTGAATTGTAACTAGTCTTTCTGTGCTTCTAACCAATTTTTACGACAATTAAAGAACTTATGATCAGTATTGTGTGTAAGCATATGAAACTAGTGGAATTAATTATTTTGGAGTGCAAAACAACTTTTTGATTATTTCAAGATAAAGTTAGTCCATTCAGTTCGGTTTGCAGTTATTACTTTGCCTCTTTTGACACTTTACTTCCATATTACAACAGAAGTTTTGCTATTTAATTTAATGTAACTATAAGTAAAGGTAATAGCCTTTTTTGCCTGAAAATTTACGTCAATGTTTTTAGATGACCAGATTTTGAAGTTAATGCATATATGTTTGAGAAGGTGAGACGGGACAATATTTGTCGCATTTTTCTTACAAAGCTTTGCCAGTTTAACTCGAATAAGGGTGGAAAAAAAATTGACAACATCTTCGGAATTTCAACCACAATTTGGCATAGGTAACACAAATGCAAGGTTCGACACACCAGATATTATTGTTATATAGATTATTTGTTATAACAAACCTAATTAAAAAATGGTTTGTCGACGCATAATTCATCGTTTCCAGTCCCAAAAACCTATTGAAACTTGCATATTTCGTTTAATTTGGTTTTAGATTAAGTTGTTTAATTGGGAAGACATAAAAAGAACGCAGTTACATAAATTTTCAAAAGAAAGAACATAGAAAATGATAGTGCGAGTGTGGCATCCGTGTACTATGGACACATTCTTGGGTTTATTTCCATTTGTTCTGGATGGTTATATACATGTTTAAGGAGGAGATGGTTGCCCTTTGGAGGCACCAGTCTAACGTCATTTGGAGTGAATGCAATTCTCTCAAAGTTTTGTTTGTTACCTTGATTTTTATTGGATTTATGAGATTTGAACATCAATACACTACTGTTTCCTAAAAGAGGAGGTATGATAAAGAGATATTATTTGGGCCTGAAATTGCAAAAATAAGTAACTATTGAAAAGTATGGTTATTTTATTGATCAATGAGCCGGTTAATATAATCTGGACACTTTAGTTTAGAAATGTCACTTGTGATGCCATAATGACATCATAAACATTTAGAAATTCACGTATTTGACCCAAAATGGCCATTTCACGAATAGTTTTTAGTCAAAATATACATAATCAACAGCTTAACCCCAAGAATATTTTCCTCTCATTAACATTTTTGTAAAACAGAGGCGAAACATACCAATGGGACATTCAAACTCATAAGTCGAAAACAAATTGACAATGCCATGACAAAAAAAAAAAAACGAAAAACGACGAAAAGACAAACAATAGTTCACAAACACAACATATAAAACTCTAGACTGAGCAACACGAACCCTATAAAAACCGGGGGTGATTTTAGGTGCTCCAGATGGGTAAGAAAATCCTGCTCCACATGTGGTACCCGTCGTGTTACTCATGTAAGTACAAACCTGCTGATAAGTCTAAGTCGGCGGGTTACATTTAAGGACAAGAGGACGAAATTGTGATTACGACAATTGGAACATATCTGTTGTCATCTGTGAAACAGATATTCCATAAAAGTCAAACACCTCGTGATGGCATCTTTAAAATTTTCAAAGGGATGACTTCAACTTCACCACTTGGAACTTTCAGTTGTACATTTTTACATCCCTTGTAAGCAGCAACCCTCTATCAAGGAAATACAAGCTCTGGAATATCGTATCAACAGGGAGATGTATACTCCATATGCAGGCGCTGCTGGAATACTACCCCAAAAAATATCTTAATATTAATGACATGATCTCAAAATAAGGATATTTTAGCAGTTTTATCTTAAATGTGAAAAGTTTGAAACCCTAATGCAAATATGCAAGATTCATAAACTGAAAAACACCACATTCTTTGAGGAATGGTCCGAATTCTTAGATCGGCTTGTTGTCATACCAAACGAGTTGCTTATTACGGGCGATCTTAATTTTCACCTGGATAATGTGAATGCGAGCGATACTCGGAAATTCAATGAAACTCTTCGTGACCATGGACTGGTACAACATGTCCAAGGACCAACACACAATAAGGGTCACACACTTGATGTCGTTATAACAAGAGACAACAGCATAATTGTGCAAACATCTCCATCCATTAAGGACCCATGTCTATTCGATCAGAATGGTAATCCTTCTGGTGATCACCTTGCTTTGTTTACATCATTGAAGATCTCAAAGCCACCGAAACAACGCCATACCGTGTCTTATCGCAAATTTAGTGACATCAGTACAACTGACTTCATACAAGATTTGAGCACTACTAAAATAGTTCAAAATCGTGAAGGGTCGGTTGAAAATATAGTAAACTTGTATAACACCGAGCTTAGTTCAATCATCGATAGGCATGCACCATTAAAATCGAAGAACATCATAATGCGTCCTAACACTGAGTGGTATACAGACGAACTCCGCATAGCTAAGAGAGACCGTCGGAAAGCAGAACGACGTATGCGGAAATCGAATTTAACACTTCATCGTCAAATGTTTCAAGATACCTGTCTGAAAGCAAGCAAGCTTCTCCTTAAATCCAAGAAGGACTATTTTTCAACCAAAATATCCGAAATAGAACATGATCAAAAGCAATTGCATCGTTTGACAAATGACTTAATGGGCAATAGGCGAGAAGTCATACTACCTTCGCATGATGATGAAAAAGTTCTGGCTGACAAATTTTGTGAATTTTTTGTTGGAAAAATAAGTGCCATTCGTGACAATCTAACGGCCAAGAATGATGCATCCAATTACAACCGTGATACAATGAGAGCTGATATAAAATTCGAAGGTGAACCATTAAGATCATTATCACCAGTTTCAAATGACGAACTTCGTAAAATTATCTTGGCTGCTCCGACAAAGTCTTGCGAACTTGATCCGTTACCAACAAAACTTCTTAAGCCTTGTGTGGATCATTTGTTGCCGTCAATCACAGATATAGTTAACACGTCGCTATCAGAACAATGTGTACCACTGTCGTTCAAACAAGCTGTTGTGAGACCATTACTTAAGAAACCAAGTCTAGATAAAGAGGTGCTCAAAAACTACCGACCAGTCTCCAACTTACCTTTCATTTCAAAGACACTGGAAAAGGTTGTCGACAGTCGACTGGAAAATCACATGAGTTCACATTCTCTACATGATACTGTACAGTCAGCCTACCGTGCATGTCATTCCACGGAAACTGCTCTCTTACGTGTTCATCACGATATTGCCTATGCACTAGATAATAACTGTTGTGCCGTTTTGCTCATGCTCGATCTATCGGCCGCCTTTGATACCATCGACCATCAAATTCTTTTTGATCGTTTGGAATATTCCTTTGGCGTTACCGGAGATGCTTTGCTATGGTTACAATCGTATCTTATGAACAGGACTCAACGTGTTGCTATAGGATCAGTACAATCTGACGATATAAAACTCGATTTTGGTGTACCGCAGGGCTCGGTTTTAGGGCCGAAACTGTATTGTATTTTTGCAAAACCAGTAGGTGAAATTTGTAGGCGCCACGGAATGTCATACCATTCATACGCAGACGATACTCAGGTTTATCAAATCATAAGACCGCAAGGAGACTGGTGCGATCTGTCCAAACGCCTAGAAAAATGTTTGTCTGATATTGGTGATTGGATGAGTGTCAACATGCTGAAACTTAATGAAGACAAAACAGAATTAATCATGTTTGCACCAAAGCATCAATTGAAGCATCTTTCCGATTTCCGTCTGACATTTGATGGAACTGTGTTAAGCGACGTTTCTTGTGTGAAAAATCTGGGCATGTACTTTGATAAAACCATCAACATGGAACATCAAGCCAGTGCGATCACTAAGGCTTGTTTTTACCAAATTCGGAATATTGGTCGAATTCGATCTTTAATTTCAGTAGAATCCTGTAAAACACTAGTATGCTCCCTAGTTACATCAAGGCTGGACTATGGCAATGCATTGTTGTATGGTACTAACACCAACATTATCAGTAAGTTACAGCGGGTCCAAAATACAGCAGCACGTTTGATTACACGAAAAAAGAAATTTGACTCAATTACGCCTGTTCTAATATCGTTACACTGGCTACCCATACATTACCGTTGCCAATATAAACTTCTTTTATATGTGTACAAAGCCCAGAATGGCAAGGCTCCTAGCTACCTTCAAGATTTAATTACGCCTTACAAACCCAGTAGATCCCTCAGGTCGGAAAATTGTATGCTCTTACATCCTCCGAATGACGTCCGAACGAAAAGCTACGGTGAGAGGCGTTTTGACAAGGCTGCACCTACACTCTGGAACAGTTTGCCATCGTCCTTGCGGAGTGTAAATTCTTTGGATGTTTTTAAAAAGCAACTCAAGACTCATTTATTTCGGACTGCTTTTAAGGATTTCTTGTAGATTTTATATACTTTTAATTGACTGCATTAGTTTTAGACTGTTTTTTTGTATATTTTAGGGTACATGCATTTTTCATTTTTAGTATTTTATTAATTTTTATATGCTTGTTTGATTCTTGTAAGTTGGTGCTTTGTAATTTATGTTTTATGTATTTATGTATTTTATTTATTTTCAAATGTGAAGCGCTTAGAGTAATTTTTGTTATTATATAATGCGCTGTATAAATATTGTATTTATTATTATTTATTATTCAATAAAAAAATATTGATGCTCATGATGTACGACAGGTTGATGTCCAATACACATCTGAAGGATGTTATTTTACAGATTTATAATACTTTTTGATTTTCTAATTCAACAGGCCAAAAAGTGGTCTTATCATACTTTCTCTCTTAAGTTCATGAGATTTATTTTTACCAGACTTTCAAAAAACAAGATATAAGATATAAGATTCCACGCAAAAATGTTGCTTGCCATGTATTGAATCAGTTTTAAGAGAATGTTCAATGTGAGTAATTCCATAAGACAGATGCCGCAAAGTGCACTAATTAACACTGGCTTATTATAACACTTAATCTTAAAAGTAAATTATTTTCACCACACAAATTTCAGTTAGAAAGTCCAACATATTTCTTATCTGCTGTGGCTTGAATACCATTTCCAGTAAACGTAACAGAATATCATTAGCAAAAAATCCTATACAATCATGTCGCTGAAAAATAGATGCATTAAGATATTACCTGATTAGTGATCGTCGTCTGTCTATCCTAGGCTCATGACCAGAGCTCTCTGGCTCATGCCTGGAGCTCTCTGGTTCATGCCTGGAGCTCTCTGGCTCATGCCCGTAGTTCTCTGGCTCATATCCTTTTATACATCTAAAACTGTATTCATATACATATATATATATATATATCATTTAAATATGTATAACTAATGGCATCACAACTAAAGTCCTATATGGAAATATTAATAGACTGTTATATGAACGCCCTCGTTAAATCAGGTTACCAAAAAGATAAATGATATAATTTGAAGACCAATCATCTGTCATATAAGATATATAATACAAGATGATGGGCCTAAAAGATTATGTATCATGCATATCTGTATTTTTTCTTATAAATAGTCAACTACGTTTGTGTAGGGTTGTTGAAATTCATTATTTGTTCAGACAGGGTATTAAATCCAATGTATATACTACATTGCTGGTGAGAGACATGAACCATGACTGACTGGAAGAGCTAATTAATTTCCAAGGAAATGAAGTGTACTTTCAGAAATCGAATAAACAGTTTCATATAAATTTACAATCATTGACTTTTAACAATTAAGAGATGGTGGTGCCAACTTTCACAGAATTACAATAACTAGCTCGTCTGTTCTGTTTGTTATTGCATGTTTAACATAGTTGGTATTGTACAAAAAAGTGTAAATTCTGGAAAGTCGTTCTTTACAGGAAAAAGAATTAAATAAAAGAACCCTGAATCATCATGAATCAATTTTAAAACAAAATCATAATCATAAGAAAGTAATAACATACAGAAAAAAAATATCCAGTACCAAACAGACATAGTTCCATGAACTTCAGTACATTATTCAGGATCTTGACATAAAAAAAGTCGTACCGTGTTGTCAGTATCTTACATGCAATTTTTTGTTCGACATTCAAATTTAGTTTTCTTTTTCTGTAGAGCTATTAGAATGAATATATACAACACGGAACAATTAGTATGTACAGGACAGCACAAATCTGATTGAAAGGAAACTTAGACAGGCATTTAATGAGGAATTCCTATATTCAACAAACATTAACATTAGACTTAGATAAGAAAAAAATTCAAATTTTGGATACTTACCACTCATTTACAATTATGAGCTATCAAAAATGAACCGAAAAAGTTTTGCCAACAGATAGCGAAAAATATCTACCTAAAATGACAGAAAAGTCTTAACATCATGTTATATGGTGATTGTTTGTCCTTTCCGTATTTACAATAAGAAACTATTATAGCCAACATAAATCTGATGAAGTAGTACATACAGGGATTTTCATATTGAGAAAATCACAGAAAATCCATATCAGAATTAGACAAAAACAAATAAAAATATTGACATTTTTCTTATCGAACCCAAACAGCCCTGACAAGTCTGTATTTTGCTTTACAAATGCAGTTATTCTAATTATAAACAATTACATTACACACATTCTCAAAATTAGCATTAATATATCCATACTATGCGTTATGTAATGATAGATAATTAGATTTACTTTCTATAGCTTTATGGCTAATTTTGACATGCTTAGGATTCCATTCAAATACTTACTCCCATCCATGCGTTTTACGATAGACAATGATGCCAACAAGTACAAAAACAGTGACCAACTCCAATGCACAGATCACAATACCTGCTATTTCTCCTGCTGAAAAAGGTGCGTCTAAAAAAACAAGCACAATAACATAATGCCCATAGGTAAGCAAAAGAGAAGTTGTCGTATCGACAACTAATTATGTTATTTACAAATCAACTATAGAAAAAGAAACGTCAGTTGAATAATGAATGTATTATACCAATTATAAGAATGTAACCTACACCATGTTTTTGTCTCCTATACAAAAGAAAAGGAACACTTTATTAGAGAAGGTAAAAATGGCAACGTTGTTATATTACAATTGTTTACATCTGTTTCTTTATCCTTTAAAAGTTTAATGTAGCTGCAAAATTTATGACTAATTTTTACAACACCCTTTTAGGTGCAAATACTTTAGATCTTGAAGATGCATAAACATAAATTATACTTTATAAAAATTCCACGGATATATAAAAGATTAGTCTTTTAAAAGCATTAATTTGTATATCTGCTCCTCCGACAGCAGTTTTTTTTTTTTTTAGGAAAATCCTATAAATAGCAATGAGAACGTTAGACACAACTTTTTGGGTTCAGGCGTGTTTGAGTTGGCTGAAAACGTATTAAACAAGACATTTTGATATCATCTTGCTCTATATTTTATCATTTTTATATATTAAGGCTACATGTTGATATATCAACATTAAAAAGTCACAGTCCGTATGACCCATATGGGTCAAGTGAAAAAACTTTGTAATGAGTCATTATAACACAGCAGGTGTGTTTGAATAACATAAAATCGCTTCGAGATATTACAAATGTTAACAACTTTTAGTGTGTTTCTCACTGGCTTTTATCTTTAAATTTTTTGTTCACTCATTTTCAATTAAATTGTAGGCATATTAATTCTTTTATTCATGAAATGTATTAAAAAAACAAAGTCGGACAAACCGTTCACTTCACGACAGCTTTTATCTTTGGATCATGAACCCTGATAAAGCTCCGCAGTAATGGTATATCAAAGTTTGATTTAAAATTCAAACAAAGAATCCAAAGTAATCATCTAGAAATCATTTTCTTACACTTATTCTGTCTTTTTAGTATCTGAGTCATAGACAAGTCGCTGTGGCGGATCACGGGGGGGGAGGGGGGAGGGGCTGAGGAGGGGTGAATGGGGACATATGGTTGGACCCCCCACCCCTTTATCCTGGGTTTGAACCCCCTTTTAAAAATGGCTGGATCCGCCCCTGAGTCGACATCAAAATTGACAGAACATTTCCTCCATTAGATGAAACTATATATCTAGTTGTATTCCAATCTTAATTAATGTTCACAATCATCAAACAGAAACTAACATTTACAGGGGAAAAGATAGACAAGTCAAAACACTAAACCACCCTATTTTACCAATTGCTATGATAATAGCCAAGTTGTCTTATTGCATAATTAAAAGTAACAGTGTACCAGAGAAATAATCTAAAAATGAAATCTACGTCAGCTGCCATCGAACTCATTTAGACATCTATCTATATAATTGCAGGTCACTACATTTTATACAACTCAACTTAAGCATACTATTAACAGTTGTTATCCATTCGTTTGATGTGTTTGATTTTGCCATTTGATGAGAGATTTTGCGTTTTCAATTTTCTGTGGAGCTCGGTATTTTGTTATTTTACTTTTTTTCTTAGTGTGTATGCATCATCATGCAAACGTCGATTTTACTACTGAATTTCTGTAATTAAACATTTTAACATTTGATGGAAATCTTACAAGTAACTATTTGTATGTTGTTCTCTGCAATATTGTACATGGTATCATATATTAATTTTTATTCTTACGTGGAAGCTCTAAACTGCTCGGAGGATACTTTGGGTTTTTAAGCGGTTCATTTAACACCAATATTCACGTTTTAATTAAGAACACCTGGATATGTCAATCAAATCTATATCATTATATTCCATAACAACGTATTAAAAGCACTGTAGAGTTATCATATGTGTAAACATCTGGTCTGTTTTGATAAATATTGCATGAAATTTGTATATATTTTTATACAAAACATATTTTATGTATGTATATCTCGAATTTGACATCTCAGTACCAGAATCTATGACAAACGAGACGATTTTAATTTTGAAATTATCAATTTTCCCCACCTTAGTAGCAATATACCAAATTCACCTGCATATGGGATATACATTTCCAAACTCATTCGGTATTCAAGACCTTGCAGCTGCTACTCGGACTTTATAAAACGTAACCAGTGTCTGAGCAAAAAGTTAACGAACCAGGGTTATGTCAAAGAACGTCTTGTCCTTTTTCTAATTAGTTATCAAAGGTACCAGGCTTATAATTTAATACGCCAGACGCGCGTTTCGTCTACACAAGACAGCTCGGTATTTCGTCACCAGTGACGCTCAGATCAAAATAGTTATAATGCCAAACAAGTACAACGTTGAAGAGCACTGAGGACCCAAAATTCCAAAAAATTGTGCCAAATAAGGCTAAGGTAATCTTTGCCTGGGATAAAAGAGTTCATCGGAAGATACTAAGACCCTATTGATAAGTATTCCGTATCAACTTCGCAAATAATACATGATGGTGTTGAAGTATAGATTCTAGGTACTGACGTTGCTTATCATCTTAATTACGTGTTATAGGGTTCTTTTATTTGTCTTTGTAAATTATTTACCTTTACTGTTTATTTTAGTCCATTTTTTATATCCTTTTGGCGTGACTCGGTACAAATACATCCCGCCATTGTGTTATTGTGCTATGGTAATTTTTGGTATCCTTGTCTTTCATTTTTGCTTATGTGCTTTTTCTATATGTCATTTTGTTTCTCTTTGTTGACATCTTTGTTTGTTTTATAGTGATTAAGATTATAACACAATGTTGACTGCTGTACCCCTATTTTTTTACATTTTTACCTATTATGTCTGTTTGTTTTGTTAACACGTTGTTGTCAATATAATTGAATTTTATGCGACTGTCATACAAGTGAGAGCTAGGTTTAGCTAGCTACAAGACCAGATTTAATCCACCATTTTCTACATAAGGAAATGCCTGTTCCAAGTCAGGAATATGACAGTTGTTTTCCATTCGTTTGATGTGTTTGAGCTTTTGGTTTTGCCATTTGAAAAGGGACTTTCCGTTAAGAACTTTCCTTGGCGTTTAGTATTTTGTTATTTTACTTTTTAATACAACTGTGTTATTGAAAGAAAGAAATATCAAATCCCCTAAAAATTGAATGATTAAAAAGCATCACGATTTATTAAACATTTACATTTATTGTAAAGAAAAACATACTTAAAGTTCATTTCTAAACTAACATAGTTATATTTTATACAATCTGATACAAAAATATAAAAATATCCAATCAAGATAGCAAATACTATTCTAAAAATTCGAGAAAAACCGTAATTGTTAATGAGGAAGAGTAACTTACACAATCTAAAAATGAGTCATTTTCATATTTTCAAAAGAATAATACTATTATCATGTATCATTGTATTTGATGATCAATGGATAAAAATCGACGTCAGTCAGGGATTCTACTTAAATATTTTTAAATATCGATCTAATATAAAAAATCTATTATAAAAGTTATTTTGACGAAATTTATAACTAGTGATTTTTTTCCGTATAGTTAGAACTTCATACTACAAGTCAAATGGAAAGCTTTAAGAATTATAAAAAAACTAAGGTTCCAACTCTCTCAAGCAAAGTTGACTTTAGATGGATTTGGCTATTTTTATGTCCTTTTTTTTGGTCATATGGCTCTTCAACTGTTTCGGTTCTTATACATCTTTGGCTTTGCCTCATGACGGTAAGTCCAGGTAAGCGCTTCGGACGCATGTAATTTATAACTTGTTGTTTTTACTTTTAACAGCACTGGGTCGATACCTCTGCTGGTGGACTATCAGTTCCCGAATGTATCATCAGCTCAGTATCAGTACTTCGGTACTGACATGACTTATAACAAACCTTTCTAAAACTGTATGTTTACACATTTTAAAAATTATAAAGAAACAAAGGTTTCAATTCCCTCAGACAAAGTTGACCTTAGATAGTTTTGACTCTGTTTTAGTGTCCTTTTTTGGTCATAAAGCTCTTCAGCTGTTTCGGCTTTGGCTTTCAAACATTGGCTTTGAGCGTTCCTGATGAAGATAAATCCAGAAAAGCGCTTCGGACGCATAACATTCATAACGTGTTGTTTTCAAATTTTATATATACAACTGGTTGAGTGTCCTTTCTCAATCTTGCTATGAAAGTTGAAAAAACTCCTTAGTATGTGAACTTAAGAGAGAAAGTATGATAAGACCACTTTTTGGCCTGTTGAATTAGAAAATCAAAAAGTATTATAAATCTGTAAAATAACATCCTTCAGATGTGTATTGGACATCAACCTGTCGTACATCATGAGCATCAATATTTTTTTATTGAATAATAAATAATAATAAATACAATATTTATACAGCGCATTATATAATAACAAAAATTACTCTAAGCGCTTCACATTTGAAAATAAATAAAATACATAAATACATAAAACATAAATTACAAAGCACCATCTTACAAGAATCAAACAAGCATATAAAAATTAATAAAATACTAAAAATGAAAAATGCATGTACCCTAAAATATACAAAAAAACAGTCTAAAACTAATGCAGTCAATTAAAAGTATATAAAATCTACAAGAAATCCTTAAAAGCAGTCCGAAATAAATGAGTCTTGAGTTGCTTTTTAAAAACATCCAAAGAATTTACACTCCGCAAGGACGATGGCAAACTGTTCCAGAGTGTAGGTGCAGCCTTGTCAAAACGCCTCTCACCGTAGCTTTTCGTTCGGACGTTATTCGGAGGATGTAAGAGCATACAATTTTCCGACCTGAGGGATCTACTGGGTTTGTAAGGCGTAATTAAATCTTGAAGGTAGCTAGGAGCCTTGCCATTCTGGGCTTTATACACATATAAAAGAAGTTTATATTGGCAACGGTAATGTATGGGTAGCCAGTGTAACGATATTAGAACAGGCGTAATTGAGTCAAATTTCTTTTTTCGTGTAATCAAACGTGCTGCTGTATTTTGGACCCGCTGTAACTTACTGATAATGTTGGTGTTAGTACCGTACAACAATGCATTGCCATAGTCCAGCCTTGATGTAACTAGGGAGCATACTAGTGTTTTACAGGATTCTACTGAAATTAAAGATCGAATTCGACCAATATTCCGAATTTGGTAAAAACAAGCCTTAGTGATCGCACTGGCTTGATGTTCCATGTTGATGGTTTTATCAAAGTACATGCCCAGATTTTTCACACAAGAAACGTCGCTTAACACAGTTCCATCAAATGTCAGACGGAAATCGGAAAGATGCTTCAATTGATGCTTTGGTGCAAACATGATTAATTCTGTTTTGTCTTCATTAAGTTTCAGCATGTTGACACTCATCCAATCACCAATATCAGACAAACATTTTTCTAGGCGTTTGGACAGATCGCACCAGTCTCCTTGCGGTCTTATGATTTGATAAACCTGAGTATCGTCTGCGTATGAATGGTATGACATTCCGTGGCGCCTACAAATTTCACCTACTGGTTTTGCAAAAATACAATACAGTTTCGGCCCTAAAACCGAGCCCTGCGGTACACCAAAATCGAGTTTTATATCGTCAGATTGTACTGATCCTATAGCAACACGTTGAGTCCTGTTCATAAGATACGATTGTAACCATAGCAAAGCATCTCCGGTAACGCCAAAGGAATATTCCAAACGATCAAAAAGAATTTGATGGTCGATGGTATCAAAGGCGGCCGATAGATCGAGCATGACCAAAACGGCACAACAGTTATTATCTAGTGCATAGGCAATATCGTGATGAACACGTAAGAGAGCAGTTTCCGTGGAATGACATGCACGGTAGGCTGACTGTACAGTATCATGTAGAGAATGTGAACTCATGTGATTTTCCAGTCGACTGTCGACAACCTTTTCCAGTGTCTTTGAAATGAAAGGTAAGTTGGAGACTGGTCGGTAGTTTTTGAGCACCTCTTTATCTAGACTTGGTTTCTTAAGTAATGGTCTCACAACAGCTTGTTTGAACGACAGTGGTACACATTGTTCTGATAGCGACGTGTTAACTATATCTGTGATTGACGGCAACAAATGATCCACACAAGGCTTAAGAAGTTTTGTTGGTAACGGATCAAGTTCGCAAGACTTTGTCGGAGCAGCCAAGATAATTTTACGAAGTTCGTCATTTGAAACTGGTGATAATGATCTTAATGGTTCACCTTCGAATTTTATATCAGCTCTCATTGTATCACGGTTGTAATTGGATGCATCATTCTTGGCCGTTAGATTGTCACGAATGGCACTTATTTTTCCAACAAAAAATTCACAAAATTTGTCAGCCAGAACTTTTTCATCATCATGCGAAGGTAGTATGACTTCTCGCCTATTGCCCATTAAGTCATTTGTCAAACGATGCAATTGCTTTTGATCATGTTCTATTTCGGATATTTTGGTTGAAAAATAGTCCTTCTTGGATTTAAGGAGAAGCTTGCTTGCTTTCAGACAGGTATCTTGAAACATTTGACGATGAAGTGTTAAATTCGATTTCCGCATACGTCGTTCTGCTTTCCGACGGTCTCTCTTAGCTATGCGGAGTTCGTCTGTATACCACTCAGTGTTAGGACGCATTATGATGTTCTTCGATTTTAATGGTGCATGCCTATCGATGATTGAACTAAGCTCGGTGTTATACAAGTTTACTATATTTTCAACCGACCCTTCACGATTTTGAACTATTTTAGTAGTGCTCAAATCTTGTATGAAGTCAGTTGTACTGATGTCACTAAATTTGCGATAAGACACGGTATGGCGTTGTTTCGGTGGCTTTGAGATCTTCAATGATGTAAACAAAGCAAGGTGATCACCAGAAGGATTACCATTCTGATCGAATAGACATGGGTCCTTAATGGATGGAGATGTTTGCACAATTATGCTGTTGTCTCTTGTTATAACGACATCAAGTGTGTGACCCTTATTGTGTGTTGGTCCTTGGACATGTTGTACCAGTCCATGGTCACGAAGAGTTTCATTGAATTTCCGAGTATCGCTCGCATTCACATTATCCAGGTGAAAATTAAGATCGCCCGTAATAAGCAACTCGTTTGGTATGACAACAAGCCGATCTAAGAATTCGGACCATTCCTCAAAGAATGTGGTGTTTTTCAGTTTATGAATCTTGCATATTTGCATTAGGGTTTCAAACTTTTCACATTTAAGATAAAACTGCTAAAATATCCTTATTTTGAGATCATGTCATTAATATTAAGATATTTTTTGGGGTAGTATTCCAGCAGCGCCTGCATATGGAGTATACATCTCCCTGTTGATACGATATTCCAGAGCTTGTATTTCCTTGATAGAGGGTTGCTGCTTACAAGGGATGTAAAAATGTACAACTGAAAGTTCCAAGTGGTGAAGTTGAAGTCATCCCTTTGAAAATTTTAAAGATGCCATCACGAGGTGTTTGACTTTTATGGAATATCTGTTTCACAGATGACAACAGATATGTTCCAATTGTCGTAATCACAATCTCGTCCTCTTGTCCTTAAATGTAACCCGCCGACTTAGACTTATCAGCAGGTTTGTACTTACATGAGTAACACGACGGGTACCACATGTGGAGCAGGATTTTCTTACCCATCTGGAGCACCTAAAATCACCCCCGGTTTTTATAGGGTTCGTGTTGCTCAGTCTAGAGTTTTATATGTTGTGTTTGTGAACTATTGTTTGTCTTTTCGTCGTTTTTCGTTTTTTTTTTTGTCATGGCATTGTCAATTTGTTTTCGACTTATGAGTTTGAATGTCCCATTGGTATGTTTCGCCTCTGTTTTACAAAAATGTTAATGAGAGGAAAATATTCTTGGGGTTAAGCTGTTGATTATGTATATTTTGACCAAAAACTGTTCGTGAAATGGCCATTTTGGGTCAAATACGTGAATTTCTAAATGTTTATGATGTCATTATGGCATCACAAGTGACATTTCTAAACTAAAGTGTCCAGATTATATTAACCGGCTCATTGATCAATAAAATAACCATACTTTTCAATAGTTACTTATTTTTGCAATTTCAGGCCCAAATAATATCTCTTTATCATACCTCCTCTTTTAGGAAACAGTAGTGTATTGATGTTCAAATCTCATAAATCCAATAAAAATCAAGGTAACAAACAAAACTTTGAGAGAATTGCATTCACTCCAAATGACGTTAGACTGGTGCCTCCAAAGGGCAACCATCTCCTCCTTAAACATGTATATAACCATCCAGAACAAATGGAAATAAACCCAAGAATGTGTCCATAGTACACGGATGCCACACTCGCACTATCATTTTCTATGTTCAGTGGACCGTAAAATTGGGGTCAAAACTCTAATTTGGCATTGAAATTTGAAAGATCATATCATAGGGAACATGTCTACCAAGTTTCAAGTTGATTGGACTTCAACTTCATTAAAAAATACCTTGACCAAAAACTTTAACCTGAAGCGGGACAGACGGACAGACGAACGGACGAACGAACGGACGCACAGACCAAAAAACATAATGCCCCTCTACTAACGTATAAAAACAATAAAATCGTAAGTTTCAAGCTTTATTCTACAATTCATAAACTTATAAAATAACAAAGTTAACAGATCATCATGTTAAAGCGAATAGTATTCCTTTACCATTCAACCCCAAAAATTATAAAGGTATTATCTAATTTTCCTGAGACTAGTCAGTTCAATTTGAATTTTAGCTGTATGCCTATGTAAATAACTGATATCAATATTCCTTTAACATTTGACAGTTGATGATATCAATATCGCTGAGATGAAACAGCTTGCTTAATGTGACTCTACCTTAGGTTTAACCGAGTTTCACTTCACAAATTCAGTCTTGAGTACAAATTTTTTAACACCTCTTCGCAATTTTCAGGAAGAATTGGCAATATACAAGTAAATAGGTTAACTCATGTATAGTTTTGCATGTGAAATCTGAAATTGTACTCTTCATTATTTGTTAGTTCCTAGCTATTATTCCTATGTATTAAATAGGGCATCAATACAAGCAAAATTTACATGTTTCTTTTTTTCTTTTTCTTTCTTTTTAAAAGTTAACACTGCATAACACAAGTTGTAATATAGTGTTTTCCATTTCCTAGCTGAAAAGAATAGCCATGAAAATCATTGTTAGATATCATTATTAAAATCTTTTGCAGTTTTAACTGCTTTGCATGAAATAAATTTGAAGAGAAAGTTAGAAATGACCTTTATGCAGATTGTCTTACAGGTTTACTGTTACAAATTAGTTTTTCCAACCAAAATCTTAAGAATTGATTGAAGCTGATTTAGATGTCTTGAAGTTGTACCAGAAACTATGCCATAGAACAGTTTGTACTAATAAATAATCAGTTTCAAGATCTTAAACTACGAAAAAAGCTGTAAATAGAGTTTATAAATTCACACTCAATGTCCAACTTTTGTATCAAAATGGTCAAGATGTCAACAACGCTTGCAGTTGGGCAAATTGTATGTTTTGCAATGGGAAAACCGAAAACACATTCTGATCAAAAACCAAATTTATCAGGCTAAAAAGGTGTACAGTGCCATTACATACTACAGATCGAAAGAAAAAGTTTCATAAAATATGGTGAGATAAGTAGCTGATACAAAGTTGGGTTGGACAAATAAACACTCTTTACAATATACACCTGCTAAAGTAAGCAGGGAAATAATAAATGAGACATATATAACATATGCCTAAAATACTAAAGCAATGTCTTGTATGCATTCAGACGTGGCGTATATCACCTTATTTTTTTTAAATTCATACTAAATCTGTATAATGTATTGAAATGTGATACAAAAAATAAAACTTCATAAAATATATAAATAAACTATGTTACTAGAATCAACAAATACATAATATAAAAATCATTTACATTCATACAGAAAACAGTTTGTACAAAAATGTATATTTATATCATATTAATACAAAATATATCATATTTACAATTAACAAAACAACTGCTTGGCCATGTTAAGGAAATAACTGGATTGACTCAAAGTGAAATAATTTTACTTGGGTTTCTAATTACCGATACCCACGGTTTTTAATTGAAATGAATAAATTATTCAACATGGTCTGTTTGATTTCTTTTAAGTTTTTAATTTAATCTATTGATTGATGATTGCTTAACTTTGTGTTTTTTTTAATTATTCACTACATTTAACTTGAATTCTTACATATTTGATTTTAATTTTCTTGTTTCCAAAAAAAACATGTATGGTAGAATTAAAAGCTAAAGCTTTACATCAGTAAATTTATTACAGATTGACTATTTTCAAAACAATACATTCCTTCTAAATTTTCTCTTCAACATTTGAAATCATTTTTTACATGTTACATTCTAAGTTTCCCCTAAATTACCAACATATCTTTTTGACATTAGAAATACTCAAAATATAATTTTTCTGATCTTTACAATTGTTAACTCAATTGTAAACATCAGTTACCCGAAATAAATATTATTTTCTATATTTTCATAATTTATATTTTGGCAGGTGGGTGGTGTTTTTTTTCTACAAATTTCAAGCAAAAATATTAATTTTCAAATTATTGGTTATTTTCAAAGAATCAGATCTACAATTACATATGAGTAAATGTATTAGAAAATGTGACATGTATTTTCTGATTTATAATATTTCAGAAAAATCACACTACAAATTTCTTTAATGATAAACCTTTGTTTGCATTCTGTGAGCAATGGAAAATCTATCTTATTACCTTCTTTGAGATTTCATCAAATAGCACCATAATGATTATAGCATATGTGATGCAATGCTGATTATATACAATTTTGATTTTTTTCTTTAAGACATATGTAGATTTTAATTCTTGCTTGTATGCTTGAAGGGTATAACTGGACTGAAAGTCAATATCTCTTTTGTCCTGACACGATATAACTTTCATACATCAGAAATCAATTGACTGGTTGTGGTGTCCTTTCCTGGTGTTATTTCGGTTCATTGGTCTTCATTGTTCAATACTTTCAAAACTGTTGAAATCGAAATTAGGTCCCTTCACTCAATAAGTGAATATTACAAATTGATTATTTTATTTAAGTTTGTATGTGACATAATACAACTAAACGCTGTCAACTTTTAGTTGTTGAAAGCCCATTTGGGTCTGAGACACATTTATATGTAATTAATGTACTTATATTCAACAACTTTATACCAGTCTTTAGTGCCAGCAGAGACGAGCCAGAAAGGTGTTTCAAGCCTTTTTAAAACTATGTAAAGAAACTGAACATTACCTGATAATATAGTTTTACATAGATTTAGCAATATCAATCAATTAAAATGAATATAAGAATTAACTGTGTCTCCCATGTTCATCTAAAAAAATACTTTTTATAACAGTAAACTTTGTCTGTGCAGATTAATTCAGGTAAACAAACTGGTTACAGATAAAATTAAAAAAGAATAGCACATGTTAAACTAGAGGCTCTCAAGAGCCTGTGTCGCTCACCTGTATTTACTGATGCTTTGGAAATCATGTAAAATAAGGTTAAAATCATAATTAATAGTATTAGATATTAGATATTATAATGATATCGAAGATAATAACAAAAAACTGCAAAATTTCTGTAAAATTACTAACTCAGGGGCAGCAACCCAACAACAGGTTGTCAGATTCGTCTGAAAATTTCAGTGCAGATAGAGCTAAATCTGATGAACATTTTTGCCACCTGTCAGATTTGCTCTAAATGCTTTAGTTTCAGAGATATAAACCAAAAACTGCATTTTACCCCCATGTTCTATTTTTAACCAAGTCTGCCATGATGGTTGGAAGGCGGGGTCATCTGACAAATGTTTTAAACTAGATACCCTAATAATGATTATGGCCAAGTATGGTTAAATTTGTCTCAGTAGTTTCAGAGAAGAAGTTTTTTGAAAAGATTACAAATATTTACGAAAAATTGTTAAAAATTGACTATAAAGGGCAATAACTCCTAAAGGGGTCGACTGACAATCTTGGTCATTACGACTTATTTGTAGATCTTACTTTGCTGAACATTATTGCTGTTTACAGTTTATCTCTATCTATAATAATATTTAAGATAATAACCAAAAACTGCAAAATTTCCTTAACATTACCAATTCAGGGGCAGCAACCCAACAACAGGTTGTCAGATTTGTCTAAAAATTTCAGGGCAGATAGATCTTGACCTGATAATCAGTTTTACCCAAGTCAGATTTACTCTAAATGCTTTGGTTTCAGAGATATAAGCCAAAATCTAAATTTTACCCCTATTTTTAGCCATGGCGGCCATCTTGGTTGGTTGGCGGGGTCATCAGACACATTTTTTAAACTAGATACCCTAATGATGATTGTGGCCAAGTTTGGTTAAATTTGGCCCAGTGGTTTTAGAGGAGAAGATTTTTGTAAAAAGCTAACGACGACGGCAACGACGAATGCCAAGTGATGAGAAAAGATCACTTTGCCCTTCGGGCCAGGTGAGCTAAAAAAATAGAATTAATCTTTCACTTGTATTGTGATAAACACAACAGTTATACTGAAACCATTTGTCAGCAAAGTGTATTTATTAAGAAGGGAAAAAGTGCAAACAATAAAAGCAAACAGTTACTATCAGTCAGTGGATAATAAAGACATGTGTTACTATCAGTCAGTGGATAATAAAGGCATGTGTTACTATCAGTCAGTGGATAATAAAGGCATGTGTTACTATCAGTCAGTGGATAATAAAGGCATGTGTTACTATCAGTCAGTGGATAATAAAGGCATGTGTGGATAAAATCAAAAAGTACAGTATGGCTTTGTTCTTGCTTAGTTTAAACATATTTTAATAATCAGAAGGACAAATGGATTAGACACAAAGTTTCAACTTAGTAACGTCTTCTTGTGTCTTATTTGCTTTCTGATATAAATTTTAAGTGAAAATCAAATTCAACAGGATCACAGAACATGAAATTAAAAAAAAATGACGTATTTACAATGCCTAATCTGTGTTCTAAATGTATTTCTTTCCTGTAATGTCCTTAAAAGGTTATCTGTAATGTGTACTGGGCTAACTAAAATATTTAGAAACAGACCATGCAAATTCAAAATTGAATATAAAAATACATTGTGAAGATCAAGGGAGATAGCTTTCCTCTCATAATTCAATTTGGAAGAAAATGGTCTAAAATTTTGAAAAAAGTGCAGATCATTTGGAGAAAACTATGTGTATTGTTTGTTTGTAAACTAACATGGCTAATTGGCGAAAATTTTTGAAAATACACATACTTACAAAGTCATAAATTATGTACACATAGATGTTGGAATATATTATAACAAATTTGCTATAAAATAACAGTATATACATATAAAAAAATGCATATCATAAATTAAACTCTATTACAAACAATTTTACGCAAATTTGAAATACTAACTTGTATGTATACACACAGATATATATATAAATATATATTTAATTGATAACATGGATGCCTACATCTGTTGAGCCTATACACAATTAATAATGATAATATTGACAGTAAACTTTGACCAATTTTAGCTATAATTGAATGAATGGAAAGGACAACAGCTCATCTTGTTCACTTAAATAACAAGTGTTATTTAAGAAGACTTAAGTCATGAGAAAGTGTTGCCCAGGACCAAGATAAACACATCTAATTCTAGATCTGCTCTTATGATAAATAATTTCAAAATAAACTTGGCTGTAACATGAGTCTACTTTACATGCCATTCTTTTTTTTGTATCAACCTCACTGCAACAATATAAAAACATCAAATGGTATTTTAATGTTACTGTCATTGTGGACATTTTCCAAAATGAAATTAATGAAATATTTTCCTTTGAAACAGCTGAGGAACAACAAACTGCTTTTGGTATTAAGTTTGGTTACAATTAAATTAAAAGCATTTGAATTAGCAGACAATCAACTGACTACCACTGCTGGTTTACCACTACAAAGTTGTGGTGCTTTAACAATGTGTACATATACATATACATAAGCATATAGAAAAAACATACAGACAACACAATTATAAAAAAATCTTGGCTATCAAATAAAAGCTGCTTTGTTTCCACAAGCCATCAAAGCAAATCATAATACCATGTGTTCAACTTAATGAAAAAATTTGATTTTTTTAAATAAACATTAAATATGCAGCAACTTGTAATTTTAGAACCTCTGCATGAATTTAAAGAGATCAATAAACTTTCAATTAAAAAAAAACAACAGCTAGAAAGCATTTTGCTGGTGACATCATATTAGAGATACTTAGAAGTAGAAACTGTGCTTCAAATTAAATACAAGACATGTTTTGCTATTGAATTAGATATAGTGTATGCCCCAATGAAAATTAAACATGAAGTATATTATTGTGCTCAGGTTTGTTGATACATGTACATGTAGTTTAACTCATACAAAAATTTTCAGTGGTTACACACATTGTATGTAAAATTCTTATCTACAAGACAACACTTCAAAAACTTAAATATGATATTTAATGAGATTTCTTTTCCATTTAATTATAATATCATAAAGACTTCACTGAATGTTTGATTTTTTATTCAAAATAAGTTGAAGAATGCTTTTTGAGAAAACAGATTTCCTCAAAAATCAAGAAACCAGAATTTTCATGTTATTTTACCGTCAAGACTTAATAAATATACAGGATTCAAGGATTGAAGTCTTTGGTTTTTAGTGGACTAGATCATTTGACTAAAGTGAACAAAAATATCAGTATTTACAATTTTGTTTGTATGAGACATCAATCCTAAGGAAGACTTTCAAATCAGAATGCTTAGCTTTCTGAATTAATTTCACATGTATCAAACCAACAGACCGCTAAAAACCAATTTACAAGGGCAATTACTCATACAAAACTCCCTGGGCAATAACTCATATAAAAATTTTTGAAGTATAATTGTAGTAAAATTTAAATGGAGAAATGAAAGCAGCCTATCTAATTAGAAGCAGTTCTGTCAATTTCATACTTTTCAATGAATTCAGTTTCTACAGTAGTTTTGATACTGTTTATTGTAAAGATAACACCTCAATATCTAACATTAAAGCTTTAAAAATACAATATTACCTTTATCAAAGTTTCAAAGGACTCTGGATATATGGATTGATATAGATTTAATACTGAATCAACACACATAGTCTATGTCATGGCGAAAGATTATTGATGTTTTTGCAATTATGCAAAAGACCAATCACATATGTCAAATCAACAATATGACAATTCTCAAACAAAAGAGAACAATTGTAAAAACAAAATTTTAAACATAAATCAGACCAAATCATATTAAATCATTAGATTCATTCTGAACAAAAAGCCCTTACAAATATAAAGCCCTAACAAATATAAAGCTATAACAAATATAAAGCTCTAAAAAAATATAAAACTTTCATATGGGTTTTTGTTAAGTTCAATGAAAACAGACCATAGAAGAATGTTTACATTCATACAGACATTTTTTTCTATATCTTATCAATCTCTTTGATTCAATTAGTGCGTATTTGGCATCTTTTAGCACCTCTATATTGGAAGAGCCTGGATATATTAAACAACTAGCTTACCATAATAACACTTCTTGCTCAAACTGCAGATTTAATATGCATATAGTCATACTTTCAGTGTTTATAATAAATAACTGTGTTAACTTACAAATCTACAGTAACTTAATGTAAAGATAATCTGTCAGTAGTGACCTACATTTCATGCATCATTGACTTTACATTACATTCCACTTAATTGACCTACAGTAGAACACTGGAGTTATATAGTATATAAAAGCATGTCATTATTTGTTGCACCATATTTGATTAGCACATGTTATATACACTGGAATGAGTAATGAAAATTTAAATGAATTCATCATAATTCTGTCTGAAGTTGTCCAACTTTGGTATTTTCATACAGGTCATCAGGTTCTGAAAAGAAAAAGATATAGTTAAAGATAATTCAATAAGGACAATAAGACTTTCATATCCTAAGGGTTTAATTCTGATAGACAAAACACAGTATTGTGAAGATTGAATACACTAATGAATTTTATGTACTGTAAATTCAGAAATTAATGTGTTCATTTGTTATTGCGATTTTCAAGAATAGACAAAAATGCAAGATTAATTATTGCGATATCATGAAAATCTGCATACAGATATATGTAACAGACATCAGAATGTGAGTTCTTATTATTGCGATAGTCACCCAGTCGCATTATTCGTATTAATAAAAACCTCGCAATAATTTCTGAATTTACAGTAACTGAAATCTACATGCTTGAATGGGGGTATGCATAAATAAATAATTATAAACAGCTGCGCCATGAGCGCATGATACACCCATCGTCTTGTGTGTGAATTTTTATGCAATAATCATAAATAGTTTCTGACATACGGCCTGACATGCAAAAACCCCCTTTTTTTTACAAAAAACTCAATATCTCTAAAATAAAATTTTGAATCAAAACCAAAAAGTATACAGATCTTAAGATTTATATAACTAAGAAGTGTGTAAAATTTTAAGCAATAATCATAAATCGTTTTTGAGATACAGCGCGACATGTGAAAACCCCCCTTTTTAAAAAAAAAAAATCAATATCTCAAAAATGAAATTTTGAATCAAAACCAAAAAGTATACAGATCTTTAGAATAATATAACTAAGAAGTGTGTAAAATTTTAAGCAATAATCATAAATCGTTTTTGAGATGCGGCGCGACATGTGAAAAACCCCTCCCCCTTTTTTTTTACAAAATACTCAATAACTCAAAAATAAAATTTTGAATCATCACTAAAAAGTATACAGATCTTAAGATTAATATAACTAAGAAGTGTGTAAAGTTTTAAGCAATAATCATAAACTGTTTTTGAGATACGGCGCGACATGTGAAAAACCCCTCCCCCTTTTTTAACAAAATACTCAATATCTCTAAAATAAAATTTTGAATCATCACCAAAAAGTATACAGATCTTAAGATTAATATAACTAAGAAGTGTGTAAAGTTTTAAGCAATAATCATAAACTGTTTTTGAGATACGGCGCGACATGTGAAAAAAAACACACACCTGTTTTAGTTACCAAGTCCCGTAACTCAAAAAGTTTTAATCTTATTTTCACCAAAAAGTATACAGATCGTTTGACAATCATAAGAAACAACTATGTTAAGTTACATGAAATTTGGATAAGTCATTCTCAAGTTACGGTGCAACATGTTTATGCCGGACAGACAGACGGACAGAAGACATTTGTATACCATAATACGTCCCGTCAAAATTTGACGGGCGTATAAAAATCCTCAAAGCTTATAGTTTGGTATGCCAGACACGAGTGTTTTGTCTAAGCAAGACTAGTCAGTGGTGCTTAGATCAAAACAGTAAGAAGGCCAAATCAAAATCAATGTTGAAGACTAAAAAAACAAAAATTTCAAAAATTTGTGACAAGTACAGCTAAGGCAAAATATGCCTGGAGAAGAAAGATATCTTTCAAACATATTCAGGATAACTTGTATATAGCTTTTTTATTTGCAATACAGAATTCAGAATACACAGGTATATATACAATATATCCAGCTGTAAATCACCAAGAGTCTTAAATGTTGTGAATCCCATCAACACCTAATTCACTAAAGGATAAAATCATTAAGATATGATAAAAGACATCCACTGATGAGGTTCCTCACTTCAGTCACTTGGTAAAGGATTGAACATGACTATTTAACTTAATTGTAACTTACAAGTCTGAATGTCAGAACCTTTACTGGAATGACAAAATGATATATCCTACTTACCAAACGCTAAATTATCAATAGAGACTTCTCCATTAACTTCAGGATTCTGTAATTTTCTCTTTCTTTCTACTATTTCAGATAGACAGTCATGGATAAAAGCATACTGTGTCTACAATCAAACAATTATATATCATTAGAGAACACAGTCATTTCATTGTTTTCAACACTAGTTTACTACCAGTGTGTCTGTATCTCTACTGGTTTATGGTCAGTCCCCGGGGGTACCATCTGCCAAATGAATTCATATATATATAAACAAGAATATGTGTCCATAGGACACGATACCCCGCTTGTACTACCATATTCCCATGTTTAGGGAACTGTGATATCAGTCCATAGGACACGATACTCTGCTTGTACTACCACATTTCCATGTTTAAGGAACTGTGATATCAGTCCATAGGACAGGATGCCCCACTTGTACTACCATATTTCCATGTTTAGGGAACTGTGATATCAATCGATAGGACACGAAACTCTGCTTGTACTACCATATTTCCATGTTTAAGGAACTGTGATATCAGTCCATAGGACACGATGCCCCACTTGTACTACCATATTCCCATGTTTAGGGAACTGTGATATCAGTCCATAGGACACGATGCCCCACTTGTACTACCATATTTCCATGTTTAGGGAACTGTGATATCAGTCCATAGGACACGATACTCTGCTTGTACTACCATATTTCCATGTTTAAGGAACTGTGATATCAGTCCATAGGACACGATGCCCCTCTTGTACTACCATATTTCCATGTTTAGGGAACTGTGATATCAGCCCATAGGACACGATGCCCCACTTGTACTACCATATTTCTATGTTTAAGGAACTGTGATATCAATCCATAGGACACGATACCCTGCTTGTACTACCATATTTCCATGTTTAGGGAACTGTGATATCTGTCCATAGGACACGATACCCCGCTTGTACTACCATATTTCCATGTTTAGGGAACTGTGATATCAGTCCATAGGACACGATACTCCACTTGTACTACCATATTACCATGTTTAAGGAACTGTGATATCAGTCCATAGGACACAATGCCCCACTTGTACTACCATATTTCCATGTTTAGGGAACTGTGATATCAGTCCATAGGACACGATACTCCACTTGTACTACCATATTTGCATGTTTAAGGAACTGTGATATCAGTCCATAGGACACAATGCCCCACTTGTACTACCATATTTCCATGTTTAAGGAACTGTGATATCAGTCCATAGGACACGATGCCCCATTTGTACTACCATATTTCCATGTTTAGGGAACTGTGACTTCAGTCCATAGGACACGATACCCTGCTTGTACTACCATATTTCCATGTTTAGGGAACTATGGTATCAGTCCATAGGACACGATACTCCACTTGTACTACCATATTTCCATGTTTAAGGAACTGTGATATCAGTCCATAGGACACGATGCCCCACTTGTACTACCATATTTCCATGTTTGAGGAACTGTGATATCAGTCCATAGGACATGATGCCCCACTTGTACTACCATATTTCCATGTTTAAGGAACTGTGATATCAATCCATAGGACACGATACCCTGCTTGTACTACCATATTTCCATGTTAAGGGAACTGTGATATCAGTCCATAGGACACGATACCCGGCTTGTACTACCATATTTCCATGTTTAGGGAACTGTGACTTCAGTCCATAGGACACGATACCCTGCTTGTACTACCATATTTCCATGTTTAGGGAACTGTGATATCAGTCCATAGGACACGATGCCCCACTTGTACTACCATATTTCCATGTTTAGGGAACTGTGATATCAGTGTCAAAACCACAAATTTGGCAAACAAGGAAATAGTTCATATCATAATGAACATGTGTACAATGTTTCATGTTGATGTGACCTCAAACTACAAAAGTTAAAATCAGCAATATTTGCATGACCTCCATTTTGTCATGAGAAACATCATATTAGAATTTGAAAAGGATTGGATCAATCTTTCTCAAGTTACTGTGGATTCATTTATTTTTGTGGGTACCAATTTTCGAAACTTACATGTTCGTGGATATTTAATTTCGTGGTTTTTGACAATGTCTGCATACAAGCCTATAGTAAATTTGCCATTTGTTGAAATTTTAATTTCATGGTTAACATATAACCACGAAATCCACGAAAATTGGTATCCAACGAATAATAATGAATCCACATTATCACACTGAAATAATATTACATGTCAATTTCAAATCAATTACTCTTCAATCTTTTAAATCTCTCTGGCAAATTTTAGACAAAAGAAAAGTATGTAAAAACATTTATTAGACTTAGATCAGTATCTCAAAAAACTTACAAGTCTACACAACATACACTATACACACAACACAAAAAACAAATGACAGTCACAATACTGAACAAGTACATGCAACTTACTCAAACAGAAGTTACACTAAAACCTATCTTTCAAAAAACCTGGTATACACACGGGAGAGAAAGTTCTGAATAAAAAATATAAATAAATAGGGCTGAGTGGGCGGGTATTTCAAGAATTATAAATTTAAGTCGATTGATGCGTCAACTAAATAAAAATCAAAGCACTGTAAGCGCTGTAGGCAGTTAACCAAAAACCAAAGCAAACGTAATTATGAAAACTGTGGCAGTGTTGCTTCAATTTTTTTTTAAGATTTGAAAGAACAAACATTAAACATTCGTATATTGTACATTTATGTTCATTAAATGAATTGATTATTAAGGCAAAATAATTAATATTTCATCAAGGTTTTCAAAAGCAACTCATATATCAATGTAAATGACCCCCCACCTTCACCCCCAAGTGCACGATGTTACTCCATACCAAGTTTGGAATAAAATGACAGGTGATTATAAAACAGTTGGTCAAACATTCTCGGGCTTTACACTGCTTGAAAGATTTATGTTTTCTTTAACATAAGCCATAAATGAAAATTATTATAAGCCCAGAAATAATTTAATAAATAATTAAAGTAAATTCAATTAACCTAGACTCATTTTTTGCATCAATTAAATATTATAATAAACAAATAATTGTAACAGGATGCCGTTACGAAGTCTCCCAAACAAAGCCCCCATAATTCGTCATTCCCATGGTCTCCTGACATTGGGCAAAGTCCAGTTCATATTGGTTTGGTCTAGTAAAGTGATATGCATATGTGACACCTAGGAGATTGACCCTGTATGTCATTCAAATCTTTTTGAAATGATGAACAGGAATAAATATGGTTTAGGTGTGGGTATCTCGACCGTTTACAAGTTCTCAAACAGGAGGGGGTGGGGTGACCCCAGGGACTCCCCCTATACTTCGTTTGATTTTTTATATTATCCCATACATGAATACATATGGTTTAGGGGTGGGGATCTCGACCATTTCCAAGTTCTCAAACAGGAGGGGGTGGGGTGACCCCCAGGGACTCCCAAAATATTTCATTTGATTTGTTATATTGTCCCATACATGAATATATATGGTTTAGGGATGGGGATCTTGACTGTTTACAAGTTCTCAAACAAGAAGGGGTGGGGTGTCCCCATGGACTCCCCCTATATTTCATTTTATTTGTTTTATTGTCCCATACATGAATGTATATGGTTTAGGGGTGGGGATCTCAACCATTTCCAAGTTCTCAAACAGGAGGGGTTGGGATGACCCCAGGGACTCCCCATATATTTCATTTGATTTGTTATATTGTCCCATACATGAATATATATGGTTTAGGGGTGGGGATCTTGACTGTTTACAAGTTCTCAAACAGGAGGGGGTGAAGTGTCCCCAGGGACTCCCCCTATATTTCATTTTATTTGTTTTATTGTCCCATACATGAATGTATATGGTTTAGGGGTGGGGATCTCAACCATTTCCAAGTTCTCAAACAGGAGGGGTTGGGATGACCCCAGGGACTCCCCATATATTTCATTTTATTTGTTATATTGTCCCATACATGAATATTTATGGTTTAGGGGTGGGGATCTCGACCGTTTACAAGTTCTCAAACAGGAGGGGGTGGGTGACCCCAGAGACTCCCCCTATATTTCATTTGATTTGTTTTATTGTCCCATACATGAATATATATGGTTTAGGGGTGGGGATCTCGACCATTTCCAAGTTCTCAAACAGGAGGGGGTGGGACGACCCCAAATTATTTTCATTTGATTTCTTTTATTGTCCCATACAAGTATTTATATTGTTTAGGGGTGGGGATCGCGACGGTTTACAAGATAAAAGTACATTTTCAAATTAAAGGGGGTTGGGATGGACTGATGGATGACAGACAGACAGAGGTAAAACAGTATATTCCCACTTTTTTAAAGCGGGGGTATAATTATGCATTTTTTAGAATAAAAATTATACAATCAAGGACCAAAACTCCTGAATGGCAAAAGTGAAAATGGTCAATATTGAACTTAATCCCTATTTTGTATGAGAAACATCATATTTTAAACAAAAATTAAAACAAGGAAACAGATATATCATCCTTCCTGCCCCCATATCTTAATCCGTCGTACTACTCAAAATATTTTTCATGGGAAAACCATTTAAAAACACAAGCAAAGTTCAACAGTATCAAATTATACTCAAGTAAAATGTAATCCACCAAAAAATGTGCTTACACACTATTTAAATCGTGATATATAGAAAATCCTGTCATATCATAATACTGGTTGTAGAAATGGCTAATTACTTTTTCTAGAAAAAAAATATTGTTCATTCTGACCTTTGTATTTTAAAGTGCATGGATAAATTGAAAACAGCAAGCACTTCATGCTAGAACGCCAAAATTATACAGATACATAAGGGCAAGAACCATTGACACTCTACATGGAAATATTAGTATATATACAAACCTTATTATCAGGTAAAACTTTTCAGCTATTAGGTAACAAAATATTATTGATGTTGTACAAAAATTTATTGTGGAAACAGGGGGATTTGTTTTATAATTCTTCTGTTTTATGTGACACTATATTTTGGAATTTGGAAAATTGAACTTTTTTTTGTGTTACACATTTATAAGTCTAAAGTATATTTACAGCTAAATCAGAATAAGTTGATCACATCCTTTGATCAGGCTTCCATCTGATTTGAACTGGCAAACAAATATATATTTAATAAATAACTTATAAATTCCATTGTAGCGTGTTCCTTTACACTATGATTCCAAGGTTTCTCATCTTTAAGTGAGAGCAATTTATATAAGTTTTTCTTGTTTCAAATCATTATATTTCTGTTATATTTTGTCATGTGTGCAGTTTGGAAAAAATTAAAATATTGTATATACCAAAAAATGCTCACAATTATTGAAAGCAAGCTAAAAAATAAATCAAACTAATCATATTGATAAAGACATCATGCTGTCCTACACTCATACAAAAGCAGCTTTACTAAGAAGGAAAAAATTGTTTATGGGCAATTTCTTCATTGTCACTGAAAGTTTCTCTACCACACCAAAAGAATACAAGTATAGTATACCAACCCATGTTTGCACCATTGTTGTTCTATGGTCTCTCATCTGTATCACCCAGTCAAATATGTCTACTTGTGAGGACAAGTCATGGTCTTCAACATACTGCATCAAGTAGTCTACCGTGATAAATGTACCTGTTCTACCAACACCAGCACTGAAAAAATATACATTCTGTGTTCATAGACATTCAACTACATCTAAACTTTTGCAATTATTATAAAAGTATCCAATCATTCAAAAGAAACTCAATTTTATCAAGAAACTAAATAACAAAAACCTTTATATACTATAAATTCAGAAATTATTGCAAGATTAATGAATGCGCTACAAGCAAAAAATGCAATATGAATTAAAAAATATGAGTTTAAAATTGAAGCCATGGTCCTTCAGTCACAGCTTGGCAATAATAAAAACTTCACAAAAGGTTTCTATATTTACAAAGGTACAAGTTGACACATTATCATATTTTTTTAACTTTCAAAATGAAACAAGTAATTTTGACATTATGTTTTAAGGACAGTTGATGGGCAATGGAAATTTGGACATAGTGTTACTAGTGTCACATCAAGGTGCTGCTTCTGTATTATATAAAAAACAGATAGATTTGATCATTATAATTGACTCTATTGGACAACTAACATCAAGTTTGAGATTTGGTCATTGTCCGATAAATATTTGTTTGAACTTTTTAAACCTTTATTTTGGATATTTCACTCTGAGGACAATTTTATAGAACATTTTGAAGGAGATTTGTTGTAGAACCGATTTCACTTCCTTTTCAATCTTACTTTTTGAGTTTCAATTAATAATGTTTAAAATATTTCTACACATCACAATCAAATGAATCTAATTATCACTGTATCAATTAAAACAACAACATATATGTATTTATTAAAGTTGAGCATACACATGTTTCTATTATGTAAACAATCACACTTGAGTGTGTGTCCTCATAGTGGTCATCTATTGGTGTTTATATTAAATAAACAGGTTTGTGTTTTTAAATATATGATATTTCGGATTGGTCAATATTTGTCGCATTGCATAAATATATTGAGTATGATATTTGATATGTAAATAGCACGGGATTTTTAAAGTGCAAATAGTTTTCTTGTTAAAGTAAGTTAAGATATATTGTCATTCGAAGCTCGTATACCGTTGAGTACAGTGGAGTTTAGTTAAGGTAAAGACCCCCCCCCCCCCCCCCCCCCCCCTTCTCCCCCCTATTGAATGCTTGTATTTTTGAAATGTTTTTACGCATAGAAGATAGATATTTATACTACCAGTATGACATTGTTTGGTTGATCATTAAGACCTATATATGTATATATGATTTCTCATTTTGATTTTCTATTTTGTAGGCTGTTGTGTACTACGCAGCGGTGTTGCCGTTATCATGATGACATCAGGACTCAAATTTAATTTTGTTTTAATAAAATTATCACAGTAAGCTGCACATGCTGGCGAGCTATTCCTATGAAACAAGTGCTTGTTTTTATTTTATATTCGTTTGAGGTAACGAATTAGAATATAAAATGTATTTTGAGTACTGTGTATTGTGTGAGCAATGTTTGGACAATATTTAGTAAATTTTAAAGAAAAATGAATAATATTAATGAAATGATTTTTATAGAGGAAGATTTGAACTCTGTGTCATGAGAGTGCATGGTCTTCAGAGAGATTTTTAAATTAAAAAAAAAAAAACTGAACAGCAGCGCCCACAGAAACCTGGAGAGCTATTGTCTATGATTGAAATGACCTTCTATGGAACCTTGAATGCAAATATCAGGTCATTATAACCTAAATACCATAATATAGGATGGGACTGAATACTGTAAATTCAGAAATTATTGTGATTTTTGAAGAATGGACATAAATGTGCGAGATTAATTATTACAATTTCAAGAAAATCTGCATACAGTAAAACGTATAAGATATCAGAATATGAGTTCTTATTTTTGTGATTCTCACCTAGTTGCATCAGTCACATTAATAAAAACCTCACAATAATTTCTGAATTTACAGAAGTCTTTAGTTCTAGGCACTACAATGTATATCCAACACTTACATATAATGTGTAAATGTTTTGGCTTTAAAATCAGATGTGGGATATAAATAACAATGATCTACATACTTACGTACCATGTGTGAGTGTAGGACCTTTAGAATTAGATAATAGTGACCTACATACTAACCTACAATGTGTGACTGTAGGACCTTTACAATTAGATAATTGTGACCTACATACTAACTTACAATGTGTGACTGTAGGACCTTTACAATTAGATAATAGTGACCTACATACTAACCTACAATGTGTGACTGTAGGACCTTTACAATTAGATAATAGTGATCTACATACTAACCTACAATATGTGATTGTAGGACCTTTACAATTAGATAATAGTGACCTACATACTAACCTGCAATGTGTGACTGTAGGACCTTTAATATCAGGTGTGATATGTTGTCTCACTGTAGTAATGAATTCAATTAATGTTGTTGTCTCTACTTTAGCTGAAAAATCTGGCCACTCTAAAAAGTGGAAATGTTTTACTACTCTCGTATCATCTCCCTACAAAAATAAAGGTATCAATGAAATATGTGAAACATATTCGAAATTAAAAATTTATATGTAATATAATTAATTCTGAATAATACATTTTTTCAAAAATCCATATAAAATATTTGAAATTGGTAAGCAAAGAACATACTAGCTAACAATGTATTCCTATTGAATCTTTAGAATCAGGTGTGAGATCTAGATCAATGTGACCTACATACTAACCTATATGTGTGACTGTTTTTAAGATGGCTGGAAGTTAATTCAAAAAGGTTATTAAAAAACAAATAAATTGGCTAGGATCAATACAGTGTAAAATAATTCTGATGTGATTTGCGTCTCTACAAATACTTGAATGTGATTTGTCCCTTAACACTTCAGTTTGGTTTACACCTCGACTTAGAGTGTAAAATAACTATAGAATAACCACTGTAGGTCCCAAATATATAAATGTTTCTTTTTACACAAGTGTGTTTACAGCAGGTTTTATATACATGTGATTTTACATCATATCAGACATTATGGCCATGATTCCAGTACCATATTTGTAAAAACCCCATAATTCCACTTACCAGACTAACGTCCATGATATGAATATCATATTTTCCCATGTTAGATACCGAGGTAACATTGACCATAAGATCATTGTAACACTTTGGTTCATTGGCTGCATGTGGCCAGTAATGTTCACATTTATCCTGAAAAATAAGTTACACATTTTAATTATCACATAACAAGCGTCAAAATTATCAGAAAATGGCATTGGGCACAAAACTCCTTAACATAAATACCATGCTTCTACATTGTGCTTTGTGTGCCATTTTGTTATTTTGTAAAGCATTCAAAGTCCACTGCTAAACCAATAAAATTATCCTAAAGCATTATTTTTTTTGTCAAAAAATGAGATTTTGACCTCTCTCACATGTGATATGCCCAAATGTGAGATTTCATATTTTTTTTTACCTCCTTCTATGTCAATTCAAAAATTTGGCCAAATGTTATCTAACCAGAATAAAATGGAAACTATATCTGTTACACATCATTATACAACTGCATACTAAAAATGATTACAATGTCAACGTATATGTGTTCCTTGCAACAGAAGTTCCCCTGGAAAACTTAATTATAAACAATGCCATTACATCTATTCGTGTTGGAACAAATATTTTATACCCTTTATTTCGTTAGGAACAAATTCTGTACTATTTGTTACAGTGGAAACAAGAGGCTCACAAGAGCCTGAATCGCTCACCTGTATTTCAGAGAAGATTTTTAAATGTTAACAAACTTGATGAACAAATTGTGTAAAATTGTCTTTAAAGGGCAATAACTCCTTAAGGGGTCAATTGACAATTTTGGTCATAATAAACTTTTTTGTAGATCTTACTTTGCTGAACATTATTGCTGCTTACAGTTTATATATATCTATAATAATATTCAAAATAATAACAAAAAACTGCAAAATTTTGTTAAAACTACCAATTCGGTGGCAGCAACCCAACAATGGGTTGTTCGATTCGTCTGATAATTTCATGGCTGATAGATCTTGACCAATTAAACAATTCTACCCCATGTCACATTTGCTCTAAAAGATTTAGTTTTTGAGATATAAGCCAAAAACTGCATTTGACCCCTATGTTCTATTTTTAGCCATGGCGGCCATGTTTGTCGATGGATACAAACTTCGGATAAAATTTATAAACAAGATACCCTAAGGAACATTTATTTAAAGTTTGAAGGTAATTGGCCCAGTAGTTTCAGAGGAGAAGATTTTTAAATGTTAGCAAACTTGATGAACAAATTGTGTAAAATTGTCTTTAAAGGGCAATAACTCCTTAAGGGGTCAATTGACAATTATGGTCATATAAACTTTTTTGTAGATCTTATTTTGCTGAACATTATTGCTGCTTACAGTTTATATATATCTATAATAATATTCAAAATAATAACAATAAACAGCTGCGCCATGAGCGCATGATAAGCCCGTCGTCTTGTGTGTGAATTTTTATGCAATAAGCATAAATAGTTTCTGACATACGGCATAAAATGCGAAAACCCCCCTTTTTTTTTACAAAAAACTCAATACCTCTAAAATAAAATGTTGAATCAAAACCAAAAAGTATACAGATCTTTAGATTAATATAACTAAGAAGTGTGTAAAATTTTAAGCAATAATCATGCATCGTTTTTGAGATACGGCGCGACATGTGAAAACCCCCCTTTTAAAAAAAAAAAAAATCAATATCTCAAAACTAAAATAATGAATCAAAACCAAAAAGTATACAGATCTTAAGATTAATATTACTAAGAAGTGTGTAAAATTTTAAGCAATAATCATAAATCGTTTTTGAGATACAGCGCGACATGTGAAAAACCCCTCCCCCTTTTTTTACAAAATACTCAATAACTCAAAAATAAAATTTTGAATCATCACAAAAAAGTATACAGATCTTAAGGTTAATATAACTAAGAAGTGTGTAAAGTTTTAAGCAATAATCATAAACTGTTATTGAGATACGGCGTGACATGTGAAAAACCCCTCCCCCTTTTTTAACAAAATACTCAATATCTCTAAAAGAAAATTTTGAATCATCACCAAAAAGTATACAGATCTTAAGATTAATATAACTAAGAAGTGTGTAAAGTTTTAAGCAATAATCATAAACTGTTTTTGAGATACGGCGCGACATGTGAAAAAAAACACACACCTGTTTTAGTTACCAAGTCCCGTAACTCAAAAAGTTTTAATCTTATTTTCACCAAAAAGTATACAGATCGTTTGACAATCATAAGAAACAACTATGTTAAGTTACATGAAATTTGGATAAGTCATTCTCAAGTTACGGTGCGACATGTTTATGCCGGACAGACAGACGGACAGAAGACATTTGTATACCATAATACGTCCCGTCAAAAATTGACGGGCATATAAAAAACTGCAAAATTTTGTTAAAACTACCAATTCGGTGGCAGCAACCCAACAATGGGTTGTTCGATTCGTCTGATAATTTCAGGGCCGATAGATCTTGACCAATTAAACAATTTTACCCCTGTCACATTTGCTCTAAAGATTTAGTTTTTAAGATATAAGCCAAAAACTGCATTTGACCCCTATGTTCTATTTTTAGCCATGGTGGCCATGTTTGTCGATGGATACAAACTTCGGATACAATTTATAAACAAGATACCCTAAGGAACATTTAGTTAAAGTTTGAAGGTAATTGGCCCAGTAGTTTCAGAGAAGATTTTTAAATGTTAGCAAACTTGATGAACAAATTGTGTAAAATTGTCTTTAAAGGGCAATAACTCCTTAAGGGGTCAATTGACAATTATGGTCATATTAACTTTTTTGTAGATCTTACTTTGCTGAACATTATTGCTCCTTACAGTTTATATAGATCTATAATAATATTCAAAATAATAACAAAAAACTGCAAAATTTTGTTAAAACTACCAATTCGGTGGCAGCAACCCAACAATGGGTTGTTATATTCGTCTGATAATTTCAGGGCCGATAGCTCTTGACCAATTTAACAATTCTACCCCATTTCACATTTGCTCTAAAAGATTTAGTTTTTGAGATATAAGCCAAAAACTGCATTTGACCCTTATGTTCTATTTTTAGCCATGGCAGCCATGTTTGTCGATGGATACAGACTTCGGATAAAATTTATAAACAAGATACCCTAAGGAACATCTAGTTAAAGTTTGAAGGTAATTGGCCCAGTAGTTTCAGAGGAGAAGATTTTTAAATGTTAGCAAACTTGATGAACAAATTGTGTAAAATTGTCTTTAAAGGGCAATAACTCCTTAAGGGGTCAATTGACAATTATGGTCATATTAACTTTTTTGTAGATCTTATTTTGCTGAACATTATTGCTGCTTACAGTTTATATATATCTATAATAATATTCAAAATAATAACAAAAAACTGCAAAATTTTGTTAAAACTACCAATTCGGTAGCAGCAACCCAACAATGGGTTGTTCTATTCGTCTGAAAATTTCAGAACTGATAGATCTTGACCAATTGAACAATTATACCCCCATGTCAGATTTGCTCTAAAAACTTTAAGTTTTTGAGATATAAGCCAAAAACTGCATTTGACCCCTATGTTCTATTTTTAGCCATGGCGGCCATGTTTGTCGATGGATCATAACTTCGGATAAGATTTATAAACTAGGTACCCTAAGGAACATTTAGTTAAAGTTTGAAGGTATTTGGCCCAGTAGTTTCAGAGGAGAAGATTTTTGAAATAGTTTACGACGACAGACAACGACAACGACCACAGACGACGGACGACGACGGATGCCAAGTGATGGCATAAGCTCACATGGGGCCCTTTGGGCCCAGGTGAGCTAATAATATTACAGAATATTTCTTTCACTTAGAACTAATATTATGAAGCAACTTCCATTTCATGACAACAAACCTACCATGTTATTTTCACTACACTTTGTTAACATGACTACGATGGATACACTCTGTTCCCAGATCATTCTCCAAAAGTCATTGGCTGTACCTGGTAATGGTCCCTGGCTGGCAATAAATTCCTTACCATAGGTATATCCCTAGAAAGAATAAGTCTAATAAAGTTAAACTCAAATACTTAACTTTTGACCACTGAACCATGAAAATGAGGTCAAGGTCAGATGACACCTGCCAGCTAGACATGTACACCTTACAATCATTCCATACACCAAATATAGCAGACCTATTGCATACAGTATAAGAAAAACAGACCAAAACACAAAAACTTAACTATAACCACTGAACCATGAAAATGAGGTCAAGGTCAGATGACACCTGCCAGTTGGACATGTACACCTTACAGTCCTTCCATACACCGAATATACTAGACCTATTGCTTATAGTATCTGAGATATGGACTTGACCACCAAAACTTAACCTTGTTCACTGATCCATGAAATGAGGTCGAGGTCAAGTGAAAACTGTCTGACGGGCATGAGGACCTTGCAAGGTACGCACATACCAAATATAGTTATCCTACTACTTATAATACTGTGGATTCATTTATTTTCGTGGGTACCAATTTTCGTGGATTAAGGAAAACTCACATGTTCGTGGATATTTAATTTCGTGGTTTTGCCAAAGTCTGCATACAGATCTATAGGAAATTTGTCATTCGTTGAACATTTAATTTCGTGGTTCATCTGTACCCACGAAAACCACGAAAATTGGTATCCAACGAATAATAATGAATCCACAGTAAGAGAGAATTTAACATTACAAAAAATGTTAACTTTTTTTTCAAGTAGTCACTGAACCATGAAAATGAGGTCAAGGACATTGGACATGTGACTGACGGAAACTTCGTAACATGAGGCATCCATATACAAAGTATGAAGCATCCAGGTCTTCTACCTTCTAAAATATAAAGCTTTTAAGAAGTTAGCTAACGCCGCCGCCGCCACCGCCGCCGGATCACTATCCCTATGTCGAGCTTTCTGCAACAAAAGTCGCAGGCTCGACAAAAATCATGCGATAAAAATCTGTGCCTTTTCAAAGCATTCACTGAACCATTAAAATAGGTCAAGGACAATGGACATATGCCAGTTAGAAACTGCAGGTATTTATATGCAAGATATTGATTGATCTTCCAACACTTTACTGAAAGCTTTATACAAATAGTTTATGTCTTTGCACAATTAGCTCCAAATATATCATAAAATTGAGAATGGAAATGGGGAATGTGTCAAAGAGACAACAAGCGGACCATAGAGCAGACAACAGCCGAAGCATGCATTCTTTGCCTTTCTTTGCAGGCAAGGAAACGAAAGGAGATGTAAAGTATATGCCAATGAAAAACAAAACCAAAAACACTAAACAATCATAAAAGAGGTCAAAATATGGACTTCAACAATAATCATGTCTAAAGCATATATCAAGCTCCAAGTTCCCCTCCCACTAGAAAAGATCCAAATAACTGTGTATAACTTACAGGTATATAATTAGCATTGATATAATCTGAAGAGTCTTCCTCATCTATCATTGGAGCTAAAACTACCCTGCTGTGGTCATCTGGAAAATATTAAAAGTACATATAAACTGCTTGCTTAATACTGTGGATTCCTTTTATTTTTTTGTGGATACCAAATTTTGTGAATTGAGGAAAAATTGTTTCTTCATAGATATTTGATTTCATGGTTTTGCCAACGTCTGCATTCAATCCTATAGAAACTTATATTTCGTTGAACATTAAAATGTGTGGTTCACCTATACTCATTAAATCAGGAAAATTGGTATTCCACAAATAATGATGAATCCACACGAATCCACACTAATAAAATTGTATTCTCACTAATTCTCATGTACTTTTTTCTCAATTTGTATATGTTTATATGTACCAGCATTGTTTGGTTTCATGTAAACCAATTTAATTACCAGTAATAGTTACTTTTTCAATAATCTATCTGCATCTATCTAAAAATTACTTCAGTTGTTGAAACATTAATTGATCTCAGAACACAGGATAATCATCCTTCAAGAAAAATTCAACTGAATCGACCATTTCCAAGAAATTTAAAGTTACCATGATTTTTCAATGCAACTTTTACAATGCACATAAATAAGAAGACGTGGTATGACTACCAATGAGACAACTCTACATCCAAGTCACAATGTATAAAAGTTAACAATTATAGGTCAAAGTACGGCCTTCAACACAGAGCCTTAGCTCACACCGAACAGCAAGCTATAAAGGGCCCTTTATCAATCTTTAAATATAACGTATTCTACTGGAAATGTATTTTAAGACACTTTTCCTCCAATAGAAAACTAATAATATTATATGCATATACTATAAAAGATGCACTATGTTCAACTATAATTTCATCAGTGCTAACCTGGAATTCATGAATTAAAATTTCAATGGATTTAAAGAGCAAAATAACAAGCAAATGGCTATTTTATTAAGACTTACCATTTGGGGGCTGTAATATTACAGCCTCTGTCCCAAATTTTTTTTTTTATTCTCTAATGCCTTCCCATGCTTTCAGTGGTTAACTGTTGATTTCAAAATTTAGGTATGTTCCCTCAACCTTAGGCAATTTATTAATATATTTTGCCGATTTAAGGTGCAGTTTGAACTGGGAACCCGAATTGGAACTATGGAAATTAAATTGGAGAAAAAGGAGGATTATGAATAGTGGACTGCCCTTCTTTGTCTGGCCCATATGGTATATAGATGTCATGATCTTCCAGAATCGACCTAAACTCACTGGAATATAACTAGTAACATGTTAGAACTTCAAGTATCTTTCAGAGACAACTATTTCCAGTTGCAGTCACTGGTGCAGCCATAAATGTGAAAACGTCAGGAATTTTTTGTTGAATTAGCCTGCCGAAAGCTATCTCAGTTTCCTCAGAGCTTAGCACATTTATGTACCATGTGTTCACTAAGGTCCACAGCTATGCAGACTACAACAAACTAAATCCCTGGGATGTGCAGGTCAAGAATAGGGAAAAAAGTGTTATAAGTGATATGCACCAATCTCCTCCACTTTTTGATAATAGTTCAGCATAAGAAGAGCTAATAATTAAAAAGGTTTCCTGGAATTCAAATTTTCCAGTTATTGCTACAATTTTGGTGTTTTTTCATCAGTTTTGGTACCAGAAAAAGTAATCAAGTACTTTAGATACAACTGTATGCTTAATTTTCAAAAAGTAATCCTTATCATGCAGGGAGCATTATATTTAATTACCTCTGCCTCAAATCTGGTTTTTAGACCTACATATTCATACTTCAATACATTAAAACAGCTCTTGATATAATTATACTAACTAGTTCAAAGAAAATTGGTAAGAAATATAAATATTTTATGCTAATATTGTCATAACTTTTGTTCATAAACATATGTAACAACTTACAAGGTAATATATTGGTGTATCTATTCTTTGGTTTGTTTTCGTCAAGATTAGCCGAATTTGTTGTGTGTCTTGGACTCAACTGCTTCAAATCCTGTAAGAATAAGAACTCAATTAAATTGATGCAATGGTATTTTACTTTTAATTATAAGAAAATACATCCTAAAAAGTTTAAATACAGTCATCTCTTGTTGTCTCGAACTCTCCTTTCTTGAAATTATGCTGGAGTAAATAACAAGATTTAAATACGTTACTCTCCATGTCTCCAACTCGGCTATCTCAAATTCTTCATGAGAAGAAATATTTCTGCCATCCCTACATCGAAAGCAGTAATTTATATAAATTTGCATCGATTGAGTCAAATTTTGCATGATTCCAACTTAATATAGTCCAATAGTGTTATAAACAATGTTTATCATGTCTTATATGTCGAAATTTTCCACACTTGTCAAAAATGGTCATGGGATTAAATGCTAATTGACAATATGCCTGTAACTTGATGTGGTAATCAATAGTTTTGTCTATATAACACTTTATTAGATGGTTAGATATCTTTATTATCTACCTATTCTATGCTCAATTAAATAAAATTTGCTTTTCTAGCATAAAAGTGATTATCCTAATTATCATGCCATGAGAGGTGATGAAAAGTTAAGTGCATGTTATGCTCTGGTCAGAATAAAACAAATAGTGTTCAAGCAAACACGCTATCATGTATTTTACATTCTAAAATAGACTAAGTAAAATATAAAATACAGTATTTAAACAACTACAGAAAACATTGATTGATTGATTGGTTAGTGTTTAACGCCACTTTTAACACTATTATGCTATTTCGTGTCAGTCAGTTTTTATTGGTGGAAGAAGCCAGAGTGCTAGGAGAGAACCACGACCTTCGGTAGGAAAACTGACAATCCTAGTCAATTAAGATTGGAGTCAAGTGCACCTGCCCCATGCGGGATTCGAACTCACAACCTCAGTGTTGACTGGCTAGTGATACAGTAGCTCGACTACTTAGACCACTCTGCCACTGAGGCCTCCCCTACAGAAAACAAAAATCAAAGCCTTAAAGGCTGTAAAAGCAATTGCTGCCATGTTAATGTTTTGGGGACTTTTTCATCCACATATATATAAGAACTAAACCTGACAGGAGTGTTGTCTAGTGAGAAGTAAGAAGGTTTTAACTTTATATCAATAAAAGACTTTAGCAGAAAGTCATTTTTGATATGTTTTATATTTCACAAGGAGACAACACGTTTACCAGGCTAAATTTGGGGTCAAATTTACATGTGCTGAAACATATAACTCAAAAAGAAATTATCCCCTGGTAGTGTTTGTAACTGGGCAATAATTTCCTTTATTGATTTAATTTTAACAATTATCATAATTAATTTAAATTTAACCATTCAATTAAAACATTTCAACTTTCCAGACGCAAATGTTGAAAAACGGGAAAGAAATGAAATATCTTACAAGACATAAACATGTAAAAAATAAACATATATTTCAGCTTACTAAAAATATTTTCATAATGTTACTTTGTCTTCATTTCTTAAAACTAAGTCCCAAACATTATTGCTCGTGTCATCCTCATGCGGTACGAGATAACTATAATTCTCATGCAATCCCAAAAAGGGGGGGGGGGGGGGGGGGGGGGGGGGGGTGGTCATCACAGACAAACATGACATTAAATCGGCATTATACGAACAAGAACAAACAGCTCTTCGTTGCTTTGATATTTATCAATTTTCAGGAAACATTGCCAAAAATGATCTTCAATATTTCGAAAACATGTGAAATAAAATTGCAAACACGGTGGACCGTCGAGTGTCAACACATGTAGTAGACTCGTCCACTGGAAAGACGAGGATAATAGTTTCATCATTTGTCATGCATACCCAGTTTTGATTATGATATCCAAAAGGACGTACTTTTTTTCAATCTATGAAACTAGAAAATTCCAAATTGTAAATATCTCTTCATCTGGACTTGACATCTATCACGTTTTGACGGGTCCATTTCATTAGTAAGGTGATCGATAAATCTTACGGAGTTATGACAAAAAAGGAAAACGAACTTATTTTTATGTGTTTTTAACTGACAAGGGTTTTTTTCCGCTAAATTGTTTGCGCAAACAAATCAACAAAATAGGTCAGTTAAGGTTGTCTATCTTTAGATTACAGGTAATCATTTTACACTACGTATAACCTGTGTAGTGATTTTGATTTTACGATAAATTTATGAATGAACGATAATTTTATGAATGAACATCAACAAGAGCACCTGGCCTCTTTCTTAGAGAAACACCAATTAAACATATAAAACCGTATTTAATAAGAGATAATTCAGTAAAATTTTCAAATCTAAATCAACAACTGAAATTATTTGATATTTTGTTGAAACATCGTACGAAAGGAGAACGGAATCGCAGGTATAAAAATGCACTTTTTTTCACTCGGACTTCTATGTTTTTTTATAGTCAAACGGTTGTCCCCCTAAATACAAAAATACATCTACAAGAAAATATGCTGAAACCTCTTAAATCCACTAACGTTTTTCAAAAGTTTCAAGCTATGTATTGCATAAGAAAACATACATAGGTGTTTAAGAATGACAGACCAGGAGCCTGTTTAACAAAATACTATGGCTTGATCTGGGCGGAGTCTCTGATTTGCGTCACAAAGATGGCCATACGCGATGGCATAAAAGCAATTGCTTTAAAAAAACAGTGTCTAAATAAAAGAACAGAGTTCCAATGTCCCCCGCGTTGCACATATATCATCTATCCAAGGTACAAGGGCAATAACTAAAAAATACACTTTTTTGGGATCTTTTAAACTGTTCATAAATATCTTAGAGAAATGAATGCTTCAGAGCAAATTCAATGTGATTTCCGATATAATTAATAAGAATTGTACACATGAGAGCACTATCAATGCAATTTTCCATATAACTGATATTTCCAAGGGGCATAACTCTTATAAAAATAATTGATCAGAACAGTTTTTTTAAACTAGTTCGAGACATTGCTGATATAAACCTACAATGTAAGTTTCATAAAAATCTGGCACAAACTGTACACATGAGAGCACTAATGATGTAATTTTCCATATAATTAATGTTTCCAAGGGGCATAACTCTTTTAAAGATAATTGATCAGCACTGATTTTCGAACTCGTAAGAGAAATTGCTGATATAAACCTATGATATAGGTTTTATAAAAATCAGACAAGAATTGTACTAATGAAAGCACTTACAATGCAATTTTTCATATATAATTAATGTTTCCAAGGGCATAACTCTTTTAAAAATTATTGATCGGCACTGATTTTCGAACTTGTAAGAGACATTGCTGATATAAACCTATGATATAAGTTTCATAAAAATCTGGCAAGAATTGCACTAATGAGAGCGCTAACGATGCAATTTTTCATATAATTAATGTTTCAAAGGGGCATAACTCTTGTAAAAAAATAATTGATCGGTACTGATTTTCGAACTTGTCTGAGACATTGCTGATATAAACCTATATATAAGTTTCATAAAAATCTTGCAAGAATTGTAAACATGAGAGCGCTAACAATGCAATTTTCCATATAGTAAATGTTTCCTAGGAGCATAACTCTTTTAAAAATAGTTCATTGGCACTGATTTTGGAACTCCTCCAAGACATTGCTGATATAAACCTATGACATAAGTTTTATAAAAATCTGACAAGAATTGTACATGTAAGAGCGCTAACAAGACCGGACAGACGGACAAACAGATGCCTGGTATTTCACAACGCGGGGGACAAGAAAATGAAGAGATCCATGTGCACTAGTAAAAAGAATGATTAGTTAATCGGATACACAATACTGGTTCTACCAAGTGAAAGTTCAAGTTATCTTCCCTTGATTGTTTCAAGTAAGCTCATCTGGAGTTAAACTTTGGATAACTAAAAATTTACCACTGACCTGAAGGTTTCAACATAAAAAGGGTCGACAAAATTTCTTTTCATTTATAGCTTAGTTAAACTTTAAAAAGAAAAGCTATTAACTCTAAACTTGATATTTAAGAAACAAAATTTTAAAACTAAAAATTATATATACAAAAACTATGTACAAAAATAACTACTCACAGTATGGTTGTAATTAAGATATAAATATATAAAAGATTAAGGCAAATTTTGATGCTAGAAAGGAGTGTGAAAAAAAAAAACTGTTTCAAAACTTCCTATCCAAAAGATATCAACTCTGTAAATTCAGAAATTAATGCATGCATTAAATTTATGAATGCGAATCCTTGACCACTGGCAAAAATGCAAAATCTAATTAATGTGATTGCAAAATTTTGTGAAAGAAAATCACTACTGAAATTATGAAGGAGAGTTTTTATAATTGTGGACATGGTATCGTCGCATTTTTCTCATCAATAAAAACATCACATAATTTCTGAATTTACAGTATTTTTAAAAAATAGAAAAAGAATGAAAACTTACTTCATACTCTCCAATGAAGAGTCTATTGTCGTCTGCATGGTACTTTCTCAAGAAGTCACCAATGGCACTCAATACAATAGGTCTGAAAGAACAATTAAAAATCATAAAGCAATTATTGATTGGCCTAATCAGTGAAATGAGGGTACTCTATAGGGAACAACAACAAAAATAGCAGTCAAATATTTTCAAAAATAAAAAAAAAAACCAATAAGTTGTTAACTTTTTGTCCCTTTTCTTCCTTTTTTTCTTTGGTATTAGGTCCAGATCAAGGTCCTTTCTATCTGTGTTTTGTTTATCACACATCATACTGCCATCTCTTTAAAATATTTAAGAAGGTGATGTTATATGCATTGCTAGCAGTAACACATTTCTTTGTTCTTTGGATTTGATTACTGTCAGGCCACATAAAATAATATTTGTGGTTCCTGCTTCTTTATTTACCTTAATTATAATTTTTTAACAATGTTCAAGTAAGCATTAATTGTTAAAGTCACAATGTGTCCTGTGGATATTCTATATAAAATAAATAATATATAAAAAAAAAAATCATTACTAACCTATCCAATTTTTTCAACAATGTAACAGGAACCTAACTTATTATTCTATTTGGCCTAAGTAATGTCTTAAAATATCTATAACCTTTTCATTAATAAGTCACATGTGTTCAGTGTGTAAAAATCAATAAATTCTGAACCATACAACCTATGGGATTAAAACTCAAACCTGATAATTAAGTACTTTTTATTAAATAAAGTTCAGCATTTATGCTTTCTTATCATTTTCAAGGACTATAAGTCCTTAACAGTACCAGTCATTATAGTGAAAGTTACAACTGAGCAATACTTTATTATAAATATTTCTCATACCAAAAAAAGAATATTGATTAAAAAAAAATTTATCCTAAACCATGCATTAAATAAAAGAAACAAAGGCAGCAGATGCATGCGTTTCTGAAGCAAACTTACCATTTGTTTCTGACTAAAGTATAGCAACTTCTCTATTTGTATGATGTTTAATAGAAATAAGAAGATGTGGTATGAGTGCCAATGAGACAACTCTCCATCCAAGTCACAATGTGTAAAAAGTAAACAATTATAGGTCAAAGTACAGCCTTCAACACAGAGCCTTGGCTCACACCGAACAGCAAGTTATAAAGGGCCCCAAAATTACTAGTGTAAAACAATTCAAAAAGGTAAACCAAGGGTCTAACCTATATAAAAAACGAGAAAGGAGAAACACTTATGAACCACATCAACAGACAACAACCACTGAACAGGCTCCTATTAAGAACATATTAACACATATCTTATGCCAGCAAACTTATAATTTAGAATTTTTCCAGCCACGCACGAGCATTGTGCACCACTATAGCATAAAGGTAAATAGTAACATTGTGTTCTTCTGCCAAAATGTGTCACAATAAATGTCCACATTTAAAAAAGGTTGGACACAACACATAGGGTCAGTTTATTAAGAAATGGAAATGGTAAATCTTACTATTATTATGATGATGATGGATGTCAATCGTCCAGTACCAAATTAAATGCATATTCAGCATAAGACAGAAAAAGTTAATGTAATATATAAATGAACTCTGTTTTGATACTAGGCTGACATACTGAGTCGGATTTTTAACTGGTAGTTCACAAGGTCCAAGCAGTCCCCAGGAAGACATGTCACCCTACCCAGACACAATATTCTGACTCCCGGCCTGCCAGTCTTTGCTCTTACTCCTAAATATTGCATGTTTAGTGGAGAAGCAGCACATTCCAATTTCAAGTATGTGGTTTGGCTCAGGTTTCAATATTCATGATCTCTCGCTCTCAAGGCGAGTGCTACAGCAAGACCACCAAATTATAGTTGAAGTGAAACTTTGAAAATGTACAACAATAAGCAAGGTGACATGCAATATGTTGCATACCAGTAAAACCTCATTTCAATATTCCAAAATCAAAGATTTTTATCTTTGAGTAAACATTTTTAAATATTACCTGATTTTTTCATGATGACTATATCTGTATAAATCAATTAAATCTCCCTCTTGCATTACAATTTAGTGAAAATATAATCAAGTTTTTACACACCATTCCTAACATTATTTATCTGCCATATTTTGATCATTTAACTTTCCTTGTTCTATCAATTTCAGAATTAATAAATTCTCAAATATTCTAAATTGAGGAAATACTATAAATGACTCATCACTTGATTAAAATAACTGAAAGTGAAGTACATGTGTGTAAAACATGTACTAAAGAGGAAGCAAGATTTTAAATTTCAAAAGATAATCATACTTCAGTCAAAAAACTTCATATTAAAATTGAATGTTAATATTATGTTAATTTTTTAATTGAATCTTATTTTTTTAATTATATTTTTCATATATGTAAAAGCGAATCACCACCAAAATAAACAAAAAAGCTGTATCAACATGTTTCCATTAAAACAACAGTATAAGTTATGAATTGTTGAAGGACTGGGGTGAATCAAGGTTTTCAATGAAACTTCTGCAAGGGAAAAGTAATTTTCTGTAATGGTAAGATTAGCACAGAGCGTAGCGAGACAAAATTTTGGCAATTATTTCCCAAAAAGGATTATTTTCCTTTATATTAAACGATATTAAAATAAATATACCTTAATCTGTTAATGAAAAACTTTAATTTCCATTTAATGGCTGACGAGGCAAATATCTTTTACACAATTGTTATTTAAGCAAAAAATGTAAAAATCAATCAATTTCATTTCATCCACATTTCATATTCAATATTTTTTTAAAACTAAACTGTGAAATTTAATATATATACTTCATCTCAAATTTAGCCCAAAAAATGTTAGATCTGCAAATTTGGCTAAGCAAATTTTTGTTCTTCCTTAAACAGGATTTGAACCATGTTGAGATCAAGGGCACCTGACATATACCAGAGGAAAATTTCTGACTATAAGGCATCTGTTATAATACAAGATATGAACTATCCAGCTTTTCTACCTTGTGAAACATATTATAAGTTATATGGTTCGCTACTGACCCCCTACAGATCCATAGAGGGTTAGTAAAATTCATAGGGCGTGAGGCCAAAGAATAGATGACATCACCATTAACAGTAGACGTGACGTCATGAACCCCCTGCGGATCCATAGGGGGTCACCACATGACAGCGTTAAACCAATCACAACGTCATAATTTACCCGCGGTGGGATAATAATGTTTTTACAAATTGTTTACAATGTTTACACAGATACTGCTTGATAAGCCTGCTTGATTGTAGGTCATTTAAAAAAATTCTAATGTCAAACTGAATCCATGTCAATGAAGTGTAACATAAATTAGGTTAGATTGGGATTCTTTTTTAGGGAAGCTGCTATACTCCAGAAGATGCAAATTAACCACAACTTATATTAGGCCAAAAAAAAAATATATGTCTGTTTAAGGTTACATCATTAAAAAAAATAGGTTAGGAAGGTCAGTATTTCCATTTTATTTTATTTTTTCATTATGTTTTTTGCGACATGATTTTGAGTCGAGCGCTCAGTCTTGCTGTGGTCCGAGTTGTCCATGGGCTGAGTTTACCAATATTATTAATGATTGGATTATTTTTTTTTTTGCCTTATTGTAGTATCTGCAATGTGAACTCAGACGTAAAATCTAAAGAACATTATAAACTGTTTCAAAGCCTTTGAACCTTGAAATATTGGTCATTGCACGAGAACTTCATATTATGGAACATGGTCAGTCTTTAGAAGATCCACCTGAATATACCAAAATATATTGCTGTATGGTTATAAGTTTGTAAGAAACATCAACGACATGCAAGCTAACACTGACGTAGATGCCAGAGTCCACAACAACATGCAAGCTAACATAGACGTAGATGCCAGAGTCCACAACAGGATTTACTGCTTGTCATTTACAAGCTTAGAATAAACGGCTCCTTCAAGGGATTGCACAAGGTCAGAGAATAAATATCAACCCTAAGAAATGCTTGCACAATATTACCCCAAAAAGTACAACCATCAAGTCTTTTTTTTTTTTTTTTAATCAAATTGAATTGTAAAATAATAACAGTAATAGAAGGCAATAACAGTGAAGTTCCTGATGTATGCATGCAGGGGTAGGATAATCAACTAAAACTGCCAACAAATATGTACAAAAATAGAATTAACATTAAATGCATATATATTTGTACTTGTAAAATATTAGAGTTTTTGTCTCAATTTGGTAGATTCATTTTACTGCTAAATTTATAGAAGCCAAATTTGCACCCAGCAGATATAAACTGCTATATAACCTGAATAATTCAGTCGATAAATTCCACTGCTCTATGATGGCTACATTAATGCCTAAATTAGCCCAGAATTTACCTATCTCGATAACATTAAGCTATCAGCTGATGGCTCTCTCGTATAGTGAGCACCAATCAATATCCTGGATTTTTATCGTATAAAGAGTTCAGGCCCTCCCAAGTGGGAGAGTCGATCACAGGGAGGGACTGAATTATTTGGGTTAACTGCTATACAGTACTTTTAGACAGAAAATTAGCATATATGTGTACCTGCTATAAGATAGTGATCAGAGGGAAAATAAAAAATGAAATAAATGAGTCTACTGCCTCATCAAGAAACAGTGCTTTCAGAACCAGAACCAACACAATAAATCACCTATGGAACCATTTCAGACAACCCCAAAAAACACAGTCTTTACCTTTTTGGGTCATTTTGAATAATCAACATCCAAAAGTAAGGGACATTATAGATGAAAAAAATGATGAAAATTACAAGTATGATTGAAGCCAAAATTTCTGGGGGTCTTTGAAAGCTCTTATACTAAAATGTTTGTGGGTGCTGTACAATATTTGCAAATTGACAACAAAGAGGGGAGGTTTTTGTGTATGTAAAACTGGTTCAACCCAACCACATTTTGTACCTCCACTAAGTTAGGCTATCTGGAAAAGGGGGGACAGATTCATGTGATTCTTTCTCTTTGTCAAAGGTGGGGTGGGGTGTCAGAGAAAGTGCCGTCAAAGTCACCTATAGAAATATATCCAGTCAGGATCTTTGTAAATTGTCACTTTTTAGGATTGGAAAGGTATTTAGAATAGAGAATAATCCAACATGCAACATCATTTCAGAAAAAAGTAAAATATCAACAAATTCTGATGTATAAGTAAAGCTAATGTAGCACAAAAGAGAATAGATTGATACATGCCTTTTCATACTCTCGTTATTCAACCTATAAAAAGGGATCAAAAGTTATCATCTTTTATTAAATTTTCAGATTTTCAGATTTGTTAAACAGTGTTTGTTAACAGTGAACAATGTTAAAATTAAAGTAGAAATTTCAAATCAATTTTTAATCTCTCACCTTTTTCGCACTCTTGACCTAACTTTTAATGGGGCATAACTAAAACATGAATCTAAAATTATTTGTGTGAAAACTTGATAATTAAAAACACTGAGGTCAAAAATATTTCCATCTTTCTTTTCTAAAAACTATTCAAATATCTAAAAACTTATAAAGGATTCCACAGAACCCTGTGTGTCGCCTGCAATTGGTGCTGTCAGTATAAAAGTGTAATGTTGACTGTAAAAATTGAATAAATTTACAGGTAATATACAGAATTTAAAAAAAAATTTTTTAGATGCTATATCTTGCATGATCTTGAAGATTAGCTTGTGTCCAAGTTTCATAATCCATAAAGGTTGTAAACTATATGATTTGATTAGACAAAACTTGTACCCTATTTCATACATTATGCTGAAAAATGACAAAGGTCCCAAGTCTGGAAAAATATGAAAAAATTCTCCAAACAATTCAATAATAGGAGGTGCACAACATATGTGTAATCTTCCTTCTAAGTTTTAGGGATGCTGGTTAAAAACTGTAGGAGGAGTTGATTACAAAAATTAGGTACCCACTTTTCCCACTTCATCCAACCCAACGGAATTGATGTGTAACAACCCAGACTGTTTCTAATTATCTTTTAATAAATCGAAATTATTGTATCAACAACATAAGTGGGGTGCTCATTTTCGCCATAATTTTCCATGTTTTCTGCAGTTTATGTTCAGACCTTTAAGTTTTTGAAGTATACTGATATTTCTATATGAAGATAACATCAAAAGCAAAATATTCTTAGCTTGAAAACGTGTTTCTCTGAAAAAATTCATCTGAAAAGTTAGATTAAAGGCTATTTGAAATTTCCTGATGTTTTGTCATAGGGGGACACATATTCACCGTTTTTACACATCTATTTAAAACCAAATAACTGCAGCTTTAAACAATATTTATCAAATCAATTTCATTATAGATGAATAGCAGACATTTCAAAGGTGTAAAGAACTGAAATTTAGGGCAATCAGTCAAAGAATTATTAAGAAATACTTCTTTGAAATCTTTTTTTTCATTCAGGAAATTGGCCGAAAATCGTTGTCGTTTTTCGGTCCTCTGCGGTAAGTGCCGAAATCTTTTCTAAGTTTAAAAAATAATCATATTTGTTATAAAAATATAATTTACCGGCTTATTTCTTCCATTTCAGCAATCCTTTGAAGTTTCTACACCTCAAAATCATAAAACGGCGAAATTGTGTCCCCGTCGAATATGTGCGCCCCACTCTAGTTTTTTATGAAAACTCTATGGATTAGAATTAGAGTAGAGATTTGATAATTTCAAGAAAAAATCAAGACTTTTTTTCGCTGATTTTATATGCTTTCTATACAAATGTTCACCTATTTTGAAAGAAATCAATCAGTACTATTTCAGAAAATAAAAGAGATAAATTCACCATTTTTTAAATTTTCAGTTAAAGTTCAATGAGCCAAAGTTGCATGCAAAATTAAATTACTAAAATCTGTGACATAGGCCATTTACTGACCTTAAGTCCATTTATCAGTAAAATATGAAGAAAGAAAAAATAAATATTTTTAAATTTTGCTCTGGATATACTGTCTTTCGGTCACAAAAAAGCTTCTGTCCAAATTTCATAAAATTCCATAATGGTTTAACAAAGTTATTGCTGTCTAAAAAAAACTTTAACTACAGACTGAACCTAAATGTTGAGGACACCTCCAACAACAGAATCTAGGATTGCTATGTCTCGCTTTCACAAACTAAATGTTGCAGGATAGACAAAAGGACATTTGTTTTGTTTTAAATTTTTAGACTGGAGGGTTGCTTAAAATACGTGTATAGGGATATATTTTGATGCTATTGCAATCATATAAGAAAAGAGGATCTCAAAATTATATTTTAAACAAAATAAACATCTTCACCAGAGTGCAAGATAGCTCCATACCTCCTTTGTATATACATAATGTGAATATATGCAACAGACAAATAACAGATACCAATTAATTGTAATTAACACTAGCTTATGCAGCCAATCTGTCTTAAAGGTTACCCTAATTATTTTCACCCATAGGGTCATTTAAATAAATTTCAAGTATTTAATATCTGTTGTGGCCTAAATACCCTTTCTTATAAAAGTTACAGAAAATATCTCTCAAAATGAAAATAAGACCCTACTGAATGAAAAATAGACCCCTAATAATTATATTGTTGTCTATAGAAAAATTGGTGCATTTGCTTGTATAAAATTTAGCTTCAGTGACTAGTGGAGTAAAGTAATTACCTGTACCTTTCTGGTGGTGGTTGCAATGGTTCGAATTCTCCTGTTGATTGTCGTCTTCCAATATCTGGCAGATACTCTTTAATACATCTAAAACGTATTTATATACATATGTAAATAATAATAAATGTAAGCGCAGAATTCACACATATTCAATGTTTAACCAATGCAAACACCATTAGTGGCATCATAAGCTATATTTATATAAGATAATATAAACACACTTTTAATGACAAGATATGTCTATGCTGCTCACATCGATAAAAACTACCGGTAGATAAACTGTGAGCACCCTCACAATTTGCTGAACCACACACACTGCCACACAATTTGCTGAACCACACACACTGCCACACAATTTGCTGAACCACACACACTGCCACACAATTTCGCTATTTTCTTAAAATGAAGGTGATAGCAAAATATTTAAAGGAAAATATAATTTTAATCACTAATCAATTTACCAAAAGATAAACCAAATAAATTAAATATCAATTATCTCTCCTTCAAGATATTAATACTGTAAATTTAGAAATTATTGTGAGGATTTTATTAATGCAAATAATGGGACTGGGGGAGTATCGCAATAATAAGTCATCACATTCTGATATCTGACACATATATATCTGTATGTAGATTTTCCTTAAATCGCAATAATTAATCTCGCATTTTTGTGCATTCTTCAAAAATTGCAATAATAAATGCATACAATAATTTCTAAATTTACAATATTCAAATTAACTCATTTCCTTATCAAGACGAAGTATAGGGATTTCCATATTACGAAATCAACAGAATAAAAACCCTATCAAAATTGGATAAAATCGAAAGAGTCCTGACAATTAACATTTACAATGCAGTAGTTCTAAACTTACATTCTTATTTTACACATTCTTAGAAATAACTTTTTATAGCTCTAATATATATTATGTAATTATAGATGCTTAGAGATATAGTTTCTAGATCTCTATGACTAATGTTGGCATGCTTCAACTTCCATTCATATACTTACTCCCATCTACGATAGACAATTAAGCCACCAAGTCCAAAAACAGTTACTAATAGTAGCACACAGATAATGATACCTGCTATTTCTCCTCCTGAAAGAGGGTCGACTGTAAAATAAACAAGAACAACTTAACTTGCAATTGTAAACAGGTTACCAAGAGAAATATCAAAATGATGCCAAATATCTTTTCTAAATATTACTGCTAGTTGAAGTAAAACTTAATCAATTAAACGATAAATGCCCTATAAAACTTGTAAGAGTGTAATCTGGAACGGGGATCCAATAATTTCCCCCCTTACTTCAATGCAATTTTATCCAAATTGAGGGGCAGACTTTTTATTCCCTATATTAGACTGCAAAATTTCAATTACTTTCTCATACTAGTAGCCCCCTACATGGTTTCTGGGAGAATTCTTGAAAGGTCATGACCAGCATCTAAGAGAGCAATACTGCTTTGAGTATTAATAGGTTCATTTTATTAACTTCCTGGTTAAAATCGAAAATAAAATTTGGACCATTTACTCAGACAATCATCCACACTATACATTTCAGAACCACTTAAAATTTAACAGAAGTTGAAAGTTTAATGAATACCCTTTAGATATACTACAATTTTAAGCATCTTTACATAATTTCCATCTAGGTACACTATCCCATCTAAAAGATGGTAGATTTATTAGGGGACTTCATTCGTGGGTACTGGACTGGTATCCTGTAACTGTATCCTATTCCATCTACATGAAATTGTTGTCTCCTGTACATTCACCCCTTTTCCTTATTAAGTCTGGGAATGTTCAACAATAGTTATTTTTTTCAAGATGACTGTGAATACCTAGCGGTATCCACTCTTTTTTACCCTACCGCACAATCACCACTTCAAGTGTTGGTTCACTTATATTTTTACAGATTATTGACAATAGTAATATATATATATAATTTTATTTTAAATAATTTATTATTGTTTCCAGGTTAACTATTTCTTTTTCACAATTTGTTTTTGATCAAATACTGTATTTATGTGGAGGATGTACAGTGGACAAAAGTAAATTAAGGTACTACGATTAATAACCAATAATACCAAATGAACAGATTTTATTGTTTTTCTTCTCCTTGACAGTTGATGTAAGGTTTTCAAAGATATTACTGACACAGGTCTGTAAAAGTACTAAAACTACCCGTTACTACTACATATTACTAATTTGAAGTTTATAATTATTTTTTTTCCTTTTAAAACCTTTGCAGATTTATAAACATTTTGATCTTTAATCACTTTGATATATATAAAGGCTATTGTGGGCAGGACTGGTTTGAAAGAAAGAAGTGTCCATTGCATCAATCATTACTCTACCATAAACAATAGTCATAATTGACTACTATATTATATCCTATTTTGCAAATTTTTAAGTATTAGTTAGCTGCTTAAATTCATTTTATTATAATAACTTTTTCATAAGTGGAGTTTTCTTGAAAAGAGAATGTATAAAACATAAAAATTCTTGAGAAAAATGACAAGTCAGTCTAGAAACAATCATTGGAAAAATTAAAAATTTATATAAAAATAGTGATCCTTGAACTTTTCAAACAAAATTTACTCTAACAAATATGAAAGGAATACCAAAAAATTAATAATAACATAAGTCACAAGTGCATGTGAGAAATATAAGGGTTGCTGACCAAAAGTTTAACTGTGAGCTACTGCTCACTAATAATGCCCCCACTTAGTATTTGGTAAACATAATGTTAAGGATGTTCGCTGACCTCTTGTTTCTGAATTTTTGCCAGATATTAGGAATCCTATGGTTTTATTCATGTAGTGCCATTAAAAATTTTGCCCGCTAACCCCTATTTTTCTTTCCATAATTTGATTACAAATAGTTTAAAATGCCATCTTTGAAAATCTTATAAAATCCTTATTTATATTTTTTATAGTTTTTGAGAGAAAAAAGGTGCCAATGTTAAATGAATGAAAAATCTAGAGAGAATCATTTCCCGTCAAATTTTCAATGGTTTACATCTTGAAAACAAGCACATGAACCCTTCATTTTTTTCTGCTTTTTTTGTTCCTTTATTTATATACTATCAATTTATAATAGTCTTTTTAAAAGCTTGTTATTTTGACACAGAATTGTGAACATCTATAAAGAGAAATGAATGTGAAAAGGCATCACATGGTAATGCATGCTCACTTGAACATTGATACCAAATTTCAGAGTGTTCCAATTCATATATAGCTAGCACTTAACTGAGAATGCACTATAACTATTTTTTTTCCAAAAAAAAACATGTAAACAATACAGTTAGAACAGAAGCTGTACAGAATAAAAAAAAATAATTCTAGTGTAAATTTCCCACAGTAAACTTAGTATTATTAACAGAAAAAAGTCTCTGGTCGTACAGTGACCTTTAGTTGCTAGTATATCTACATCGTTTGATCTTGGGTAGATAGGCAATCATACCACATCTTCTTATCTTTTGACTTTTGTACTATGTGTTTATAGTTTTTGTTTGTTTGTGCTTATTTCCCTTTTCTGTTTAAAAATGCAAAATTTTAAGCATCAACCCATTTCTTTTTACTCACAACATTCAGCAGTATTCACAGTTAGATCCTCAGCGTCACTGTCTGTACTACCACTTCTCCAAGATATCTTCAAAAAAAATAATGTGTATCAACTTAAACATAGGAAAACTTGCATCAATCATTAGAATAACAATTTAACGTACCGGTAGTTCAGGGGTATAGAAAAAAAATGACAGAATTTTCTTATACTTTGCCAAAATGAAGATACTTTTTTAAACAAGAGGCTTTCAAGAGCCTGAATCGCTCATCTGTAATTTTTTGCTTAAATCTTCATCAATGATTATTTTTGCTTTTTAATATATATTAATGAGTGGCTTAAAAATTCCATTGAGATGTTCTTTGTATCTGTCATATTTTCTTCAAAAGCAAAGAAATACATTTTACCCCTATGTTCCATTTTAGCCATAGTTTATATGTTTCTTGACGTACAAGAAAATAAAATACAAAATTTATACCAGATACTCTGAAACTCATTCAGCCCAAGTTTGGCTGAAATTGATTCAGCAGTTTCAAAGGAGAAGATTTTTTTAAAGTAAGCAAACTAGATGAACAAATTGTCAAAAATTGTCTTTAAAGGGCAATAACTCCTTAAGGACACATTTGACAATTTTGGTCATATTAACTTATTTGTAGATCTTACTTTGGTGAACATTTTTGCTGTTCAGTTTATCTATATCATTAATAATATTCAAGATAATAACCAAAAACTGCAAAATTCCTTAAAATTACCAATTTAGTGGCAGCAACCCAACAATGGACTGTTAGATTCTTCTGAAAATTTCATGGCTGATAGAACTTGGCCTAATGAACATTTTTACCTCTCATCAGATTTGCTCTAATTGCTTAAGTGTTTAAGATATATTAGCCAAAACCTGCATTTTACCCCTATGTTCTAATTTTAGCCATGGCGGCCATGTTTTTGACGAAACAGAAAATAAAACACAATCTTTATTCTAGATACCCTAAGGATCATTCAGCTTAAGTTTGATTGGAATTGGTTCAGTAGTTTCAGAGGAGAAGATTTTAAAAAGTTAGAAAACATGATAAACAAATTGTGTAAAATTGTCCTTAAAGGGCAATAACTCTTTAAGGGGTCAATTGACAATTTTGGTCATACAAACTTATTTGTAGATCTTACTTTGCTGAACATATTTTCTGTTTACAGTTTATCTTTATCATTAATACTTTTCAAGATAATAACCCAAAATTGCAAAATTTCCTTAAAATTACCAATTTAGTGGCAGCAACCCAACAATGGGTTATTAGATTCATCTGAAAATTTCAGGGCTGATAGAACTTCACCTAATGAACACTTTTACACTGTCAGATTTGTTCTTACTCCTTTGGTTTTTTAGATATAAGCCAAAAACTGCATTTTATCCCTATGTTCTATTTTTAGCCATGGCGGCCATATTTTTTTTTGACGAAACAGAAAATAAAACACAAACTTTATTCTAGATACCCTAAGGATCATTCAGCTTAAGTTTGGATTGAATTGGTTCAGTAGTTTCAGAGGAGAAGATGTTTGAAATAGTTTACACCAGACGGACGACGACGATGACGGACGACAGGCGCCAAGTGATGGCTAAAGCTCACCGTTCTGAAAGATAAAAAGTATTGGTCACCGCGCTATTTTTCAAGGCACGAGTCGTTCAAAATTGCCAAAATTTGCTTAGATTGTTCATGAAAAAACACATTTTTGTGCATTAAAAGAAATCTATGAGACAGAATTCTGAAATAAAATATGAGAAGATAGGTTTTGTTATATATTTTAAGAAAATAAAAAGAAAAAATGGTGTCCTGAAATTGTTTTCTTGCTACAAGTAAAAAAAAATGAAAATTTTCCTATATGTCCAGTATAAATTTTGTACTAAAAGAGTTATCTCCCCTTAAATGGCTAATTTGAAAAAATAATTCTAAAAGCACAAATGTTTGGTATTTGTTAAAACATTTTATATAACATTGTATAATGCAATGAACAACTAAGTTTCTTTATATAAATAAACAGTGTAACAAATAAATTGCAAATCTGTCTCCAAATTTGCAGATTTGGGCAAAGAACTAGACCGATTATTTACTGTGATTGTACAATTCAAGATGGCGGTATACCCTGAACTACCTTGCCGACCGTGCGAGGGCTGTATAGCCAGTCAAGGTACTTAAAAACTCCCATCATCAACTACCTTAAATTACAAATATTTTAGATTGATTTAATATTATTGCAACCAATTATAGTGAATTGGGGGAAAATTAATTTTTTTCCTGGTTTTTAATAACTCACAAAAGCCCTGTGGTAAATTGTATTCTGTTGAACACTTAAATTTGTGGTTCACCTTACCCACAAAAATTAGAACTCCAGTACTTAAAATGAATCCAAAGTTTGCATTTTTATCAGAATGTATTTTAGGGCCTCAGTGGCTGGTGGTCTAAGTATTACAATTCTACAGTGATCACTAGCATGTCAACAATTGAGGTCATCAATTTAAACCCGGCTGGTGGCAAGGTAAGGTCAACTATGATCTTCTTTGAATAGAACTGCCAGTTTTTTCTGCCGAAAAGGTAGGTGGTTTTCTTAAGGTACTCAGGCTTCCTCTACTTATAAACCCACCTCCCTCCCCACAAATGAAATAGCCATGAGTGCTGAAAGTGATTTAAAAATCAGCAATCAATCAGTATGCATTGTCCTCTGAAATTCAATTTTTCGATATCTTAATTTGAATAAATATACAATTATAAGTAATCCAAGAATTTGAATGTCCTAAAATATTTTAAAAGTTTCAAAACAACACATTCATTGACAATCGAGTTAAGTACATCGAGAGAATTATCAATGTATTTTATCACATGCTAAATATTTTTCAATAATGGAATATTTTGTTATTACATAAACCATGGAAAAGAAAGGATATGGTGAGACAAATCATGTTGCAAAATCATTATGGCACATGAAAATAAAATGCTTCGCTGAGCGTACTGGATACGACCGCAGAGGTCCAACCCTGAACAGTTGGGGCAAAAATGGACACAATATTCGCGCTTGATACAGGTCTGAATTTGGATTGTAATTAAATATTTGACACATAATAGGTTTCTGACACCAAATAACTGTAGTCAATATCTTAGAATTGGTTATATGATTTGAATTCATATTCAATTTTTTGCTTTTGTGCAATACACTATGCTGTTGCGAAATTGACCCCCCCCCCCCCCCCCCCCCAAAAAAAAAATAAAAATTTACCCCCTTTTCTTTTGCTTTTGTGAAATACACTATGCCCCCCCCCCCCCCCCCCCCCAAAAAAAAAAAATTTACCCCCCTTTTTTGCAAGGAAGAAATTTTCTTTTTAATTTCTGAAATCTGAAATGAAAAAAAAAATTGCCCCCACAACTTCTTTTTTACCCTCTTCCCCCCTAATTTTTTTTTCACCAACCCCCCCCCCCCCCACCCTTTTTCCCAAAAAAAATTCTTTCCCTCAAGATATGGTCATAATCTCAATTCAAATTTCCAATGGAGTTTGCAACCATAATTACCAATTTAAATACATCATAAAAGTCTTAAAATAGAAAAAAAAAATCCCCCCCCCCCCAAATTTTTTGAACCCCCTTATGATTCATCACCCTCAAACTCAATCCCAGCCTTCCCTTTGTGGTATGGTACCTTGCAGTACAATTTCAGAGCGATCCATACACTTGAACACAAGTTATTGTCTGGAAACTAGAAAAATTCTTGTTTTTTGGCCCCTTTTTAGCCCCAAATTCCTAAACATTTAGGGCAATTACCCCCAAACTCAAACCAGTTTTCCCTTTGTGATATGGAACCTTGTAGTACAATTTCATAAAGATCCATACAGTTACACACAAGTTATTGTCCTGAAACTAGAAAAATGCTCGTTTTTTGCCCCTTTTTTGCCCCTAATTCCTAAAATTTTGAGGCAATTACCCCCAAAATCCATCCAGCCATTCCTTTGTGGTATGGTACCTTGCAGTACAATTTCAGAGAGACCCATACACTTGAACACAAGTCATTTTCTGGAAACTAGAAAAATGCTTGTTTTTTGGCCCCTTTTTGGCCCCAAATTCCTAAACGTTTAGGGTAATTACCCCCAAACTCAAACCAGATTTCCTTTGGTGATACTGTAAACCGGGAAATTTTCATGCCGTCTTTATTTCGCGATTTATTAACACAATCTAATTTAGCGCCGTTTTGAATTCGCGATATCCCAATGGCCTATATAAATATTTTCATAAATACAGCTTTACATGTAGACTTGCTACAATTTTCTTTCTTACTAATTTATATGTTTACTGAAAACTGCCAGTATACTGATTGCCCTGGGAGACAGGCAGGTGTCAGTATAATTGAAATCTATAAGTTATAGCCGTAAAATCATTAAAGGGGTAAAATTGAAAAAAATTAGGAAGAGACATGTAGCAAGTCTACTTAACATGTATCGTAAATCGAGTGATAAAATCAATCAGCAATCTTTTGTTTTCGGTTTAATGTTAAAGGAGATTTAAAGTTGTGTTATATTTGCTTGTAATAACTCATACACAATAAACAGTAAAGAAGACCTAATTAAGAGTGAATTAAATGCTGTCAAGATTAATGCTAATTAATCGATCTTTTAATCTGATTAATCTGTGTAGCAGATACAATGAGGTAATAATTTTAAAACTGATTGGCAGGTGTCATTTACATATCTGTAGCCAGTGTTGTTTACAAAACAATATCCGTATTGTCCGCTTGCTTGGGGTGTACCGGTATTCCATGTTTTAAAAGATTAACTTGAGAAAAAGTCAGGATTTCTATCATTGCTTTTCATTTAGAAATACAGTTATGATTTAAGGAATAGATCTGTCTTATGCAAACTCAGTGTTATACAGTGGTCCTATACATATCCGATTCATATACATACATGAATTGTCTTCATCTTATGAATAGAGTTTCCTTGAAATTTTGCGATCGTTTTATTTTCGCGTTTCAATTTTTACCGTGAAAATAGCGAAAATTAAACTGCCGCGAAAATTTCCCTGTTTACAGTATGGAACCTTGTAGTACAATTTCATAAAGATCCATACACTTACACACAAGTTATTGTCCTGAAACTAGAGCTAGAGGCTCTAAAGAGCCTGTGTCGCTCACCTTGGTCTATGTGCATATTAAACAAAGGACACAGATGGATTCATGACAGAATTGTGTTTTGGTGATGGTGATGTGTTTGTAGATCTTACTTTACTGAACATTCTTGATGCTTACAATTATCTCTATCTATAATGAACTTGGCCCAGTAGTTTCAGTGGAAATTATTTTGTAAAAATTTACAAAATTTATGAAAATTGTTAAAAATTTATTATAAAGGGCAATAACTCCTTAAGGGGTCAATTGACCATTTTGGTCATGTTTGACTTATTTGTAGGTCTTACTTTGCTGTACATTATTGCTGTTTACAATTTATCTCTATCTATAATAATATTCAAGATAATAACCAAAAGCTGAAAAAATATCTAAAAATTACCAATTCAGGGGCAGCAACCCAACAACGGGTTGCCTGAATGGTCTGAAAATTTAAGGGCAGATAGATCTTGACCTAATGAACAATTTTGTTTTGGAAAGATTTGCTCGAAATGCTTTGGGTTTAGATATACGAGCCAAAAACTGCATTTTACCCTATGTACTATTATTAGCCATGTCGGCCATCTTGGTTCGCAGTCGGGGTCATCAGACACAATTTTTAAACTACATACCCTAATGATGATTGTTTACAACTTTGGTTAAATTCATCTTAGTAGTTTCAGAGGAGAAGATTTTTGTAAAAGATAGGGCAGATAGATCTTGACCTGATAATCAGTTTTACCCTATGTCAGATTTACTCTAAATGCTTTGGTTTCAGAGATATAAGCCAAAATCTACATTTTACCCCTATGTTCTATTTTTGACCATGTCGGCCATGTCGGTTGGAAGGCGGGGTCATCGGATAAATTTTTTAAACTAAATACCCTAATAATGATTATGGCCAAGTATGGTTAAATTTGTCTCTGTAGTTTCAGAGAAGAAGATTTTTGTAAAAGATTACAAAAATTTACGAAAAATTGTTAAAAATTTACTATAAAAGGGCAATTACTCCTTAAGGGGTCAACTGACTATTATGGTCATGTTGACTTATTTGTAGAACTTACTTTGCTGAACATTATTGCTGTTTACAGTTTATCTCTATCTATAATAATATTCAAGATAATAACCAAATACAGCAAAATTTCCTTAATATTACCAATTCAGAGGCAGAAACCTAACAACGGGTTGTCCGATTCCTTTGAAAATTTCAGGGCAGATAGATCTTGACCTGATAAACATTTCCCCCCCCCCCCCCTCAGATTTGCTCTCAATGCTTTGGTTTCAGAGATATAAGCCAAAATCTACATTTTACCCCAATGTTCTATTTTTAGCCATGGTGGCCATCTTGGTTGGTTGGCCGGGTCACAAAACACATTTTTAAAACTTGATACCCTAATGATGATTGTGGCCAAGTTTGGTTAAATCTGGCCCAGTAGTTTCAGAGGAGAAGATTTTTGTAAAGTTTACGGACGACGGACGCCAAGTGATGAGAAAAGCTCACTTGGCCCTTTGGGCCAGGTAAGCTAAAAATGCTTGTTTTTTGCCCCTTTTTGGCCCCTAATTCTTAAAATTCTGAGGCAATTACCCCCAAAATCCATCCCAGCCTTCCCTTTGTGGTATGGTACCTTGCAGTACAATTTCAGAGAGATCCATACACTTGAACACAAGTTATTGTCATGAAACTAGAAAAATGCTTGTTTTTTGCACCTTTTTTGGCCCCTTATTCCTTAAATTTTGAGGCAATTACCCCCAAAATCAATCCCAGCATTCCCTTTGTGATATGGAACCTTGTGGTACAATGTCAGAGAGATCCATACACAAACACACAAGTTATTGTCTGGAAGTTACAAAAATGGTTATTTTTGGCCCCTTTTTGGCCCTTAATTCCTTAACTGTTGGTACCATAACCCCCAAAATCAATCCCACCTTCCTTTTGTGATATTGAACCTTATGGTAAAATTTCATAGAGATTCATTCACTTAAACTAAAGTTATTTTGCGAAAACCAATGTGTCTTCGGATGACGACGATGACGCCAACGTCATACCAATATACAACCGCAAAATTTTTTTACGGTCGTATAAAAATTAAAGGCAAAGGAACAGTGTTTTTATTGACTTTTGATGTAAATATAAGCAGAAAATTCAAGGGAAATGTTTTTGTCCATGCATTCTCACAAATGTTTTTGTTTTTGATACCAGAGGACTAAAAATACAGGATTTAACTTTCACCTTTCTAGTACAAGAATGATCTGTGAGAATAGTGAAGAATTCAATAGGTTTTTTTATGATTAAAAGAATGAATATGCACCAATGAAGTAACTCATAGCTATCCGAAAACATAATCAAGTGATTTTTTTCAGTGTCATTCATACATAATTGACAATAAAAAGAAATTTTCTAGCAAAAAATAAACCTTAAAATCAACAATTTTATGTAACCTTCACCTTAGACATTCTAAGTGACTGCAAAACCAAAAGGGAGGTCTGTCATCTCATGGGGCATTACAAAATCAAATTTGAAATGAAGTTACACAAAGTGTATCACAGATGAATACATGAAAGATGTCTGAACAAGCTGTATTAAAACAACAGATGAAGTTACACAATTCGTATTAAAGATGAATACATGAAAGATGTCTGAACAATTAGCTGCAATAAAACTTCAGGTGAAGTTATACAATTTGTATCAAAGATGAATACATGAAAGATGTCTGAACAAGCTGTATCTTAGGTCCGAGTACACAGTTATTTCGTAGTGCATTTCTTTTAGACAATAAATGAAAATTAAAAAAATCCCACCTGCGCTTTCTCAATAATATTTTTACAGTGTGTTGTACTACTTTTGGGACAAATTATATCAAAATTATAGAAAACTTCATCGGCTCTAACTCAAAATACGGACAATTTCATGCTAAGGGGGTCTTCAAATCTTTTGACAGCCTCCGAAGTGCTAATTTTTAACATTTTTCAGCTGGACCAAATCACTACTTTACTTTAAAATTCATGGCCCAAATTTTTTTACAGTGTCATTTCACCCCCCTACTTACTATTTGAGTCATAAAACATGGGGAAATAAATTTGGAAGGGGTATAAAAAAAATCGACAAGTAACACACTGTCCACACTAGGGACTATATTCGTGGACAACGAAAATCAAAGGACGATAACTGTGTACCCGGACCTAATAGGGTAGAAAAAGTTGACCAATCTTAATGAAACTTGGTATGACCAAAGCTTATTAAATTATAAGACTGCTTACAAAGTTTCATGGCAATAGGATATATATTATAGACAATATGACTAATTCTATATTCAACTTTGAGTGTTAAATTTAGACGTTAAAATTGAAAATTTTCAACTATCAACATTTGGGGCTTAAAAAATTAAAATATTACAAAAAAATACTTTTGAAATGCCTTAATATATAATATATTATGTATTAAAAGCAATAGAGTACTCATTTGATTTATCAGACTTATTATGATTATTAAAAAGTCAAATTTATATGAGCCTGTGGCTAAAAATGGAGGTTTTCCAATGAAGGGGGGCCTTACATGAACTTGATGAAGATGTAATATTTTCCAGCAATTTTAAATTTGTAAAGCTTTTTGGTTATAAATAATCCTTACATATGTATTTAATGTACTTTAAATGGAAAGAAAACTTACAAATAACATATCACATTAGTTTAAAAGGGTCTTAGGCCAAGTAAGACTGAAAATAATCTAGGGTCAATTTAGGCCGTATCACATATTTACATTTAAAAATGCATATTGAAGCTATATAAAATAAAATTTTGTGTCTTTTCTATCATTTCTATACTCAGGTGACATGATATAATAAATCTGAGCACAAAAAGACTCTTGCATTCAACTTTTTTTGCAGACAGTATGGTCTGATACAAAGATTTTTCACTTTTTAGTGAAAAACATGCATGCAATTTTTGTCTCAACAGGCTTATATTTGAACCACTTGCTATCCTACAGAAGAAAAGAAAGATATTATGTGACATAAAACAGGTACAAAAGACATTGTTAAATGCTTTTTATACAAATTTAGTGAGGTCTAAAATGGACTTCAACTTTTATGTTCCAAGCTCCTCACATTTAACTTGATCCAAACAGGGCGTTAGACGAGGACCATATATACAACACATTTTGCACATATTGTCTGAGATAATCTTCTTTTCTGTAGATTCAGAGTTCACAAATGAGTAATACAACTGGATTGAAGCATAGAAACCCAAATATTGACACATAAAAACCTGTCAGATAGAAAGTCAGAATGCCACTTATGCATCAAAATTGAAAAAGCTATGAAATGCTTATTTTGACCATAAAATGCCAAAATTGGTCATTTTTGCAGAAATTCTATCAAATAAAAGTTTAAATCCTTTAGTTTTATGCTATTTGATAAATTGACACCATCAAATCACTCAGGGAAGTTGCCAAAGTACAGATTCTATATTTCCTGATTTCACCTCTTAGGTCCGAGTACACAGTTATTTCGTAGTGCATTTCTTTTAGACAATAAATGAAAATTAAAAAAATCCCACCTGCGCTTTCTCAATAATATTTTTACAGTGTGTTGTACTACTTTTGGGACAAATTATATCAAAATTATAGAAAACTTCATCGGCTCTAACTCAAAATACGGACAATTTCATGCTAAGGGGGTCTTCAAATCTTTTGACAGCCTCCGAAGTGCTAATTTTTAACATTTTTCAGCTGGACCAAATCACTACTTTACTTTAAAATTCATGGCCCAAATTTTTTTACAGTGTCATTTCACCCCCCTACTTACTATTTGAGTCATAAAACATGGAGAAATAAATTTGGAAGGGGTATAAAAAAAATGGACAAGTAACACACTGTCCACACTAGGGACTATATTCGTGGACAACGAAAATCAAAGGACGATAACTGTGTACCCGGACCAACTAAACTACAGGTGAAGTTATACAATTTGTATCAAAGATGAATACATGAAAGATGTCTGAACAAGCTGTATTAAAACAACAGATGAAGTTACTCAATTTGTATTAAAGATGAATACATGAAAGATGTCTGAACAAGCTGTAATTAAACTACAGGTGAAGTTACAAAATTTGTATTAAAGATGAATACATGAAAGATGTCTGAACAAGCTGTAAATTAAAACTACAGGTGAAGTTATACAATTTCATCCTTTAGATCATTTAGTGACTTTGTTGTTAATTTACTTAAATATTAGGAGATAAGAGTCAATTTGCCATTATTATTTATCCTATCTTTTCACATTTCTTCATTAACTTTGAACTGTGAACTGTTCTTACCTTAATGGTGATGGGCTTCTCAGTCTTTTCTAATGATAATGTTTCAAAGAATTGTGTTTTCTTTGGATTGTAAGGTTCAAATTTCTTGACTCTGTAAATCTGGAACAAAATTATCCATGTTTCAATTATATCAGGATAGATAATCTACATTTCATGAAACCTTAGGGAGCAATTTCAAATACTCTGTGTTCCAACTTCTATGTAGGAGGCAACTGATATAGGCAGTACTCCTTAGAAGAGGCTTTACTGAAGAGTAAATATTTTGATAAAGAAACACATACAAGGAAAAGGGAGTTGATGACCAAATGCAAAAGGATATCAGACAAAGAAATACAAAAACTGCACTTAGTTGCATGGTGTGTTTACTTTAAAAAAAATTAGCAGTTTGGTTCAAAACCCAGTATTGGGCTCCGATTTATCAACCAGAAATCTCTTTTCTGCTGTGATTTGGGTCTGTTTTTAGAATCTTTTGATTTTTACTTAGGAGTTAAGGCCATGTAAAATCATATCCAATCATTTCTAAAAAAAAAATTGATGAGGGAGACAGGGCATTCAAATTTTGTAATTATTATGTTGTTGATATTGAAAGGTTTCTTTTAACAGTCTATATGTATTCATGTCAAAGAATAAGATACCAAGGGGTGATTAAAAAATCACAAAATCTAAGTAAACACAACATGGTTGCAATATGGAGAAAAAAAATAAATAGTCCACAAACATTTCATTAAAACCTAACTTCTGAACAACACAAATATAATACATAACCAAGAATGTGTGTGTTGCCTTTCTAAAAGTATACAATTTGTAACAATCTGATAGATATATTGTTGTTATTTCATTAATGTGGTATGCATAATGCAATATAAAACTTAACATATCAAATCACCACAATGCTGTGCTGAATGTCAGAATAAATTTATGTTCATAAAATAAGTTAAGATGAAATTAGCATCTTAATAAAATCATAACATTCTATGCTATGCTCAAGATCAAAAGTTTTGAAACCCCAAAACTGCCTAAAGAGAACAGCCAAACTTTAATATCAATTTATTCCTTGGATTATTGTTCTTTAGAAATGCATCTTTTTGTATGTTGAATATTCTTAAATAAACAGATAAACTAACTGCATCTTTCTTCATGCTCTATTCAGATGGCTTATTTTGACAAGCTGTACCTTGACAGCTGTCAAAACATGTAAACTTATATATGGTAATATCTACTGAAAAGTTCAGAGACACCACTCTTGTTAAATTAAAAGTCATGTCAAAGTCTGATGTTTGGTTGTACAAATGAAGCTCAAGTACTATGTTCCCAATGTTTTATCTCAAAGTGTATCTGGAAGTTAGCTGAAGCAATCGCAGTGAGCAATTCCCCCCCCCCCCCCCCCCCAATTGTACTGATCTTTCACAATTGTGTCATCTGTTAGTTTAATGATGATCAAAGAATAGATGTATTTTTATTTCTGTTTACATTTTGCAAATGTGCAAGTTTACCGGAAATCTAAACTACCTACAAACTGAGGTAAAAACCTCATTCCTATGAACATGTTGGAGTAATCGCTCTTTGACTAGTTTAAACGGATTTTTTACACAATCTATTTATTTTGATTTGGCGATTAACACAAGGGAGCGGCTGGTTTTTGCCTGACGCGGATGTGTGTCTGAGAACCAGAAAGTTAACTTTACATGGCCTAACCTTAATATATGTGATCATATATCCAAGTATAATTCCATTCTTAAGTAAGGTTTTCCAAATTAACAGACAAACTGGCTGATGGACTGGCAAACAGACAGACAGGTAATACAATTAATACCACCGCTACTTTCTAACATTTGTTATGATTACTTGTAATACATAAAACAAAAGAAAAACAGTCATTGTCGAAAAATATCAGACAGTATAACAGACCACACCGTTACAATCAACTCCTCTAAAAAAAATAGACTTCAAATAGCCTTTGAGACACGATTTTTATCAAATGGCAAAGAAAACAAATTCTTCTTATTCACTTCTTTTCATTAAAGGTTTCGAAATGGCCCCCACATGCCCATTGCCCCTGTAACAGCAGAATACCATTTTTCTGAAGCTGACTGCTATTCAACAGCTACACAGTTTTGATTATCATTACTATGTTGTTTTGTTGCATTATTGTAAAACTGACTGTCAGGGATTTAAAATCTAAGATGTAAAATTTAATAAAAGCAAAAAAAAATCAGATCAGGTAACCTAGTTTTGAAAACAGACTTTGAAGTTTTTCCATACAATTTAACATTATTACAGGTCACTTCAAGTTGAATTTCACAAAACTCTTACAAATAAGTGTAATATATTGTCCTCTGCAGTAATAAAGTTATAATGAGTTGCTAAATAATTACAAGCTTACAACCAAAGCCATGCATACTATTAACCAATTTTCTTGCAAGGGGTCAATTCAATTTAATTTTAACAAGAGGTGTTTATAAACAAATGGAGAATGTGTCTATGGGCCACAGATGCCTCTGTTTGTAAATACGCATGAGTCAACTTCCACATACAGATGCAGGATTCACGTAGTTAAGACCATTATGTGATTATAAGCATTGCATTTATAAAGGGGCATAACTCATGAACGGTAAAAGTGACACCACCCAATTTCAAACTTGATCTGTGTTTTGTGGTAATAAGAATTGTGTATAAGTTTGATAACATTTGGTTGAGGCAAACTAAAGTTAGAGAATGGAAACGAAAAATTCAGCAATTTTTATGTTTATCAAGGGGAATAACTCATAAATAGTAAAAGTGACACCACCCAATTTCGAACTTGATCTGTTTTTTGTAGTAATAAGCATTGTATATAAGTTTTATAACATTTGGTTGAGGCAAACTAAAGTTAGAGAACAGAAACAAAAAATTCAGCAATTTTTATTTTCATAAAGGGGCATAACTCATGAACCGTAAAAGTGACGCCACCCAATTTCAAAACTGATATCTGTCATGTAATAATAAGCATTGTGTATAAATTTTATAACATTTAGTTGAGGAAAACTAAAGTTAGAGAACGGAAACCAATTTTGGGGACGGACGGACAGGATGGACAGGATGGATGGACGGATGGGACGGACAAGGGTAACACCTAATGCCCCCTCTGCTACGGTGGGGGCATAAAAATATTACATGTTGTAACTAACTCAATAAGAGCTAGGTAAATCTAAGATAAAGTCTCCTAATGTGGATTCATTTATTTTCGTGGTTATTATTATTTTTGTGGATTGAGGAAAACAAGTTTTTCTGTGGATGCTTGATTTCTTGGTTTTGACTTAATCTGCATACAACATATCAGACATTTGTTTTTCCTTGAATACTTAAGTTCGTGTTTCACCTTTTAAAATAAAATATAATGAATCCACAGTAAACTGTTGCCTGTGAGCAATATAGATTTAATTTACATTGCTAAAATGTATCAAATAGAGTTCCCGACCAGTTCCCAGAAAATTAGTTAACACATTTACTGTTTCAGTTGTAAAACTAGCCATACTTTATATAATCTTCATCAATGATGGCAAGAGATTGACAACACCATATGACTCTAGTAGTTTACAATTATAATATAAACTTCCATACCTGTGTTCGAGAACCTGTTTGAATTGTATACATAGTTATGTTAGCATTCCTTTTTCTTTGTTCAGGAGTAAACCAAGAAAGTCTTGCTTTACATCCTTTATTTTCAAGGGGCGCTTTAAATTCTACTGGCTTGCCTGGTTCTGAAATGTACAATAATATACAAAAATTATTACAAATCATTAATTTTACTATTTTAAATACTATTGGGTGCACTTTAATTGTTAAATAAACTGTTAACACAGAGATATGTCTCGCCTATTTGTTATTTTGATAATGCAAATGTTGAAATTAAAATAGCAATACTTTAACATGTAAGTTATGCAAATATTCAAAGTCAATGAACAATGACTGAAGGTACAGGCTAGGGCTAAACAATCTCCATGGAAATGAGATGTGCCAATGCTAATACAACTGCAAACCAAATACCATTGACTTTTCATAAGTCGTTTCCTTTAAACAAACCTAAACACAAACATTAACTTGTAAACTATGTAAAAGTTTCAAAGTCAATGAACCATAATTAGGGGGTGGGGTTATATAATCTCCATGGAAATGAAACTTGCAAATGCCAATACATTTGCATTACGAATATCATTGACTTAACATTAGTGGTTCATCTTAAACTGACCTAATCACAAACTAATACATGTAAACTAAGCAAAAGTTTCAAAGTCAACAGACCATGACTGAGGGGTAAGGACCAAATATTCTCCATGGAAATGAGATGTGCTAATGCTTATACAACTGCATACCAATTATCATTGACCTACCACTAACAGTTCCCCTTAAACTGACCTAATCACAAACTAATACATGAAAACTAAGCAAAAGTTTCAAAGTCAACAGGCCATAACTGAGGGGTAAGGACCAAATATTCTCCATGGAAATGAGATGTGCTTATGCTTATACAACTGCATACCAATTATAATTGACCTACTACTAACAGTTCCCCTTAAACTGACCTAATCACAAACTAATACATGAAAACTAAGCAAAAGTTTCAAAGTCAATAGACCATGAATGAGGGGGCGGGGTCTAATAATCTCCATGAGATAGAAATGAGATATGCCAATTAATGCTTATACAACTGCATACCAAATATCATTGACCTACCACTAGTGGTTCCCCATAAACTGACCTAATCACAAACTAATACATGTAAACTAAGCAAAGTATCCTGCTTTGGTATTGAGAGGACGGGGTCAAATAATCTCCATGGTAATGAGATGTGCCAATGCTGATACAAGGCCGTAGCATCCATTGAGGCAAGTGAGGCAAATGCCTCACTAAAAAAATGACCAAGTATGGTATTGATGTTTAAAAAAAAATCATTTATATATCCAAATAATGAGCGATGACCAAAACTAATCCTAAAAGACGACGGGTACGTTATTTGATTGCAATCATCGTATATAGCCCGGTAAATTAATTGATTCTGACTAATCGTGTCTGGAATTTATCAGTGTCAGTTTCAGTATCCGAATCAATAATTATCAATAGGTCATGAAATCGAATGTGATCAATGAACGTTAAACATGGATCTGTGGCTTAAAACAGGATCTTGTAGAAAAAGAAGCAGTGCAGGTATTAGTTTTAATAAAATATGAGTGATTATGTAGGGACTCAATGACCAGGCATGGCCGCAGGGTCCCATCCTAATAACTGCAACTCCCGTTATTTCTCGGAAATTCTGGATCTGCCATTGAAATCAATAAAATAAAAAAGATATAATGTGGCGGGGTATCACTTAATATTCCATTAATTTTTCTGACCCGACCTCATATGTCGACGGGACATATAGTGGTACCCTTGTCCGTCCGTACGTCCTTCCGTCACACTTTGGTTAAGTTCTTGGTTTAGGTCCATATAACGTCAAATATGCAGTACGGGATGGTCATCCTTTGTCTCATAGATGCAGTTTCTAGTTGTTACTTTGGCCCTGACAGGTCCGTACTAAGCAGAGGCCCGAGGGTAATGTACGGGACGTGTTATCGCACCCTTTTTCTTTTCGAAAAGTGTCAAAAATTGTATAATGAATTCAATAGTGTTGAAAACCAAGCAAATCGTAACCCCGATTCATGTTATTTTCAGATCTTGATATTGACGAAGAAACTGAAAGGTGTGCAACAATCCAAATGAATCTACCGAACGTCAAGACTCGGAAATTCGACTTGCCTCAAAGCAAAATATCGAATATTGAAGTACCTGTACATAGTTTAGCTTCTGAAATAATAAGTTCTTCAAATATTGATCCTGATGATTTTTCAAATTACACCAAAAAATCGTTATCTGAAAACGGAATTATCCAGATTTTGAGTTCTAGAGATTTTGGTAAAGAAATATCAGCTTATCCAACTACTAAGGCACGTAAATACTCAAAAGAATGGGAAAAGCGATACAGTTGGCTGAGGTATTCAGTTTCGGAAGATGCGTCGTATTGTTCTTATTGTGTTTCATTCGATGGGTGATGGGCTCTTTAAAACAAAAGGCTTTAGTGACTGGAAAAATGCGGTTGGCGAAAAAAAGGGGACTTTTAAAATACATGAAATAAGTAAAATGCATACAGAAGCCATGGAAAAGTCTGAGAATCTATTGTCCGTAAGTCAAGGTGAAAAGGCCAATATTTATAGTAGCATCAGTAAAGCGTATGAGGATAAAGTTAGTTATAACAGAAAAGTGCTTCTTTCGATTATTGATGTTATCATCGTGCTAGGCCAGAGAAATATAGCGCTAAGGGGTAATTGGGACAAAAAACTTAAGAAAGAAGATGGAAACTTTAGGTTTTTTGTTGATTGGAAAGCTAAAACCGATGTCGTCTTAAAAACACATCTTCAATCACCTGGACCTTCTTATTTGTCCCCCGACATCCAAAATGATATCATAGCCTGTTGTGATGCAGACATCAGGGAAAGGATAGTGGCCGACTGTACCAAAGCAGGATACTTTGCAATTTGCGCTGATGGTACAACTGACGTGAGCGTCAAGGAGCAAGTGTCTCTTTGTATACGATTTTTAGATCACGAATCAGATGAAATCCGAGAAGAATTTATAGGATTTGTAGAACTTGCGGCTTCCGATGCTAGAACAATGTTTGAAAAAATCATATCTTTTATGCAATCGTGCCATCTTGACATAGCAAAATTAAGAGGCCAGGGCTATGACGGAGCTAGTGTTATGAGCGGTCATGTCCAAGGCGTTCAGGCGCGCGTCAAAGAAGTTTGTCCAAGGGCATCATACGTCCATTGTCGATCACACAACTTAAATTTAGTTATTACCCAAAGCTGCAAATCGGTAAACCCCATTAGAAATTTATTTGACAGAGTTGTTCAACTCACATTCTTTTTATCTGCCTCAGCAAGTCGTAAGAATATATTAAAGGAAGAGTTAGGAGAACATTTTGATGAGACAATATTAGAAGCCATCGTAGAAGAAGATGAGGAGGATGAAATTGAAGATAAAAGTGCTGAACTATTAGTAAAGTCTAAGAAAAAAATTATTCAGCCGTTAAGCGAAACTCGTTGGAGAGCTCGTGTGGATACTTTGACTTACCTAATTACTAACTACAGTTCTATTCAAAATGCAGTCTCAAAGATAGAAAATAAAAGTTCAGGGGAAGCTAAATCCAAAGCAGGTGGACATAGGCGACTCCTAGATGATCCAGAGTTTGTTGTGGCTTTGTGCGTAACGCAATTTGTTCTGTCCTACTTGAATTGTTTAACGAAATCTCTTCAAAATAAAGATTGTGATATGGTTCTTGCATATGACGATGCAGCTAATACATTAAAGACCTTAAGACAGTTGAGAACAGATGAACACTTTAGAAAAGTATATAAGAGAGCACAGACAATTGCTGCTAAGCAGGAGATTCCACTTGTTCCCAGGTGCAGAACAGGCAGACAGGTCCATAGAGATAACCCAACTGTTGATTCAGCCGAACAATTGTGGAGGACAACTATCTACTTTGCGTTCTTACCATGTTTGTACCGAGATGAAGAGACGTTTTCCACATGACCAACGTCAGATGATGTTAGGCTTAAACTTGGTTCCATCAAAATTGGCAAATCTTAATGATACCATACAAGACGAATTGCTTCAAGTTTATTCCCCGGATCTGCCAGATGTAAATACATGGGAACAAGAAGTGACAAGGTGGAAGGTTAAATTTTCTGACATCCCTAAGGCCAAATTACCAGGTACACTCAAATCTTCTTTGAAACAGGCACATCAAGACTTTTATCCAAATATCAGACGGATATTTGTGCTACTGTTGACAATGCCTGTCACCAGCGTTTGTTGTGAAAGATCCTTTTCAGGACTTCGTAGATTGAAGACGTGGGAAAGATCCACAATGGGTGAGGAACGCCTCTGTGGACTGGCAATGCTTCACACTCACAGGGACAAGGATGTTTCACGGGAGGATATTCTTCTAAGATTCGATAGAACTGGACACAGAAAGATTGGAAAGCTGACATTTGACTAGAAGATTTCACTTAAATGAAATATAGGCCCTTATAAATGTGTGAAATTTTGATTTTTGGAAGAAACAGTTTAATGACCATAATTCTTGTCTTTATTTTATTTATCTTTTTTCTCTGACAGTTTTTCTATTTGCCATAATCTCCAATAATATCTACATATGACATAAAAATGCACATAACTGCGCATTTGTAAACAGTACCACATTTATAATTTACCAGATAAAGAGGTTCCAATTTATTCATTTTACACATAAGTAACCATATCTCCCCCCCCCCCCCCCCCCCTCAAGAAAAAAAATGTTTTATCACTTTTATGGCACATGAAACCCATATGATCGATATCACTAATATAGGCCTAGGAAACGCCCAGATAGCAGGATTTTGCACCATTTACCCCAAAGCCCCTGCCAAAAAGGATCTTGCCTCACTATTTAAAAGACCCTAGCTACGGCCTTGAAATATTATTGACCTACCACTAGTGGTTCCCCATAAACTGACCTAATCACAAACTAATACATGAAAACTAAGCAAAAGTTTGAAAGTCAAAAGACCTTGACTGAGAGGACGGGGTCAAATAATCTCCATGGTAATGAGATGTGCCAATGCTGATACAACAGCATACCAAATATCATTGACCTACCACTAGTGGTTCACCATGAACTAGACCTAATTACAAACTAATACACTGTTGACGCCGCTGCCGCAGCCAGAAACAGCATACCTATGTCTCGCTTTTTGACTCCGTCAATGCGAGACAAAAAAACTGATTAAACAATTAATAATAACTAGAGACTTAAAAAGAGCCTGTGTTGCTCAACTGTATCTTCAACAAGGCCACTTTTTGGTAATAAACTGTTATCACAGAGATATGTCTCGCCTTTTTGTGATTTAAATAATGCAAATGTTGAAATTAAAATAGCAATACTTAAACATGTAAGTTATGCAAATATTCAAAGTCGATGAACCATGACTGAAGGTACATGGCTAAACAATCTCCATGGAATGAGATTTGCCAATGCTAATACAACTGCATACCAAATACCATTGACTTGTTATAAGTCGTTCCCTTTAAACAAACCTAAACACAAACATTAACTTGTAAACTATGTAAAAGTTTCAAAGTCAATGAACCATGATCAGGGGTGGGGGTATATAATCTCCATGGAAACGATACTTGCAAATGCCAATAAATTTGCATACCAATATCATTGACTTAACATTAGCAGTTCATCTTAAACTGATCTAATCACAAACTAATACATGTAAACTAAGCAAAAGTTTCAAAGTAAATAGACCATGACTGAGGGGGCGGGGCCAAATATTCTCCATAGAAATGAGATGTGCTAATGCTTATACAACTGAACACCAATTAACATTGGCCTACCACTAATGGTTCCCCTTGAACTGACCTAATCACAAACTAATACATGTTAACTTAGCAAAATTTTCAAAGTCTATAGACCATGACTAAGGGGGCGGAGCCAAATAATCTCCATGGAAATGAGATATGCCAATGCTTATACAGCTGCATACCAATTGACATTGGCCTACCTCTAGTGGTTCCCCTTGAACTGACCTAATCACAAACTAATACATGTTAACTTAGCAAAATTTTCAAAGTCTATAGACCATGACTAAGGGGGCGGAGCCAAATAATCTCCATGGAAATGAGATATGCCAATGCTTATACAACTGCATACCAAATATCATTGACCTACCACTAGTGGTTCCCCATAAATTGACCTAATCACAAACTAATACATGTAAACTATGAAAAGTTTCAAAGTCAATAGACCTTGACTGAGGGGTCGGGGCCAAATAATCTCCATGGTAATGAGATGTGCCAATGCTAATACAACTGCATACCAAATATCATTGACCTATCACTAGTGGTTCACCATGAACTAGACCTAATCACAAACTAATACATTGGGCCATAAAAAAGAATAGGTTGGTTTGCCCTAACCTGACCGACCCACAACTAGAGGCTCTCAAGAGCCTGTGTCGCTCACCTGTATTTACTGATGCTTTGGAAATCTTGTAAAATAAGGTTAAAATCATAATTAATAGTATTAGATATTAGATATTATAATGATATCTAAGATAATAACAAAAAACTGCAAAATTTTTGTAAAAATTACTAACTCAGGGGCAGCAACCCAACAACGGGTTGTCGGATTCGTCTGAAAATTTCAGGGCAGATAGATCTACATCTGATAAACATTTTTGCCACCTGTCAGATTTGCTCTAAATGCTTTAGTTTCAGAGATATAAACCAAAAACTGCATTTTACCCCTATGTTCTTTTTTTAACCATGTCGGCCATGTTGGTTGGAAGGCGGGGTCATCGGATAAATTTTTTAAACTAAATACCCTAATAATGATTATGGCCAAGTATGGTTAAATTTGTCTCTGTAGTTTCAGAGGAGAAGATTTTTGTAAAAGATTACAAAAATTTACGAAAAATTGTTAAAAATTGACTATAAAGGGCTTTAACTCCTAAAGGGGTCGACTGACAATTTTGGTCATAACAACTTATTTGTAGATCTTACTTTGCTGAACATTATTGTTGTTTACAGTTTATCTCTATCTATAATAATATTCAAGATAATAACCAAAAACGGCAAAATTTCCTTAAAATTACCAATTCAGGGGCAGCAACCCAACAACAGGTTGTCAGATTTGTCTGGAAATTTCTAGACAGATAGATCTTGACCTGATAATCAGTTTTACCCTATGTCAGATTTACTCTAAATGCTTTGGTTTCAGAGATATAAGCCAAAATCTACATTTTACCCCTATGTTCTATTTTTAGCCATGGCCGCCATCTTGGTTGGTTGGCAGGGTCATCAGACACATTTTTTAAACTAGATACCCTAATGATGATTGAGGCCAAGTTTGGTTAAATTTGGCCCAGTGGTTTCAGAGGAGAAGATTTTTGTAAAATGCTAACGACGACGGACGACGAAGACGGCGGACGACGGACAACGGACGCCAAGTGATGAGAAAAGCTCACTTGGCCCGAAGGGCCAGGTGAGCTAAAAAAGCACCCGAGTCAAAATCTTTTTTCATTCAAAATTAGCGATGTTTTTTTTTTGCAGAGTTTTGTCGTATCCGTATCCGTCTTCAGTTTGTTGCATAGAATAACCTGATCTGATCTGACTGTGCTTTATCACAGAACAATTTGTGTTATGTATTAAGGCCTCCAATTGATACGGATGAAAAACAACATGTTTTGTTTTATCCTTTTAAATTTTAAAGTTAAGGCAAAACTCCATATATATTTGGAGGTGCTCCTAATTAAAGGAGGCTGATACTAAGAAGAAGAAGAAGTTACCGTCTAGTACAAATAAAGGTTGGATACAATCAAAACCCGTAGTTTCCAACAAATTCTATCGTTTTGAAAACGCACAAACATGGAAAGAGGTGTTTGATAAAGTGTGTGATGACGATTTCATGCTACGGAAAACTGATGAAATTTGTGTGACTGTCTCTGACCGATCGGGACACTCGTTTGAGCAAGATTTTGAGGAACCAATCCAAGTTGTTCAGGAATTTGATTTGGCATTAAAATTTGATTAAAATATTATTCTGACAGAAGTTCTGTCAACAGTGTTTTGTTCAAGTGTTTTGTATTTGAATTTTGTATTCAAATAAACTTCTTCTTATTAGTATGAGCCTCCTTTAATTAGGAGACCCTCCAAATATATATGGAGTTTTTCCTTAACTTAAAAATTTTAAAGAATAAAACAAAAACGTTATTTCCATTATATGTACAGCACATGCATATAAATATAAAACAATAAAAGTATCATGCATGGCATATTTACAGGGACCTTTTTATTAATTATTTAATTTCATTTTCATAGCTTTTAATATTTGTCCAGAGCTTCTTTACATTTCTTACAATTGTTATATCACAGACTCTGTGTCGGTATATATATGTCACTTATGATAATCACTATTTTCATTTGTTTGTCATTTCCTCCATTTTGAGATATATGTATATAGATACGTATATGCAATATATGTCTTGCTATTTGTTGTCCATAATTTTCAATCTTTCTATATGCATTTGGAATAACATATTTCTGGTTTTGTTTTCAATATTTTCCTGGAATTTTTTACAGTTACCAAACAGCTCCTTATATTTTGAACAGTCTATAAGCAATTGTACTATGACAGTTTTGTTCGTGAAGGTGCAGTTTCATTTTGTTGGTGTGATTTTATCAGTGATCTCTTTTCTTATTTCAGGGAAATATTTTTCTCTCGTAGTACTGAGTATAAACTCATTTAAAATGTTTGTCTGTATTTACAATGTAAACATTCAGAAAAAAAGTGTGAACATTGAGGTGGAATGCTGAAAAAAAAAAACTGTTAATAGAAAAGATCTTTATAGTACATATAGATCCTGGCATATATGTGTCTGACAATTTATACAAAACTCTATAATAGTCTTTCATTTTAAAAGTTGTTTACAAGGTAAAATAATTTTTCCCCCTATTTTTCTCTAAAATTAAAAAAAAAAAAAATATCCCTACCTACCTACCCACACCCGAGACTGGTGGGTAGGGTTTGGGCAAACAGAAATATTTTTAAGTCTGGCCTTGTTGACGCCGCCGCCGCCGCCATCGCCATAGCAGTCGCCGCAGCCGGAAACAGCATACCTATGTCTCGCTTTTTGACTCTGACAAGGCGAGACAAAAATCATCATAATTCTATTTTGAGTAAACTGATCATTTCGGTCTTGTTCGGGTATTTGAAGATCTGGTCTTGCTGATAATTTTTACTTTTTAAAGTTTCTTTTGACGTTTGTATCTATTGAACTTTTTAAGATAATAGGCATAAACTAATAATAAACTGTTGACACAGAGATATGTCTCGCCTATCGGCATAAAATTCAGAAAAAGACAATCTGATGGACAGCAACATTGCTAATTAATTCAGTCATTGGTCTATGATCTAGTGGGCAGGGCCTGAAAATGGTCGACAAACTGAGATGTACAGACAGCAATTTAACTTTATAGAAAATATTGTCTATTGGAAGTAGTTCCTATTAAACTAACTTAATCAGAAAACTTAACATTGAAAATTGTTATTTGATTGAAAGTTACTGGATCATGACCTAGGGGGCAGGGCCTTCAAATACAGTCTATTCCGGTTATTTGCATAGCCTATTTGTCAGACAAAATTATGCAATAAAGCAGAGTATGCTTATATCTGAAAATGCCAAATTACGGAGTCAAATAACATCATTAGTACAGATCAGTAAAGGAAATCCCTGAAGAAAGATGAACGTCCATAATCCACTTACAATATTTTGAATGCTTATTTATTCTAATAAAAGTTATGTGCCTACTGTCATACATGTTATTTCTTTTGTATTCTTTCAATAAAGTTTATAAACACATTTTGTTTTAGTTTATTTGCGTACGGACTTTTCCTTAACCTGAGATACGAAAATAAAATAAATTGTTCTAAAATAGATTTGTTTCTATGACCCGGATGTACAATGTACATTGTTACGCTTTGATTAAATTAGCTGTTTAACAATACTACACAGTTTATAATCATTTTAAACAATAAATGTGTACTGAACTGCCTTTGATATGCAGTATTTACCGCTTGCACAGTGATGTAACACTGTTTCTTTAACCTTGTTAGTTTCATATATGCAAAGCAGTTAACAGGTAATGGGGCCCTGCACGGGTTATTTGCTGGACACGAGTGTTGAAAGTGAGAAAATATAATAATTAGAAGTTAATGTTCTTTTAAAAAAATATAAAAAATGAAAGATTGATGTATAAAATTCTTCAACCATATATAAATGCCCTGTAAAATTTAACACAAGTGTAGATCACTACAAGCCGAATTACGAGAGTACACATTGGATAATGATCGATAATTAGCAGGGGTTATTGTTTTTAAAATTCACCCCAAATGTAATCTATGAACAATGTTTGAAATCCAATCAATAATTAACACCTTTTGAGATAGAATGGTCGTCAAACTGATATGTAATGATAGTAATGCAACTTCATACAAAATATCATTGATCTATCACAAGTAGTTCCTATCAAACAAACTTAGACCCATTGGTGGCCTTCAGCTGTTGTCTGCTCTATGGTCAGGTTGTTGTCTCTTTGACACATTCCCCATTTCCATTCTCAATTTTATTAAGCAGAAATCTCAACATTGAAAATGGCTAATTAACTCAAAGTCACAGGACCATGGACTAGGGGGCAGGGCCTCAAAATTGTTTTCAAACTGATATGTACTGATAGTAATGCATCTTCATACAAAATATCAATGATCTATCACAAGTAGTTCCTATCAAACTAACTTTAGCAGAAAACTTAACAATTGTTGATGCCGTCGCCGAAAAGCAATCCCTATGTCTCGACGTTCGTCGCAGATGAGACAAAAACCTGATTAAACAAAAAATAATTAAAGAACCTTAGTGAGTGCGCTCACAAAACCCAAGTCCCCACATTGTCACTGGAGAAATAAAATAACAGTAAGAAAAAAAAATTGTATATGAAAAAAAAATGAATCATAATTTCCTGTCGATATGCACATCTACGTAGTATGTCCTTATTATCTACAAAGTTTCATGAAATTCTGTTGTGTGGTTTCAGAGGTGTTGCGATGACAAACTGTTGCAGTAGTATATTGAAGCAAATAAGTTCAAAGGGGCATAACTCCTAGAAAAACTAGAGGCTCTAAAGAGCCTGTGTCGCTCACCTTGGTCTATGTGCATATTAAACAATGGACACAGATGGATTCATGACAAAATTGTGTTTTGGTGATGGTGATGTGTTTGTAGATCTTACTTTACTGAACATTCTTGCTCCTTACTATTATCTCTATCTATAATGAACTTGGCCCAGTAGTTACAGTGGAAAATATTTTGTAAAAATTTACAAAAATTTACAAAATTTATGAAAATTGTAAAAAATTGACTATAAAGGGCAATAACTCCTTAAGGGGTCAATTGACAATTTTGGTCATGTTGACTTATTTGTAGATCTAACTTTGCTGTACATTATTGCTGTTTACAGTTTATCTCTATCTATAATAATATTCAAGATAATAACCAAAAGCTGCAAAATTTTCTTAAAATTACCAATTCAGGGGCAGCAACCCAACAACATGTTGCCTGATTGGTCTGAAAATTTCAGGGCAGATAGATCTTGACCTAATGAACAATTTTATACCATCAGATTTGCTCTAAATGCTTTAGTTTCAGAGATATGAGCCAAAAACTGCATTTTACCCTATGTATTATTTTTTTGCCATGTCGGCCATCTTGGTTTGCAGGCAGGGTCAGCGGACACATTATTTAAACTAGATACCCTATTGATGATTGTGGAAAATTTTGGTTAAATTTGTCTTAGTAGTTTCAGAGGAGAAGATTTTTGTAAAAGATTACAAAAATTTACGAAAAATGGTTAAAAAATGACTATAAAGGGCAATAACTCCTTAAGGGGTCAACTGACCATTTTGGTCAAGTTGACTTATTTGTAGATCATACTTTTCTGAACATTATTGCCGTTTACAGTTTATCTCTATCTATAATAATATTCAAGATAATAACCAAAAACGGCAAAATTTCCTTAAAATTACCAATTCAGGGGCAGCATCCCAACAACGGGTTGTCCGATTCATCTGAAAATTTCAGGGCAGATAGATCTTGACCTGATAAACAATTTTACCCCATGTCAGATTTGCTCTAAATGCTTTGGTTTCAGAGATATAAGCCAAAATCTACATTTTACCCCTATGTTCTATTTTTAGCCATGGCGGCCATCTTGGTTGGTTGGCGGGGTCATCGGACACATTTTTTAAACTAGATACCCCAATGATGATTGTGGCCAAGTTTGGTCAAATTTGGCCCAGTAGTTTCAGAGGAGAAGATTTTTGTAAAAGTTTACGGACGACGGACGCAGGACGACAGACGACGGACGCAAAGTGATGAGAAAAGCTCACTTGACCTTTCAGGTCAGGTGAGCTAAAAACGGCAAAATTTCCTTAAAATTACCAATTCAGGGGCAGCAACCCAACAACGGGTTGTCCGATTCATCTGAAAATTTCAGGGCAGATAGATCTTGACCTGATAAACAATTTTACCCCATGTCAGATTTGCTCTAAATGCTTTGGTTTCAGAGATATGAGCCAAAAACTGCATTTTACCCTATGTACTATTTTTTAGCCATGTCGGCCATCTTGGTTCGCGGGCGGGGTCATCGGACACATTTTTTAAACTAGATACTCTAATGATGATTGTGGACAAGTTTGGTTAAATTTGTCTTAGTAGTTTCAGAGGAGAAGATTTTTGTAAAAGATTACAAAAATTTACGAAAAATGGTTAAAAATGACTATAAAGGGCAATAACTCCTTAAGGGGTCAACTGAACATTTTGGTCAAGTTGACTTATTTGTAGATCATACTTTTCTGAACATTATTGCTGTTTACAGTTTATCTCTATCTATAATAATATTCAAGATAATAACCAAAAACCGCAAAATTTCCTTAAAATTACCAATTCAGGGGCAGCATCCCAACAACGGGTTGTCCGATTCATCTGAAAATTTCAGGGCAGATAGATCTTGACCTGAAAAACAATTTTACCCCATGTCAGATTTGCTCTAAATGCTTTGGTTTCAGAGATATAAGCCAAAATCTACATTTTACCCCTATGTTCTATTTTTAGCCATGGCGGCCATCTTGGTTGGTTGGCGGGGTCATCGGACACATTTTTTAAACTACATACCCCAATGATGATTGTGGCCAAGTTTGGTCAAATTTGGCCCAGTAGTTTCAGAGGAGAAGATTTTTGTAAAAGTTTACGGACGACGGACGCAGGACGACGGACGACGGACGCAAAGTGATAAGAAAAGCTCACTTGACCTTTCAGGTCAGGTGAGCTAAAAACGGCAAAATTTCCTTAAAATTACCAATTCAGGGGCAGCAACCCAACAACGGGTTGTCCGATTCATCTGAAAATTTCAGGGCAGATAGATCTTGACCTGATAAACAATTTTACCCCATGTCAGATTTGCTCTAAATGCTTTGGTTTCAGAGATATGAGCCAAAAACTGCATTTTACCCTATGTACTATTTTTTAGCCATGTCGGCCATCTTGGTTCGCGGGCGGGGTCATCGGACACATTTTTTAAACTAGATACTCTAATGATGATTGTGGACAAGTTTGGTTAAATTTGTCTTAGTAGTTTCAGAGGAGAAGATTTTTGTAAAAGATTACAAAAATTTACGAAAAATGGTTAAAAATTGACTATAAAGGGCAATAACTCCTTAAGGGGTCAACTGACCATTTTGGTCATGTTGACTTATTTGTAGATCTTACTTTGCTGAACATTATTGCTGTTTACAGTTTATCTCTATCTATAATAATATTCAAGATAATAACCAAAAACGGCAAAATTTCCTTAAAATTACCAATTCAGGGGCAGCAACCCAACAACGGGTTGTCCGATTCATCTGAAAATTTCAGGGCAGATAGATCTTGACCTGATAAACAATTTTACCCCATGTCAGATTTGCTCTAAATGCTTTGGTTTCAGAGATATATGCCAAAATCTACATTTTACCCCTATGTTCTATTTTTAGCCATGGCGGCCATCTTGGTTGGTTGGCCGGGTCACCGGACACATTTTTTAAACTAGATACCCCAATGATGATTGTGGCCAAGTTTGGTCAAATTTGGCCCAGTAGTTTCAGAGGAGAAGATTTTTGTAAAAGTTTACGGACGACGGACGACAGACGCAGGACGACGGACGACGGACGCAGGACGACGGACGACGGACGCAAAGTGATGAGAAAAGCTCACTTGACCTTTCAGGTCAGGTGAGCTAAAAATTGAATCGTAATTTCCTGTCAATATGCACATCTGCATAGTATATGTCCTTATTATATAAAATGGTTTCATGAAATCCTGCTGTGTGGTTTCAGAGGAGTTGCGATGACAAACTGTTGCAGTAGTATAATGAAGCAAATAAGTTCAAAGGAGCGTAACTCCTAGAAAAAAATTTGAATCGTAATTTCCTGTCGATATGCACATCTGCATAGTATGTCCTTATTATCTAAAAAGGTTTCATGAAATTCTGTTGTCTGGTTTCAGAGGAGTTGCGATGACAAACTGTTGTGGAGAAATAAAATAACAGTAAGAAAAATAATTGTATAAGAAAAAAAAATAGAATCATAATTTCTTGTCGATATGAACATCTACGTAGTATGTCCTTATCATCTACAAAGTTTCATGAAATTCTGTTGAGTGATTTCTGAGGAGTCCTTATTATCTAAAAATGTTTCATGAAATTCTGTTGTGTGGTTTCAGGGGTTGCTATGACAAACTGTTGCAGTAGTATATTGAAGCAAATAAGTTCAAAGGGGCGTAACTCCTAGAAAAAAAATTGAATCGTAATTTCCTGTTGATATGCACATCTACGTAATATGTCCTTATTATCTGAAAAGGTTTCATGAAATTCTGTTGTGTGGTTTGAGAGGAGTTGCGATGACAAGAAACGGGACTGACGGACTGACGGACTGACGGACAGACGGACGGACAGACGGACAGAAATATGAGGTCTTGTAAGGCTATTTTATTTTTTTTGCTGTTGACCTATTAAGACAAGACCTGAGCAGTTTTCATGAAACTTTGGTGACTGGTTTATATCTTTTAAAATAAGCTCCCTTTAGTTTTTTTAATAGATTTCTAATATGCATTGAGGCGTTATGGAAATTTATTCGTTGAAAAAGTGATGGGCCTATCATGCGCTCATGGCGCCGTTCTTTATACATAATGTTGGTCAATATCATGATCTGGCCAGAAAACACAGTTAATTCATGTATTTTTTTTAGACAATAAATTCAAATTAAAAAATGTCATCTGCTATTTCTCATTATAATTTTACAAAGTGGTGTACTACTTTTGGGACAAATATCAAAATTATAAAAAAAAAAACCATCAGTTCTTACTCATTAATGGACAATTGTATATGAAGGGGGTCTTGAATTTTGCCTCATACATACCAAATTTTAACCTTTTTCAATTGGACTAAATCACTTAGTGACTACTTAGATTAAAAAATTCATGCCCCATTTTTTTTGTTCCCCCGTCCTGCTTCTCTGTCGCTGCTAATTTTTTTCTGAGTCTAAAACACCCCCCTCTCATATGACGTGACAAGAGAGTGGCAGTTAAGGGTGTACAGAGTAATTTGAGGCATTTAACATGAAGAAATGGATTGGGAAGTGGTATGAAAAAAGAAGTAATACATTATTCATACTACGGGCTATATATTTGTAGATAATGAAGATCAATGGACTATAACTGTGTTTTCTGGCCACATTCTGGAGGACCTCAATTTTGTGTGACTGTACATTGTACTAATAAAGTTATAAGTTAGGTATTCATTTTTAATTCCATCTCATTCAGGAAAGGTTGTCCAGCATATATTTCAGTGGGTGTGTCAGAAGATGGAAAGTTTTTGGTTGTCAAAAGCATTGAAGACCATCATAATCATGAAATATCAAAGGTAACTAACGGTAACGATTTAAGGTCTATCTGGTGCTTTATAAAATACGATAAGATGATGTAGTAAAAAAAATTATTTACCTTTTTGATTGAAATACAGTGAAGGTACTTTTATGTGTGGGTATCGATTTCGAGGATTTTCAAAATTTCTTTAGTTCGTGGGTTTTTGAATTCATGGATATTATTAGAGTATTTTAGTTTTAAATGAAATTTTTAAATTTCTTTGGGAATTTGAATTCGTGGTTGAACCCAATCAAGAAAACCGCAAAAATTAGACCCCATGAACTGATGAACAAAAGTGCTTTTACAGTACATGTACTATAACAAAATAAACCTACAAATGTTCATCACAATGTACAGCAGTGGTGGATTTAGAACTATTAATCTGTTGCAATTATCTATCCCATCTATTTGTACAAAACAGATATACATTTTACTAAATTCTTTTAATCTTTTAAATCTTGATGAAATTTTAAGAATTGCATAACTAGCCAAAAAACATCTTTTAAATGTCTTTATTTTAAAAATTGATATATGTTTCAAGATATACTGACCCAGCTTATATAACTACATGTATATATCAGCTTATGTAGAAATCTTGCTATCATGCACTCATATTTCATTTTTACTTGATATGCATATACATGTATCATATATATCATACACGTTTATTTTTAGGGTTTGTTTGAAATGCTCCCTCGTGAGAGGAGACTACCAGTAGAGGAGTTAAGAGAAGCAGAAAAACTGGTTTCCTTACAAGTGAACAACAAGCTAATGAGGGATCACTTGCAGGATAAAACTGGAAAAAAAGTTATCCTGAAAATCATCAGCAACATCATTTCAAAAGTCAATGCCAGCAAGAAGTCAGATGACATTGAAAGTCTTGTCAGTAAATTAAAGAAGACAGGTAACTGAAGATTCTAATATACAGACATTTATTGGGACATTGTTGCACCAACTCATTTAGTTTAATACTGTTTATGATACAAATGAGAATACATTTATATATAATTAGTTATCAACAACAGAAAAATCAAAGTACTGAAGTACTGAACATCGGATGACCGCAAGTTCTTGTGGATGGTCAAAAGCACATGTCACAGAAAAAGATCAAATCTCTATACCTGAAACTGAGGTTAATGTACAGATATATTTTTTTTCTGAGACAAGTTCGTGCGTGGATGATGAATAAATGACAGGAAATTCAACCACACCGTATTAATTATTATATTGTAGTGATACAAATCAGTCTACCTGGGACTATTATACTAATATAATAATAGTCCCAGAGTATGTATACACTGGTTTGTTGTTATATATTATATTAATATAACAGTTACATGTATATATAATTTTCATCCATTTGTATATCAATCTATTGTACTATTCTAATAATAGTGCAGTGCAAGTGCATGGTGGACACATGGTAAAAAATCCATTTTTCTAAAAGATTGGATATGAGAAGCCATTCATATTTGCCCGCAAAAACAATTACAGAGTTACCGGTCCTTGCCGCGAGTGTCACAAAACGTTCTTGAGATATTCTTCCACAAGCTTAAACACAATTTTTCGATACGTGTGCATAGATATTATCAATTATTTTTTTACTATTATATATGTATATCTAACGACAAAACATTTTCATATTATTAATTTGTGTTTAAAACAAATATTTATAGGAGCATCCATTGAAAAAAATGAATTTAAAACAAGCGATAAGGAATGTTATTTGCACTAGATAATGTCCGCGGATCTATATTTTTTTATAGATCTGTTGAAAACCCAAAACTAATTTGCATAATGGAAATTTAGGCGATAGCAATACATCGGATTGACCTCAGGGTCATCTCGATGTAATTATGAATATGATTAAACTGTTTAAAGCTTTTCACTCATGTTTCATTTATTTTATTTATTACTGACAAAGGTGGTCTGGTGTTGATTAGTTTTAGACCAAATAATTATAATTTAACATATTTTTCTGCAAGTTCTATTAAATGTACATTTACTTCAAATACATTCAACACACATGCAAATCATCATTATAAAATTATAAAAATAAAAAGGTGTGATTGCAATGAGACAACTTTCCACCAGAGATAATGTGAAAGTAAATGTAGACAGCTCTCGAACAAGCATAACCCATAGCTGTAAAATATACAGGGTGAGGCAAGCACCACACGAATGGAGAAAGTCTTAGCCAACAGACTGTAATTGGTTTACCAAAAAAATCAGGAAAGAACAAACTTGTTCCTTTCTTTAAGAGAACAGTTGATGAAAAAGAAAAAGGTTTGTTTTCTTCACATATCAATACAAAAATATGTTAGAAAATGTGATCAATTTGATAAATTTTTTTTTTAATTATTCCCAAGATAGTTTTCAAAAGTGATGGAAAAGCAGTCTTGCATCAGGACTAGTTTGCCAATGGTATACAAATATCCATTTTTGTTAAATCAAGATATTTTCTTCATAAATGTTTGAAAAAGAGGGAGAAGATAACAAGGAAAAAATTTAAAAAAAACACAAACAGCAGGACACCATGGCTCTAGAACACTATAAAAATAAGGAGATGTGGTATGATTGCCAATGAGACAACTATCTACCATTGTTCAAATGAAGTGGGTGAAAGCAATTATAGGCAATCATATAACCTTCAACAATGAGAGAAACCAATACCGTATAGTCAGCCATTAAGGCAAGACATGAAAAATATGAGCCTGATTTATAACGTAAAAAAATACAAAAAAACAAATATGACAGACTTAAATCAACGAAAACCAATGAACTACAGGCTCAGGAAAACTAGTCCAAATAACACCAGAAAACAGAGATTAAACAACACATATAACCACACCAATAAACAGGGATGAACTCAGGTGCTATTAGCAGTGTATCTCTTTGGTTTAATGCTTTGATTATCTTTGAAATTGATATTACTTTAATTCTCTGAATAGTTGTTGCAATGATTGTATACTCTCATTGAACCTCATGTTGCCTTTTGTATACATGTGGTGCCTTATATATAACTTACTTATTTTTTTACTTTTAATATTTGTTCATGTTATATATGTACCTTATTTTCTAAGTGAAGATTTTCTCTTTTCTTCAGAAATACTAAGTTGGTTAGTTAGAGTAGATAGTGTAATGACAGCATTAGGAGAGACATTACTCTATGAAGAAGATTTGGTTGGATTGTCGGACTCATTACCTTACCGATGTTTAGATGATTATGTTGATTTGACTATTGTTCAAAAATTTTTCACTTCATCTGCATGGTTGTATTTATTATCTATTGTAAAAGAAAAACAACAAAAGGGTGGATATATTTTTTGTACATACTGTAATGTTTTCATTACTATAGATAATGATGATGCTGTTGAATGTGACTTTTGTTTGTTATGGTGGCATATAAATTGTATTAAATTAAAGAGCAAGCCAAAAGTTAAGCATTGGTATTGCAAATCATGCAAGTAAAACTGAACTTTTGTGTTGATATGTATTTGCAGTTTTGTTTAACATGTATTTATTATTATATATAGTATTCTCAAATGTTTTGCAATGGCACAAACTGTTTGTATGAAGCTGTTTATATTTCAGAAGGTTGAACACCTTGTATGCAGATACATTATGTTTCTGTTTGCTATATGTTTATTGACTGTGACCTCATTTTCATGGTTCAGTGACTGGTTGAAAAAGAGGTATTTTTTTCATGTGGAATACTCACTTATTATGAGTAAAAGGATAAATATATTTGTATGGGATCCTTACTAGGTCTACATGTCTGTCAGACAGGGTTCACCTTACCTTGACCTCATTTCAGGGATTAGTGATCAAGGGTAGTTTTTCGTGTTGAAGTTGGCATCTCAGATACCATAGTCAACTATGTTTGATGTATGAAATGATTGTAAGGTGTACATGTCCTACTGGCAGGGCCATCTGACCTTGACCTTTCTTCACGGTTCATTGGACAATGTTAAGTTTTTGTGGTTTGGTTTATTTCTCAAATAAAATTAGCCATGATATGATTGTAAGATGAACATGTCTGTCTGGATGATTTCATATGATGGTGACCTCATTTTCAAAGTTCATTGGTCAATATTAAGTTTGCATATATAGTTATGTAGTTATGTCTGTTTCTAAGATATTATAATTGAATGGCTAACTTTATTTGATGTTTGGTATGATTGAAAAATGTACAGTTGTCTAGGTCAGGGTTCATAATATAGGTTCATCTGACCTTTACCCCATTTACAGTGATCTAAGTTTAAGTGATACTTGTAGTAAAACCCTCATATTTCAAAGTAAAGCAAGCAAGACATTTCAGCATGTGCACTTTTGTTATAAAAATAAATATCAAGGTTTATGTACATGTTGTAAGCAATGTATCTGACAATTTGAAAATCAGTGAAAAATTATTTTAATTGGAGTTATGCCACTTGGAAATAATAATTTATTGAAAATTGCATTGTAAACTCTCACCAGCCTGCAAGTCTCTCTGGATTTTTATGAAATTAATAGTGATTGTTCATATCAGTAATATTTTATTTAGACGAGTTTAAAATCAGTGCCAATCAATGATTTATACAGGAATTATGTCCCTTTGAAATGTAACTTCTATGGAAAATTGCATTGTAACCCTCATCTTTGTCAGATTTATATCAAAGGTTTATATCAGCAAGGCCTGCAAATAGTTTAAGAAGACAAATAAGTTAATACTGGTCAACAGCTTGGCAATGATTGTATATGTAAGTATTTTTGAATGTTTGTCCTTCACTTGAACAGATCAATTATGGGGCAGTAGACATTAGAACAATGTTCTTTTATATTTATTTAAAGGGAGCACTTATAATAAACTTTGAAAATAATTTTTCAATATCAACTGATGTTACAGTGATAAATATGTTAGGTTTTTTTTTAAATACAGACATCTTGTAGTTATTACTGTTTTATGAAATCTAATTTTTTCTAATGTACAATATATTTATTGCTGTTATATGAAGTTCAATTTCATTCTTTGAAATTGTATAATAAATATATGTGAAAAGAATTTGTTTTAAAAGTTTTTAATTTCATGATTCAAATGAGGTGGCTGAGCATCTATACTTCTATGTATTAATTATACCCCACGCAATTTATTTTGTCAGGTATAATGTTTTTGACCTGTCCGCCTGTCTGTCCGTCCGTCAGTCCTGTTCTTGTCATCGCAACTCCTCTGAAACCGCACAACAGAAATTCATGAAACTTTGTAGATAATAAGGAAATACTATGTAGATGTGCATATCCACAGGAAATTATGATTCAATTTTTTTTCTAGGAGTTATGCTCCTTTGCACTTATTGGCCTCACTATACTACTGCACAGTTTGTCATCGCAACTCCTCTGAAACCACACAACAGAATTTCATGAAACTTTGTAGATAATAAGGACATACTATGTAGATGTGCATATCAACAGGAAATTATGATTCAATTTTTTTCTAGGAGTTATGCCCCTTTGAACTTAGAATTTTGGCCTAAATATACTCCTGCAACAGTTTGTAATCACAACTCCTCTGAAACCACACAACAGAATTTCATGAAACTTTGTAGTTAATGAGGACGTAATATGTTAATGTGCATATCGACAAGAAAATTTTTATCAGTTGACTTTTGTAGAGTTATGAGTCTTTGAATATATATATATATATATTATTGCTTAGCATCGCAAGACTTTTTCAATGAAACTATTGATTTTCCCTGGGGTCATCCCTTTTCTGGTCATGATAATTCATAAAATAAATCAGTTTCTCTATTAATTTTTTAACCTACACTGACAAGGCACTTTTCGCAATGCATTAATCCTATAAATGTGAAAAATTCTGAATTTTAGGAAAATTAAAAGATATTTTTTTGAAAAAGGTCAGTGATTTAAACATCTTAAAATGGTTAAATACTAGTAATATAATATGGTTAAATACTAGTAATATAAAATGCTTTCCCTATTGAAAGAATAAAGTTGTGGGCAGTCACCGTCATAATTTAACATAGGTTTTCTCCCTGAGGGACATGCATCAACTCGTATCATTAATTGTTCAATATTTTGAAAACTTCATATTCTGGTCCTAATTCATATACAATTTAACTGTTGTGAAAAGACCTTTACAGTTCACCATAGGTTTCTTTTCCTTGGGGACATGCACCACTGCTGTTTTTTCTTAATATTTTATTTTCATATGAAGTTTCTATACTTGTCAATTTTCTTATTTAAACATCATCCTGCTTGTTTCTTGCCTGGCGACCAGTTAGTTCTTGTTGTGGTTATATATAAGCACCAAAAGAAACATCAATTAAGATAAATTAAACACCTATAAACCAAACATAATTTACAAATTAAAAAATACAACTGGAGGAATATAGTCCCTCCACTTTTCATGCAGCTAGCAAGACAAATATTCCCAGCACTATTCATCAGGCTAGCCGGACAAATAGTTTCAGCAATATTCTTGTGGTTATAGCCGGACAAATAGCCCCAGCACTATTCTTCTGGTTAGCCTGACAAATAGCCCCAGCACTATTCTTCCGGCTAGCCGGACAAATAGCAACTGCCTAACTTATTTGTAGATCTTGTCTTGCTGTCCATTTTTGCTATTCAAAGTTTCACTCTATCTTTTATAGATTTTAAGATGACAGGCAAAAATGGAAAACTAGAGGTTCTAAAGAGCCTGTGTGGCTCACCTGGATCTTCAACAATGGCCATTTTTTGGTTAATTAAAATCATCATAAGAGGGCAATAATTCTATAAAGAGTTAAATGACAATTTCAGTCATGTTGACATATTTGTAGATCTTGTCCTCCATTTAAAAGTTTCTATCTACATTTATATCTGTTATAGTTTTCAAGATAATAGGCAAAAACTAAAAAAAACTAGAGGCTCTAAAGAGCCTGTGTCGCTCACCTTGGTCTATGTGCATATTAAACAAAGGACACAGATGGATTCATGACAAAATTGTGTTTTGGTGATGGTGATGTGTTTGTAGATCTTACTTAACTGAACATTCTTGCTGCTTACAATTATCTCTATCCATAATGAACTTGGCCCAGTAGTTACAGTGGAAAATATTTTGTAAAAATTTACAAAAATTTACAAAATTTATGAAAATTGTAAAAAATTGACTATAAAGGGCAATAACTCCTTAAGGGGTCAATTGACAATTTTGGTCATGTTGACTTATTTGTAGATCTTAATTTGCTGAACATTTTTGCTGTTTACAGTTTATCTCTATCTATAATAATATTCAAGATAATTACCAAAAACGGCAAAATTTCCTTTAAATTACCAATTCAGGGGCAGCAACCCAACAACGGGTTGTCAGATTCATCTGAAAATTTCAGGGCAGATAGATCTTGACCAAATGAACAATTTTATTCTCGTCAGATTCGCTCTAAATGCTTTGGTTTCAGAGATATAAGATAAGCTTTTTAGCCATGGCGGCCATCTTGGTTGGTTGGCCGGGTCACCGGACACATTTTTTAAACTAGATACCCTAATGATGATTGTGGCCAAGTTTGGTTAAATTTGGCCAAGTAGTTTCAAAGGAGAAGATTTTTGTAAAAGTTAACGGACGACGGACGACGACGGACGATGGACGACGGATGCCAAGTGATGAGAAAAGCTCACTTGGCCCTTTGGGCCAGGTGAGCTAAAAATGGTAAAATTCATTTTTTTAGAGGGTAATAACTCCAATAACAAGTGGACTGAAGATTTCTGCAATATGGCTCATTTGTAGATCTTGTCTTGCTGATCATTTTTGCTATCTAAAGTTTCTAACTATCTATTATTATTTTTCAAGATAATAGGCAAAAATGCAAAAAAATGGGAAAAATTGTTATTAAATGACAAAACTTCAATAAGGAGTCGACTGAAGATTTGTCATGCTGACTTATTTGTAGATATTGTCTTGTTGATCATTTTGGCTATTTAAAGTTTCTACCCATCTGTTATAGTTTTTAAGATATAAGGCAAAGATGCAAAACAATTGGTAATAATCGTCGCTAAAGAGCAATATATAACGCCAATAAAAAGTCGTCTGACAATTTCAGCCATGTTGACTTATTTGTAGATCTTGTCTTGCTGATCACTCTTCCATATAGATTCTTTCTACCTATTATAGTTTTCAAAATAATCAATAAGCAAAAATGCAAAAAAATTGGTAAAATTTACCATTTATGGGCAATAACTCCTATCAGAAGTCTTCTGAGTTTTGACATAATTGGACAGCAGATAGATCTCAACGTTTTAAAAATTTCTGCCCGGTCAGATTTTCTCTTTTCAAAGTGATTTTCAAGATAATAGACAAATCTTGCATTTAATCTCAATGTTCTATTTATAGCCATTTCGGTCATGTTTGTTTGCAGGCCAGGTCATCAGACACATTTTTAAAACTTAATACCCTAATTATGATTGTGACCAAATTTGATTACATTTGGCATAGTAGTTTCAGAGGAGAAGATTTTTGGAACTATTTTGTATAAATAGATTATTAATACACAATACGTTTTTGTGCAATGCTGTACATATAATTTTAATTGGGAATTCCTGTCTATTATTTGGTCCAATCAGTGTGGGGGTTTCCCAGTTACTGCTGCATGTGAAATCTCGTTTACTAATTGCTTTTTCGAGATCATACTAATTAACCAATCAAAATTAACATTGCATTTGAATTAACCAATCAGCGCTTAATTAACAGGGCTTTTGTTTTAGGCACAAGCACATAATTATTCTGAAAGCAACGCTTGCTTTGAGCAGACATTCAAATATTTCTGGGAAATAATTTATTTTTTGTCAGCAGTTTATCAAGATATATTCATATAATCATGAATGAATTTAGGTTTTCAATGTGGAAATGGACCATATTATATATGAACGTTTAGGAAAACTTATACGAAGTGTTTTTGCATTAACTTTTCCAATTGGTCTTTTAATGTCAAAAATTGATGTTAAAATGTGCAAATTTAAATACAATCCGGAAGCAGTATCAGTTTTGTGTTTTAAAGTTTGATTCTGGAATCTGCAGCAGCGTGCAATGGCGGGTTAATATTCCAAAGTTATGCGTTTTGCGCTTCTGACAAGTCCGCAAGACAGGATTAATTCATATTCGGAGAGAATTTAACGGCACGACGATAATTGCTACAAACTGTTGTTTTTCAATAAACTGTCTTTGCATCATGTCTGATGACGAAGATATCACATTTAGGACGGGACCCAATAACCAGTCTCTTTTCAGCGTTTGGTGTGGCCCCCAAGAGAAAGCACTTAAGTAATAGCAACATAGTCCCTAAATAGAATAAGGAGCATAATATAGGGAGGATTGGGGGGGGACTAGTAATGTGGATTAATGTAAGATATTAACTAAAAGCACCAAATAAACTGTTAACACAGAGATATGTCTCGCCTATTTGTTATTTTGATAATGCAAATGTTGAAATTAAAATAGCAATATTTTAACATGTAAGTTATGCAAATATTCAAAGTCAATGAACAATGACTGAAGGTACATGGCTAAACAATCTCCATGGAAATGAGATGTGCCAATGCTAATACAACTGCAAACCAAATACCATTGACTTTTCATAAGTCGTTCCCTTTAAACAAACCTAAACACAAACATTAACTTGTAAACTATGTAAAAGTTTCAAAGTCAATGAACCATAATTAGGGAGTGGGGTTATATAATCTCCATGGAAATGAAGCTTGCAAATGTCAATACATTTGCATACCGAATATCATTGACTTAACATTAGTGGTTCATCTTAAACTGACCTAATCACAAACTAATACATGTAAACTAAGAAAAAGTTTCAAAGTCAAAAGACCATGACTGAGGGGTAAGGACCAAATATTCTCCATGGAAATGAGATGTGCTAATGCTTATACAACATCATTGACCTAGCACTAACAGTTCCCCTTAAACTGACCTAATCACAAACGAATACATGAAAACTAAGCAAAAGTTTCAGTCAATATACCATGAATGAGGGGGCAGGGCCAAATAATCTCCATGGAAATGAGATATGCCAATGCTTATACAACTGCATACCAAATATCATTGACCTACCACGTGTGGTTCCCCATAAACTGACCTAATCACAAACTAATACATGAAAACTAAGCAAAAGTTTCAAAGTCAATAGACCTTGACTGAGGGGGCCAGGCCAAATAATCTCCATGGTAATGAGATGTGCCAATGCTAATACAATTGCATACCAAATATCATTGACCTACCACTAGTGGTTCCCCATAAACTGACCTAATCACAAACTAATACATGTAAACTAAGCAAAGTTTCAAAGTCAATAGACCTTGACTGAGGGGGCAGGGCCAACCAATCTCAATGGTAATGAGATGTGCCAATGCTAATACAACTGCAGACCAAATATCACTGTATATCTCTATTCATAGCAGTTTTGAAGAAAACAGACAAAACTTGCATTTTATCACTATGTTCTATTTTTAGCCATGTCTGTAATGATAGTTAGCACTAACATCTTATGAATCCTACTTGAAATTAAGGGTATAACTGATATAAAAGGGTCTTATTCATATGTTAATTTTTGTCGTCAAATAAATGCTGACGGACAGCTAAAAACTAACATCTATGATAAACATGAAGATTTCCATTTTCCTATTCTCAACTTTCCATTTTTGGGTAGTAATATATAATTTACCCTATTCCATTAATACATCTCATTTGATACAATATGCAAGAGATAGTTCTCATTAAAAAAGTGCAAGCAAATTTATTAAGAAGAATGGCTGAAACAATTAAATTTTATGATTATTAATTGATTGGTTGTTGATGTTTAACACTACTTTCAGCACTCTTGGCTATATGGTTGGGGTCAGTTTTTATTGGTGGAGGAAGCCAAAGTACCAGGAGAGAATCAAAGACCTTTGGCAACAAAACTGACAATGACAATCATGAATTTTTCAATCCTTACAGTTCTCAATTTTCTACCATACAATGACCTTAAAAACTATGTCACAGATTCAACAAAGTCAATATGGTCCACATTACTTTTGTCATGTTCCTAGATTTGACACCTACTACTGGTTATTACTAATAAATAGACAAGGTTGCATCAATTTAAATATCTATTAGTAACTGTGTTTAGTTCAAAATGTATGTATTACTTTGACTTGACTGCAAGTGTTGCTCTCCACCTATTGCAGTTTTAATATTCAAAATTCTGACCAAATTGCAAATTGTTTTGAAAAACAAAACTGTTCAACTGGTCAGAAATTTTAAAAAACAGCTGTAGAAAACCACAGTCCAGTCGTGAAAGTACAAGGTGATAAAATAAAGCATACTTACAATCCTATAGGTTGCATTTCTGTAAATATAGACAATGCAATTTCCCATAGGAACTCCCCTTGCGGCTAAAACTGTGCCACTTTTACTATGAAGTTTCGTAAAAAATTATATCCTAGAATGGAAAGCTGATATGCACTACTATTTTATTCAAAGGTCAAAACATAGGGCTGTGTGGCATATTTTCAACATTTATATGCCCTGAATTTGTTAGAGTTTAAACTTATACTAAAATTCTGTACTACCCATACCTCCACCTTTTGCCTACTTCAGAATTCAATTTTCACCGCAACAATATGTTTTTATACTGGTAACAGTAGCCTTTTCAATAGTCGTCTGGCGTGAAAAGGACGATAACTCAATTTTAGAATTTAATATTTTTGGAGACGGTCAATTTCCGGAATTGCATGCTTTATCATCACGGTTTTTTCTTTGGCCATCGACGACACTATTACTGCATTTTTTGACAATAGGGTATATTTAACAAGACAGTATTATCAATGTATTATCGTGGTATCAATATATGTTAGCAATGTTAGATACCTGAATTAATTGTTATTTTGGCAAGGACAATTCATCACTTCCCCTGAAAACATGATTTTGTACAAGTTCACTTATCGGCATCTCCGGGCGGCAAAGTAGATCAATTTCCTGATGATTTTTACTACAGCATTCTGATTTTTATTAATTGCTACATATTACCGCTTTTTTTAAATCAAATTTTGTTTATATTATCAACAAATAAGAGTAACATACTAGGTCGAGTTGTCGTTCGTAGTGTATAGTTTGTTCCAAACCAGTGTTTGTTTCTGGTACAAATTGGCAGTTGGTTATTGACAATAAAGTTGTTGCAACTAAAACACATGTTATCTTCAGTGTGTGTGTTTTTTTTCTAATTAGTAATTGTTTATAAAAACAAATTGTTTTTAATACATTTGGCAGATAGGATTATCATGTAATTGTTATTTCCCTTGTTTAGAAATAGAAATTGCGTGTTTCTATATTTAACGATTTACATGACACTTATTCAGTACATATTTGTTAAATTGAATACATATTGCTATTTTGAATTCATTTGTTAAAGATATCTATTTAGGTTCTAAAGTTTAGTATTTGCATCCTTGCTAATCATTTATAACCTTCGTTGAAAGACTTAATCATTTTATATAAGTTGTTTGGAATTACTGAATTAAATTCTTTAAAAATATATTAGAAGGCACTATGCAAGGCTGACTAGGCTAAGACTATATAGCCAGTCAAGGTGGTTTTAAACTTCCATCATCATCGATGAAATGTCTGTGGACAAAACTCTCCCTAAACTCCTACTTCACTCCGTATTCTGTTCCTCTGCACTCCTATTTTATCGTCAACATGAATTATCCCTGTTTTAACAACCCTTTCCTCACAGTTAACACCACCCTAACTCCAGCTTTCATCTATCCAATTCCCATTTCCAGCCCTCTCATTCCATAGTTCCCATAATTCTGTCCACCCCCTTATCAGTGTCACAATGACTCGCACCCATTAAAAACCCATCATTTGGCCACAAAATATATTATACTACCTGATTTGTTTCATATATGCAAAAATTACGAGTCAGGACTTTTGCTTTAATAATGGCAATTTTTTTAACACATCTCGTTTTAACTCCCATGCGCATTTTTTACTTCCAACTATATAAATGGCCTCAACGCATACAAGAACAATACAAAATATCTCTTCACAAATGTGTTGTCAAAATAATAAAAATGTACTCTTTCAATAAATATTCTTTCAATAAATTCATAGTCACTTTTAACATTTTCTATAGAATAAATTGAAAAAGAATCAGACTTTCATACACTCAATTAAATTTTGAATGTTTCAATGTCTTAAATTGTCATTCTTACCTATTTATTTGATGGCGCCCTTATTACCCTATAATGAATCTTTTTTTTTTAAATCCACAAAGATTACATAGCAAATAAATATTAATGGTTTTTATTAAAGTTTACTTTGCGGTTCCAAAGTGAGGAATTAATTATAAAACATGAGTAAGCAAACTAAATACCTAGAAGATGTTTTAAAAAATAGACTATAGTTGATGAGATAACTCCTCATGTAACAAGATTTATCTCTCCTGTGATTAAAACACATTGATATTGAGATTGAATTGTCTCTCTTTGATAACAGCCAGTACCAAAGCAAAATTATTTTTTTTGTGATTTTTTATTGATTAACAATAGTTAAATAAAAGTAAAAGGATAATACTTTCAATTTCGAGGTCTGACAAAAGCTTTTTTACCTGTTATTCTAAATTTAAATCAAAAACCCAAATTAAGATGAAAAGGTTAGTAACAGTCCCAAGTTATGTCTCTATGAGATGAAACATAGAGATCATATCCAGGAACCAGTAAGTAAACAAATCAAGTTATCTATGAATATTATATATCTCCCTAACAGAGGCGTGGTGTGATAAACAGCTGTATTTACAAAGTGCAACCTATAAGACTTTAATTCCACTTCAATCATATTATGAATCAAAGCACTGTAAGTGCTGTAGGCAGTTAACCAAAAACCAAGGCAAACGTAAATATGAAAACTGTGGCAGTGTTGCTTCAATTTTTTTTTAAGATTTGAAAGAACAAACATTTAACATTTGTATATTTTACATTTATGTTCATTAAATGAATTGATTATTAAGGCAAATTAATTAATATTTCATCAAGGTTTTCAAAAGCAACTCATATATCAATGTAAATGACCCCAATATTCACCCCCAAGTGCATGATGTTATTCCATACCAAGTTTGGAATAAAATGGCAGGTGATTATAAAACAGTTGGTCAAACATTCTCGGGCTTTACACTGCTTGAAAGATTTATATGTTTTCTTTAAAATGAGCCATAAATGAAAATTATTATAGGCCCAGAAATAATTTAATAAATAATTAGAGTAAATTCAATTAACCTAGACTCATTTATTGCATCAATAAAATTTTATAATAAACAAGAAATAATTGTAACAGGATGCCTTTACGAAGCCCCCATAATTCGTCATTCCCATGGTCTCCTGACATTGGGCAAAGTCCAGTTCATATTGGTTTGGTCTAGTAAAGTGATATGCATATGTGACACCTAGGAGATTGACCCTGTATGTCATTCAAATCTTTTTGAAATGATGAACAGGAATAAATATGGTTTAGGTGTGGGTATCTCTACCGTTTACAAGTTCTCAAACAGGAGGGGGTGGGGGTGACCCCAGGGACTCCCCCTATATTTCATTTGATTTGTTATATTGTCCCATACATGAATACATATGGTTTAGGGGTGGGGATCTCGACCATTTCCAAATTCTCAACAGGAGGGGTGGGGTGACCCCAGGGACTCCCCAAATATTTCATTTGATTTGTTACATTGTCCCATACATGAATATATATGGTTTAGGGGTGGGGATCTTGACTGTTTACAAGTTCTCAAACAGGAGGGGTGTGGTGTCCCCAGGGACTCCCCCTATATTTCATTTGATTTGTTTTATTGTCCCATACATGAATTTATATGGTTTAGGGGTGGGGATCTCAACCATTTCCAAGTTCTCAAACGGAGGGGTTGGGGTGACCCCAGGGACTCCCCATATATTTCATTTGATTTGTTATATTGTCCCATACATGAGTATATTTGGTTTAGGGGTGGGGATCTCGACCGTTTACAAGTTCTCAAACAGGAGGGGGTGGGGTGACCCCAGGGACTCCCCCTATATTTCATTTGATTTGTTTTATTGTCTCATACATGAATATATATGGTTAATGGTGGGGATCTCGACCATTTCCAAGTTCTCAAACAGGAGGGGGTGGGACGACACCAGGGATTCCCCCAAATTATTTTCATTTGATTTCTTTTATTGTCCCATACAAGTATTTATATTGTTTAGGGGTGGGATCGCTACAGTTTACAAGATAAAAGTACATTTTCAAATTGAAGGGGGCTGGGATGACCCCCAGGGACTCACCCTATATTTTGGGTGATTTTTTTTTATTGTCCTGTTCTCATTACTGAAGACTGCATGTGTCTATCACTTACTGTTTTCGAGAAATAGTCATTTGAAAATTTAAAAAAATAAAATCCCATAGGGTTCTATAGTTAACCCCTCCCTTCTTCCCGCCCCTCCAAATACCCCTAAATAGACCCCAATGCACAAACAAAAGATTAATGGCTCCGCTAGACATGTTAGACTTTTTTTGTTAGTCTAATATTTTATGAAATCCTAAGTAAATCTGACAGACGGTCAAAGTTGTCTTCTTAGACGGTTTGAGTGGATTCGGTCCGACTTGTCTCGGGGACGAGATGTCCACATTACTTAAAACATCCCATCAACATCGATTTCCGCATCTGTTTCATGACCTCGTTTCATTCATAAAATAACAACAACCTCATTTGGCAAGATAAGTTAAAAATTATCGCCCACTAATATAACTTTATTTCCTCTATCATAGAGATTTGTTGTACATGAACAATATTCCTGCGCATTTTGCCATTCGGGAAATATAAATGACTTGTAATTACCGATTTTAGGCGATGAAATATTTCATACAATTGTTCTTTGACATCGTAGCCAAAAGCATAGGGGATAATAAACTACGTACGGATTTCTATTGAGCACTACTTCCTATGTGCAACTTCAATAGTTTTGGGTAGTTCGACGATCATTTAAGGTTTTTATGATCATATTTTTTGTATTCCAGAAATAAAAGTATTAAAAAAATGTCCAATTAGTTATAAATAACATAATAGCCAGCTAGATAGTAACAATGGCACGTATTTCAGCATTTATTGGGTAGAACATAAATATAGGGTGCTCGCATAAGGCAGCTTAACTGCCTAAAAATCAGTCTAACAATTTCTATACAAATTTTATTGTAATTGTCATGCTAAAGGTGATAGGTAATAATTTTGAATTGCTATAAAAATGTCCAAACTAAGCTTTCATACAATTTTTATTTCGAAAAATTCTATATTCATAAGAATCAGACATCATTTGAATTAAATCATCTTATATTCAGTTAAATAAATGTGAAATTACAATACCTTGTAAGGAAGTTTCCATAGGAGATAATCAATTTTTCTTCCAAAAGTCATCTATATTCATCAGAATAATGATTTCAGATTATCTCCCATGGAAACTTATTAACAACATATTTTAATTTCACATATATTTTACTGAATATTATGAAGATGTTTTAATTCAAATAATGTCTGATTCTTATGAATATAGAAGACTTTAAGAAAGAAAAATTGTATGAAAGCTTAGTTTGGATATTTTTACGCAGTGATATTAAGGCACTTTACCAAGAAAAATACTTAAAAATGCATGTTTTATGGAAGTGCATATAATAAAAAAAATGGCAAACGATCCAGAAAAAACAGAGATCGTAGAATGAAACTTTAAGACCTAAATTTAATATTGCATAGGTTTTTCATATCGAAAGTGAAAGTAGTCATGTGACCCGAGTCGCTACTGAAGGTCGTACATTATACTTTCCACTCAGAAGTCCAGCGTGTTAAAGATATCTTTGAATGTGAAACCAAGTATCAATGAAGTCGTCTGAATGTATATTATCTAAAAATTGCTATCCAAAGATGGAACTATACTGTCTTACGGTAAAAACTAATGTAAATCCGATGAAAAATGTGAATAAACGAATTCCTCATTTGACACCATGATCTTTCATTGAAATGAAGACATACCAGTCTTTGGATAGCAATATTCTTTTAAAAGAGATATCAGTCAATTTAAATCATGTACAATCAAGTAACTCCATCTTCAGTAATACGCTGGACTTTTTAATATTTTAATCGTAAATTGTTTAATATTGTTTTACGCTCCTTATCAGCAAATGCTTAGATGACTCGATCAGTACATCGTGGAACAATTGCGGACAAAACTCAGTTCCGGAAATGTATAAATGCTGCGTATTTGAAACAATGGTCTTCATGCAATGTTTTATTTGTATTAACTTATATGGGAGATATATTTCTTGTCATTTATTCATTAAATATATATATTTGCAACTTTTATCACTGTAAGAATAAAAAATAATTTGTTTACATAACAGCATTTTCCAAGATTAGTCGGGAGTTTGCTTTTAGAGGTGTATTTTTTTTATTAAATTGTTCGTGAATTTAACTCAATTAAGGTTTATATATGATAAATTTGAAAGAGAAAAATTGTAAAAAGGATTCATGAACCCCCCCATTTGAGTCTCGCGTTGATTGCTGCCATCAGTGTAAGGGTGTATTGTTGACTGCCAAAATTTAGACCATCTCAGATGGCATATATCATTACATTTAAAAAAAAGAAAAGAAAATTGATTGCGAAATGTTCTTTACAAATGCTATTTCTTACTTGAAGAAGCTAATGTCCAAGTTTCACATAATATATGAAGCACCCTCCCTTGCCCCATGTATTAAATTGTAAACAGAAAAAACTAAGTCCATTCATCAGTAAAATTCGGTATTAACAATAAAATTGAAAATTTTTCTAGATATTATCTCATATATGTCAATATAAGAGCTAATCTGCCAAATAAAAAAAATGTATGAAGGTTGGAGACTATATCTTTATGTTAACTGTAAAGTCCATTCATCCATTAAATATAAAAAAATATTTTCAAATTTGGCCATCATACTGTCCCATTTAGTTTCATAAAACTCTGTTTTTCGAATTGTGCAACACTTACCTGAATCAAGTCATAACCTTATTTGTCTGAATATTTGCCTGGATTACAGTTGACATTAACATCATTAAAGTAGTAATATAGTATGCATTTTTTTTAGACAACAAAATTTTTAGCAGACACCACTCTCAAAGTCAGTGTGAAATATTATGTACTTTGGTAAATGTTTGAAGTGGCAGAAATTGGTAATGGAAAAGGGAAATTTAGGGAAGGATCACACAACTGAGCTAGACTCTCAGAATACAAATTGTTTGCTCTACTATAAAACATCCCCACAACTGGTTCGGTTGCTTTTTGTAATTATATTTTCTACTCCATTGAACCAGCAAAATTTACACTGCTCAAGAATTTCATTAACACACTGAAATTATGTGGTCAATATTCAAGTGAAATTTATATAGCAACTGATTTTTACAGTTTGTTCTATGCTGTGTTGCACTACTGTCCCAGGTAAGAGGAGGTTTAAGCACAGACAAATATGTTTAACCCCACCACATTCTTTAGGTGCCTGTCCCAATTAAGGAGCCTGTAGTTCAGTGCTTGTTGTTGGCTTATGTCCGTCTTGTTGGAATTGTATCACATTTTCCATGCTGGGGCCTTTTATAGCCGATTATACAGTATGGGTTTTCTCATTTTTGAGGGTTTATACAGTTGCTAAGTATAAATGCTTACATTTACTTCATTTGAAATCTAGTGGGTAGTTGTGTCAATGGCAATGATACAACATCTCATTCTTTGCAGTATAGGGAGGACAAAACATAATCTGTTTTGTTACTCAGCTCAAACAGGATAGAAATGGCAGGCGAGAATTCAAATTAAACCTGTGTATATGCCTTGTACAAATATTATATTTTTTCATTTTGAGACCATGTATATATATATTTAATCTACAATGTATATTTAGCAACTACACACCATGACCAACTTAACAATCACACCTTTGTCCTTATAATAGATTTTTAGAGATCGTTTCAGTGGCAATCAAATCACCTCCTTATTTTCATGCCCAACCAATATCAATAAAAAGTACAAAGTGGATATACTATAAGCAGGACTAAGCGGTATGGGTTTTGCTCATTGTTGAAGGCCGTACGTACAGTGACCTATAGTTGTTAATTTCTGTGTCATTTGGTCTCATGTGGAGAGTTGTCTCATTGGCAATCATACCACATTTTCTTATTTTTATGAGGAATGCAGATCATTATGTGGCATGTCTAGTCATCATATTGTTCATACAAGGAAGTGGGGTGTAAATTGATGATATGCAATTTGTAACTTGTATTAAAATCATTGATACAACATATACATGATATACCATTTTACTCCATAAAGAAAAGAAAATCCATGGATTTCTATTTCAAGTCTTCAATCATTTGAAAGACCCCCACTCTTGGTCTCAAATTTTCGAAAGAAAACAAACATACAAACACTGTTTTTTCTGAATCAGTGATCATAAACAAATATTAATGCATTTTTTTGTCAATGAAGTATCTATCATAAAAACAGATGAATTGGTTCACAATAACTTCTGCTATAAACTACCTATTCATTGAGTAATAAGCAACTAAGAATGTCCAGTGTCATCTTAAAATTGAATTGTAGCTAATAATACTTCTCCTGGTCCTGGTTAAATATATTTTCGAAAAGCTATAAAGTGTAGCTTCAGTATGAAACATTTCATAAACATTTACATCTGTACTACATGCATTAAGTTGTCTTCGTTTTTGATCCTTTTCATTAATTCTGTCTTGAATGTCACAAAGTTTTTTTCTTCTCAGGAGACATGTCTAATTCTATCTGACCAGTGACGAAGAAGTGTAACAATATGAAATTTAGGCAACACATAAATCATTGTAAATAGTAACTGGAAAGGAACACTCAGGTATTGAGTAAAGCTGAAATAGAAAAAAATACAAAAATTAATAATCACCTAACTAGAACACAGAACATTATCCCACAAGCAATAAACAGAATGCAAGTACAGCAGTCTTAACATATAAGTAAAATCTAGGCAACTGACCAACTGTGTCAATAATGCATTAAAAAACTAACCCCAAACAGGATTCATTTTCTTTCTTTATATTTTCCTCAAATGACAGAAATTTGAACTTTGTCATTTGTTTTAAATTTGGTGAAATTTTCATGCTAGGTACGTGTAAATGATTTTTCAAGCACACACTTGCAGTTTTTAAATTAGAACTTTTCTGCTATGCAGGATGTTTGTTCTTTAACAATACATGCAGATCAATAGTTGGTATATAATAAGGATTTTGATTTTCTTTTAATTTTCTACAAAATTAAAACTAGTAATTTTACTAATGCAGTAATGAAAAGTCCTGTATTTTACCTATGTCCTAGCTATAGCTAGTAAACAAAAACAAAAAACATACAGAGGCACATTTTTTAAGATGAAAGTATCAGAACTATAGAACACAAGAATCAAAATTGTAAATAAAAAAAACATTCTTCATAAATTGTAAATGTGCAAAACATGAAATATTGCTTATTATGTCAAATTTTAAAGTCCCATAACTCTTGAACAAAATTAGTGGAAATTAATACAAAGCCTTATTCTTTATAATTTGGTAAAGTTAAAAGTTAAAAATGTTTACTGACTATAATGGTTTATCATTTTCTGTCAGTTGATGGACATAATTTTCTGTCAGTTGATGGACATAATTAAAAAGAGCAGGGTGTCAGATAAAACACTCATTTACTGTAGTAGTGAAACAGGCTATGTCATTGGACCTGAAAAGTTCTCAATTCGACCCCAAAAAGGCAAAATGTTTTTAAAGTCTTCTTCTTTTGTTGTCTCTATTAAATAACATCAAACTATCGTTACAACCACTTACCCTGGAATGGTTGCCAGTCCAGATTATGGAAATGAATGCACTAGCCCATCTGACTCCTTATGTACATCTTTTTCAAGACAGCTCAATCATCAGGCTTTCAGATGAATTGAAGAGGGATACAACTCTTCATTCATTCATATCTGTTTCCTAAAATTAAAAAAAAATATAGATAATTGCAAATAACTGTAAATATCTTATCCTAAACCAGATTTGAGAATATCTATTTCAGGAGCCTATATACATAATAATGTAAACTCAGAAATCATTGCATGCACTTATTATTGCAACTATTGAAAACAGAACAAAAATGCAAGATTAATTATTGCTATTTCAGGAAAATATGCATACAGTTATATATATTGCTATCAGAATGTGATTCTCACCAAGTTGCATTATTCAAAATTATTACAATAATTTCTGAATTTACAGCATACAATCATGACAATATTCTAACATTGTAAGACTACAAAAATGTATTTACACAAATTATAAAACAGGAAGAAAAGCAAGGCTTGCATAGCTTTTCTCCTATTTCATAGCATTGGCATTAATGTGGACTGCAAAGACCACCCAAAATTGAGCTATTAAAATAAAAAGCAATTTGAACATAACTGTTTCCAAGCAACAGAAGCAGGATACCAGAAGATTATATATTCTTATACTATAGGTTTATCCCTTCAGATTATCGGTACACCTGTATTTGTATAGTAAAATTTTCAATAATATTTAATTATGAGCTTCTGAACTTAAACTAAATCCATTGAATGTGTACCGATGATTCTTTTTGTCTAAGAAACATGTCTTTTCCATGCATAAGATGTAATTAGATTTGAACTAGCTTTCAGTAACTGCAGGTACTTTGTGCCTTTTTTGTGCTATGTGTTGATCTGACAAGTCAGAGTCGAGCCTTTTTCACTAACTTTTACCATTGTTTACAGTTTGTTCTTATGTTGTACCTTAACACTACTGTCCAAGGTTAGGGGAAAAGGAGGGGGTGTGTGCTTAAATGGTATTACTTTTTGTCAGGGCCTTTTATAGCTTAATATGGTATGGTTTTACTTATTGTTGAAGACAGCAAAGCAACCTATATATAGATGCATGCATCTACATCAAGTGGTCTCTGGTAGATTATAAGTAGTCTCATTTGCAGTCATACCACATCTTCTTATCTTTATACTAATAGATTTTCTTATGTAACTATTTGTTATATGGATGTGATGAACCATATATGCATATAAAAATAAGATGTGGTATGATTGCCAATGAGACAACTCTCTACAAGAGACAAATGACTAGAAGTTAAAAATATAGGTGACTGTACTGCCTGATTTATGTACAATAACAATAAACGAAAAATCAAATATGATATACAGAAACAAAGGATAACCAGTTTTAATAAGGAGCAAAAAGAAATAATGCATCAATTTACCTGTTTAAATAATAAAGCTTCTAATTCCAACCAATGCTTTTAATATTTCATCAAAGCAGGAATGGCACTCTGTATCTTGTATTTGACAGGTCAACTATAAAAATAAGAGAAAGTAATTATTTAATACAAATACAGGTACTTTTTTTTTACACAAGGAGCAGATTAATTACAATGTGAATGAATCATACATAAACAAATATAATATATTAAATAAAGAAATTAAAGCAAACCTAAATTGATATCTGGATTTCCCTCTTAGGAATTATGCCTATATTTTTCTTGGTTTTCTAGAACATTTGCTTAATGATACCCCCCCCCCCCCCCCCCCCCAAAAAAAAAAAACCATGCACACACACAATGATCATGTGATGATATCCATTGACATGAAACATGAATAATTTTTATGAATAAAATCCCATAACTCGAAAACATAAAAATCCAAAATAAATAAAAATCGAAAGGGAACTTATGTTAAAAGAAATAAACATTTCACCAAAGTTTCATGAAAATTGGTGAAAGTATTTTCGAGTTATTGTCCGTAAGTGGAAAATCCCCCCTTTTTTATGAATAAAGTCCCAATACTCCAAAACGTGAAATCCAAAATTTTTAAAATGGAAAGGGAACTTATGTCAATAAATATAAACAATTCACCAATTTTTGAAAATCATTGGTGGTCATAACCTGTGGACAACTACTTTTTGAGAACTCTGGTATTTTACCGTTATTTGTAAAAATTAAACCCAGATCATAACACCAACATTTATTAAAATTTATTTTTAATATAAAACCATGGCAACAATAAATAATTTCCTAAGCAAAACATTGAGGTTTCAACATGCTTTACGTTGATTATAGTTTTTTGTGTTGTTGGGATACTGGCTAAATAAAAAAACAAGAGTGCACACGCTGAAATGTCTCGCCTGCTTTACTGACCATTGATTTTATGCTGATAGTCCTAAATATAAAGTTTTACTACAAGTATCACATAAACTTAACATGATCATAGAAAATGAGGTCCAAGTCAGATAAATCAAGCCAGAAATACATGTACACCTTAAAATCATTGCATACACAAAATATAGTTGACCTATTGCTTATAATTATAGTATACAAGAAACAGACCAAACCATAAAAACATTATATTGAGCAAAGAACCATGAAAATGAGGTCAAGGTCAGATGAACTCTGCCATACAGATATGTACGCCTTTCAATCATTCGATGCTTTAAATATAGTTGACCTATTGCACATATAGTATCTAAGAAACAAACTTAACCAGGAAAACTTAACAAGGATAAATGAACCATGAAAATGAGGTCAAAGTCAGATGAACCCTGCCAGACAGACATGTACACCTTACAATCATTACATGCTTTTAATATAGTTGACCTATTGCATATAGTATCTAAGAAACAAACATTGGTTTTCCTGTATGAATTGTTTTACACTATTCATTTTGGGGCCCTTTATGCTTGCTGTTCGGTGTGAGCCAAGGCTCCGTGTTGAAGGCCGTACTTTAACCTATAATTGTTTACTTTTTACACATTGTGACTTGGATGGAGAGTTGTCTCAATGGCACTCATACCACATTTTCTTATTTCTATTAACCAAGAAAACTTAACATTGAGCAATGAACCATGAAAATAAGGTCATGGTCAGAAGATAACTGCCAGACCAACATATACACCTTACAATCATCCCATACACCAAATATAGTTGAGCTATTGCTCATAATTTAAGAAAAACAGACCAAAACAGTTAAAACACAAAAACTTAACATTGAACAATCAACCATAAAAATGAGGTCAAGGTCAAATAAAACCTGCCAGACTGACATGTACATCAGAAAATATTTTCATACACTAAATATAGTTGACCTATTGCACACAGTATTAGAAAAACAGACCAAAACACAAAAACTTAACTTTAACCACTGAAGCATGAAAATGAGGTCAAGGTTAGATGACACCTGCCAGTTGGACATGTACACCTTACAATCATTCCATACACCAAATATAGTAGACCTACATTTGTATTGTTTATAATATCTGAGATATGGACTTGACCACAAAAACTTAACCTTGTTCACTGATCCATGAAATGAGTTCGAGGTCAAGGGAAAACTATCTGACAGACATGAGGACCTTGTAAGGTATGCACATTCCAAATATAGTTATCCTATTACTCATAATAAGGGAGAAATTAAGAATACTAAAAATCTTAACTTTTTTTTCAAGTAGTCACTGAGCCATGAAAATGAGGTCAAGGACAATGGACATATGACAGATGGAAACTTCATAACATAAGGCATCTATATACAAAGTATGGAGGATCCAAATCTTCTACCTTCTGAAATATTAAGATTTTAAGAAGTTTGTTAACGCCCCCGGATCACTATCCCTATGTCTCGCTTTCTGCGACAGAAGTCGTAGGCTCAACAAAAAACCTATATACATGTATATTCAGTATATTTCCAATATGGTTTCAGATGTTTCAAGCTCCATTCTGTTACCTTACATATTCATCTAATACAACATATGGAAAGTAATCACAAAAATGTTTTTGAATATACAATTTTATTCTTATATTTATATAAGTAAATAGTGAGTAAATATAATATAACATAGACACCATAATTCTATCACATTTTATGGTTCATATCAAATTGAAATTGATATTGACAATTGACATTGTGCAACTCTGCAACTAAAGAGCAGAAAATCAAAAAAATTGAGAGGGAGCTTCCTTTATTCAATGTCAACAATAATGTAAACATGGTAAAATACATTGAAAAGCCAAAGTTCTATTAAGCGACAACTAATGACCAGATTTATGTAAATCAAATTAAACAAAAACAGGTATTATTTTAGTTTTCTAAGAGTATTTTTCATTTTAGTTAATCTGTGAACAGACGTAAATGTAGATTGCCACTGTCTTTGTTTTTGATCTAATTGTTCTTATGCCAATTAATAAGACAAGTCTCATTGGCAAGTGTAGTACACCATTCTCATTTATTTATTTGATGTTGCAGGATAATTTAAATTAAATGTGGTCTTAGTCATTAAACCACCCATGGTCATATCCTTATTTAACCTTGTCGTTCTAGTCAAGGTTTCAAGGCTTATCTTAATCCAACTGGGAATTAGTTATTATTTTTTTCAAAATAAGTAGGTCTGGCAAACAGTTGATAGGACTGGCAAAACTGTCTTACATGCAGGACCCAATGTCTGACAGGAAAAAAAAAATTATCTGCATCTCTGATTCATGACTCACAATCCAAACTCTGTCTGTGTGTTGTGGTTCTTGTTGTGGACAGACAGTCAAGGGTAACACTTAATGCCCCCGTTGCCTAGGGCGGGGCATAAAAAACACCCACAGACATTTGCAATTCCTGTGTCCCAAGTAATTATTATGTTTCTTGGGAACAACCTTTACAAAGATTATGAAAAACTCCAAGCACCTATAAACATTTATAAAAAAGTACTACAATTTTTAAAATCATTTTACAAAAAATTAAAGCACACATTTTATGTTTCATTGTCAAGTCCAAACTTGTCTGACTTTTATTTATTATACATGTTATATGGCAGCACAAAATCCATTTAAGAATAGTTCCAGGCCTCATGATTTAGGAAATTTTAGCGCATGATTTTTGTTTTAATATAAAAATAATGCATGTGGTTTAATTACCAATGAGACAACTATCCATCAGAGACCAAATAACGTAGATGTTAGCAACTATATATGTCACTGTATATCATGTACTTGTATAAATTTATTCTGTAATTTTGTCGGTCTCTAGGGCTTATAGTGTTTTAGGTTTTCCAACAATTATATAAAATTAAGAAACAAGAATGTGTCCATAGTACATGGATGCCCCACTCACACTATCATTTTCTAAGTTCAGTGGACCGTGAAATTGGGGTCAGAACTCTAATTTGGCATTAAAATTAGAAAGATCATATCATAGGGAACATGTGTACTAAGTTTCAAGTTGATTGGACTTCAACTTCATCAAAAAATACCTTGACCAAAAACTTTAACCTGAAGCAGGACAGATGGACAGACGAACGGACGCACAGACCGAAAAACATAATGCCCCTCTACTATCAAAGGTGGGGCATAAAAACTACAAGCAATGTTAATTTACAACTACCTCAAATAAAGCAAGTCTAGATTGTGCCTATTTAAGTCAAGACTTAACAGGCTGGTACATGTAGCTCTGCTTCATGATTTGAAATTTACATTGTATGTATACCCAGTTAAAAATTGATAGTACCTAGATAGAACCTTCCCCTCCGCCCCCTACCCCCCCCCCCCCCCCCCAACCCCCCCCCCCCCCCACCCCCCCCCCCCCACCCCAAAAAAAAATATTAAAAAGATGAATAGGAGGTTAATTATTGCAAATTCAGGAAATCTGCATGTACAGATACATGTATTTGATACCAGAATGTGAGTTTTTATTATTGCAATACTCATCCAGTTGCATTTTTCGCATTCATAAAAACCTCATAATTCTTTCTGAATTTACATTACTAATTAAACAATTTACTACCTTGTCAATGTCTGCTATAACTGAGGTACATACATGTAAATGTATATAGATATCATCTTCATGCATGCAGTGTTCTTTTTAATTTAAATACTGATGATAACCATATCTAATCAAAGTACTGAAGTACTGAACATCAAATGACTGCAAGTTCTTGTGGATGGTCACAAGCACTTGTCTCAGAAAAAAAAACCACATCTCTATAACTGATAGTGAGGTTAAGGTACATAGATATATTTTTTTCTGAGACAAGTTCGTGGATGGATGATGAATAAATGACAGGGAATTCAACCTCACCGTAATAACTATTATATTTGTAGTGATACAAATCAGTATACACTGGTTTGTTGTTATATATTATATTTATATTTGTATAAAACAGTAACATGAATATATAATTTTCATCCATTTGTATAGCATTCTATTCTACTATATTAATAATAGTGCAGTGCAAGTGCATGGTGGACACTCTTCTGTAATAATTTGATTTTTCTAATAGATTGGATTTGAGTAGGCATTCATATTTTCCCGCAAAATGTTCTTAAGACATTCTTCCGCATGCGTTAACACAAATTTGGGGTATTCTTGATTTGTTATTGATCTATATATATTTCTCACGACAAAACATTTTCATATCATTTATCTATATTCTTAAAAATTATTTTCAAGAATATTTATTGATAAAATTGATATATAACAAGCGATAAGGAATGTTATTGTGCGTTCGGTTATCAGTCAAAAACAAAAGTCACGTGGGTAGATATGTCTGTGGCAACAATACACCGGAATGCCCTTAAGGTCATCCGATGTAAAAAGAATATGTCAAGGTGGGCAGTCAAGATTAGCCAACTACATATTTATAAGTCCAATATTATTGTGTCATGAAAGGCTTCTTTAATTTTTTGCTGTGATGCCTTCCTAAGATGAACGGTCATAGGAAGGCATCACAGTAGTAAACATTTAACAAAGCCTTTCAAGAAATTATAATATTATTTTAGACTATCAATCAAAAATGTTCTATTCAATCAATAAGTATATAAACTTGCAATTGGTCATATTATTGACTGTGTACATATAAAAAATACTATTTTCAAGATAATTTATCCAAGGTGCAGGCTTTTTCCAGAGAAAGACGCAAGGTCCAGGATAAGTCCAAATAATTATGACGAATCGGAAATAATGCTGTTTTTTATTTTTGCTTTGACACCTTCATCTCCAAGTAGGGATTTATAAAAATCGGGTGTTGAAAATTTCTGACAGCATACAGCAAAAAATATTATAATCTGGACTTAAGAATAAAATTGGGGGATAACACAATCTGTGGGCTCCAAATTAAGGGATCAGGGTTCCTTTGAGCAAGTTTTTGTGCCATTTTTCACCTTCTGAATCGAATGATTAACAAAAGAAACAATGTATGTTTCATAAATTTTACATATTTAGTGTCTTTCACTTACTTTTATACTTTCACGTAGAAGTGAAAATAACTTCCGCTGCAAGGTGCTTTCCATTCTGCAAACCACAAGCATCTTTCCGACAGCGATCGTCTTCTGATTGGTTGATCCGCAAAAGGTAGCCGGTTCCCACAAGCCGACAATCTCGACAAGAAAAACAGCTATTGCAACCGTTTACAATATAATTAAGGCACAGACATACAATATTCAAATTACACCATATTGATACCCGTTTTTAATTCAAATGCATGTATGTAATTTTTTATCATACATTTTTATCGATAGACGCAGCTTACGGGCTGTCCGCCATTAATGAATATATGAATATATAATGAGGTCCTTGCAGGGTTACCTCCCCCTGACCAAATCTAATCGAAATTGCCTTAACATCACTGCGTATAGCAATTCAAAATTACTATTACCTTTAGAATGACAATTACAATAAAATTTGTATAGAAATTGTTAGACTGCTTTTTCATAATATCACTGAAGTGGAATTAAAGTCTTATAGGATTGAAAGTATGTTTTATTTTATCACCTTGCACTTTCACGACTTGACTGTGGTTTTCTACAGCAGTTTGTTAAAATTTCTGACCAGTTGAACATAAAATTGAGAATGGAAATGGGGAATATGTCAAAGAGACAACAACCCGACCAAAGAGCAGACAACAGCTGAAGGTTTGGTTTTATAAAACAAATTGCAATTTGGTCAGAATTTTGAATAAATTGCAATAGGCAGAGAGCAACACTTACAGTCAAGTCACAGTAAACTATTAAAAATAACTGTATATTCATTTACAAGCTTTATAAACACTTAAAAATTTGGATGTGACATCCCGTTTATAATAAGATTTTCACAGGTACAGCTAACTTTCAAACCAAATCTCTGTATCTATGAAAAAGTTTAATAAAGATTTAAAGTAGGGCTTCCATAAATTTTTGAGCCAGCCGGACATTTTTTGTCTTGTCCCGATTTCAATCTCTCAAGACTTAATAACAAAAGGCAAGCATTTTAATCAGTTGGGCATCATGTATACACAATGGTTGATACAAATATGATTTTAAACTTGACTTTTGACATAAATTCGATGTTCTGACGTAAACTGTTCAATTGACAGTGCATCAATCAAAGTGTGCAAAATCAGCATACTAATATCTGTCTAAGACTCTTTATTTGTGGAAAATTACACTGTCAACATCTTCGCTTTTGATTTTAAAAAACACATTTTTCTAATACCGGATGTTGACTTGACAATGGTAAAACATGGACCAGAGACCAAATCCATGTATGTTTACAAAGTACAGTTGAGTTTAAGTAGCTCTTTCTATGTTATTTCTTCAGGAAAATACTTGAAATGATTGTTAGATAATAAAATCAATGATAATTTTAGCATTTTTGAAAAATTCGGATGCATAATTAAACCTCACACCTGTGCACATGTGACACATGTACTAGTTCAAACAACCTGGTTCTGACGATTTTTCGCTTACAACCTTTCTTACTACATAATCTAAATCTTTTTGACTAAATTGATTAGATGCAAACCGCTAAAATTAAAAAAATTACTTTTAAATAACTGAATAGCCCGATCATTGTCTGGTATAAAATAGTTTACCTGTTGCGTGTAAATTATGATTTTATCGTTTTAAATATGTTTTTCTGATAGTCTCAATCTGTATTGCTAAAAAGTAGTTAGATTTAAACCAGGAATGTTTTTAATTTAAATAAAAAAATAACTTTCGAAAAGATCAATTGATGTCCGGAACAAATAGTTTACCTGACACAGGTGATCACAGGTAAATCTCACCTGTTAGACACTTAATTAACCTTGATTGTAATGAGAGGGGATTATAGTAGGGCTTGTTTTTAGAGTACTGTCACTTTAATGACCGGAAAAGTGTGTCTGTTTAAGGCACAAGGTCAAGTCAAAATGGTTGATTTTTCTGAATCACATGAACATTGAATAATGGCAAACCTACATAGGATGTCTGTTTTATGCTTGGCCCAGTAGGACAATGTCCGATAAATATATATTTTTCTGGCAAATATGACCATTTTGGAAGCCTTGATTTAAAGTAATCTGAATCAAAAGCCTTTTTCTGTCTACAGGAAAAAAATAAATATACACTTACTGCCTGGCACAGTGGTTATGATATTTGAATAATCAGATGTGTTTTTCCATTCCAATACTTTGGCTGTAACTTGAAATTTGTACTTCCAAAATTCTTCTAAACCTACCCCTGTACAATTTGTGTCATCAAATTCTAAGAGAAAAAGAAAGGAAGAATTATTATAATTTTATTATTTTACCTACCATTGTAGTGAGATAAGCAATAGAACCATCTAAAAGTGAGTAAACATAACTATCAAAATAAAATCAATGTCCTCCTGAATATGCATTAAATATCTGCTACTGGACATATTCCATCAATATCACAGCTACATGCTGTAATTTGTCATCTATCTGCACTTATATATATATTATTAGTCAAAACCATTTTAAATGAAAGAGGAATAAGACATATATATATATATTTATCTTACCTCCTATACATTTCTAGGAATATGATTGGTTAAAAGCAACCGTGTGGAGACTGTGTATATTCAATGTTGGGTTAGTAGGCGGTGCTTATTTCAATACACGGTTAGTAGTGGTGTTACGTCCCTTTTTGATAATAACACGGTGTTGAGGAAAAATCTTAAAGGTTTCAACTATTGAAATAAATTCATAAAACACATTTACAGCTAACAATATGTTATTGTTGGAATTTGTTTTTGTATAGACCAATAGAAGTAGGTTCTTAATACTAACGGTATTGAAGACTTGATCACTTTGATAGGCTACTAGTCTTAATACCACATGTTAAGATAGTCAGTGAGATAAATTCGTTACATAGGGTGCTAGTGATCTAATACGATATATATAGGGTCAGTAAATTCCATATGGGGGTTCGAGCTTGGCTCTTACCCAATATGGAATTTACTGACCCCATATATATCATATTAGGTCACTAGCACACTATGTAAATTCCATATGGGGATTCGAGCTTCGCTCTCACCCCATATGGAATTTACTGACCCCATATATATCGTATTATGTCACTAGCACACTATGTTAAACTAATAATATTCATCAATATCATCAGACCTCACAAAATTTCATCTGCAGAATAATGAGGCAATATCTTACTATTTGTCATACAGTAACTTTTAACAGGTTTATCAGGTTCAATAATATCCAATGCTGCTACATCGTAAGAAGTTGGTCCGGTTTCTAGCAGTGGCTGCTCCCATGTAACTAAGACATATTGTCCTCTTAGCGTTGCATTAACAATTCCTGGCTTGTATGGTGCTACAGTAAAAAAGAACAATCTTTAAAAGAGAGGCAGAAGATACCAAAGGGATATTAAAACTCATTAGTCCAAGACAAACTGACACAGCCATGTGAAAAACGTAAAACAACCAAAAGACAACCAACAGTCTACAATACACTACATAGAAAACTGAAGACTGAGCAACAAAAAACCTACCCTCTCAGATGCTCTGGAAGAGTAAGGAAATCCTGTTCCACATGTGGAGATCTAACTCAAATTTAGAGGTAGTGTGAGTAGTCAAGTTAAGTTTCACAGATTAGCCTTTCACACAGAAACTTGAATGACATAAAAATCTCATGGTCTTTTAAAAATTCTAAACAAAAGTTATATTATGTGAATCTAAAGATCAGTCAACCTTCTATGAATCTAGCTAAATCCCCAAATCCAAGACATTACTTCCTTAAATCTGCTTAGAAACTACGTTCTTCATAAAATATATAAAAATATGGAGATGTGGTATGATTGCCTATATAAAATAAGATGCAGGCAGCTACAGGTCAATGTATGGCCTCCTACAATAAGTCAAAACCCATACCATAAGCTGTAAAAGGTCCTATCATGACAAAATGAGAAACAATTTAAAGAGAAAACAACTGCCTGATTTATGCTAAAAATAATAATATATGTAAAATCAAATAGTTTGGTACCTCTAGATGAAATTGCCACTGTTTCCCTTGATATTAGTATTTTTCTCCAAAACTGAGATATCGATTGATATGACCTTTCAAATAAATTTGTGCACTAAAACAAGGCGATTTTTCACTTTTTTAAAATTTCTGAGCACAACTATAATGGGTATTTTTCAAACTCAATTGAAATATTGGAACTTTAGACCATTCCTGTAAACTTGATTTAAAATCAAACAAATACGTGAAAAAATAGAGAAGGCTTACAAGGTGTACAGATGGGCATTTAGAAATTCTATGGCCATGCCTATCTTCAACCAAAAATCAATCAAATGTAATAAATCATTCTGATTTTAATATTTTTTAGTAGTCAGAAAGTCATCAAGGATAAAAATTTAACTGCTATAAGAGACTTTTCAAATTGATAGGGTTTTTTTTTTATATTTCAATTTTTTTGTTTGTTGAAATGAAACAATACTGAAGACGTTTTTTTTTTTTGTGTTTTTGAGTGGTTGGGTTGCTGTCTAATTGATGTGTTACCCCAATTTTCTTTTATCCATACAAAGGAAAAAGTGTTTATATACCTCACAAATGACATGTATGAGGTTTATCATGCAAAATTATGTCAAACCATCTTGCTGCTCTTTGACCAAAACTCCTGATCAGATTTACTAAATCTTCTAATCAAGGAATACCAGTACTGCATTTAAAAAGTTGCTGTCTTATGATGGGATTTAGTGGTAGCAAAATGTAGTTTGTAAATCCATAATTAACTGTGATAATTCTTTACATACATTACTGTCTATTCTAATGCATTACTAATAAAATGTTTAAAATAAAACATTTGAAGTAGTCCCAAAATGTTCACTTTTAACCCTGTAATTAATGGCAGACAGCATCCAATCAAAATTGGTGTTACTTACCATATTGCATTAGAATGATTTCCTACGCATGAAAAAAAATCATAACACATACAGTACCAAGGAAAATTTCGGAGTCACTCCGAGAAACTTGGATATTCCTCCCAAAATGTTGGGAGGAATTTAGGAGTAATCTCTCCCAAAATTGTGTAAATGTTAATTGTGATAGCGAGCTCACTCCCAACACCGAGGAATTAGTTGCCTTAATCCTACTTTAATCTATGCTGGCACACGACTGATAGGGTAATTGATTACCTGATGTCATAAACAATTATATTTCCGGTCTACTGTACCAGTTTAAGTGTCAAACAAGTGTATAATTTTAAATGTCTTTTTATATTGGTAAAGTTTAATTTTTGTGTTAAAAATAAGTTAAAATATTTTCGTATTTCTTGCTTGCTAATCTAAAAATATCTTTACCTAAATGGACTTGCTTGTTTAAAAAAAAACGGACATTACCGAAAAAGGTTTATAAAATTTAGTGGAAAAAAAACACGAAATTCTACTTCAAAGCTGAATAAATGTGAGCAGTTTAAAGAAAATTACGTGTCTCAAAGTTTGTATACAAGTTAAAAAGAAAATATTATTCACCATTTGTTATGCTTAATAAGTCTACGGCATTTTCTTTTTACGATTATCTAATTGCTTGAAACAAATAAAAGATTTAAAAGCACAATGTTGTTGTTAATTCTTTCAATTGCATTAAAGTTTTATAAAAAAAAACATTTACGAAAAGGGACATACTTGTGTAAAAATAAACGGAAACTACTGCTGGCCCTAAATAAATGTGAGCAGTTTAAAGAAAATTACGTGTCTCAAAGTTTTGTATATGCAAGTAAAAAAGAAAATATTATTCACCATTCGTTATGCTTAATAAGTCTACGGCATTTTCTTTTTACAATTTGTTGGCATTACTTTAGGATAATAATACATTTCGGCTACAACAGGAATACTTCCACAGCTGCATTGACTCGTCTTTGCATAATATTTATTTACGCACAATGAATGTAAACTTGTGTGTTGTATTTTGGACAGCAAGTTGATCTTAAAAGATTTTAAAAGAAATTAATTTGCCGTGGGAAGACAATTCCACGATACACATATCAGTGATCAACAGTGTGTGGTTGAACTTTGCTCACAATATTAAATGCTAAAAATAGCTGACATCAATTTTAACCACAGCACAAGATCTTTATATGGCGGGAAATAATATCACGTACCAGTAAACTCAGGTGACCTCTCTGAACGACCGTGGGAAAATTCATTCAGGTTTTTAAAGTTGCTTTGTATTAATGATTGACATTTTTTTACGTTAGTATTGAGGCTCTAGAAGGTCCTTTTACAATTGATTAAACGGAATCTAAAATATAATCCTTTTCTGAATAAATGAACACACATCTTCTTTAACTATTTTATTTTTTATGTTTTATCAGTCAAAACAGGACGTAGACCTGAACATTAGTTATACGTCCAAGGTCAACAATATAAATTTATTGAAGATGAAAACACGATGCATGTCGTTAAGTTGGGCGTTGGTAGAGATCCTCTGTGAAAATGTGTAGATCGTTAAAATCCTGTCCACTTATTTTTTCTTGTAACATCTGGGTACACGATATAATTTCATTTTAATATTTTTAGTATATATATTTGATTTTTTTCTATAGTAATTGTTGAAATAGTTCATTTTTTCATTTCGCCAAGGACTTTTAACGAGCAGTAAAATACGGATTGCGCTCATCCAATTTTTTTTTTTAAATAATTAAAGATCAATAACAGAGATAAACGTAAGAGTAAGACATAAAAGATTCTAATTGTGGTAAAATCATCTTTGTTGAAAGAACACAAAGTATGACCTGACCAGACTATAATAGAAATACAAAACAAGTTTTTTTCTTCGTATTTTTATTCGTTTGTACGTTTTATTTCAAATGACAATGACATAAGGCAAAAACATATAAGAATAATTATCTTATGCTGAATGATAATGTCACATCTTTATCTGTCAAAGAAAGGAAAACATTTGTTAAAATTTTAATACCACGTTTTTAAAGCACACAGGTGTAATCAAGATCGATTAAATGTACATAGGTAAATAATCTGGCTAATTCGATTATGTTGTCACGTGTCGTTAATTTTTTAGGACATCCGATGGGCACTAAACCAATCAACAGCCACACGGTGTTGGGAGAGAATCTTTGGAGGAAATTGGGAGTATAATCCGCGGTACGCGGTGTGACTCCGAAAAACACGGAAATCGGAAAAAAACGATCTCAAATCGATTCGTTTAAATGGTACTGTAATGAGATAATGGGAAGGAATTAAAATTACCTCCTAAAAGATATGACTATATATATACAAACCTGCGACATTGGTCATAACAGTTGTAGTGAAAGGGATTCCTGGGCCCTCTGCAGTGTAGGCCAAAATATTTACTGTGAACGTTACTGAGGGAAGCAAATCTGTGACATTTAATTCCATATCCTTTTGATTTAATTCAATTTGACTGACAAAAACATCAGTACAATTTTTGTTTGCAGAAATCTGGAAGAAAAAAGAATTATTTTATCTTTTTAATGATTGAATAAATCATTTGTATATAAAATTTGTAAGGGTTCCACGGAACCCAGTGTCTCGCCTACTTTTGCTGTTAATCGCAGGCTCAACAAAAATGAGGGAAAAAATTAATAAAAATATTCCTCTCTATACTATCTTTTGATTGTAAGTAGCTTCTGTCCAAGTTTGGTAAAAATCCAGGATAGTTTATGAATCTAATACATGTTTTAAAAACTTAAACTGCAGACTGTATGTTATGTTAACTGGATTAAAACTAAGTCCATTTATAAGTAAAATATGGAAAAAATGGAACAAAATTTTAACCAAACTTCCTTCTAGATACTAGCTTTTAATCATAAACAAGCTTCTGTCCAAGTTTGGTACAAATCCAGGATAGTTTAAGAAAGTTATTAAAATTTCAAAAACTTTAACCACAGAGTGAATGTAATGTTTCCTGGCAGAAAAACTAAGTCCATTTATAAGTAAAATACAGAAAAAATGGATTTTTTTTTTACAAATTTTACTTTTGAATATTATCTTATGAGCATAAACAAGCTTCTGTCCAAGTTTGGTAGAAATTGAGGATAGTTTAAGAAAGTTATTAAAATTTCAAAACTTTAACCACAGAGTGAATATTTGTGGATGCCGCCGCCGCCGACAACAACGACGACGATGACGCCGACGACGGAATGTAGGATCGCTATGTCTCGCTTTTTCGACAAAAGTCGAAGGCTCGACAAAAATGACTATACTGACTGCATAACATATTTCATTATCAACAAGTGTGTATTTCAAAGAACTCATCAGATATTAATACTAATTAAAAAGTTTTGGTAAAAATAAACATTGTATGTATTGCTTGATTATTAGTTAGATATTTTAAAATAAGCAGACCTTCAAATCATTGTTATATAACAAGAGTGCACATGCTGAACTGTCTCACCTTCTTTACTGATCATTACTGATTTTTATCATATATTTAGTACTAAATACAGAAATTTTGTATATCTAATAAAGGTTCTTTACTCAAGCCTGTATCATCTACCCTGTATCTCATTCCCAGTATCGCATAGCTAAACCCGTATCGCATACCACGTATCGCACCCCTTTTGGAACATCTCGAGATTGTTTCCGGAACTCCTAGGTTGTTATCCGCTTGAAATTTATGCAATTATTTTTTTTCTTTTACCGCATCTCTTTCAAAATTATTTCAAATAAAAGACCAAAGATTATATAATTTAATCTTTTTCCGAGGCCTCACTAGGTCTCCAATGTTACATCATCAAGGCGTGACGTCATATATCGAATGACGTCAAATTTTGACATATGATGTCCAGTTGCCGTATTTTCTGGCATGATACGAAATGTTATCACATTAAATAAGCGTCAGCAAGAGGGCTAAGCAGCAGCGGACACCAATCTTCTTTTGAGGGGGGCTGGGAGGGAGAGCTAGCAAATTTGATGAGGTCAGAATATTTATTTCAAACATAAAGGCGGCCAGATTATTTAAATAATCAAACAAAAACAATGTAGAGCAGTCAAAATGAAGTCTCGAATATATATATTCTATAAATATAAAAACATAATACCATTACAATCGATGGTTGGTCTACGAAAAGAGAGTCTTCTGGCAAGCGTAGTGAGTCATTTTTATTTTTTTTTTAAATTTAATAAACGAAATTATATTTATTTAGATGAAAAGGAGGGGACACATTCACTGCATATCCCTCAAAACAACAACTGATAATAGAATTCGTTCCAGATTTTCTGTTAATATTGGATACATTTGTAACTGACTACAAACATTTATTTGGACCAGAATATTTATTTTTCATGTGTGATATGACAAGATAATATATTTTCATCTAAATGGGGACCAGAATATTTATTTCTAAAATCTGCCAGGCCCCTACCTCAGAATCAAAGTTAATGATTGTCCCCTTACATATCACAAATCTGAGTTTGTAAAAATATATGATAAACAGATCAATACATGGCAAAATCCGTATCGCATGCTGTATCACCCCTCGACCAATATCAGCCCTCTGGACTGATATTGGTTTCTCGTGGTGATACAGCATGCGATACGGATTTTGCCATGTATTATTCTATATATACTGAAAGTCTTTAAAATAAAGGTTTCACTACAAGTATCACATAAACTTTGCATTATCAGTGATCTATGTAAATGAGGTCAAGGTAAGATGAATCCTACCAGATAGCCAAATACACCTTATAACCATACCAAACACCAAAAATAGTTAACTCTTTGCTTACAGAAACAAGAGCTAACCAGGAAAACTTAAAATTACCAATTAACCATGGAAAAGGGGTCAAGTTCAGATGATATCTGTCAGACAGACAGTACACCTTATAATTATTCCATACACCAAATAATTATTCCATAAACCAACTAGAGGCTCTAAAGAGCCTGTGTCGCTCACCTTGGTCTATGTGCATATTCAACAAAGGACACTCAAAACACGAAAGAGAGTATAAAGAGTGACAGTCTACTAACTATATCGGAAAAATTTGAATTGTTAGTAGATCATTTTTGTTATTTAAAGTATCTATTTATCTAACATAATTTTTAAAATACATGGCAAAACGCCAAAAAATGTTAAAAATCGTCATTAAAGGGCAATAACTCTGATAAGGAGTCGTTGGACAATTTCCTCCATATTGTCTAAATGGTAGATCTTGTCTTGCTGATCCTTTTTTTCTTATTTAAGTTTCTTTCTATCTACAGTTAACTCTCATTGTCTCGAACTCGGTTGACTCAAATTTCGGATGAGTCGAAGTTTTCTCGTGGTCTCAAACTTTGTTCCATATAAATATATGAATTTCGACTCGAAATTGGATGAGTCGAAATTTCGGTTGACTCGAACTAAATTAACGATCCCAAGGTTAACAAAGCATTCAAAATTCATTATTTATCTGGAACAAATACATGAAAGTTCCAACTATGTACTGGCTTCCAAAGCTGCACAAACACTTTACAAATATAGATTTATTTCGTCTTCAAGCCATGGTTCCACTACTAAACAGTCTATTCTACTTACTAGTATACTTGGTTTAATCAAAAACCTGGTAATAAATTGTTCAAATAAGGCCTTTGAAAATAGTGGAATTAATTACTTTTTGAGTGTCAAAAATTCATTGGAAGTACTTGATAAACTGCATGCTTATATTGGTGATTTCGAATCTGTTCCAAGTTTTGATTTTTCTACCCTACATACCACTTTGCCCCATAATGTTATTAAGAAAAAATTCACACACCTAATTAAATGGTCATTTAAAAAGTCAGAATGTGAATATATATATTCTAACTCTTTCAGGTAATTTTTTAGTAACAACAGACAAAAGAACTATGTCAATTGGACCTGCTTTGATACGATAACTGCCCTTGAAATTTTGTTCGCTATGGAGATTCCGTATATCGTCAAGTTATCGGAATTCCAATGGGGACTAACTGTGCACCACTTATTGCAGACCTGTTTCTGCATTGTTATGAGTTACAATTTATGACTAAAATCAGCAAAGACCCATCGAAACAACATCTGATACAAAAATTTAATAACACTTTTAGATATTTGGATGGAATGATTTTCTGAGGTTTTAAAGATGTTGAAGCACTTATTCAGGATGTCAACTTGTATGAATTATTGTTTCATTACCTTAAGTTGTCCAATTTAAGAACGTTAATAAGGATTTACTTTGGTCTTTAATTAGCTCTGAAGACATCTGAGGATATTCAAAGAGGTAAAATAGTGGTTGTTATGACGTTGATTAGAAGTTGTACAGACATCTGAGGATATTTAAAGAGGTTTAATGGTGGTTGTTATGACATTGATTAGACGTTGAACATCCTTATTCGAGTTCATCCTGTTGGTTGATCTGATGTTGTACCAACGTTGTACTGACGTATGTCAAGACGTTGGGTAGATGTCAGTTTTAGACGTCTAAAACATTTCATATACATTTTTTTTGTACTACCAAAATCTAACGTAGGCGCAACTTAAGGGACTGACTTCGAACTGATGTTTATACAACGTCAAATGTCTGCTGGGTAAGATCGATTGGAAATTACTCTCTCTGCCAAAAACCACAGGAAAAAATTGTAGATAAACAAAGAAATAAATAAGAGACGAAAAACATAAAATGTTATTATAATAATGAAAGACCATAACATACAGATTCGTTGATCTGAGACCAGAATATCGATCCCCTACCCATATTCATCTGGATTTATTTTAGCCTTACCAATTTAAGCAAGAAATACTGGTATTTTGAAATTTTTCTCTGGTCCGGCTGATTTCAAGATAACGAGAGTCGACAGTATTATAATTTTTAAGATATAAGTTAATAAACTGCTTCGCTGAGCGCAGCTGGATACGCCCGCAGGGGTCCAACCCTGAACAGTTGGGGCAAAAATGGACACAATATTCAAGCTTGATACAGGTCTGAATTTGGATTGTAATTAAATATTTGACATATTATAGGTTTCTGAATAAATGTAGTCAAAGAACTTGAAATTGGTTATATGAATTGAATTTATATTCAATTAAAGATTTCTTGCTGTTGTGCAATACACTGTGCTGTTGCACAATACTTAGTAAATCTGTTGTCAGACTATAAACAAATAAAGTTCAATTTCTTCTCAAAGTCATATTTGAAATTTATGGAAATCAATAGGGAGATTACATCAATAGGTATAAATAATTCACCAAAGTTTCATGAGAACTGCTGAAAGCCATTTTGAGTTATTGTCCAAAAACTGGAAAATCCCCCCTTTTTTAATGAATAAAACCCCATAACTCAGAAATGTAAAATCTAAAATTTATAAAATTCTAAAGGGAGCTTACATCAACAGATATAAACTATTCACCAAAGTTTCATGAGAACTGCTGAAAGCATAGATGCCAACCCCCTTTGAGTGCTATCAGTAAAAAGGCATTCACATTTCTGTAATTTGTGTCTATTTTCAGTAATATTAACGTAAAATTTTATAATAATCATATGAACAACTTGGCACACAGTTATATGATTGATTATTGATTGCCTAACATCCAGTGGCAAATATTTCATGTATATTCAGGAAGAGAACAAATTAACAATAAATTCAAAATGTAGGTCCTTTAATAGAGGTTGTTAGGATGAGGGTCAGGAAAATTTACACTGCTACTGGAAAATGAAGGGATATGGGACAGGCATTTAGCATTGCAACAGGCCACCTACGGTCCTATCAAACAGTTGTTTCAACGGTTCTTAACGTAAGAGTATGTAGCACTCTTTTTTCAAGAGGCATATGAATTAACGTCCCCATTCCAACCGGACGTGGCTGCGTACTTGTACATCCACCACATCCAAACAGACACCCAGTTTGGCAAGAGTATTACAGCATAATGGAAGAAAACCTGTAGTGACCATATTTGTATTCCTTAGTCACCCTTTTAGGTGGCATTCAGTGACCAAATGATTTCCTTAATTTGTCATAACTACGATTCAAAGTTGATTAGCAAATGACCATCGCGTTAAATGGAAATATCTTTCATAATATATACAAAAGGCATAATGGTCCAACTTTCTAGTTTTCTTTCTTTGTTTCAGAAATTTAAATTGTAACACCAGACATTGTAAAATTAAAAACAAAGACTTGTTTCGTTCATTAATTATTCAAAATTAGAGAATCATTTTTTACTGGTAGTCCCGATTGATTGTTGGTTGCTTAATGTCCAATGGCAAATATTTCATGCTTGTTCAAAACAAGAAGTTAATAAATTCAATAGGTAGGTATTACAATAGAGGTTGTCTGGGATGAAGGTCGGGAAAATTTGGACTACCGTGGGAAAATGAGGGTATATTGAATAAGGACAGAAATTTAGCATTGCAAAAGCCCACCTACGGACCCCTGAAAGAGTTATTGCAAGGGTTCTTAGCGTTCAAAGAGCGTTACACTTACGAGGCATCGGATTTAACGTCTTCATTCTGTCTGGACATGGCTGCGTACTTGATACATCCCGCACAGCCAAACGGACGCCCCACTTCGGCGAGGGTTCTACTGCCGGTCGAAGGAAGACCAGTGGTGACCATATTTTTATTCCCCAGTCACCCTTTTAAGGCATCTCAAGTGTCAAAAATGATTTAAAAATGGAGAACTGTTCTGGACAGGTAATGAACGTAAATCCGTAACAAATAGACTGTTCATCGTATCACCACAATTTGGGTCCAAAAATCGTAACAATTACGGGAAAATCGTAATGGTTGGCATCTATGTGAAAGCATTTTTTGGTTATTGTCCAAAAACTGGAAAATCCCTCTTTTTTTATGAATAAAACCCTGTAACTCGGAAACGTTAAATCTAAAATTTATAAAAATCCAACAGGGAGCTCATGTCAACAGATATAAACAATTCACCAAAGTTTCATGCATATTGGTTCAAGCTTTTGTGAGTTAATGTCCGACATGTTGACGACGGACGGACAGACGGACGGACAGACAGAGGGACAGACGGTCAACGGTATACCATAATACGTCCCGTAAACAGGCGTTTAAAAACTCAAAAAATTGGTAAAGGGCAATTACTCTAATAAGGAGTTGACTGACGATTTCGTCCATGTAGACTTATTTGTAGAACTTGTCTTGCTGATCATTTTTGCAATTTAATCTATTATAGTTTTCCAGATAATAGGCAAAAATGAAAAAAAAATTGTAAAATTTTTCATTTAAGGGCAATAACTCCTATATGAAGTTGTCTGACAGTTTTGATGTATAGGAACAATTGGTTGAGATCAACATTCTAACATTTCTGCTCCCTGTCAGATTTTCTCTATAACGGTTTTCAAAATAATAGACAAAACTTGCATTTACCCCTATGTTCTATTTTCAGTCATGTTGGCCATCTTGGTTGGCAGGCGGGGTCATCAGACACATTTTCTAAACTAAATACCCCAATGATGATTATGGCCAAGTTTGGTCACATTTGGCCCAGTAGTTTCAGAGGAGAAGAATTTTGTAAAAGTTAACGACAACAACGGACGACGGACGACAAGTGATGAGAAAAATTAACTTTGCCCTTCAGCCAGGTGTGCTAAAAATGGATGGTCAATTGTTCATAGTATCTAATTATAAGAAACATAATAAACCATGAGTGAGAAAAAGACAAAACCAAGGAAACTTAACATTGACCAATTAACCATGTAAACGAGATCAAGCACATATGATACCTGCCAGACAGAGATGTAACTTTGGTCGATAGTTGTCTCGTTGGCAATCATACCACACCTCCGTATTTTTATATGTTCACCTTATAATCATCTCATACAAAATATAGTTTACCTACTGCTTAAAGCATCTCAGGAACAGACCAAAACCCAAAATAATAACATTGACCAATGAACTATCAAAATGAGGTCAAGGTCAGATGATACCTACAAGACAGACATGTACACCTTAAAACCATTTCATACACCAAAATGTAGTTGACATATTGCATATATTTTTTTTAAATAGACCAGAACACAAAAAAAACTGAACATTGGCCAATGAAACATGAAAATAAGGTCAGACAATACCTGCCAGACAAACATGTGCACCTTACAATCATTCATACACCAAATATACATATATTTAACATATTGCTTCTAGGATATCAGTAGCAGACCAAAACAAAAAAACATGAACCATGAAATTGAGGTCAAGTTCAGATGATGCTTCCAGACAGACATGTACATCTTACAATCATTCCATACACCAAAATGTAGTTGACCTATTGCATGTATTTTTTTTAGAAATAGACTAGAACATAAAAACATAACATTGACCAATGAACTATGAAAATGAGTTCAGGGTCAGATGAACCTGCCAGACAAACATGTACACCTAACAATCAATACATACACAGAATAAAGTTGACCTGTTGCTTATAGTATCTGAGAAACAAACCAAAACATAAAAACTAAACATTGACCAATGAACTATGAAAATGAGTTCAAGATCAAATGAAACCTGCCAGTGGGACATTTACACCTTAATATCATTCCTTATACTAAATATAGTTGACATACATGCATCTATGAAACAGACCTAATCATGAAACTTTACCCTTGATTACTGCTCCATGAAATGAGGTCAAGATCAAACAAAACCCTGCTTGACAGACATGTAGATCTTGCAAGGATTCAATATACCAAATATAATTATCCAATTACTCATAAATTAGAAATTTACATATTTACATGACAAAAAAGATATATAGTTTTTTTTTCAACATTTGCTGAACCATAACTAGAGGCTCTAAAGAGCCTGTGTCGCTCACCTTGGTCTATGTGCATATTAAACAAAGGACACAGATGGATTCATGACAAAATTGTGTTTTGGTGAAGGTGATGTGTTTGTAGATCTTACTTTACTGAACATTCTTGCTCCTTACTATTATCTCTATCTATAATGAACTTGGCCCAGTAGTTACAGTGGAAAATATTTTGTAAAAATTTACAAAAATTTACAAAATTTATGAAAATTGTAAAAAATTGACTATAAAGGGCAATAACTCCTTTAGGGGTCAATTGACAATTTTGGTCATGTTGACTTATTTGTAGATCTTACTTTGCTGTACATTATTGCTGTTTACAGTTTATCTCTATCTATAATAATATTCAAGATAATAACCAAAAGCTGCAAAATTTTCTTAAAATTACCAATTCAGGCGCAGCAACCCAACAACGTGTTGCCTGATTGGTCTGAAAATTTCAGGGCAGATAGATCTTGACCTAATGAACAATTTTATTCTTGTCAGATTTGCTCTAAATGCTTTGGTTTCAGAGATATGAGCCAAAAACTGCATTTTACCCTATGTACTATTTTTTAGCCATGTCAGCCATCTTGGTTTGCAGGCGGGGTCATCGGACACATTTTTTAAACTACATACCCTAATGATGATTGTGGACAAGTTTGGTTAAATTTGTCTAAGTAGTTTCAGAGGAGAAGATTTTTTTAAAAGATTACAAAAATTTACGAAAAATGGTTAAAAATTGACTATAAAGGGCAATAACTCCTTAAGGGGTCAACTGACCATTTTGGTCAAGTTGACTTATTTGTAGATCTTACTTTGCTGAACATTATTGCTGTTTACAGTTTATCTCTATCTATTATCATATTCAAGATAATAACAAACTAGAGGCTCTAAAGAGCCTGTGTCGCTCACCTTGGTATATGTGCATATTAAACAAAGGACAAAGATGGATTCATGACAAAATTGTGTTTTGGTGATGGTGATGTGTTTGTAGATCTTACTTTACTGAACTTTCTTGCTGCTTACAATTATCTCTATCTATAATGAACTTGGCCCAGTAGTTACAGTGGAAAATATTTTGTAAAAAATTTACAAAAATTTACACAATTTATGAAAAAATTGTAAAAAATTGACTATAAAGGGCAATAACTCCTTAAGGGGTCAATTGACAATTTTGGTCATGTTGACTTATTTGTAGATCTTACTTTGCTGAACATTATTGCTGTTTACAGTTTATCTCTATCTATAATAATATTCAAGATAATAACCAAAAACGGCAAAATTTCCTTAAAATTACCAATTCAGGGGCAGCAACCCAACAACGGGTTGTCCGATTCATCTGAAAATTTCAGGGCAGATAGAACTTGGCCTGATAAACAATTTAACCTAAGTCAGATTTGCTCTAAATGCTTTGGTTTCAGAGATATTAGCCAAAATCTACATTTTACCCCTATGTTCTATTTTTAGCCATGGCGGCCATCTTGGTTGGTTGGCCGGGTCACCGGACACATTTTTTAAACTGGATACCTCAATGATGATTGTGGCCAAGTTTGGTCAAATTTGGCCCAGTAGTTTCAGAGGAGAAGATTTTTGTAAAAGTTTACGGACGACGGACGCCAAGATATGAGAAAAGCTCACTTGGCCCTTTGGGCCAGGTGAGCTAAAAATGAGGTCAAGGACAATTTACATATGACAGATGGAAACTTTATAACATAAGGTAGCTATTATCCCTGATTGGTGTCAAAGTTAGGAACGCAATTGAATTGTTAACAAACTAGAGGCTCTCAAGAGCTTGTGTCGCTCACCTGTTTCTACTTTGGTTTTGGAAATCATGTAAAAATAGATTAAAATCATAACAGATACCCTAATAATGATTGAGACCAAATTTGGTTTAATATTGGCCCCGTAATTTAATAAAAAATCTTGAGGGTATGTATTTCCCATAGGGTCTCATGTTAAACTACATCCCCTGTTGGCGGCCATCTTGGATGATGGTTCGGCTACAAAGTAACAACACTTAGTCAGCACCTCATTAGGAACATTCATGCCATGTTTGGTTTCATTCTATTCAGTGGTTCCCTAGAAGAAAACATTTGTATGTATTTCCCATAGGGTCATATGTAAAACTTACTCCCCCTGCTGGCAGCCATCTTGGATGAAAAATTAGCTACAAAGTAACAGCACTTGGTCAGCACCTCTAAAGAAACATTCATACCATGTTTGGTTTCAATCCATTAGGCGGTTTTCTAGAAGAAGACATTTGTATATATTTCCCATAGGGTCCTTTGCTAAACTAAGTCCCCCGCTGGCAGCCATCTTGGTTGATGGATTTGCTTCAAAGTAACAACACTTGGTCAGCACATCATAAGGAACATTCATGCCATGTTTGGTTTCATTCCATTAAGTGGTTCTTCAAAAGAAGACTTTTGTATGTATTTCACATAGGGTCCTTTGTTAAACTAAGTTCCCCTCTGGTAGCCATCTTGGATGATTGCTTGGCTACAAAGTAACAACACTTGGTCAGCACCTCATAAGGAACATTCATGCCATGTTTGGTTTCATTCCATTTAGTGGTTCTCTGAAAGAAGACATTTGTATGTATTGTCTATAGGGTCCTATGTTAAAAGAAGTCACCCACTGGTAGCCATCTTGGATGATATATCGCCTACAAAGTTACAACACTTGGTCAGCACCTCATAAGGAACATACATGCCATGTTTTATTTCATTCCATTCAGTGGTTCTCTAAAAGAAGACATGTGTATGTATTTCCCATAGGGTCCTATGTTAAACTTAAGTCCCTCTCTGGCGGCCATCTTGGATGATGGATTGGCTTCAAAGTAGCAACACTTGTTCAGCACCTCATAAGGAACATTCATGCCATGTTTGGTTTCATTCCATTTAGTGGTTCTCTAAAAGAAGACATTTGTATGTATTGTCTATAGGGTCCTATGTTAAAAAGAAGTCACCCACTGGCAGCCATCTTGATGATATATCGCCTACAAAGTTACAACACTTGGTCAGCACCTCATAAGGAACATTCATGCCATGTTTGGTTTCATTCCATTCAGTGGTTCTCTAAAAGAAGACATTTGTATGTATTGTCCATATGGTCCTATGTTAAACTAAGTCCCCCACTGGCAGCCATCTTGGAAGATGGATCGGCTTCAAAGTAACAACACTTGGTCAACACCTCTTAAAGAACATTCATGCAATGTTAAGTTTCATTCCATTCAGTGATTCTCTAAAAGAAGACATTTGTATGTATTGTCCATATGGTCCTATGTTAAACTAAGTCCCCCGCTGGCGGCCATCTTGGATGATGGATCGGCTACAAAGTAACAACACTTGTTCAGCACCTCATAAGGAACATTCATGCCATGTTTGGTTTTATTCCATTCAGTGGTTCTCTAAAAGAAGACATTTGTATGTATTGTCCATATGGTCATATGTTAAACTAAGTACCCCGCTGGCAGCCTACTTTGGAAGATGGATCGGCTTCAAAGTAACAACACTTGGTCAGCACCTCCTAAAGAACATTCATGTTATGTTTAGTTTTATTCCATTCAGTGGTTCTCTAAAAGAAGACATTTGTATGCATTGTCCATAGGGTCCTATGTTAAACTAAGTCTCCCTATGGCGGCCATCTTGGATGATGGATCGGCTACAAAGTAACAACACTTGTTCAGCACCTCATAAGGAACATTCATGCCATGTTTAGTTTCATTCCATTCAGTGGTTCTCTAGAAGAAGTTCAAAATGTAAAAAGTTAACGACGATGGTGATGATGACGACGAAGCCCGACGCTGGACGCCGGATGCCGGTCGCCGGACGCCGGACGCCAAGTGATGAGAAAAGCTCACTTGGCCAAGGGGCCAGGTGAGCTAAAAATCGCTCCTTCACAATAGTTGACTTGCTACTATTCGAATGAATTGGCTGAACTTCACCATTTGTGCTGTTTATACTAAATACAGAGGACCAGAGAGCAGTGATATAAGAACTAATCATTATTTAATATTTGGAAAAAACTTAATTTCCAGAAAATATCAGGGTTTGAAAATAGGATTTTTCACTCCAAGAAGCTGTGTGTCACACTGAGCTTTTTGGGGTTATTTTTGTGTCATATGATACATGAAAATGCAACCTCCTATATAATAAACTGTTATCACAGAGATATGTCTCGCCTTTTTGTAATTTTGATAATGCAAATGTTGAAATTAAAATAGCAATACTTTAACATGCAAGTTATGCAAATATTCAAAGTCAATGAACCATGACTGAAGGTACATGGCTAAACAATCTCCATGGAATGAGATGTGCCAATGCTAATACAACTGCATACCAAATACCATTGACTTATTATAAGTCGTTCCCTTTAAACAAACCTAAACACAAACATTAACTTGTAAACTATGTAAAAGTTTCAAAGTCAATGAACCATGATCAGGGGTGGGGCTATATAATCTCCATGGAAACGATACTTGCAAATGCCAATAAATTTGCATACCAAATATCATTGACTTAACATTAGCAGTTCATCTTAAACTGATCTAATCACAAACTAATACATGTAAACTAAGCAAAAGTTTCAGAGTAAATAGACCATGACTGAGGGGACGGGGCAAAATATTCTCCATGGAAATGAGATGTGCTAATGCTTATACAACTGAACACCAATTAACATTGGCCTACCACTAATGTTTCCCCTTGAACTGACCTGATCACAAACTAATACATGTTAACTTAGCAAAATTTTCAAAGTCTATAGACCATGACTAAAGGGGCGGAGCCAAATAATCTCCATGGAAATGAGATCTGCCAATGCTTATACAACTGCATACCAAATATTATTGACCTACCACTAGTGGTTCCCCATAAATTGACCTAATCACAAACTAATACATGTAAACTATGAAAAGTTTCAAAGTCAATAGACCTTGACTGAGGGGGCAGGGCCAAATAATCTCCATGGTAATGAGATGTGCCAATGCTTATACAACTGCATACCAAATATCATTGACCTACCACTAGTGGTTCACCATGAACTAGACCTAATCACAAACTAATACATTATTGACGCCGTCGCCGTCGCCGTCGCCGGAAACAGCATACCTATGTCTCGATTTTTAACTCCGTCAAGGCGAGACAAAAATGTCCCAGCTTCAAAACAAGTCATCATGCATATCCATGTTTATAATAAAAGATTAAAGAAATGCTACTTTTATAGTTTACATGAAAAAAATTGTGCATATTGACTCAAACGACAATGGGGTTTAGGAATATCTTCATTAATATTTTCAAAAGAATATTTATTCTAATGTAAATATTATACATAAAGAGGGGTCTTGATCATTCCTTTTGACATTTTGGTAAAAAGTGGACACATGGTTTAAAAGATATCATCTGGAAACCATTATTTGGCCCAAATTGTAGTCCAACAATTGCTGTGACCTTGATCTCTGGTCTAGAGTTCTTGAAAAAAAATAGGGTCTTCTTGTCTATATGGGACATCGTCAATCCATATTTGGGGTAAAGATATTGTTTATGGCATTTTATATAATTTTATCAGCTACATTGACTCAATTTAAAAAACAATAACTTACATTTACATACTGTAGATGATATTCTTTACAAATTCCAAGTCGACTACCAGTTACAAGTATTTTATATCCAGTTATATCACCATTGGGTATATTTGGTCTTTGAAACATTACTTCAAAACTGTCTTTTGAAGAGATTCCTCTAAAATTGAATATTCTCTCAGGAACTAAAATGAAATAAATGTTGATTTTTAAATAAAGAAGTGATTTCATTTCGAGGACAAAAATAAAAAGTCATATATATAAATACCTTTACTAAATAAATCTTAAATGTTATTATATAAAGTATACATACAATATCTACTTAAAAAATGATTATATCACAATTTTCATGTTAATAAACAGCTGTGCCAGGAGTGAAAGATATGCCTTTCATATTCAAATGTAAGAATAAAATGGAATAATGTTGAAAGCATTAAATGTCCCATAACTCTTGAAAAGCAAATCTTGCTGAAAAATTCTCATTATCAAATGGAAGTCTTCTTTCACCAATCTCAACAATAGTGTAAAGTTTCCAAAAATTTGATCCAAGCATGCTCTTGTTAGGGCATGACTTTAAAATTAACCCATAACTCTAGAATACTAAATTGGAAAATTATTGAAATTATTTGGGGGGCTTTCTTTTCCTAATAAAATCCCAAACATATAGAAAGTTTGATATTAATTGATAATAGCATACTCGAGTTTAGTGCAGGACATGTGAAAAATTGACCTAAATCTGATGGTTCCAGTCCAATAACTCGGGAACAAAAAACCAGAAATTTTCAAAATCAGAAGGGAGCTTATTATTAACGGTCCCAACATCACCATCAGAAGGGAGCTTATTCTTACCAATTCCCAACAACAGCATAGATTCGAGTAAATTTATCCCAGCATCAGGGTTTCCGCGGTCGGTCACCATTTACGCAGTTTGCGAAAAAATTAATATTGTGGTGATTAAAATTTGTAATTGGCGAAAGAATTTGGTGAAAGAAATGTTAGGTTTCGACTTCGTCTATCTTGTTTACTTTTTTGGAGTTTCTCAGACTTTATCCCTGATCAGACAATACTGGGAATTCACTTTGAACTCGTTACGATTTTGATAGAAAAACAATCAATAATCAGCATTTTATAGCTATCGGCAACAATGAATTATAATTAATAAAGGTGTTAATTGTATTAATTGTTTAATGAAATGGTGTGGTTAAATGGCTTCACATGTCATTTAAAGGATTTTTTTACAACTTTGATGGAAATATTTGTTTTGAAGTGGGACTACTTCACAATTGTTTTAGAGACGCACATGTTTGAAGCATAGTTTTACGTCTCTTCTTTTTCTGTTAACGATGGTCTGGAAAAGAAAACTGTTACTATGACGGAAAATGTCAAATGTAAGAAAAATCTATTACTTTAAATTTTATCCTAAAACTTTTATAGAAATTATCATTTTGAAGTGGGCAATTTACAATCGTTTGGTTTAGCAATGCACGTGTTTGAGGCGTAGTTTTACGTCCAAACTTTTTTCTTTTAATGATGGTTCGGAAAAAAAAATATTATTAACATGAAAAATATTCAATAGAAAGTAAGAAAAATTTCTGACTTTAGTCTTTATCCTTCATCTAAACGGGAAGTATCCGATTAAATTATTGTAAACGAATCCCGTGTTCACTGGCAGAAGTAAAACTAGAGGCTCTAAAGAGCCTGTGTCGCTCACCTTGGTCAATGTGAATATTAAACAAAGGACGCAGATGGATTCATGACAAAATTGTGTTTTGGTGATGGTGATGTGTTTGTACATCTTAATTTACTGAACATTTTTCCTGCTTACAATTATTTCTATCTATAATTAACTTGGCCCAGTAATTTCAGAGGAGAAGATTTTTGTAAAAGATAACTAAGATTTACGAAAAATGGTTAAAAATTGACTATAAAGGGCAATAGCTCCTAAAGGGGTCAACTGACAATTTCGGTCATGTTGACTTATTTGTAGATCTTACTTTGCCGACATTTATTGTTTTTTACAGTTTATCTCTATCTATAATAATATTCAAGATAATAACCAAAAACAGCAAAATTACCTTAAAATTACCAATTCAGGGGCAGCAACCCAATAACGGGTTGTCTGATTCATCTGAAAATTTCAGGGCAGATAGATCTTGACCTGATAAACAATTTTACTTCATGTCAGATTTGCTTTAAATGCTTTGGTTTTTGAGTAAAGAGCCAAAAACTGAATTTTACCCCTATGTTCTATTTTTAGCCGTGGCGGCCATCTTGGTTGGTTGACCAGGTCACGCCACACATTTTTAAAACTAGATAACCAAATGATGATTGTGGCCAAGTTTGGTTTAATTTGGCCACGTAGTTTCAGAGGAGAAGATTTTTGTAAAAGATTACTAAGATTTACGAAAAATTGTTAAAAATTGACTATAAAGGGCAATAACTCCTAAAGGGGCCAACTGACCATTTCAGTCATGTTGACTTATTTGTTAATCTTACTTTGCTGAACATTATTGCTGTTTACAGTTTATCTCTATCTATAATAATATTCAAGATAATAACCAAAAACAGCAAAATTTCCTTAAAATTACCAATTCAGGGGCAGCAACCCAATAACGGGTTGTCCGATTCATCTGAAAATTTCAGGGCAGATAGATCTTGACCTGATAAACAATTTTACTTCATGTCAGATTTGCTTTAAATGCTTTGGTTTTTGAGTTAAAAGCCAAAAACTGAATTTTACCCCTATGTTCTATTTTTAGCCGTGGCGGCCATCTTGGTTGGTTGACCAGGTCACGCCACACATTTTTAAAACTAGATAACCAAATGATGATTGTGGCCAAGTTTGGTTTAATTTGGCCACGTAGTTTCAGAGGAGAAGATTTTTGTAAAAGATTACTAAGATTTACGAAAACTTGTTAAAAATTGACTATAAAGGGCAATAACTCCTAAAGGGGCCAACTGACCATTTCAGTCATGTTGACTTATTTGTTAATCTTACTTTGCTGAACATTATTGCTGTTTACAGTTTATCTCTATCTATAATAATATTCAAGATAATAACCAAAAACAGCAAAATTTCCTTAAAATTACCAATTCAGGGGCAGCAACCCAACAACAGGTTGTTCGATTCATCTGAAAATTTCAGGGCAGATAGATCTTGACCTGATAAACAATTTTACTTCATGTCAGATTTGCTCTAAATGCTTTGGTTTTTGAGTTATAAGCCAAAAACTGCATTTTACCCCTATGTTTTATTTTTAGCTGTGGCGGCCATCTTGGTTGGTTGGCCGGGTCACGCCACACATTTTTTAAACTAAATACCCCAATGATGATTGTGGCCAAGTTTGGTTTAATTTGGCCCAGTTGTTTCAGAGGAGAAGATTTTTGTAAAAGATTACTAAGATTTACGAAAAATGGTTAAAAATTGACTATAAAGGGCAATTACTCCTAAAGGGGTCAACTGACCATTTCGGTTATATTGACTTATTTGTAAATCTTACTTTGCTGAACATTATTGCTGTTTACAGTTTATCTCTATCTATAATAATATTCAAGATAATAACCAAAAACAGCAAAATTTCCTTAAAATTACCAATTCAGGGGCAGCAACCCAATAACGGGTTGTCCGATTCATCTGAAAATTTCAGGGCAGATAGATCTTGACCTGATGAACAAGTTTACTCCATGTCTGATTCGCTCTTAATGCTTTGGTTTTTGAGTTATAAGCTAAAAACTGCATTTTACCCCTATGTTCTATTTTTAGCCGTGGCGGCCATCTTGGTTGGTTGACTGGGTCATCGGACACATTTTTTTAACTAGATACCCCAATGATGATTGTGGCCAAGTTTGGTTAAATTTGGCCCAGTAGTTTCAGAGGAGAAGATTTTTGTAAAAGTTTACGGACGACGGACGACGGACGACGGACGACGGACGACGGACGCAAAGTGATGAGAAAAGCTCACTTGACCTTTCAGGTCAGGTGAGCTAAAAATAATGGATTCATGATCTATATTGCAATTTTACATTATCTTTTAAAAAGTAGATGTTTGTTATTATTAAGTATTTATTCATTAGAATGTACATTAAAAAATAGATATTAAGAATTATAATAGACAACAATGTGACAAACTGATTTTTTTTGTTAGAAAGAAGGAAAATTTTAAACAAAAAATATGTTTATGTTAGTTGGCGAAAAAAAAATCAAAGTGGCGAAAAATATGTTGTTTTGGCGAAAGAGGTGGCGAAAAAGAAAATTGACCAAGGGGAAACCCTGCCCAGCATACTCTAGTTAGTGTGTGATATGCCAAAAATCAAATTAAATCTGATTTTTAAAAGTCTCTTAACTCTGGAAAGACAACTCCAAAAAAGTTCAAGATCAAAATGGAGATCACTTTTACCGATTAAAATATTCTATTCAAGTTTCATGATCAAAGCACTTTCTAGCATTTGTTTGACTTGTGAACCAAAATCAAAAGTATGCATCAACCTATATTAAAGAGTAGTAACAAATATAGTTTTAATATTTCAGGATAAGCAAGGATCCCGAATTTTTTTCATACAATTTCGGTCATTTTGAGATGACTTAAATGTTGGGGCCCTTTTTTCAAACTGTCGAAATTATTCACACTACATTCATAGCATAAACCAACTTGTATTGACTGTTTCATAGCATTTACTTTGTGAATTTTCTTACCGTTTTTTCTAAAAACGTTCAAAAACAGTTAATAGAATGCAACAGTTTAAAATTAAAATGATTTTAATGACTCAAATGGACAAATAGCTTTCAGTTTAGGTCATGCCTGGCAAATATGACCATTTCGGGACCCTTGATGATAAGTCAACTAACACAAAAGTTATTGCATGGAAACCCATACATCTTAAGACAGGTGGACTATAATTAAGGAATAACAGAACTATAGTTAAAGAATTACCATCGTCAACTGGCGAATTGACAGTCGCGATGGGTAGTCAAATTAAAATTTACAGCGGCAACTCTTCAACTACAGTACTGTTATTCCGATTTTAATGCATTACAAAAAGAAATAATACCTTAGAACTTTGCCATAAACTGTATGGATAGCCAGCACCTCTGCCTCAGTGGTCTCATGCTTGCCTTGATTATGGGAAGTCCGAGATTTCGATCCCAAGCAGTATCATACCAAAGACTTTAAAATTGGTATTTGCAGCTTCTACACTAAGCATGCAGCATTAAAGAGTAACGCTCAGAGTCTGAATACTGTGTCGGTGGGGAATGTCTTTCAGAAGACTGTTACGCTGTTTCAACTGCATGTTAAAAACCTACCTCAGTGTGTTTGGTCCAATACACAGCAGAATTCATATTCATATAGCATTAACATGTTCTTGTCCTGAATATGCATTTATTTTATCACTGAACATGTTAAAAACAGCCATCAAATATCATCATATGATAAAATGACCACACTGTTTTTCAGCCATATAAAATTCATTCTGTAAAATTTCAAGCTGAACTTTTGAGATACTTACCATCTTCTGCTGTTCTTAGACCATTTAGGTTGAAACTAATACTGCTGCTAAATTTATCGTTGATTGTGTAAACTTGTATGTTGTAAAAAGATCCTGAAAATATTGAAAAGAAATATTATTGCTTATTTTTGTGTTCATAAAACAGACAAGTTTTATTGATTTCTACAGACAGTTATATAGATAATCAAATATCAAACAGTAAAAAACTTTGTCATTAAAAATGCTTTATACAATACAAAATAAATAAAACAGTACTTGTCAGATCTTTTAGAAAAAAAAAAATTATTTCAATGGGTTTTTCTTCCAATTGTGCTACTGCCATCTTAGACTGAAGGGGAGATAGAACCAAGAGTTCCTTTCTGGTAGACATGATAGCATTTTATAGACACGTGATAGAGGAAACTGTCACATAATATGTAAGATTTTCATCATAAGAGACGTTAAAGAGATTTTATTGTCATTGAACCATATGAGGTATAATAGACAAACTTTAGACCATAAGGCATCTATATACAAAATTCAATAGTTTATTTTAGCTATTGAACATTATAAAGTATTAAATTTTGTACAAGTAGTTACCCATAATGCCATGAAAGCCACTGACTGATTAGCCTTCCTTAGTGTTGCTCAGACTTTAGTTTTCTACGTTTTCTATGTTGTGTTTTGTGTACTATTGTTTGCCTGTTTGTCTCTTTTTTTTTTTTTTTTTTAGCCATGGCGTTGTCAGTTTATTTTCGACTTATGAGTTTGAATGTCCCTTTGGTATCTTTCGCCCCTCTTTTACCATGCCTTCAGCCACAATCGCCATAGTCATGATAATAAACTATCATAAAGAATGGTTCTTGTTAAAGTGACCTTTTGATAAAATCTAACGTTTTAATAAACTATACAAAAAGTAAATGAATTAAAACAAGAGAAACCCATACGAAAATTAGATGCAGCAGTTGTAAAGTAATTGCATTCCAAATATCAGTTACCTAAGTTCTTGATAAATTTACCTATGAGTAATCACAAGTCAATGACTAAAACTGTTAAAAAGAAGCATAACAACCTCTAGGAAGTAAAATGCACAACTGCTATGAACAGTACTTAACAATTATCAGATCTAATCTCACTGGTTTGTATGGTCTGATGTAAAATTTGAGGCATACGTTAAAAGAATAAAACTCTCTGTGCAAATTACAACAAGAGTGCACACACTGAAATGTCTCGCCTGCTTTACTGAACACTGATTTTATGTTTGTAATAGCTGACTTTTGGGCTTCATATAAAACTCAAGTCGCTTTGCTAGGGTTTGGGATATTTATTAATCAGAAACGTAAACCCAACTTGTGAAGCATGGTAGTTACTGCTGTGGTACAAACCATTTCAAATGTACATACTGGTATATCATCACACAGTGATATTTATACAACAGCTTACAAATTGTCAAAATGTCAAGTCTGTCATTTCGATACAACTCAATCTATTATCAATACATTCAATGGCTACTGGACATAAATATCTGTCCATTTCGAATCCATTAGTCCTTCTAACTCAAACAAGGAAACTCTTAACTCACCGCTAAAACTATAAACCAATCAATCAGAGGACTAGAAATCCAAATAACCATGAATATTCAAAAATATGTCAATTATATGGAAACGTTTCAATGTAATCAAAATTTAGAAAAGACATATGATGTTGTATTCATTCAATATCAATAATATATTTTCAATCTGTTCAATGTAAACACTGATTCAAACATTAAAAGTTGATTTCCGACAAAATTTTCAATATTGTTCCTATTGAAATTTGTATTTTTGTGTGTTTGACAAATAAAAACTTGAAAATGACAATGTTTAAATTAAGGCCTTCTTATATAAATATATTCTATAACTAAACAAACACAAAAAAAATTGCAAATTTCAATAGGAACAATGCTAAATTTTTTGTCGGAAATCAAATTATTATGATTAATTCAGTGTTATATTTAACAGATTGAAAATATATTATTCATATTGAATAAATACAACATCACATGCAGTTTTTTCAAAGTCAAATAAAACCTGCCAGACTGACAATAAAATTGTAAAATACTTCCATACACCAAATATAGTTGACCTATTGCATACAGTATTAGAAAAACAGACCAAAACACTAAAACTTTGACCACTGAACCATGAAAATGAGATCAAGGACAATGAACATATGACAGACAGAAACTACAAGAGAATATAGTACCGTATCCTTAGTTTATTCAATGTTACAAATGTTGTACAATTACTAGAATGATTGAGTACTGTAAATTCAGAAATCATTGAAAGGTTTTTATTATTGCAAATAATGCGAATGGGTGCATGAGTAATGCACTTTAAATAAGAAGTCACATTCTGATATCAGATAAATATATCTGTATGCATATTTTCCTGAAATCGCATTAATTAATCTCGCAGTTTTGTCAATTCTTCAAAAATCACAATAACAAATGCACGCAATAATATCTTAATTTGCAGTATATTGAATGCAGTTATTTCATTCCTTACCTGCTTGTAAGCCAGTTACTTGATAAATGTTGTCCATAGTGTCAGCGATTGTAACAGACCTCCTATAGTCAAAGCTCTGGTCCGTATAATTTTTTCCATAAATGTCTATTCTGTAACCAACAATGTCTCCTCTTGGTTCACCAGTCATAGTGATGCTTATGTTAAAGTTATCTTGGCCTTCCATATTAACCTTTGTAACATTATTTGGAGGATCAGGTACTGAAATATTTCAAGATTTTTAAGAAAACTTAAATCTTTTAAAGCTGTTAAGGTAGTTACTGTGAAGGCTGGTCATTGTTTGTCTCAACGCTGTTGACTTTAGGTTCATATAGGAATTGACAAACATGGCTGTGTATTTAAGAAACCTTTAAGGTATGGCTAGACCTAGATATATACAAGTTAAATGCATTGTTGAATATTTTGCAACTAAAATGCATTTAAGTTTAATTTATCTAGGACCAGCCTTGCCTTAAGATTTTTCCAGGTGAACAGATAAATTCTGTACTCACAGCAAAATTTGTGGTGTAAATACAACCATATTTAATAAAAGGTTATGATGAATCTTAATGTTTAATGAACAGACTCCTGGGATAGATATACATAGGAAAAATTGCAACATATGTTTTCATATGTTTAACATATGTTTTTCATATGTTTGAAAACATATGTAAACATATGTTTAGGCCCGACATGAAAACATATGTTTTCGAACATATGAAAAACATATGGAAAACATATGAAAAACATATGTTTTTCATACATGTAAACATATGAAAAACATATGTTTTTCATATGTTTTTTACAAACATATGTTTTTCATATGTTTTCATACCTGGCCTAAACATATGTTTTCATATGTTTGTCCTAAACATATGTTTTCATATGTTTGGCCCAAACATATGTTTTCATATGATTTTATCTTGGTCTTAAATATATTTATTTTTTATATGTTTTTAATTGTTCAAATGCATTTATTTTCTCATAGATTCTTAACATGGTTTTTATATATATGTATTTTTTTTTGCGATAGGTTTTTAAGGGTAATGTTTTGATGTTTTTTAATATGTTTTTCTTTAATTTGTCATCTTTTTTTTCTGTCAGGAACTCATTTTGAGTGTAAATACTTCATTGTGATGAGTTGTTGCTTTAAAAAGTAAAAAACCCAAAATACCAAATTCCACAGAAAATACATGGCAAAATCAAAAGCTCAAACAAATAAAAAACAATAAGTGCTCCATAATTTTTATATAAAGTAGAACTTTTTTTATTAAGTTGTTGTCTCTTCTATTTCATATTTTTGTCTCTTTGACATACATTGTACCATATTTCTATTGTCTATATTCTATTTTCATATGTGTGTCTCTTTGACATACCCCATTTCTATTGTCTATATTATATTTTCATATGTTTGTCTCTTTGACATACTCCATTTCTATTGTCTATATTATATTTTCATATGTGTGTCTCTTTGACATACATGTGTACTCCATTTCTATTGTCTATACTATATTTTCCAATGATGTATGAGATATTTCTATTGCTATATCACCATACACAGATATGTAATTGTCTACACTGCTGGCTAATACTGGTGCATGTGTATGCAGCTGCTTTTTGGAAATATCCTGTATGATTAAGAAAGACAACTAGATTGACTTTGAGCTCAATATTGTATTAATTAAAAACTAATGTTCTTTGGTTCTGTTTCTTTACTTTTCAGTTCCTGCAAGTAGAAATAAAAGAACAGAGTTTCAATGTCCACCTAGTTGCACATTTTTAGCTCACCTGGCCCGAAGGGCCAAGTGAGCTATTCTCATCACTTGGCACCTGTTGTCGTCGTCCGGATTCGTCGTTAACTTTTTACATTTTTAACTTCTTCTAGAGAACCACTGAATGGATTGGAACAAAATATGGCATGAATGTTCCTTATGAGGTGCTGACCAAATATTGTTACTTTGTTGCCGATCCATCATCCAAGATGGCCGCCAGCGGGGGACTTAGTTTAACATAGGACCCTATGGGAAATACATACAAATGTCTTCATTTAGAGAACCACTGAATGGAACGAAACCAAACATAGCATGAATGTTCCTTATTAGGTGCTGACCTAGTGTTGTTACTTTGTAGCCGATCCATCATCCAAGATGGCCACCAGCGGGGGCTTAGTTTACGGGAAATACATACAAATGTCTTCTTTTAGAGAACCACTGAATGGAATGAAAGCAAACATAGCAATATTAAACCAAATTTGGCCTCAAACATTATTATAAGTATCTGTTATGATTTTTATCTTTTTTTATATGATTTCAAAAACCCAAGTAGAGTGAGGTGAGCGACACAGGCTCTTGAGAGCCTCTAGTTTATCTATCAAGGGGCAATATTAACATGATTAAAAAAAAACAACAAAATATTTATAAATAAAAAATGTGCTTGGGGGAAAAAAAAGGTTCTTTTTCTTATATACTAAATATTTCAAACTGACCTTCAAGGGCATTTCTATAATAGTATACTATAAGTTTAATAAAATAAATTGAGAGCATTTACGAGGTCATTTTCCATAAATTTAATATTTCCAAGAGGCATAACTCTTTTGAAAAAATTCAATTGGCCATCATATTACAACTGCCAGTTGGACATTTACACCTTACAATAATTCCATACACCAAATATAGTAAGTATAACTTATTGCTTATAATACCTGAGGTATTGACTTGACCACTAAAACTTTCTGACAGAGTAGACAGACACTAGCTATAGGACCTTGCAAGGTACCCACATACTAAGTAAATAGAAATATCCTATTACCATGATTACTATAAATAATATTAATAATAGAGAAATTAACATTACAAAAAAACTTTAACCACAGACTGAACCTAAACTTTAGGACAGCGACGCCGCCCCTGGCAGAATCTAGGATCACTGTCTCGCTTTCACGAAATAAATTTGCAAGCTTGACAAAAAGCAGAACTTGTATTTCAGAAATAGAAATTCTATGCAATTATTAATACTTATATGCTGTTATGGTCCTACATATTCTTGTGTGTTCAATATTTTGGCATTACACAAAGTCATGCTTTCTTAGACTGTTTGAAATGACAAATGTTTTGTTGTTACATTAATTGATTAAATCTGTTGAAGGTGAATTGATAGATATTTTAGTTTGGAAAAAATAACATAATTTTTGCATCTTTTATTATTTTGTTATTTCTTTTTAAGTGCTTGTTGATGAGTCCAGCCCTTTCTAACGGATTTTGACATTTGTTTCTTATGTTGGGTGCTGTCTGCCATACTGTGTGTAGTTTTATTTTTTTCATTGGTTCACATTTTTTCATCCTTATACAAGTTATAGCCATAATTGGTTACTTTATGGTATGGATAATGATCATTGTTTATGGCTGTACAGTGACCAGCAAATGTTTACATCTTCGTCCTTTGGTTTTTTAATTGATAGTTGTCACATTGAAAATCATACATGTACCTCATCTCCTTATACATGTTATATCTATATGCTGGTTCATAAAAAATCTTAAAAGAAAATTATTCAATTGTTATATGTTTGAAAACTCTTTCCTATAATGCAAAAACAATAATTGATTGATTTTTCTAGCTTATTTTAATGTTCAGTGGCAAATATTTTATGTATATTCAAGACGAGAACAACTTTTAAATATACAATTCATAATACATTGTAATATAAGCAAATGCTTTATTTTAACTTCTGACATCTCATGCGTGTGTGTGTGTGGAGCAGAAGAAGGATTCCTTGATAAAATTGAGAATGGAAATGGGGAATGTGTCAAAGAAACAACAACCCGACCATAGAGCAGACAACAGCCGAAGGCCACCAAATTGATGCATACTTGACATCAGAAAGACATAAATAAACAACAGTATACATGGTATACATGCTGTAACATGTACAATTACACTTGAAAAAGTTTTAAATAGATAACATTAAATTATTTAAATTAACTGCAATTCTACAGATGAACTTACTTTGATACCAGTTCTTTTTGCCTGACATCCGCACCTACATGTACACCAGTGATTTTAATACTGTACTTTCCTTTCATTTGGTAACCATGGTAACAAGCTAAAATTGTAAATCTTAATTTAATCCAGAAGTCCAGACAAAAACAAGATCATTTTTGTAGACGTAGTATGAACTGTTGCTCACTAATTTATATTTTTACTTTTGAGTGAATGGAAACAATATGCAACAAACAACAAAAAGATCAAAAGTGTAACTAATATTAATATTATATGTATAGCCTAAGCCCGTCTCAGTATAGTATGAACTTTTTCTAATATAAAATGATCTATTCTGCTGTCTACAGTTTAAAATAAAATGCTCCCCAGGGTGCAGCTTGATACGACCAACAGATGGGGCAAGTATTGACACAATATTCAAGCTTGATACAGCTCTGAATTTGGTTTGAGATTAAATATTTGACACAGCATACATGGCATAGGTTTCTGACACAGAATGAATGTGGTCTAAGAACTTAAAAATTTTAAATTAGACATTTACCTGTTATGGTCCAATATCCTAAATCTAAATACATGGTTAGATTCAGCATATAAAAGAACCCCAAGAATTCAATTTTTTGATGAAATCAAACAAAGTTTAATTATGGACCCTTTTGAACTCAATGTGGACCAATTTGATAACGGAGCCCAAAAATCAAAAATCTAAATACATGGTTAGATTCAGCATATCAAGGAACCCCATATATTCAATTTTTGTTAAACTCAAACAAAGTTAAATTTTGCACCCGATTTGGACCAACTCGAAAACTGGGCCCATAATCAAAAGTCTATATACATGTTTAGATTCAGCATATCAAAGAACCCCAAGAATTCAATTTTGTTAAAATCAAACTAAGTTTTATATTGGACCCTTTGGACCTTAATGTAGACCAATTTGAAAACAGGACCAAAAATTAAAAATCTAAATACACGGTTAGATTTGGCATATCAAAGAACCCCAATAATTCAATTTTTGATGAAATCAAACAAAGTTTAATTTTGGACCCTTTGGACCTCAATGAGGACCAATTAAAAAAACGGGACACAAAATCCAAAAACTTAATACACTGTTAGATTCAGCATATCAAAGAATCCCTCATATTCATTTTTTGTTGAAATCAAACAAAGTTTAATTTTGGACCAACTTGAAAACTGGACCCAAAATCAAAAATCTATATACATGTTAAGATTCAGCATATCAATGCAAAGAACCCCAAGAATTCAATTTTTAGCTCACCTGACCTGAAAGGTCAAGTGAGCTTTTCTCATCACTTTGCGTCCGTCGTCCATCGTCCTGCGTCCGTCGTCCGTAAACTTTTACAAAAATCTTCTCCTCTGAAACTACTGGGCCAAATTTGACCAAACTTGGCCACAATCATCATTGGGGTATCTAGTTTTAAAAATGTGTCCGGTGACCCGGCCATCCAACCAAGATGGCCGCCATGGCTAAAAATAGAACATAGGGGTAAAATGTAGATTTTGGCATATATCTCTGAAACCAAAGCATTTAGAGCAAATCTGACATGGGGGTAAAATTGGTTATCAGGTCAAGATCTATCTGCCCTGAAATTTTCAGATGAATCGGACAACCCTTTGTTGGGTTGCTGCCCCTGAATTGGTAATTTTAAGGAAATTTTGCCGTTTTTGGTTATTATCTTGAATATTATTATAGATAGAGATAAACTGTAAACAGCAATAATGTTCAGCAAAGTAAGATCTACAAATAAGTCAACATGACCAAAATGGTCAGTTGACCCCTTAAGGAGTTATTGCCCTTTATAGTAAATTTTTAACCATTTTTCGTAAATTTTTGTAATCTTTTACAAAAATCTTCTCCTCTGAAACTACTAAGACAAATTTAACCAAACTTGTCCACAATCATCATTAGAGTATCTAGTTTAAAAAATGTGTCCGATGACCCCGCCCGCAAACCAAGATGGCCGACATGGCTAAAAAATAGTACATAGGGTAAAATGCAGTTTTTGGCTCATATCTCTGAAACCAAAGCATTTAGAGCAAATCTGATGAGGATAAAATTGTTCATTAGGTCAAGATCTATCTGCCCTGAAATTTTCAGACCAATCAGGCAACCCGTTGTTGGGTTGCTGCCCCTGAATGCGTAATTTTAAGGAAATTTTGCCGTTTTTGGTTATTATCTTGAATATTATTATAGATAGAGATAAACTGTAAACAACAATAATGTTCAGCAAAGTAAGATTTACAAATAAGTCAACATGACCAAAATGGTCAGTTGACCCCTTAAGGAGTTATTGCCCTTTATAGTCAATTTTTAACCATTTTTAGCTCACCTGACCTGAAAGGTCAAGTGAGCTTTTCTCATCACTTGGCGTCCGTCGTCCGTCGTCCTGCGTCCGTCGTCCGTCGTCCGTAAACTTTTACAAAAATCTTCTCCTCTGAAACTACTGGGCCAAATTTGACCAAACTTGGCCACAATCATCATTGGGGTATCTAGTTTAAAAAATGTGTCCGGTGACCCGGCCAACCAACCAAGATGGCCGCCATGGCTAAAAATAGAACATAGGGGTAAAATGTAGATTTTGGCTTATATCTCTGAAACCAAAGCATTTAGAGCAAATCTGACATGGGGGTAAAATTGTTTATCAGGTCAAGATCTATCTGCCCTGAAATTTTCAGATGAATCGGACAACCCTTTGTTGGGTTGCTGCCCCTGAATTGGTAATTTTAAGGAAATTTTGCCGTTTTTGGTTATTATCTTGAACATTATTATAGATAGAGATAAACTGTAAACAGCAATAATGTTCAGCAAAGTAAGATCTACAAATAAGTCAACTTGACCAAAATGGTCATTTGACCCCTTAAGGAGTTATTGCCCTTTATAGTAAATTTTTAACCATTTTTCGTAAATTTTTGTAATCTTTTACAAAAATCTTCTCCTCTGAAACTACTAAGACAAATTTAACCAAACTTGTCCACAATCATCATTAGGGTAACCCGCCCGCGAACCAAGATGGCCGACATGGCTAAAAAATAGTACATAGGGTAAAATGCAGTTTTTGGCTCATATCTCTGAAACCAAAGCATTAAGAGCAAATCTGATGAGTATAAAATTGTTCATTAGGTCAAGATTTATCTGCCCTGAAATTTTAAGACCAATCAGGCAACCCGTTGTTGGGTTGCTGCCCCTGAATTGGTAATTTTAAGGAAATTTTGCAGTTTTTGGTTATTATCTTGAACATTATTATAGATAGAGATAAACTGTAAACAGCAATAATGTTCAGCAAAGTAAGATCTACAAATAAGTCAACTTGACCAAAATGGTCAGTTGACCCCTTAAGGAGTTATTGCCCTTTATAGTCAATTTTTAACCATTTTACGTAATTTTTTGTAATTTTTTACAAAAATCTTCTCCTCTGAAACTACTAGGACAAATTTAACCAAACTTGTCCACAATCATCATTAGGGTAACCCGCCCGCAAACCAAGATGGCCGACATGGCTAAAAAATAGTACATAGGGTAAAATGCAGTTTTTGGCTCATATCTCTGAAACCAAAGCATTTAGAGCAAATCTGATGAGGATAAAATTGTTCATTAGGTCAAGATCTATCTGCCCTGAAATTTTCAGACCAATCAGGCAACCCGTTGTTGGGTTGCTGCCCCTGAATTGGTAATTTTAAGAAAATTTTGCAGCTTTTGGTTATTATCTTGAATATTGTTATAGATAGAGATAAACTGTTAACAGCAATAATGTACAGCAAAGTTAGATCTACAAATAAGGCAACATGACCAAAATTGTCAATTGACCCCTTAAGGAGTTATTGCCCTTTATAGTCAATTTTTTACAATTTTCATAAATTTTGTAAATTTTTGTAAATTTTTACAAAGTATTTTCCACTGTAACTACCGGCCAAGTTCATTATAGATAGAGATAATAGTAAGGAGCAAGAATGTTCAGTAAAGTAAGATCTACAAACACATCACCATCACCAAAACACAATTTTGTCATGAATCCATCTGTGTCCTTTGTTTAATATGCACATAGACCAAGGTGAGCGACACAGGCTCTTTAGAGCCTCTAGTTGTTAAAATCAAACTAAGTTTAATTTTGGACCCTTTGGACCTTAATGTAGACCAATTTGAAAAGGGAACCAAAAATTAAAAATCTAAATACACGGTTAGATTCGGCATATCAAAGAACCCCAATAATTCAATTTTTGATGAAATCAAACAAAGTTTAATTTTGGACCCTATGGACCTCAATGTGGACAAATTTAAAAACGGGGCCCATAATCCAAAAACTCAATACATGGTTAGATTCAGCATATTAAAAAAAACCAAGAATTCAAGAATAAAACCCCATTGAAATTGGTCAAGAAATAAGCAATTTATACAAAGTATTAGAAAAGTATTGTTATTGGCCCCTAATTCCTAAACAGTTAGGGTCATAACCCCCAAATTCAATTCCAACCTTCCTTTTTTGGTATGGAACCTTGTGGTACAATTTCAGAAAGATCCATGCACTTACACACAAGTTATATTGTCTGGAAACTGGTAAAATGCTTATTTTGACCCCTTTTTAGGCCCTTAATTCCTAAACTGTTGGGACCATAACCCCCAAAATCAATTCCAACCTTCCTTTTGTGTTTTCAAACCTTGTGTTTAAATTTCATAGAGATCCATTCACTGAAACTAAAGTTATTGTCCGGAAACTAAGTGTCTTCGGACGACGCGGACAACAACGACGACGTGAAACCAATATAAGACTGCAAATTTTTTTTGCAGTCGTATAAAAAACAACATTAAGGCCTTAACTCTTGATGTTTAGTAAATCTTGATTTCCTGTTAAATAGGCAAAATTGTTTAAATACACCATTTATAGGCATGTTGTGGAATCTCAATAAATACTTATGATTGCAATGTTCGTTTAATCGTCGTTGTAGCTATGAAATCTATACAATAACGTCATTCACTACAACGTTACCATAGTTCAATGTTAGCACAATGTACTTCGCGTATACTATTTTCCGACAAGGAAATATTAACTCATGAACATAATATGTTGTCATTTGTGTTACCATCCATCATTTTTTGTCCATACTTCATGCATTTAATAAAAGAACAGCTTTTCAATGTACCTCGCCAATTGATGGATATACATGTATAAAATCTGCTATCAAAAAGCAAAAAATATGTATGTTCTTTTAACCTTTTTCATAAATTATAAATAATCTAAAAGAAATGAAGATGTGTGGGATTGCTTGCAATGCAATTTTTCTTACAATATCTATTTCCAAGAGGCATAACTCCTGTAAACATATTTGATCAGCACTTATTTTCTAACTCATAAAAGCCTATGCTGATATAGACCTACATGTATGGTATGAATTACAAAAATATCTGACAAAAAAATGTAACCATAACAGTGCTTTACTGGTTATCTTCCATAGAATTTACATTTCAAAGTGAAGTAATTCCTGTATAAATAATTTATCCAAGACATTACTGGTATATATAATAAACCTTTGGTATACATAAATATTACATGAATAAACAAAATATTTAAACAGTTATCCTTTTCATTACATACCTCTCATCACAAAATAATTATTGCCTGCTGCTCCTTATATGCACATAAATCAATATGACAATCTATGAATCCATTATATAATCTAGAAACCAATGCCTCAAATGAATTCTGTTCTGTTGCTTAGATTCTTCTACTTCTTGAAGTACAAAATGTACTTTCATTGAAAATGCTAAAAGAAATAATGTATGACATGTACAAATGTATAATAAAATGAAGTTACAATATTAATATATCTGCCAAATTTATTGCCTTAAATATTTTTATATGACAAAATTGGCTTATTTTGATCTTTTAAAACAAGAACAACAGATCTAGACTTGCCCTGAAAAAAAATTAACTATATAAAAAGTATTAAACTATTTGAATGTTCTAATCCATCTTATGTTAATTGTTTATTAAATCCATATGACCGTTGTATGAAGTGATGAATCAAAGTGGTTAAATCTGCTTTGTACGTATACAGATCTGATGTCAGATGAGTTAAGCCTTTTCACACTAGTACTCAGTAAAAGTAGTCTCAGACTCAGGATAATTAAGGCTTATTGTACTTGTCATATGTAAAGCCCTGTAATTTTCTTAGTTGCAAGTATTGATTTGCCTTAAGAGCTTTAATCAAATGTGATGATTTTCTCGGTAATGCTAGAATGTGATTCTTGTCCGCTCCAGCATGTCCTGGAATCACTCATAATTAAAATTTGGAAAAGGTTACATGTACATTCATTACCTACGCAATGTATGAAAAGGTATATACATTTTTTAAATCTAAGTTAAATGAAAAGGGGGGAGTAATACACCTTATCGCTATTTGTCCGCCATTACTGGACATCACACAAGTTCCCGTAAAATTTTGACGTCATAATAGAAAATGTCTGACGCCACAATGGAAAAGTGATTGTTGTATGACGTCAAAAGGTCGAGCGGGACAGATTCTCGGGTCAAGCGGGAATAGCGATAAGGTGTATTGATCCCCAGGGGCACCCTTATCTATTAATTGTAAAATAGCTACTAATTGCTAAAGAGATTATAAAGTCGTCTGCACAGTGTCATGCCCCATGTTTTTAAAACAACTGATAAACAAATACAAATATCAGGTTTACATATATCTAGTCAAATAGTTTTTCGTGAAAAATAAAGCACACACATCTTCCTGCTTTTATCCAATAATTAAACAAAATGTGCATAATAATATTTACCTTTCGTACTGCTTTTAGGGTACGTAAAACTATCCATCAAAACAAAATCACTTTCGCTGTTTCGTTGCGTTGACTTTCTATAAATTTTCTATGTTTCGTTCCCCGGTTTCTTCCAGTTAATCGACAAGTCACCCATTTCAATTTATCTGCTTATAATAAATTTTGATTCACCATTTTGAAAAACTAAAGTTCTTTGTATCATCTTATCTCTGTCCATTCAAACTTTTTAAATGACAACAGCGATCGCGTGAGCGTCCATGGATTTTGCGTCATAAAATAAAAAATGGTAACGGTGAAAAGATTTCCGGGTTTCCGTATTCGACGCACCATGCAAGCTTTCGTACATTTACGTATATATATATATATATATATGATGGTCTGGAATCAAGATTGGGGTTTAAGAATATAGAAAATAATGATAAAAAGTGCAAAATAAAGAAAAAAAAAATAAAGAACAGATACTAAAAAAAGCAGAAATATGGAATAAAGAATCATAGAGAATAATGGGATTATTGATAAAAAAAAAAGAATTGAGAATAAAGAACAAACTAAATAAAGAATATTTATTCATATTATTATTTAATATTTATAACTCATTCATTTATTTTACATTATGTTCCATTCAGAATTAGATAGCTCTGCTGTGGGGGTCACATAGCCTGAGGGCTGACATGCTTATATATATATATATCATCATGATGATGTGGGATTTAGTGGGAAGAGTAGAAAGTGCACTTTCCTGTTTGAGAAATACACTATATAGATAATGAATGAAAAAAATGTATGTGATAATTAAATGACAAATTTTGACATTTTCTCAAAACATTTTTTTTTAACTGTCCTTTAAAACATATGAAAACATATGAAAATCATATGTTTTTCATATGTTTACAAACATATGTAAACATATGTTTTAAAACATATGAAAACATATGTTTGCTTCCATATGTTTTCATATGTTTCAAAACATATGTAAACATATGTTTGTAAACATATGTTTTTCATATGTTTGGGACAAACATATGAAAAACATATGAAAATCATATGTTTTTCATATGTTTTGAAAACATATGAAAAACATATGTTGCAATTTTTCCTGTGTAGTATTATTGAAATATATATTGATATTTTTAAAAGATTTTTAGATATTAATGTGGTGAATACTTTTCTGTGAGCAACACAAAACTTTTCTGTGAGCAGAACAATACTTTTATGATATTTGTTAAGGTGTCTGATCATTCAAGGTATTCTTTTTATTGTCTAAAATAGGTGCTCTGTATTTTTTCACATTTTAAAAGTATGAGAAAATTAATCTATAATTTGTAGGAGACAGAAATTTGTACTAAAAAATCCTGATATTTCTCATACCTTGATATGTAATTGATATACAGTGTATTCATTATTATTCGTGGGATACCAATTTTCTTGGATTTCGTTGCAATAGTTAAACCACAAATTTAAAAATTCAATGAAGTTCATATTTTCTATAGATTTGTATACAGACTTTTGCAAAACCACAAAATAACATATCCACAAAAACACAAGTTTTCCTCAAATCCATATAAATTGGTATCCATGAAAATAAATGAATCCACAGTCATTTGTAATTTGGTTATTTGTGTTGTTGACTTGCCGTCTCATTGACCTATACCTCATATCTTCTTTTATTCATATCAAAGGTCACTTAAAAATACCTAAGATATCTTATCATCAGTGTATAATTTCTGAAATCAAAAATATACCTTCTGATTCAGTCCTAATAACACATAGTTTCTCAACACTTGTCCTATCATTAGCATAAGTTTTCAATGTTAAGGTATAATTCTTTCCTGGATCAAGATTTCCAATTTCAGCCATTTCTGATGTCACATTGAAAGAAGTCCCACTATCAAATTGAACAGTGTATCCTTCTACTCCTCCATCAGGCTTGATCCATGTTATGGTAATATGTGATGCATTGTAATCATTTCTGTATGAAGGACAATCAGGTGGGTTTGGTACTGAAATATACACCATAACAGTATTAAGATCTATTCAATTTTTCACTTTCCCCACACATGTAAATATGTTGTTACAAGCAAAACCAATAGATCAACAATGAATTTATACAGATGCATATCAGAAACTGATATGATTTCAGCATGCAAAGTAAATGACAGTAGGAAAATTTTTCATGTTATTCACAACTTTTTTTACACCCTGAGCTGTTTGGTATATTGTATAGACCTTTCTTTTGTTGAAGACAGTATGTAGATCAGTTTATGTCATTGGGCTTCTTTCTCATATTACCCACTTTTCTCCTTTAATTCATTTGTTTGACCTCTAGATCCCCCCCAACAAAAAACAAAAAAAACTTTGATTTTATTATGTCTTTCAGTTTCTATTGTTGTTAGGTTGGTGTCTCATTGATGTTTACCACACATTGTCTTACATTCATTTCTTTCCAATATATATTACACTGATTGAATGTACAAGATTGTAAATGATTTGATCTATTTAGTTTTTTAAAGTATTTTATTTTGTTAAAACATGCACTTGAAATCATGCTTCAAGGCTATAATAGTGAACTATGTTAATTTGGTTAAGTTGTTTTCAATTTGTTAGGTTTTTCCTAAATCTACGTTCTTTCATATAAAAAAAAAAACTTTTCAAACTCAAAGAGGACTTTTAATAATCATAATAATACGATCCCATTTATTGAATTTGTACATTTTTTTCATCTTTGTGTTTTTTTCAAGAACAACTCAGGAATATGATAATAAGTGTGTCTGTGCCCAAATTATACATGTATAGATCATATAATTTTACATAATATGAATTGAGTAAATAAATTTGTATACTCCATTTACGCAGAGAAAGTACAGTAATTTAATATTTCTCCTCAAAGTCAGATTTATGAAGGAGATTGAACCCACTAAGAACTAACATCAGTGAGAAAAAACTGATAAATAATTTTTGTTAAAGACATGCAAAATATGAAAATTTTATTAACCCTAAATACATGTATGCTGGGCACATAATTAAGGTGCTTTCACTTCTCCCACTCCTGGTTTTGACCAAATTTCATCATTTTCACATTAACATAATGAGGACTAATAAGACAATAATTCATTGTTAACGGGTCAATTAACTCTTTTCTGAATAGGTTAAAAGCTGGCACTGCCAACTGATACTCCACAAACTGCACATTTATTGAGAGATCTTTTTTATTTCAAATGTTCAAAATACCTGTATGCTTGGAGAGACAAATTATAATACCGGTATGTACTTCTTTTGGTAATTTTTCTGCCTGTATAAATGAATTACAATACATAGTGGGATATCATAAAGAAAACCAAATAAAAAATAAATAAATTTTAAGTAGCAATGACCTTGCTCTTTGATGGGTTGACCCCAATTAAATTAACTACTTCCTCTTCCCTTTATCTTCAATCAGAATAAATTTTATTCTAAGCAAGGGAAACTGAAGTTGTTATCTAGAAACCCTTTTTCCATATTTTTTCTATTTTAAGTAACATTGACCATAACCTTTGACCTATTAACCCCAAAATCTATAGGCTACTATTCCTACCTATGCATGTATCTTTCATCTGTATATATAAGATTCATTCCAATTAAGCAAGGGATACTTGAGTAATTATATGGAAACCATTTGTTTCGGACACACTGATGGACATGCAAAATGACGGACAAACAAACCTAAAGGGATTGTATAAACAGGGAAACCATTATTCCAAACATTTTCTATTTTGTAGCAAGTGACCTTGATCTTTGCTCTATTGCCCCTGAAATTAATAAACTTCTTCCCACTCCCTATATCTTCCATCTGTATAACTAAGCAAGGGATACTGGAGTTATTATATGGAAACCGTTTGTTTCGGACACACAGATGGACATGAAAAAGGATGGACAAACAAAGCTATTACATGTACTATATGCTACTGAACATTTTTTTGGAAGCATAAAAAGGGTCATCACTGATGAAAAAATTCGTTACAAGGTAAGAGGTTATTTTTACAGTTTACAGAGCATACATATAAAATTTGTGTTATACTCTTTTATTTATGCCATAAAAATCTGAAAAATGATATTTAACTTTTGTTTAAAAAACCAAGAATAAGAGAGGGAAAATGTGAAATAAGTATTTGGTACGTTATTTTCAAGCATTCCCAAGTTTTATAAGTAGTTTTCACCTTCTTTCCTCAAATAAATATTTACAACAAACATATGATACCTGATATAACTCATTCATTTATTTTGAAATCTATCGGTAAAATTCTGAATGAAAAAAAAACTGTGACATTATCTCTTAATAAATAAAAAAAACTTTCTGCCAAAGCTTCATAAAACCCTAAAAAGGTTTGACAAACTGTTATCGATGTCTAAAATACCTTACCCAAGACTTTATCTAAATGGTAACATTATTGCAAAAAAAATTCAGTCCATTTTTCAGTAAAATATGGCAAAACAAAATAGATTTCCAAAATTCTTCTTTGGATATTGTCTTTTGATCATAAAAATGCTTCTGTCCAAGTTTTTTTCCGATTCCATGAAGGTTTGACAAAGTTATTGATATTTAAGAAAAACCACAGACTGGACCTAAATGTTGATGCTGATGATGCCAAAGACGGAATATAGGATCGCTGTCTCACATCTGCGACAAAATGTTGGAGGGTTGACAATAATTTAGAAAATGTGTCCATAAGACACCATGCTCTGCTCACAGTATCACATTTTCATGTTCAGTAAATATCCTAATCCAAATAAAAACCCTACGATGGCATACATTTTCATGTATTTGGCTGTAACTTAATTGTAATCTACATCAAATTAACACTTTAATCTGACACATTTACATGTTCAGTGAACAGTGAAATCTAGGTCAAAGCCCTAATTTGGCATATATTTTTAAATTTCACATTATAATGAACATGTATACTCAGTTTTATGTTGATGTGACTCAACGTCATGGCAATCTAGTGAATATACCTTAAACAAAAACTTTAACCTAATATGGGACAGGCAGAATTACAGGCAGACCTATAGACTAGAAAATATAATGTCCCCTAATATCGTAAGCAGGGCATAAAAGTACACAAACTGTGGATAATTGAGAATAATTGTGCTTAAGTTTGGTTCAAATTAATGATTCATTATTTTCAGATATTTCTCTCTATGAAAAAGTACCTTAAAGTTGATGCCAAATTATGGCAATCAGTAACATTGACACTTTGCAATTGGGACGGGGAAGTTAAAACATGACGGAAAAAATTTATAAGTAAGCAAATAATAAAACAGTTTTTTTGGTGTTAGATAAATATCACCACACCTAGACAAATAATTACAAGTGCTTCTTAACTTGTTCAGTTGTTGATACTGTTATTCTAAATAAAAGCAAAGCTTGTGATTTCTTATACAATATAATAATTAATAAATCTGTTTTTGAGTGTGCACTTTATACTAAGGTCTATATATATTACTATTTTATCATGCATAAAATAAATGTAATAGACGTAAGATAATATAAAGTAAACAAGAAAAAGTCATAGTAAAGAAACTATGAATTTAGAACTTAATATACAGTTTGAAAATTAGTAATATTAAGACAGACACTTTGTTTACTGAGCATCCTATAAGCTATCTATATGGGCCACCATCATGGATTATCGGTAGTTATTTTTGGATAAGTCTGTACAATAGGCAAATCTTCAGACGAATCTGAAAATTTATAAGCATTTTCTTGGGAATTTTATTGATGCTTTCTTATATAATGACATCTGAGACATACACTACATCAATCAAATAATTTGTGATTTCAAATTAACAGGGTAGATAACTTTCACAGAAATATGCTCAATTCAAGGGGAGACAATTTAAATAAATATAAAGTTATTTTGAAAAATTTCGAGAAAAAGTTAACTTGTACCCCATTTTTCATATCTATCTTACTTAACAGATGCAAGATAATATGCATAAGTTTGGAGTAATTGCCCTGTAATATAGGATTCAAATTAACTGACCAAGAATTAAGCAAGACGCAACACAGCAGATTACCTGTCACTCATTTTCACCAAATTTTTCAGACCCAAATTGCCAGTGACGAAGCATACTTAAAATAAGGAATCATGTTTTACTTAACTGCATGTACATGGTTCAATCTATCTTCTGATTTAAAATATAATTTCTTACTTGTTACAATACTTCCATTTACTCTTTCTGATGATATACTATCATTTAAAACTGTGAAAATGTATACAATATAAATCTGTCCAGCTGTGAGTCCACTGACTGTAATTATCTCATCTGTTGTCGTTTTGGTTTGATCAGAGTTGTTTCCCTTTACCGTAACATTATACGCTACTTTATACTCAGAAGAAAGACCAGTTGGCCCAACCCATGCAACAGTAATAGTTGTTTCAGTAGAATTTAGACTAAGTGAAGTTGGTATTAAAGAGTTAACTGTAGAAATAGATAAATATATAAATGTACAATGTATTATAGATATATATGTATGAAAATGTGTTTTAGCTGCAATGTAATAGATAAAAAAACTGAAGTGCAAATCTAATATTGTATAGTAAGCACATCTTTGTGGAATTCATATTTAATGTTGGTTTTTTTTGGTGGGGGTTGAACGAGTTATCAACCAAGTTCGAATGTAACTGATTAATTTAATTTTAAAAATGATGAATTCAGTGGGCATTAAAAAAAATGATCAAGGTCAGCTCTATTTTGATTTTATCAGAAGCTGTGTAAAAAATGTGATTTAGTGAAACAAAAAAGTGCAAAGTTAGATTAGTAGGATTAGACTAAAGTAAAGTCACCTGATGTTAATTGTTTCACATGACAGTTCAGAATTTAAACCATGAAAGGAAAAGGTACATTTTGGGGCCTACCTGTAAATTCACAAACAAAAAATATGTCTGATGTCATTACTTTAAATATCTTTAAGCATCAGAAGAAAGGCTTTTAAAAAATGTGAATATTAGGAAAGCCTTGCTGACAAATTTTGACTGTGCAGTCTTTAAACTGAGGTCATTAGCAAAGATTTGTCAGATTTTTAGAAAAAATTTGAGGCTAAATGTAAGAACATTTTATGACCAAATAGTTCAGTTTTTGCAAAATTTAGCTACTTTACTATATTTACTGTCATTTCATGACTGTAAAACTCATGAAAGAGAGTCGAGGGATACCAAAGGGAAATTCAAACTCACAAGTCGAAAAACAAACCGACAACACCATGGCTAAAAAAGAAAAAGACAAACAGACAAACAACAGTACACAATACAACACAGAAAACCAAAGACTGAGCAACACAAACCCCACCAAAAACTGGGGGTGATCTCAGGTGCTAAGGAAGGGTAAGCAGATCCTGCTCCACATGTGACACCAGTCGTGTTGTTTATGTAAGTACAAACTCGGTGATATGTCTATAATCAGTAGCTCTCATTCAGGGGAAGGGGACGAGATTGTAGTTACGACAATTAGAACATATCTGTCGTCATCTGTGAAAAAGATATTCCATAACGGTCAACCAACTCTTAATGGGGGCCGTTAAATTTAAGAAGGGATGATTTCAACTTCACTACTTGGAACACTTGCTTTCATAGCTTCCTTGTGAGCAGCAACCCTCTATCAAGGAAATCATGATAGGAAACACAAGCCCTGGAATGTCATATCAACTGGGAGATATATACTCTGTATGCAGGCGCTGCTGGAATGTTGCTACATAGAAATGCAAAGTTCACAATTGGGAAGCTGAAATCATCTCTTTTGTCGTAAAGTTTTGTTTTCAACCGACCCTCATTGTCAATTTCTAGATGTAAGTCAAGATATGAGAAAGACTAAACTGTATCTGTTGTATCCTTTATCTCAAGTTCGATGGGAAAGATGTGTTCAACATAGTCACCAAATTTTGAATTATTTAGTGAGAGAACGTCATCTTTATAGGGGAAAGTAAAATTAAAGGATACTGCTAACTTCTTTTCCTTCTTCCTAAGAATTTCCTGTATGAAGTCAGCCTCATATGAATAAAAGAACAAGTTGACAAGAAGAGGAGTACAGTTGGTTCCCATGGGAATGGTATAATCAAAACAACATTGTTTATTTAGGGTTACATACATTTAACATTTACATCTAAAGATCCAAATTAGTTTGGAATATATTTGATTTTAGGGCTTATTTGGCCCCAAATTGTACCTTCTCCTTTGTGCAATAGCTCTAAATAAAATTCAAACAAAACTGACCAGTTGCAAGAAGAATAACTTAACACATGTATAGTTTTGGTTGTAATATAGCTGAGCTTGAAGTCTTGTGTACAAAAATTTAAATACTTACTATACAGTATAATATGTACAAATTACAAAGTGGTATTGGAGTTTTATAAAGTTTAAAACTATATTAAAGTAAATGTTTAATATTTTTGTTTTTTGTGTTAATTAAACTTGAACTGCATTCTCTCTGTTTCTAGTTAAAACTTCCCTTGTATCCTGTAAATCATGTAACTTACTCCTACTTTGTGGAAGTGACTCAGGATGGCTAAACATAGTTAAAACAGTTCTTTATCTTTTTTTAGTGAATAATTCAATTACTACATGTAAATATATACATACAAACTAAATGTACCGGTATACCTACATTGGTGTATGAAAGCATAATGATGATGTACTATTTATACATGTGCATAGCTGTAATTGCAAATACATGTGAGTGTGTGTGCATGTGTGGATAACAGCTCTGCAGAGTATAAAATATAATTGACTTGTAATATGTAATTATAATATAATTGTGTGCAGTTTTTTTTATCATTTCAGCAGTTTCTACAACCTTACTGGACAGATTTAATACCAAATCAATGGGACTTGATTCAAGATTCAAGATTCAAAGTTTAATTTAGAGTCGATATTCCATAAACTACATAAACACAAGCTCTAGTGAGCTTTTCAAATCGACTTAATAACAAAATACAATACACACATACAAAAGTCATGAAAACAATACAATTTTAAACATATAATGCATAGTAAGATACCATAAATGACATATATAAGTTAAAAGCATAGTATACTTAAAACATAGCACAAGTTAATAATAAGATTGCACAAATCAAATAGTCAAACTAAAATAAACACAGGTATAATTAACACTATATGCATGCACTGCACTGGCATGAGCTGTTACTTGGATCCCATGTTTGTACCAATTTTTTGAATTGGTCAAAAAATGTTTCCATTCGACAATGGTTCGGCAGCTCATTCCAGATTTGTGCAGCATTATAGCGAAATGATTTTAAGCCATACTTAGTAGTTCGGACTCTTGGGAGTACTGCTGTTTCCTGTGATCTTAAATCATACTTGTTAATTTTTATATCAATCAAATCATGAAGGTAGCTCGGACTTTTTTTGTGAATTATTTTAAATGTTTCTATTGCAATACTTTTTATTCTTCTTATTTTTAAAGATGGTAATTTAGATTTTTCTAGCAGTTTTTCGTATGGACTATCATAATCTTCATAAATGAATCTTAGAGCTCTTCCTTGAATTTTTTCCATTTTAAAAAATTTTTTTTCGCTCTACAGTAGTGCCAAATTACTGGACAATAGTTAAAATTTGAAAGAATGAATGAGTAGTATGCTGTTAACCTACCTAGCCCGTTTAAATATTTACCTATACGTTTTAGAATATTTAATTGTCTTGATGCCTTTTTACATATTTCAGATATATGATTGTTAAAGTTAACTAAAGTAAGAAAACTTTCAAGTTTCAACACCAATGTTTGTTTTTACAAAATGCTTTTATGGAACAAATAGTATTTTGCATTTAGAGGTGAACCCTATATATTGTAAATGATTTTTTTATCACAATACAAATTTAAAAAATCAATATTCACAAACATCCTGGTCATTGTAAAATGCAGTAATATATCATAGCTTCATAAATTTAAAATGTAAAAGAAGGAAATTTTAGTTACTCAATGTAATTTATAATATGATTGCTTCCCTGTACATCTTTAATACAATGGTACTTTTGTTTAATCCTTAAAGCTTATAAATAAATTAACCAACTGTAAACTAGGTGGGATTAAATTTGTCCAAATAGCTATCTTTAAAACAGACATTTGCTAATACACAAAAGTACAGAAATATGGAGATGTTGTATGATTTTATTCATTATGTCTGACATTTAAAATGCCCATTTTTTTCCATTAAAACCTCAATTTACTTTCAAAATTAAGACTGTAAAGGAAAATATTTTTATTTTGAAAAACACTGGTACCTTTGAGCTAATAAAAAAATGCCAAATATATCCACTTCATTACAACTCTGGTGCATAGATGTTCACTGGAAATCATACAACATCACATTATTTTTATACATAAGAAACTAGTCAAAATACAAATAAACTGTTATCACAGAGATATGTCTTGCCTTTTTGTAATTTTGATAATGCAAATGTTGAAATTAAAATAGCAATACTTTAACATGTAAGTATGCAAATATTCAAAGTCAATGAACCATGACTGAAGGTACATGGCTAAACAATCTCCATGGAATGAGATGTGCTAATGCTAATACAACTGCATACCAAATACCATTGACTTATTATAAGTCGTTCCCTTTAAACAAACCTAAACACAAACATTAACTTGTAAACTATGTAAAAGTTTCAAAGTCAATGAACCATGATCAGGGGTGGGGCTATATAATCTCCATGGAAACAATACTTGCAAATGCCAATAAATTTGCATACAAAATATCATTGACTTAACATTAACAGTTCATCTCAAACTGATCTAATCACAAACTAATACATGTAAACTAAGGAAAAGTTTCAAAGTAAATAGACCATGACTGAGGGGGCGGGACCAAATATTCTCCATGGAAATGAGATGTGCTAATGCTTATACAACTGAAAACCAATTAACATTGGCCTACCACTAATGGTTCCCCTTGAACTGACCTAAACACAAACTAATACATGTTAACTTAACAACATTTTTAAAGTCTATAGACCTTGACTGAGGGGGCGGGGCCAAAAAATCTCCATGGTAATGAGATGTGCCAATGCTAATACAACTGCATACCAAATATCATTGACCTACCACTAGTGGTTCACCAGACCTAATCACAAACTAATACATTGTTGACGCCGCCACCGCCGCCGCCCCCAACGCCAGAAACAGCATACATATGTCTCGCTGTTGTAATTTCTCTTGATCTTTTATAGTTTTCAAAATAAAAACTAAAAAGTGTAAACAAATTGTAAAAATTGTCATTTCAGAGCAATAACTCCTGTGAAAACAGGAATTGTGTGGGTAAATATCACACAGGACATTGTAGTTCAGATCTAGTATTATATATGTCTCTGCAGAGTCACTTTGCATTTGTGTTTTTCTTTATCGTTTTGCCACCAAATGGATATATATTTTGAAATCATTAAAAATAACAAATAATAAATGGCCTATGGCTATGATGAAATACTGTGGTAATAATTATAACTTTTCACAGCTAAAAAGACATGCATTTAAAATACAGTTGAAAATACCATGAAATGTGAAATGTAGGTCATTGTTACCCAAGTATTCATGAGAATTATATAAGTTCAGTAGTGGGGAAAAACCATTGATATATTACCATATTTTTCAAAAAATGGATTAAAATATTAATAAAATGATATGAATTTCTTGGATTTTGCTACTTACGTGGTTCACATGTACCATTCGATTGGAAATATTTATCTGCTTTACACTGACAATAACCATTTGTATTACACTCCGTATTGGGATTATAGGCTTCGCAAGATTCTGAAATACTACAATTTCCACCGATTTCAATAGGAACAGCAGTTGTCATTAGTTCTGTTGTTGTGATGGTGGTTGGTTGTGGTGTTGTTGTTGTGATGGTGGTTGGTTGTGGTGTTGTTGTGTTTGTTGTCATTGTTGATGGGGTGGTGCCTATTGTTGTTGTTGCCATGGTAGTTGTTGTAGTTGGTTCTGTTGATGGAGAAACTTGACTGCTAGTGCTTTGTGAGGTAGTCATTGTTGTGGTGCTATTGTTAAGTAATACCTACAATTCATAAAAAAAATGCATAATTAAATCAATAGTCACAAGGTGATTGACATCAAAAGGATTGATTGATTGATTGATTGATTGGTGTTTAACGCCACTTTCAGCACTGTTGTGCTATTTCCAGGTGGTCAGTTTTTATTGGTAGAGGAAGTCGGAGTCCCTGGAGAAAACCACCGTCCTTTCGGTAGGAAAACTGACAATCATAGTCAATTAAGATTGGAGTCGAGTGCACCCACACGAGCAGGGTTTGAACTCACAACCTCAGTGTGACATCAAAAGGAAGTCATTATGATGATGATGGATTGGTGTTCAACATCCAGTTGCAAATAGTACAGAACAAAACATGTCAATGTGATATGAATATGAACCCAGGCTGCTATGTACTAGACCTACATGCAAAGCCAGACTTTCAATGTGCTAGTTCATAAGGTAACAGCTTACAGGTAGACATTTCACCTCACCTGGACAAATTATACTGTCTCAAAGCCAACTAGTAATTGCTCTTACTCCTAAATGCCACATGCTAAGCAGAAAATCAGCAAATACCAATTTTCAAGTCTTTGGTTTGACCTGGAAGGGTGCTCGCTACCTTGAGACCACCAGTTATACTATCATCATTCAAATGCTTGGAATAGTTTTTGCATGATTATTATCAATGATTTTTACAATATTTGTCAAAGATTATGCTATTTGTTTTTGCATATGATCAGCAAGGTCATACTGGTTCACTTGGTTTACTACATCACTGCTGCTAACCCAATCCCCCCCCAAACTACCACAACTACCATGAAAAACACTCATTGTTATCAAAGCCATAGAAAACATAAGTTAAACATTTAGTTGTATTTTATATTAGCTGTTTGTTTTCCTGCAACAAACATTTTTTTTTATTTTTTTTCATTACATCCTTTTCTTAAATAGTTGTCATTGATTGCTTGTGATATATATTCCAAATGAACATTATTTTTACAGATTTCTTATTGAGTTGTTTAGCCTGCTGATGTCTATATTCACCCTTCATTACTATATAAACATATATATAGCCTAAACTGCTTTATTACTATCATGTTATCTTGTTTTAAAATGCTAATATTCTATATCACCTTATACATGTACACATAATATATATATATGCAAATTTAATGTGTCTCAATTCAGAGTCACAAACCTTTCTTTGTTCAGATGTTTTTGTATGTTAGTGAACAAGCTATTAGTGGCAGATCTTCTGTGGTCTACAGAAACCTTTCTTTGTTCAGGTGTTTTTGTATGTTAGTCAACAAGTTATTAGTGGCAGATCTTCTGTGGTCTACAGAAACCTTTCTTTGTTCAGGTGTTTTGGTATGTAACAGAACAAGCTGTTGATAACAGATCTTCTGTGGTCTACAGAAACCTTTCTTTGTTCAGGTGTTTTGTAATATTACAGAACAAGCTGTTGATAACAGATCTTCTGTGATCTACAGAAACCTTTCTTTGTTCAGGTGTTTTGGTATGTAACAGAACAAGCTGTTAATGGCAGATCTTCTGTGAGCTACAGAAACCTTTCTTTGTTCAGGTGTTTTGGTATGTAACAGAACAAGTTGTTGATGGCAGTTCTTCTGTGCTCTACAGAAACCTTTCTTTGTTCAGGTGTTTTTGTATGTTACAGAACAAGCTGTTGATGGCAGATCTTCTGTGGTCTACAGAAACCTTTCTTTGTTCAGGTGTTTTGTAATGTTACAGAACAAGCTGTTGATGGCAGATCTTCTGTGGTCTACAGAAACCTTTCGTTGTTCAGGTGTTTTGGTATGTAACAGAACAAGCTGTTGATGGCAGATCTTCTATGGTCTACAGAAACCTTTCTTTGTTCAGGTGTTTTGGTATGTAACAGAACAAGCTGTTGATGGCAGATCTTCTGTGGTCTACAGAAACCTTTCTTTGTTCAGGTGTTTTAGTATGTAACAGAACAAGCTGTTAATGGCAGATCTTCTGTGATCCACAGAAACCTTTCTTTGTTCAGGTGTTTTGGTATGTAACAGAACAAGCTGTTGATAACAGATCTTCTGTGATCTACAGAAACCTTTCTTTGTTCAGGTGTTTTGGTATGTAACAGAACAAGCTGTTAATAGCAGATCTTCTGTGATCTACAGAAACCTTTCTATGTTCAGGCATTTTGGTATGTAACAGAACAAGCTGTTGATGGCAGATCTTCTGTGATGTACAGAAACCTTTGATTGTTCAGGTGTTTTTGTATGTAACAAAACAAGCTGTTGATGTCAGATCTTCTGTGGTCTACAGAAACCTTTCTTTGTTCAGGTGTTTTTGTATGTTACAGAACAAGCTGTTGATGGCAGATATTCTGTGGTCTACAGAAACCTTTCTTTGTTCAGGTGTTTTGGTATGTAACAGAACAAGCTGTTGATGGCAGATCTTCTGTGGTCTATAGAAACCTTTCTTTGTTCAGGTGTTTTGGTATATTACAGAACAAGCTGTTGATGGCAGATCTTCTGTGGTCTACAGAAACCTTTCTTTGTTCAGGTGTTTTTGTATGTTACAGAACAAGCTGTTGATGGCAGATCTTTTATGGTCTACAGAAACCTTTCTTTGTTCAGGTGTTTTGGTATGTACCAGAACAAGCTGTTGATGGAAGATCTTCTGTGGTCTACAGAAACCTTTCTATGTTCAGGTGTTTTTGTAAGTTACAGAACAAGCTGTTGATAGAAGATCTTCTGTGGTCTACAGAAACCTTTCTTTGTTCAGGTGTTTTTGTAAGTTACAGAACAAGCTGTTGATGGCAGATCTTCTGTGGTCTACAAAAACCTTTCTTTGTTCAGGTGTTTTTGTATGTTAGTGAACAAGCTGTTTATGGCAGATCTTCTGTGATCTACAGAAACCTTTCTTTGTTCAGGTGTTTTTGTATGATAGTCAACTAGCTGTTGATGGCAGATCTTCTGTGATATACAGAAACCTTTCTATGTTCAGGTGTTTTTGTATGTAACAGAACAAGCCGTTGATGGCAGATCTTCTGTGGTCTACAGAAACCTTTCTTTGTTCTGGTGTTTTGGTATGTACCAGAACAAGCTGTTGATGGCAGATCTTCTGTGATCTACAGAAACCTTTCTTTGTTCAGATGTTTTGGTATCTAACAGAACAAGCTGTTGATGTCAGATCTTCTGTGGTCTACAGAAACCTTTCTTTGTTCAGGTGTTTTGTAATGTTACAGAACAAGCTGTTGATGGCAGATCTTCTGTGGTCTACAGAAACCTTTCTTTGTTTAGGTGTTTTTGTATGTTACAGAACAAGCTGTTGATGGCAGATCTTCTATGGTCTACAGAAACCTTTCTTTGTTCAGGTGTTTTGGTATGTAACAGAACAAGCTGTTGATGGCAGATCTTCTGTGGTCTACAGAAACCTTTCTTTGTTCAGGTGGTTTTGTATTGTTACAGAACAAGCTGTTGATTGCAGACCTTCTTTGGTCTACAGAAACCTTTGTTTGTTCAGGTGTTTTTGTATGTTACAGAACCAGCTGTTGACGGCAGATCTTCTGTGGTCTACAGAAACCTTTCTTTGTTCAGGTGTTTTGGTATGTAACAGAACAAGCTGTTGATGGCAGATCTTCTGTGGTCTACAGAAACCTTTCTTTGTTCAGGTGTTTTTGTATGTTACAGAACAAGCTGTTGATGGCAGATCTTCAGTGATCTACAGAAACCTTTCTTTGTTCAGGTGTTTTGGTATGTAACAGAACAAGCTGTTGATGGCAGATCTTCTGTGGTCTACAGAAACCTTTCTTTGTTCAGGTGTTTTGGTATGTAACAGAACAAGCTGTTGATGGCAGATCTTCTGTGGTCTATAGAAACCGTTCTTTGTTCAGGTGTTTTGGTATATTACAGAACAAGCTGTTGATGGCAGATCTTCTGTGGTCTACAGAAACCTTTCTTTGTTCAGGTGTTTTTGTATGTTACAGAACAAGCTGTTGATGGCAGATCTTTTATGGTCTACAGAAACCTTTCTTTGTTCAGGTGTTTTTGTAAGTTTCAGAACAAGCTGTTGATGGAAGATCTTCTGTGGTCTACAGAAACCTTTCTTTGTTCATGTGTTTTTGTAAGTTACAGAACAAGCTGTTGATGGCAGATCTTCTGTGGTCTACAAAAACCTTTCTTTGTTCAGGTGTTTTTGTATGTTAGTGAACAAGCTGTTTATGGCAGATCTTCTGTGGTCTACAAAAACCTTTCTTTGTTCAGGTGTTTTTGTATGATAGTCAACTAGCTGTTGATGGCAGATCTTCTGTGATCTACAGAAACCTTTCTATGTTCAGGTGTTTTGGTATGTAACTGAACAAGCCGTTGATGGCAGATCTTCTGTGGTCTACAGAAACCTTTCTATGTTCAGGTGTTTTGGTATGTACCAGAACAAGCTGTTGATGGCAGATCTTCTGTGATCTACAGAAACCTTTCTTTGTTCAGATGTTTTGGTATGTAACAGAACAAGCTGTTGATGTCAGATCTTCTGTGGTCTATAGAAACCGTTCTTTGTTCAGGTGTTTTGTAATGTTACAGAACAAGCTGTTGATGGCAGATCTTCTGTGGTCTACAGAAACCTTTCTTTGTTCAGGTGTTTTTGTATGTTACAGAACAAGCTGTTGATGGCAGATCTTCTATGGTCTACAGAAACCTTTCTTTGTTCAGGTGTTTTGGTATGTAACAGAACAAGCTGTTGATGGCAGATCTTCTGTGGTCTACAGAACCCTTTCTTTGTTCAGGTGGTTTTGTATTGTTACAGAACAAGCTGCTGATTGCAGATCTTCTTTGGTCTACAGAAACCTTTGTTTGTTCAGGTATTTTTGTATGTTACAGAACAAGCTGTTGACGGCAGATCTTCTGTGGTCTACAGAAACCTTTCTTTGTTCAGGTGTTTTGGTATGTAACAGAACAAGCTGTTGATGGCAGATCTTCTGTGGTCTACAGAAACCTTTCTTTGTTCAGGTGTTTTTGTATGTTACAGAACAAGCTGTTGATGGCAGATCTTCTGTGATCTACAGAAATCTTTCTTTGTTCAGGTGTTTTGGTATGTAACAGAACAAGCTGTTGATGGCAGATCTTCTGTGGTCTACAGAAACCTTTCTTTGTTCAGGTGTTTTGGTATGTAACAGAACAAGCTGCTGATGGCAGATCTTCTGTGATCTACAGAAACCTTTCTTTGTTCAGGTGTTTTTGTATGTTACAGAATAAGCTGTTGATGGCAGATCTTCTGTGGTCTACAGAAACCTTTCTTTGTTCAGGTGTTTTGGTATGTAACAGAACAAGCCGTTGATGGCAGTTCTTCTGTGATCTACAGAAACCTTTCTTTGTTCAGGTGTTTTTGTATGTTACAGAACAAGCTGTTGATGGCAGATCTTCTGTGGTCTACAGAAACCTTTCTTTGTTCAGGTGTTTTGTAATGTTACAGAACAAGCTGTTGATGGCAGATCTTCTGTGGTCTACAGAAACCTTTCTTTGTTCAGGTGTTTTGGTATGTAACAGAACAAGCTGTTGATGGCAGATCTTCTATGGTCTACAGAAACCTTTCTTTGTTCAGGTGTTTTGGTATGTAACAGAACAAGCTGTTGATGGCAGATCTTCTGTGGTCTACAGAAACCTTTCTTTGTTCAGGTGTTTTGGTATGTAACAGAACAAGCTGTTAATGGCAGATCTTCTGTGATCCACAGAAACCTTTCTTTGTTCAGGTGTTTTGGTATGTAACAGAACAAGCTGTTGATAACAGATCTTCTGTGATCTACAGAAACCTTTCTTTGTTCAGGTGTTTTGGTATGTAACAGAACAAGCTGTTAATAGCAGATCTTCTGTGATCTACAGAAACCTTTCTATGTTCAGGTATTTTGGTATGTAACAGAACAAGCTGTTGATGGCAGATCTTCTGTGATGTACAGAAACCTTTCTTTGTTCAGGTGTTTTTGTATGTAACAAAACAAGCTGTTGATGTCAGATCTTCTGTGGTCTACAGAAACCTTTCTTTGTTCAGGTGTTTTTGTATGTTACAGAACAAGCTGTTGATGGCAGATATTCTGTGGTCTACAGAAACCTTTCTTTGTTCAGGTGTTTTGGTATGTAACGGAACAAACTGTTGATGGCAGATCTTCTGTGGTCTATAGAAACCTTTCTTTGTTCAGGTGTTTTGGTATGTAACAGAACAAGCTGTTGATGGCAGATCTTCTGTGGTCTATAGAAACCTTTCTTTGTTCAGGTGTTTTGGTATATTACAGAACAAGCTGTTGATGGCAGATCTTCTGTGGTCTACAGAAACCTTTCTTTGTTCAGGTGTTTTTGTATGTTACAGAACAAGCTGTTGATGGCAGATCTTTTATGGTCTACAGAAACCTTTCTTTGTTCAGGTGTTTTGGTATGTACCAGAACAAGCTGTTGATGGAAGATCTTCTGTGGTCTACAGAAACCTTTCTTTGTTCAGGTGTTTTTGTAAGTTACAGAACAAGCTGTTGATGGAAGATCTTCTGTGGTCTACAGAAACCTTTCTTTGTTCAGGTGTTTTTGTAAGTTACAGAACAAGCTGTTGATGGCAGATCTTCTGTGGTCTACAAAAACCTTTCTTTGTTCAGGTGTTTTTGTATGTTAGTGAACAAGCTGTTTATGGCAGATCTTCTGTGATCTACAGAAACCTTTCTTTGTTCAGGTGTTTTTGAATGATAGTCAACTAGCTGTTGATGGCAGATCTTCTGTGATCTACAGAAACCTTTCTATGTTCAGGTGTTTTGGTATGTAACAGAACAAGCTGTTGATGGCAGATCTTCTGTGGTCTACAGAAACCTTTCTTTGTTCAGATGTTTGGTATGTACCAGAACAAGCTGATGGCAGATCTTCTGTGATCTACAGAAACCTTTCTTTGTTCAGGTGTTTTGGTATGTAACAGAACAAGCTGTTGATGTCAGATCTTCTGTGGTGTACAGAAACCTTTCTTTGTTTAGGTGTTTTTGTATGTTACAGAACAAGCTGTTGATGGCAGATCTTCTATGGTCTACAGAAACCTTTCTTTGTTCAGGTGTTTTGGTATGTAACAGAACATGCTGTTGATGGCAGATCTTCTGTGGTCTACAGAACTATTTCTTTGTTCAGGTGGTTTTGTATTGTTACAGAACAAGCTGTTGATTGCAGATCTTCTTTGGTCTACAGAAACCTTTGTTTGTTCAGGTGTTTTTGTATGTTACAGAACAAGCTGTTGACGGCAGATCTTTTGTGGTCTACAGAAACCTTTCTTTGTTCAGGTGTTTTGGTATGTAACAGAACAAGCTGTTGATGGCAGATCTTCTGTGGTCTACAGAAACCTTTCTTTGTTCAGGTGTTTTTGTATGTTACAGAACAAGCTGTTGATGGCAGATCTTCTGTGATCTACAGAAACCTTTCTTTGTTCAGGTGTTTTGGTATGTAACAGAACAAGCTGTTAATGGCAGATCTTCTGTGGTCTACAGAAACCTTTCTTTGTTCAGGTGTTTTGGTATGTAACAGAACAAGCTGCTGATGGCAGATCTTCTGTGATCTACAGAAACCTTTCTTTGTTCAGGTGTTTTTGTATGTTACAGAATAAGCTGTTGATGGCAGATCTTCTGTGGTCTACAGAAACCTTTCTTTGTTCAGGTGTTTTTGTATGTTACAGAACAAGCTGTTGATGTCAGATCTTCTGTGGTCTACAGAAACCTTTCTTTGTTCAGGTGGTTTTGTAATGTTACAGAACAAGCTGTTGATGGCAGATCTTCTGTGGTCTAAAGAAACCTTTCTTTGTTCAGGTGTTTTTGTAATGATACAGAACAAGCTGTTGATGGCAGATCTTCTGTGGTCTACAGAAACCTTTCTTTGTTTAGGTGTTTTGGTATGTTAGTGAACAAGCTGTTAATGGCAGATCGTCTATGGTCTACAGAAACCTTTCTTTGTTCAGGTGTTTTTGTATGTTACAGAACAAGCTGTTGATGGCAGATTTTCTATGGTCTACAGAAACCTTTCTTTGTTCAGGTGTTTTTGTATGTTACAGAATAAGCTGTTGAAGGCAGATCTTCTGTGGTCTACAGAAACCTTTCTTTGTTCAGGTGTTTTTGTATGTTACATAATAAGCTGTTGAAGGCAGATCTTCTGTGGTCTACAGAAACCTTCTTTGTTCAGGTGTTTTTGTATGTTAGTGAACAAGCTGTTGATGGCAGATCTTCTGTGGTCTACAGAAACCTTTCTTTGTTCAGGTGTTTTGGTATGTTACAGAACAAGCTGTTGAAGGCAGATCTTCTGTGGTTTACAGAAACCTTTCTTTGTTCAGGTGTTTTGGTATGTAACAGAACAAGCTGTTGATGGCAGATCTTCTGTGGTCTACAGAAACCTTTCTTTGTTCAGGTGTTTTTGTATGTTACAGAACAAGCTGTTGATGGCAAATCTTCTGTGGTCTATGATGAACTCATACACATACTGTCCAGACAAAGGTCATGATATCTATTGTATGGACACTAATCCATCATTGAAACATTATATTTACTTAAAGAGATCTTTTAAGGTTTGACTGTGTAGTTGAATTTTATCTTTGTTACATTTACCCCACATTTCTCAGATGTTTTTAAATCTGTTCATCAGAAGAATTCTGGTTTTATCCGATCTAGTAATAAGTTGGTTCATTTTTTTTTTGTAAGGTCTAATTCTCCTTAACTATGTATTGCAGTAGGTTAACAGAAGTGTCAAAGAAATTGTGTTTATAACTAAGCATGGAGACTGAACAATTAACTTTTTCTTGATTATGGTCTATTTTTATATTATTTCAGCTACAAATATACTTCACAAAAGACACCAAATGTGAATTTTTAAATTTGTTTTCATTTCAAATCATGGTTATTAAAAGATACTGTAATATTTCAATACCTTAAAATGTAACTTTTCACAACAAATATAGCAGAATGGTAAATACATCAAAAACCACTTCAAAGCCACTATGATTATTTAACATGTTTAATATCAATTAAATAGAACTGATCTAGAAACAACATATCAATTCTTAAGAAAAATCTAAGAGATGATTATTTAAAGACAATTCAAAGAATTATTCAGTGATTTTTCATGCATTCTATACAAATGTGCACCTTTTTAGGAATATTCTCAAGTGATCTTTCAGATTTTAAAGAAATACATTTTTTTTTGTACATTTTTTTTTCTTCAAAATCCAGTACATGTTAACATGCCAAAGTAAATGTAAACAAAACCTTAAAAAAAAATCTTATGACAGCATACATTTACTGTTGCTTGACCTTAAATATTCTACATGTTCTATACCATGAATACAGTTATTCAAATGAGTCCTGCAAGGTAACATTGTGTAAAAGCCTAAAATTTATTCTCAAGTGATCTTTCAGATTTTAAAGAAATACATTTTTTTTTCTTCAAAATCCAGTACATGTTAACATGCCAAAGTAAATGTAAACAAAACCTTAATAAAAAATCTTATGACAGCATACATTTACTGTTGCTTGACCTTAAATATTCTACATGTTCTATACCATGAATACAGTTATTCAAATGAGTCCTGCAAGGTAACATTGTGTAAAAGCCTAAAATTTATAAGAAGTCAATTGAAATAATAGTTTCAGCACAATTACTAAGTATTATTTGTTTATTATCCTATGCATAATGCATCAAAAAAAAATTCATGTAGCATTTATTGGACCATGCAATATGTATCTTACATTTTAATAAGACTTTGGTACAACTTATATATAAAAGAAATAATGAATGATTGACAAAAGTTTGTATTTTATAATTTGTTATTAGGTATATGTAGTAAATTTTAAAAACAAGACTCCTTTACCTATTTGACTTTTCAGGTCTTTGGATAGTCTTCCTCTAGTTGTAAAAAGGATTTCAATTCACCTATATTTTGTTCATTTCTGAAGACAAAACATTCTTATAAAAAATGCGGACTTTTTATGGGGGAGGGAAGGGGTAATAAATAGTAAATAAATAAGAATAAGTAACTTTACACCCCTATAAATTCTTAGATGGAGAAAATATCCTACTCTCCTATGATCCAGGCATCTCCACTCTTTGAGAGGCTCTCCCAGGGTAACGATTCTTACTTGGTAGAAGTATTGTTAACTTTCTCAATAGTTTATTTGCCAATATATCCATTTGATTCTGTTTTTAACTTTTAACCAGTTTATTTATTAAACTATTTTTAACTGGCGGTCCAAGAGTAAATACAAGGGAGGTATCAATGCATATGTATGAAAGGCCGTTTATGTCAAAAACTTGATAAAGTAACAAGTTAACATTTAACGCCATAAAACCACAATTAATGCCATAAATACAGTTTTAACTTGTTTCAACGGGTTAAGAAATCAATATATTTAACGTGTTAAACTTTGAATTGATTAAGTGTGAGTTCTAACCTGTAAGTGAAAAAAGACATTTATCGGGATAAAATGCCTGTGGCACTTGCCATATGTCATAAACAAGAGTGCACACGCTGAAATGTCTCGCCTGATTTACTGATCACTGATTTTATATTGATAGTCCTAAATAAAAAGTTTTACTACAAGTATCACATATATGTTCAAAGAAAATGAGGTCAAGGTCAGAAAAACCGTCAGATAATCCAAACCGAAATTCATTTACACCTTACAATCAAATCATTCCATTCCATAGTTGACCTATATTGCTTATAGTTTACAAGAAACAGATTAAACCATGAAATATGTATATTGACCAATGAACCAAGAGAATGAGGTCAAGGTCAGATGAACCCTGCCAGACAGACATGTACACCTTACAATCATTCTATGCATCAAATATACTGCATAACATAAGGCATCTATATACAATTAAAGTATGAAGCATCCAGGTCTTCTACCTTCTGAAATATTAAGCTTTTACTTAGTTAGTTAACGCCGTCGCTGTTGCCGCAACCACCACAGCCCCATCACTATCTCTCTCTTTCTGCGACTTCTTCAACAGAAATCACATTTAACTCCTTTAATTCAACACTATAATTTACATTATTTTAAAACTTTGCTTAAAGTGAAACTTCTATATATCATTTTTATCTTTTAAGGAGTTTTATCTACATTTTGTCCCATTGAATCTTCTTTTAACACATTCTATCTTCTTTTAACACGTTAATTATTGTTTTAAAGCGATTGTAGTTTAGAGCTTAACGTGTTAAATAATCAATTAACATGTTAAAATACTGTTTTAATGCGTTCAAACTGTATTTATTGCGTTAAGTATGATTTTATTGAGTTCAATATTTATTAAGGCATTACTTTATCAGGTTTTTGACATGAACACCCTTTCAAACATGTATATGAGACAACAAAAAACACATTGGAGACTAACTGACACTGTCGTAAAGACATAGGAGAGATTCAAGATTGCATTATTCTATTCTATTTTATAGTGCAGAAGCCTTCAAATTCAAATCCTCATTGAAAAGCACTGTTATTTCAGAGCAGCCTTTTCTGGCTTGTCTCTTAAATAATAAATTACTTTAACACAGTAATCTCAATTTGTCTCACGTGTAAAAACATTGGAATGAGGAGCGAAGCGAGAGTAAGTCCTACCTGCAGGGAAGTGGCAGTCGGGGCGGGAACTGGGGAGGTAGTAAAAAAGGATATGCTGGAAAAAAATCATGACCGATTTTCGTATAGGAGTACGGGAGAGGGGAGTGTGAGTAGGGGGAGAGAATTTGGAGTAGGGGGGGAATTAAGGTGATCAAGGACACCCTATACACACCCTCAATGAACCAACGGTGAATGATGTTTTTTCCTTCCATTTTCACTCTGATTTAGTTTAGTAAAGCCGAAGCTAAGACTACAAAAAAAAATCCTTGACTTGACACATCATGATCTTTCATTATCTAGTCTAAGGGAGATAATATTTACCGCCAAAACTATTTTTTTAATGATCTATCTCAAGGATTTGTATAGTGAGACACTATACAAATCCTTGTCTATCTGTACTAAGGGAGCTACCTTCTTCTTCTATTGCATGGATATCCTTCCATTCATGGAACACCACATACAGCTGTGTATGTGTATTGAAATGTGTCACACAATTCTAAAATTTATTTATACCAGAGACATGTCTCTGTTTATACTAATAAATTTAAAATCTAAAAGGACACTTTTAAACAGTATAAATAGGGGAAATTAATTTTAAAATTCATATATACGAATAAATTTAAAATCTAAGAGGATACTTTTATACAGTAAAAGTTAAGCGGGAATAAACTTAAAATCTAAAAGGCTACTTTATACAGTATAAGTTAAGCGGGAAGAATACCCTGTCTCTCCCTGTTTATCTGTCTATATACATACATACAAAAATTTGGCAAAGCACTGTTCAGTAGCCACATTATATACAATGTCAGTTTATGACCATCTCCTTGTATCCTATATATCTGAGTTATTACTTTAAAAGTCTGATTCTATGTGTATGAAGTTTATAACATAGACTTGCCGAAAGATTATGGATATTGATAATGTCCTCCTTCTTGAATAATGCACAGAAGTGGCTACAGTCGATTACAAGCTGTACAATATCTTGTTTCTTTGAGAAAGTGTTTTTCCAAGTTTGTGGCCCAATGATGTTTATTGTATACATTTTCAGTTCTTGAAAAGCTTCTTTTCTTTGCCTAAATAGAGCCGGACAGTCTAGCAAGAAATGAATCTCATCTTCATCGCTCAATCCACAGCATTTACAAGTAGGTGCTTCCTTTCCTCCAGAATATTTATATTTTAGACTTTGTAAGAGATATGTTCCAGTAATTAATCGCGCTTTTACAGTGCCTTTCTTTATATCTGAGATAGTTGAATTTAGACTGCTCCAGGATGGGTGAGTGGATCCAAAGGTTAGGCAGTTTTGACTTAAATGTTTTAAGGTAGATTTTTGTGATATATCAGATTTTAATTTTTGTGTCCAGAACTCTCGGATAGATGATTTGACTGTAGATTTCCACGATAGCTTAGTGGGCAAGCGTTGTTGGAGAGCAGTACGTTATCTCTGGTAATTGATATATTGATAGAAGCGATTGGATCCTGTTAAAGAAGCTTGTTGGATTTTGCATATTCATGAGGATTTGACGCTCAGAGAGATCCCTAATTGTACTGTTTTCGCATGAAAGTATATTATGGAGGAATGTCAGTTGCCTTTTGTGTATTTCTGCCTCAAGGGGCAATGCTCCGATAAGTAATAATACTGCACAGTTTGCTGTCCTGATAGGTAGAGATTGGAAGCTTTTCAAGTTCTTTAAATGAAATATATTTAATTTGTCCATCTGGGAATTGTTTAGTGGTAAAATTTCCAATCCATAAATCAGTCTTGGTAAAACATAGCACTGGTAGATTTTATAAGATGTTGCCGGGTTTAATCCATTAGTTCCATGTACTCCGGTTTTAATAAGAGAATAAAGTGTTCTCCTGGCCCCGTATTCACAAAACTATCGTAACGTTACGACTGTCGTAAGGTAAGTTTTACGATATCGTAAATTGCAACTTGTATTCACAAAAGAAACTTACGATGCGATGTGTTGTAAATATTGTAATAAACTTACGACTGCTCGATGCCTGTCGTAACTGTCACTCGTGATCGTAAAAATGGAGGCAGCGCTAATATAAGAGAAAAACGAACGATTCATTAGACGAACAAGAGTATTTTTTAATAGTTCTTATCCCTATGAAAGCCCGATGATTTCCTATTTATAGATGCAGACTTCAAAGGCATAAAGTTGTAATTATGAGTATGTCTCTATGATGTTGGAAGTACATCTTAAACAGAGAACAACTTGATATATGCTAATATCGGTTTGAAACATTCTTAAACATCCAAGTAGATGTAATGGGGAGCTGGATATTCCCAAAAGAGAAGTACCCCGGCATAATATTGTTTTCCGTCTTGAATGATTCGCGTAAATAAACAAACTACAGACAGATATCGGAAAAATACAATGGCAAGCTCCATGTTTTGGTAAGAGAAACCCAAAAAATAATTCGGACTAAAAACAATATAGAGGGTGCACAATGGCATTATATGTTAAAGATTCTGAGAGTTACAAATGGGCTCTATGTACATTTGCATTCCCAAAATTTAACCCAAACCCAAACATTCTTTCAAAATTCTATCAAGCTGTTAAGGAGCAGTTGCTGATACAAATGGTGGACAGAATGACAAATAAACAAACAAACAAACAGACGAACCAACGAACGAACGAACAGACTCCCGTGTAAACTACTAGCCACAAAACCAGGTTCAACCCACCATTTTTTCTTAAAATGTCCTGTACCAAGTCAGGAAAATGGCCATTGTTATATTATAGTTCGTTTCTGTGTGTGTTGCATTTTAGTGTTGTGTTTCTGTTGTGTCGTTGTTCTCCTCTTATATTTGATGTGTTTCCCTCAGTTTTAGTTTGTAACCCGGATTTGTTTTTTTCTCAATCGATTTATGAATTTCGAATAGCGGTATACTTCTGCTGCCTTTATTTAACAACGAGGGAATAGTTATCTGACTACTTCGTTTTGTCGTATAAATGAGCCCATACAGTTGTCAAACTGGAAAAATTAACTGTTATCTACAAAGTTAACACATAAGGGAAATAAAAGAAAAATAATAAGTTATCATGAAAATAACTGTTAGTGCACGAATATAAATAAATAAGAGCTCTAGTAACAGGATAAAATTATATTGTTTATTTCTTTTTAATCTTGTTCAAATACTTTAACCATAGAATCTTAAGATGGGTATAACTGAATTCTTTTTTGTTCGTCATATGGTAAATACATTCAGAGTTAAGAATGTCATTGGTAAGGCAAAATAATAATTAAAAAGTAACTACTACGACCAATTTATGAATATTTACTAATTAGTCCTAGGTACCAAGTGTCACGGCCTGTCCCAAGTCAGGAGCGTGTAATTCAGCAGATTTCGTTTGTTATGTATAAACTCATCATAGATAGCAGGATTTAAATTTTGAATGCCAGATGCTGTTCTCGTATTCAAAAGACTCATCAGTGACACCGGAATTAACAAAAAAAAATCAAAAATCAAATAGAGTACGATGTATGAATAGCATCGAAGACCCAATATCCAGAAAAGTTTGGCCAAATACAGCTAGGGTAATCTATATTCTAGGGTAGAAAATCAGTAGTATTTCGAAATGTTCAAAGTTTTGTAAACTTCTTATTTATGATACTTCATTAATTTTTTTTTTACATAAACCAGGTAGTTAGTTTTCTTGTTTAAATTGTTTTACATTTGTCATTTTGAGGCCTTTCGTAGCTTGTTTGCTTATGCGGTATGGGTTTTCTCATGTTGATGACCACACGGTGACATATAGTTGCTAACTTCTATTGTTTATCTGATTGTCTTTTTTTTTCCTTCTTTTTTTTTGCCATGGCGTTGTCAGTTTATATTCGATTTATGAGTTTAAGTGTCCCTCTGGTATCTTTCGCTCCTTTTTTTCTACCGGTCATTCAACACAGAGCTTTTGCTCACACCAGACAGTAAGCTATAAAGGGCCCCCCAAAAATTACTAGTGTAAAACCATTCAAACGAGAAAACCAACGGTCTAATCTATATAAAAAACACTTATGAACCACATCAACAAACGACTACTGAACATCAGGTTCTTGTTTTGTAAACATTTAACTTCTTATTAATGATAGTTCATGTGTCAAAACCCAAATATTATATTTGTTTTTCGTTTTATTTACTTTACTTGTGCATACATACTTATATTTCCTATTCAATTTATATATTTTTATCTATTTTTATTTACTTTATTTAATTTTTTTTTACGTTATCACATCTAATATTTTGTATTTTGACTTCTCTAGTCTTTGTACTTGCATGGTTTTATGAGAATAAATGTATCTATCTATCTAATTTATTGTTTTTAACATAAACCAGGTCGTTCGTTTTCTTGTTTAAATTGTCACTTTACATTTGTCATTTCGGGGCCTTTCATAGCTTGCTTGCTTATGTGGTATAGGTTTTGCTCATATTTGATGACCGCACGATGACTCATAGTTGCTAACTTTTACCGGTCATTTGTTCTCTGGTGGAGAGTTGTCTCATTTGCAATCGTACTACATCTTCTAATTTTGATATAGACAACCCTATCAAAAATTATGCTTAAGATTGGACTTATAACTTTTGGGTTTGGGCGTTCCTGGTGGGGGTAAATCGACAGAAAAGCATTAATCTTCAAACATTTACAATATACGCATTATCAGTTCTCAAAATTAATTAAAGTAGAGAAAGCATATACACATTTTCCTCTTGTTAAATTTTAATTCTTATTTGATTTACGTAATTTGATTACAAATTTCCTGTTTTTCAAGCCAGCGACAAATATCACATTAATGGTACATGTACGTGTAGTATATTAAATTGTTACAAACAGAAAAATATTTGAAATAATTTAGTAGTTTGGCATAAATGGTTCTTATTTATTATATTTATAAGACAAAGTGTGATGAGCATTGTACTAAATTATAAATGGATTTCAAATCGGGCACTTGCTGAACAAAATCCTCCTCTGTTACGTAAAATGATTGTTCTGTAGATTTACGACATTAGCAACTGTGGGAAACTTACAACAGTACTACGACAACGTTGGAGAATACAAATTACGACATGTCTTATGCATGTCGTATATTTACGATAAATAATTACGATACAACATGTTGTATCGTATCTTTAGTGAATACGGGGCCTGGCTATGTTCATTCTATATCATCAATATTAAGGTTGTTTCTTTTAGTTCTGATCTTATGATTCCCAGACGGGTTGTTTCTTTGGAAGGATATATGGTGGTGTTGTCAAATGTCCAACTTAGTGTTGATCTATCCATTTTTGCGGATTTATTGAGAATGACAGCTTTAGTTTTTTCAGGGTGCAGCGTTACCCGGTCCTGTTTAGAATGCCAGATAGCGGTAGATACCATTGTTTGAAGTTCTGACGGGTCGCTTCTCAAGAAAGCAATATCGTCTGCACATGTTGGGCAGCCTACGTAGGTTGTTCCAATTTTTAATCCGATATTATGTGTTTTTATGTCCTCAAGGAGGTCATTCACATACATTTTATATAGAAAGGGTGACAGTACTGCTCCTTGTCTTACTCCTTGTTTGATGCCAAAAGAGTGGCCGAGGATACCTTTCCGTTTGACTTTTGATGTTAGACCCGAATAGAAATCTTTGATAACTGTCCATAATGAGCTATTTGGAATATTTTCATAGAATTTGTCCATCATTATAATGTGGTCCACTACACCAAACGCTTTTTTACTATCTACTGTCATGAGAAATAATGAATCTAATGTTGTATGTTTGGATTCAGCTCGCGCTTCATTGATGATAAAAGCGGCCATTAGCATGCAAAGTCCCTCTGTAAAGCCAAATTGGAGAGTAGAAAGCAAGAAGATTTTGGAAAGACATGGGAGGATGGAACTTTCAAAGAGCTTGGCTACCATATTATTCTTATGGGGTGGGGGGGGCTTGGATGAAATTTGAAAAAAAAGGCAGGACCGAATAGAGTGAAAAATAAAAAGGCAGGACAGAGATTACAACTAAAAAAAAAGGCAGGACAAAATTTTTCAGCCTAGCCCCCCCCCCCCCCCCCTAAAAATCAAATGGTAGCTCCCTAATAGTCCCAAGGATATATATGCAAAATTTAATTGTAAAGATGCCGATTTCGATTTTTTAACGTAAACCCCTGCCAGACAGACATATTTATATATAATCTGACTGAAAGAAACATAATTACGAAAATTGACTAATCTGGGACATAATATACTGACTTTACGTACGGTGACCTATAGTTGTTAATTTCTGTGTCATTTGGTCTCTTGTGGAGAGTTGTCTTATTGGCAATCATACCACATCTTCTTTTTTATATTTAGTATAATAGTCCCAGGACTAATTGCCCAATTAATGAAGCAGAAAAATCATTTAGGCCAAGGTCAGATGAACTCAGACATATATACCATGCAATCCTTCCATACAACAAATATGGTTGACCTATTGCATATAGTACCTGAGAAATGAGCCTCTCCGTGGGGTTTTTGATTACGTGATTACTTGGCCGTTTTTATAGTGATTATTTGATTACCAGACCAAACATTTCATGATTATTTGATTATTTGATAATCTAGGACTGTATTTTTGATTATTTGATTATCTTGTTTAAAAAAATAATTAATTATTATGTGATTATATTGGCAAAACATTTGTGATTATGTGATTACTTGGACACCCCCATGAGGGGCCTCAGAAATACTGTTGTCTGCTCTATGGTCGGGTTGTTGTCTCTTTGACACATTCCCCATTTCCATTCTCAATTTTATAACCATAACAAACTAAAAATCAAAGTACTGAAGTACTGTACATCGGATGACCGCAAGATCTTGTGGATTGTCAAAAGCACTTGTCACAGAAAAAAATCACATCTCTATACCTGAAACTGAGGTTAATGTACAGAGATATTTTTTTTCTGAGACAAGTTCGTGCGTGGATGATGAATAAATGACAGGAAATTCAACCTCACCGTAATAGCTATTATATTGTAGTGATACAAATCAGTATACACTGCCGGTTTGTTGTTATATATTATATTAATATAACAGTTACATGTATATATAATTTTCATCCATTTGTATATCATTCTATTCTACTATTCTAATTAGAGTGCAGTGCAAGTGCATGGTGGACACTCTTCTGTAAAAAATCGATTTTTCTAAAAGATTGGATATGAGTCGGCATTCATATTTTCCCGGAAAAAACAATCTTCCATGCAGAGTTACCGGTCCTTGCCGGGATTGTCGCAAAATGTTCTTGAGATATTCTTCCGCATGCTTTACCATATCAATGATTTTTTACTTACATATATATATATCTAACGACAAAACATTTTCATATTATTAATTTATGTTCTAAACAAAAATATTGTTATCAATTTCATTGAAGAGATGTATTTATAACAAACGATAAGGAATGTTATTTTGCACTCGTTAATATCCGCGTATTTATCATGTTTATAGATCGGTTACAAACCCAAAACGAAAGTTACGTAATGGAAATCTAGGCGATAGCAATACATCGGAATGCCCTCACGGTCATCGCGATGTAATGAACCATGAAAATGTCATGATCAGATGAACCCTGCTAGACACACATGTGCACCTTAATTACTATCATTCAATACACCAAAAATAGATGACCAATACTGAGCTATGAAATAGTATCCAATAATGGGCAAAACCATGAAATTGTAACATTGACTCATGAACCATGAAAATGGGGTCAAGTTAAGATGAAACCTGACAGACAGACATGAACACCTTACAATCATTAGATACACCAATATATAGTTTATCCAAATGCTAATAGCATCTGAGAAACAGACCAAACCATAAAAACTTAACATTGGCCAATGAACCATGAAAATGAGGTCAAAGTCAGATGAGACCTTATAATCATTCCATACACCAAAACTTAGTTCACCTATTGCTTGAGGTATCCGAGATACGGACTTGAACAAAAACTTAATCTAGATCAATGATCCATGAAATGAGGTCGAGGTCAGGTGAACCCTGTCTGACGGACAAAGTATTTTACATGGAAAAAACATTAAACATTTTTTTAGCAGTCGCTGAACCATGAAAATGAGGTCAAGGACAATGGACATATGACAGACGGAAACTTCGTAGCATAAGACATCTGCATAAAATGTATAAAGAATCCAGGTATTCTTCCTTATGAAATATAAAGCTTTATAAAAACAGTTTAAGCCGCCGCTCGGCGATGTCGCCGGATAACAACTTCCCTATATATATATAAACCTCGCATTCTGCGACTTTCGTCGCAGGCGAGACAATAAAAACAGTAAAAATAGAAACTGATCTTAACAAGGATACAATTAATCATAAAAATTATGCTACCGTCAAGCTGATGACAAATACTTTATACTTAGGAGTCGACCATTTGATATTCTAAGAAGGAGGGGAGGAGGATTTTGAAAATGAATATTCTAGCCTGGTAAGAACTGAATAATTATAATCTTACCGTGCCAAGACAAGATGGACAAATATTCTGCAACGTAAAATACAGCCATTTGCAGGAATTGATTGTGAATAAAATCGAAAACAAATGTCAAAGCAAAAAAAATAAGCGTGACTCAAAAAAATGTAAAAATTAGTATTTCGTCAAAAAATCTCCTGATCCTCTAAAAAAAATCACATGGTCGTCCCCTCCCTTAATCTTAGATCTACCGGAGAGAGGATTTTAATAGTCATCGATCAGATTTCAAATCATGAAATACTCTGCAGTGAAAAAAATATTTCCACCATCATTCAAGGCAGGGCGCTTTGGGTATGGACCTACTTTTTTCTTTTCCTTCTTCTCCGATACCGTAGTTAAACTCACACATGACTACTCAATACGTTGTATGTGCGTAGGAGCGGGAAAACATAATGTCTATAACCAAATAAACAATAAGAAAAAAGTCCAAAAATAAGATGCATGCTGTACATGAGGTCTGAGATTACTATAACACAGTGTGGAATAGTTATATTAGCAGTGCTGCAAATAAGTGCATAGCTTTAACATTTGTATGTTTGTGTCTATTAATATGTTACTAGTATCATGTTAGCATGCTAGTCCATTCTCAATTTTAGTGTATATAATGTGTTTATGACTAATCTCTGTCCTATGTTTTGTCCGGGCAATGTCGGTGTAATTGTACTGTCTATGTTAAACCTGTCCGTCTTTCAATAAAGCGTTTTGTATTTGTTTTTGTATTTTTATGGCGAAAATACAATTTACTTTAAGATCTGGTCTTAGTCTTAATCATCTGGTCAACGTCTGGTGGTCATTTTTTGCCGTTGGACTTGCTGGGACACCAAAAAGTACATAAAAAGGTCGTGAGACTTAAATTCCTGGTAGCAAACTCGGACTGGCTGATCTGTGATCAGAAAATGAACTTTACAGCAATATTTTTTTAGACGCGTTGTACTAACACATATATCAAATCTATCAAATCAGTCTTGCTTTAATAGTGCTTTGGGGTATTTTTTACCTCTTTGAAGACCAACGAGGATGAACTACAACATACAAAACAACTATTGTTCTTTTATATTTCAACAATTATACATCTGTTGTAAACAGAAACTAAACATGCAATCGAAATGAAATAGTAAACTATTTCTATTATCATTTGTACCAACATGTACGGAAGTGATTTTACAAATCTGAATTAATCTGAAACTCTCTTTTCCTTTTGCCTTTGACCTTGCATTGTAAATAGATAAAAGGAAATCAAACAATGCCCGTCTACTAAATCTTAATGTAATCAAAATTGCTCTTACATTTTCTGTTTCCTTATACAACCACGCGAATCAATTAACAATTCAAAAATAATTGCATTATACTTAATAAGTCCACAGAACATGAGTACATGTATTACACAAACATTCACAGAACATGAGCACATGTATTACACAAACATATATAGACAATTAAACGTTTAATCCCGCTGCAAATGTTTGCACCTGTCCTAAGTCAGGAATCTGATTACAGTAGTTGTCGTCTGTTTATGTAGTTCATACGTGTTTCTCGTTTTTATATAGATTAGACCGTTGGTTTTTCCGTTTGATTGGTTTTACACTAGTAATTTTTTGGGGCCCTTTATAGCTTGCTGTTCGGTGTGAGCCAATGCTCCGTGTTGAAGGCCGTACCTTGACCTATAATGGTTTACTTTTTTAAATTGTAACTTGGATGGAGAGTTGTCTCATTGGCACTCACACCACATCTTCCTATATCTAATAACTGTTTAGCGTCTTTAAATATCAGCTGTATTTGTACGAGGCTAAGAAACAGGTGTAATGCGAGCTTCAGCGAGCTATTACTCCTGTTTCGAGAGTACATTTTATTAAAGAAATCGACTTGACTTCAATCGCGGACCGCAACGAGGACCCCAAATTGAACTGTGATGTAAACAATAATTTGACATAACCGTTCGCTCGCAACAGAAGCAGGATACCAGGAGACTATATACGTCTTGTATACGTATGTCGCTTCGTGTTATCTGTACACCTGTATTAGTATAGTAGAAAGGTTGATTGCAGAATAAATGCCAGTTTCTGTAAGGAGGTATTGCATTGCATGTCTCAGAACCATATATGTATATTTAAATCGAGTTTTAATCGAAACGAAACATGCAAGCATTTAAGACAAAAGAGACAGTAAGCTTGACAGATTCTTCCTTAAAAATCTCAACATATGCAAGGGGCCATGCAAATTATAGAAAATAAAAAATATACTGAATAAGATAAGGTTGTATTATCATTCGACTCTCTAAAGGATTATACTGATTTCAACAAGAAAACTAAACAGTATATACTCGTATTAACATCATGTATTAACGTACTTTGGTTACCATGTCGTGTATGTTCATAATCTTACTTACTACGGACATATCAGCATTTTATTTTTTTTCCTTGGGGGTGGGGTGGGGGGAGGGTAACATCGTCATCGACATCATCACTTTTTTAAAGGACAAGTACATGTGTAATAATTTTAATGAGTGTTTTATAGTAGAGTCATACAATATTCCTTAATTATCATGTTTTGATGTGCGTACAATTGGCCGATTGGTAAATGTGTAACACATGAAAATCAGCAAATCGGGAAAAATAGAAGATTGGCGTAAGCGCTCCAATATATTGATTGACTGATATTCTGTAATAACAAATAACGCGAATTGATCACGTTTATTAAAGGAATACAGATCATCCTTCTATTGGACTGCAAAAAACGCCATTAAACGAAGTAGCGTATAGCTTCACTTGAGGAAATGAGGCAACTGTCTCACATATTTTTTTACGAGAAAAAAAGGAAGAGAAACCAAAAGGTAATATGTAAAACGTGCATTTTATAGTATAGGGTCAATATGGTTCCATACATTTGGCTTGTTTTCCATTTACAAAAATATTCCTCATTCTATACTTAAAGACAGATTAAAGGAAATAGTCAAATTTTTTTGTTTCCTTAAAAGGCTAATGTAGATATAAATATTTGGTATTGAAGAGACAAATCATACTGTGTAAGAAACCACCCCGATTCAAACAAGAAATTCTGTGAATATGAGGATACTCGAATTTTTTTATTGACAGTATTTGTTACATTTCGTTATTAAGTTTTTCACCAGACAGTTTGTATTCCTATGGATACCAACTGTACTCCTTTTCTTACTACTTGTCCACTGCATTTATTCATGTGATGCACACTTCATATAAGGGCTTAGTCCAGAAAAATGAAAAGAAGCTGCACGATTCTCTAAATGTGATAAGGATGAATATAACAGCTATAACAACTATAAAGGCCACCGTACTGCCATCAACATTGATATGATATTCCAAGGATTGCATTGCTCTCCTTGGTATAGAGTTGCTGCTCACAAGGACGCTGCTGAACCAAGGGTAAAATTGTAAGTCATCACTGAAAATTTTACTGACGCCATCTTGATTTGGTAGGCTGTTATGGAATATTTGTTTCTCAGAGGGTCAAGGATATGTTTAACCTTTCGTAACCACAATCTTTTCCTCCTTTTCTAATTTATGGCATCATCAGATAAAACTTATAACCGGAATTCTACCTTCAACGAGCAATAGAATGAGAGCAATGAATATACCCTGGAACTGCTTACACTTCCGGAGCATTTAGTCAAGTTCACAAACGGTTTTAGATGGGTTCGTGATGATTAATCATTCATTCTCTTTGTAGTGTTTTGGGACTATCAATTGTTTGTTTTTCTACGACTTATGATTTTTATTGCCCTCTATAAGTATCATCTACTAGTTCATTAATTTTCACCTTCTATAAAAATTATCTTGTTTTCTTCTGCTGTTTTATCATAAATCAGGCCGTTGGTTGTCTCGTTTGCATTGTTTTACGTTTTGTCGTGTCTGGGCCTTTTATTTTCTCATTGACGGTTGCCGTACGGTGACCTATAGTAGTTAACGTCCTCGTCATTTGGTCTCTATTGAATAGTTGTCTCATTGGCAAACATACCTTAAAATTGAGAATGGAAACGGGGAATATGTCAAAGAGACAACAACCCGACCAAAGAGCACACAACAGCCGAAGGCCACCAATGGGTCTTCAACGCAGCGAGAAAATCCCGCACCCGGAGGTGGTCCTCAGCTGGCCCCTAGATAAAATTGTGTACTAGTTCAGTGAAAATGGACGTCACCCTAAACTCCAAAACATATTAATGAACTAAAATTTAAAAACATACAAGACTAACAAAGGCTAGAGGCTCCTGACTTGGGACAGGCGCAAAAATGCATCGGGGTTAAATATGTTTTGTGAGATCTCAACCCTTCCCCTTTACCTCTAGCCAATGTAGAATAAAGAAACACATATAGCAATACGCACAGTTAAAAATATCTACTTATTTCTATATACAAGAGTTGACTGAGTGACCTATAGTTGCTTACATCTACGTTGTTTGGACTCTAGTGGATACGTATCTCATTGACAATCATCCCACATCTCCTTATTTTTATATAGGGTATAACATATGTCACCCTGATTTCTTCCATCCGGCAGTAAAATTAACCCATGTCGTTTTGCCTATATTCGAGATCTGGGACTATTATACTTTAGTTTGGTCACTATATTATGTCCCAGGCGAGACATACGCTTTCATACACAGACATGTCCGGTCAGAATGACTGTGGAGGTCAAATCCAATGCAATGCCATGTTCTTTGTATTCTTTGGTAGTTCTTAGGTTGTCTGCTGTAGGGCAAGCCAATAGTGTTGCATCTATCCAATGTACTCTTTGTCCAGTGGAAGTCAAAATTTCCCGTAAATCCCACCCTTCCGGCCCTGGTTTAAACATTTTGCAGAATCTACCAACAGGATTCATTGTTGAGCTGTTCTTTTTTTGAATATCAAATATGCCCAAAATAATTGATACTAGCCATTAATCAAGCAACAATCATTCAAGTAATCCTATTTGAAATTTGCCTTCTTGCATCTTTGAATACAGAAAACTCCATTTTGAAACGGGTTTCTCTCTTTTTACAATCTATTCACAAGCGGAACTTTGGTCCTTAATCCACGTTGAGGATAAATAAGTTCAAGTTAGGCCATTGAAATAATTTATTGAATTGCACTAATCTTTCAATTGTATATTGGTTCCCAATTTCCGTGCATTGTGCATTTCAAATAATAAATCAATTCTCTGATATTTCATAAACAGCGATAATATATACTATATGCATAAAGAAACACTTTGGAAAGCTTGGAGATTTGTTTTCAGATGTACTCAAAAGACCTCAAGAAAGATTTTTAGTTGAATTACTTTTTATTTGTATACTTTGCACACTATATATTACCGAGCTTTTGCAATGAGCACAAACAAGAATCTATAGATCAAGTTACACACTGAAAGTAGAGCTCTTGGGGTCCAGAAAGATGTGTCCGTAATGAACTACATATGTAATCCATTTTAAACAGTACTTAATAAAAATTTGAGGATCGCGAAGTATTATTGCCTTTTCAGATTACATTAAACAGTCATAGTCCGATTCTATTCAATACGAAACGTACTTCTCTTAAAATCCCAACGGAAACATGTTTCCTTTTGATATTTTACAATCAATTTCGAATCATCAAAACAGCTTACGAGATCCATTATCCAACACTTGACAATTCATTGTAAAATGCAAATTTTGGAAAATCGATTCTTCTCCGATAAGTTTGATCTTAATTGTTAATAAATATGCACACTAGCATCTTTGTTTTGTTTCCACTATGTCAACTAAATATAAAAGATATGGATACAGAAAATATAAATGGTTGTTCTCTTCATATCCTACTTGTACCCTTTTTAATAGTGAGTTTCAAGCCAATAAAATTAATGTGGGTACCAAAATAACCTTTACTCTGTTTTTAAATACTTGTTGACCGGTGTAAAGATTTGTAAGTTGAAAGCTAAGATTAAAAAAAAAAATAATGAGAATCACTTAAACATCCTACCAAGTATCACAACAGTAGACTGAAGAGGTTTCAGTATGTAACGCGATGAAAATTTTATCACGTCATATATACTAACTGAAGTGATCTATTACTTTAATTCTATTCACATGTTTAGTACTCTTTTTGTTCCCTCCAAAGTGCAAGAACACATTTGGAGTAGGGTGGATCGGTAGGTATGTAAGGACTTTGTCAGTAGATCAGTGGGTTTAGCTTCGATATTCTTTATCACGGCATAGTTATATTGTTTATAATTGTGTTACTTGTACTTGTGTTTTAGTTATATACTATATATATATACCGTCTATATGTTATATCTAAATACTATAATATAAAATCAAGATGTGGTATGATTGCCAATGAGACAACTCTCCACCAGAGACCAAATGACATAGAAGTTAACAACTATAGGTCACCATACGGCCTTCAACAATGGGCAAAACCCATACCGCATAGTAACCTGGGACAGTGGTGCAACAGTATAAAATAGAAAACTAGAGGCTCTCAATAGCCTGTGTCGCTCACCTGATTCTACTTTGGTTTTGGAAATCATGTAAAAATAGATTAAAATCATAACAGATACCCTAATAATGATTGAGTTTTAGTTTTGGTTTAATATTGGCCCCGTAATTTAATCAAAAGCAGAAGATTTTTGTAAAGTTTACAGAAATTACCAATAAACTCATTGAAATTGTAGAAAATGACTTTATAAGGACAATGACAAATAAGCTACAAAGTAACAACACTAGGTCAGCACCTCAACAGAAACATTCATACCATGTTTGGTTTCAATCCATTAAGCGGTTTTCTAGAAGAAGACATTTGTATATATTTCCCATAGGGTCCTTTGTTAAACTAAGTCCCCCGTTGGCAGCCATCTTGGTTGATGGATTTGCTACAAAGTAACAACACTTGGTCAGCACCTCATAAGGAACATTCATGCCATGTTTGGTTTCATTCCATTCAGTGGTTTTTCAAAAGAAGACTTTTGTATGTATTTCACGTAGGGTCCTTTGTTAAACTAAGTTCCCCGCTTGCAACCATCTTGGATGATTGATTGGCTACAAAGTAACAACACTTGGTCAGCACCTCATAAGGAACATTCATGCCATTTTTGGTTTCATTCCATTCAGTGGTTCTCTAAAAGAAGACATTTGTATGTATTGTCCATAGGGTCCTATGTAAAACGAAGTCCCCCGCTGACGACCATCTTGGATGATGGATCGGCTACAAAGTAACAACACTTGGTCAGCACCTCATAAGGAACATTCATGCCATGTTTGGTTTCATTCCATTCAGTGGTTCTCTAAAAGAAGACATTTGTATGTATTGTCCATAGGGTCCCATGTTAAACGAAGTCCCCCGCTGGCGGCCATCTTGGATGATGGATCGGCTACAAAGTAACCACACTCCATATCTGGTAAAAATAGACTTTTCTGAAACTTACAATCAGATTGGAATACAGATCATGTGTCCACGCTTCGCTTACAATGATCTCTACTTTCTGTTTAAGGGATACTTCCGGATCCTTTGGCTTAGTCGTATTGATACACAACTTAAAAAAATTAGGGCTAAATAAAATTGGCCGATGTATTTATTGGAAGAACAGACAGTAGAACGGAACGTTATCATATCCTTGTATGCGAAATGTGGACATGTTCTGTATTTAATCAGAACATTCTGAAATATTGCTATTCTGCAAAACTTCGTCCCAATGTGGGCATGAGAAAAAGCCTCAGCACTACGATCTGAACCCAAAGCTGTAAACATGGTAAAAGAACAGTCAATCTTTCAACAATTCATTACACTAGAAAGAGACATTATATGTACTGGGATATTATATATATATATATAGCATATATATAGCAGTAATATGAGCTAGTCTTATACTTAGCTGAGATTGCCAAGGTTTTATGTGCCAATTAATTAATTTGTTGATTATCATTTTCTTGGGACACTGTATCCCTATCATAGTAAATTGTAAAATTGTAACAGCGATAACGTTTTAATCATATAACTATGTCTATTCATCTGTATAAGATTGGAGCTTTATTGTTGTTTGTGTTAGATGGACACATTATTGGATAAAACTCAAAACGAAAAGGTATACCCGAAACAGTTACCAAAACTAAACCAAACAAATATGTGTATAATGATTATAGTCATTAAGCTTCTCAATATATGATTTGTTCCTGGTTGAGGTCTATTCAAATACATATAAACGTGATTTTATTGTTAAATATTGTTTAAAACAAGGATAGAGTCTTATTAAATGTCTTAAGCAAATTGTTAAGTTTACAGTGTGTACATGTATATAAAAAAAAGATAACGAACATTTAAGGCGTATCTGAAAATATCGATCTGTAACTACGACATCTTAGCTATTTCAAACACTTTCAGTTGTCAACCTAATAATGTCATATTTGTGCATCTTCTGAAGAACCCCTTAAAGATGGCCTGTAACCGACGAATTTTTTTTTCTTGCGGGTAGAGGATATGTGCTAACCGATTACACAATTTGCTTTCCTGGTTTGAACACCTGAATTAATAAGTTTAAAATGAGACTTTCATGGGTTATGGATGAGACTTTCATGGGTTATGGATGAGACTTTCATGGGTTATGGATTAGTGTTTTTGTATCCCTATGTTTTTCCTTTTACATAACTTCCCTTCAAAGGAAGAATTAAAGATTTTTATATAATACACGAAATAGCAAAATCTAAGAAACCATGTTTTCGTCTTTTTATTACTTCAAACAGGAACTAAAGAGATTGATGATGGGTGTAGTATTTATTAGTATAAAAATTAGATGTGGACATTTATGTGATAGATATGAACTATCATAATTTAATGGCATGATGTTGGTCAGATTCATTCAATTGTATTCGTTTAAAAAATACAAAATAATGTACATACATATTAAGTATGTTTGTAAGATATTCAAGGATGGGAGCTGCTCATCCCAATCGCTTCAGTATCAAAGTCCTCAGTACCCTGCAGGGAACAACCAAATCATGGAGAGGATTGAACTAAGTGTATGTGCCAGAATGCATTAATGTACATGCATTGGAATGAAAATAATCACAGATGGACTTTATTGCATGGTATACAAAATTCAGCACAAACTGCATGAAACCTAACAGTTTACATTTATAAAATTACTGGTGCATAAGGGGACCTCGGATCTCAGAACTAGTGAAACCTTATTTATATTGTGAGATCTACATAAACAAAAAATTACTAATGTTTTATTACATAGCAATTGATTTACTTCAAATACATACCGGATTCACTAGAAAGGCGGAAGCAAAAATGATGTAGATCGTCCTTTTATCCAGATTTCCCATGATCATGTATTTTGCTATAATATCACAAAAAATCATAAGAGTAGATATATAATCAAATCCACTATAGATGACAGAAATCTGTAAATCCCATCCGAAAGTCAACAAAATTAATGTACCCGTCTGAAATAAATTACACAACACACTTTCACATATTCATGAAAGGGATGTACATTTCAGTATTTTGTAATTGACATTTTCCTGTCACTAGTCGGCTTGTTGAGATGATTCAGAAAATTTGTGAAGAGGGGACACAATCAACACTTATAATCCACCAACATTTGTTATTTACTTCCGTCTTTGTAAAAACCATTTAGCATGGTCACATGACTTTTTACAACATTTAAAGTTTAATAATTTTAGTCTCACTCTGTAAAAGTTACTACCTGTTTCATTACATGTATATCTGATGGACTAGACTTATAGAAAGGTTATAAACAATTCTGTATCTCGAGGGATATATATATGCATATGACTTGATAATATTGTTATGTATATATACTAGTAATATTATTTATAGTCATGTGCACATTATTTCAAATAAGCATATAACAATATGTTGGCGTTTCTCTTTTTTCTTGGAATTTATTCATTAGCGGATAGGTTTTTGTTATCAATAATTTATCTTATTCATTTATGAATAAAAGGAAACGTGGGCATGAATGGTACAGGGTCTGGATGGAGGGTCCTTCATTTCTGTATTCATTTATTTTTTAGGAAATTTTTCCCTATTCTTTATACTTTTTGCCCATTATTCTCTATTCTTTATATTTTTTGCCCGTTATTCTATATTCTGTAAACCCCTATCCACACCCTCACGCATGGTATACGGCAGCAACCCATCTACAGAAGTAACCACGTGTCATCTAGGACAACGCATGTCAACATATTTCTGTCAAGCTATAAATCACCAAGAGCCTAAAATAAGTTGTGAATACATTAAGAGACAATTAGTCTATTAATAGATTTATCTCTTAATTATTCATTTACGTATTTTATGTAGTTATTCATTTTTCTGTAATCGTTGCATACGACCATCCAATATCTTCATGCCGGCCTGTTACTTTTGCGCGACAAAACCTTTTACGCTTGCGCGAATTTACCTGTTGAAAAGTATTCATATACGTTTGTGCTAATTAATTATATTTTCTAATTTAAAGAATAATTAAAAATTAGTCAACTGAAATAGAAAAGTGGTTTAAACACAGTCTGGAATTGCGATTGTCAGTTCTTCCAGCAGAGAAAGTTTAGGGGAGTTTTGTAGATGTCAAATGCTACTGAGAATGAAAGCCGCAAACTATTTACCAGCTATACTTAGTTGAAAACTACGTCACAAGTGAGTATATAATACCGACAAGAATGTGTGGACGACTGTTCCAAATGAAAGCACAAAACGTACCAACAACAAGAGACTCAGTGTGAAAGGACTTACTTACTATATTAATTTTATATATTGTTCCTATCGAGATTACACATACTGTGTTTTATTCCAGACTCAGGTTTTTATACTTAGAATGTTCCTTTCCATGAAATACAAACTAAATCTTATTCAAAACTTTGCAATTCGACTTACATGTATACATAGTGCTTTTAAATGTTTATATAAACGAAGAAAGACTTCTTTGTTTAGATAAAATTATATATCAATATAATTGTGTTTTAACCCCCCAAAAAAACCCTAAAGTTCGGGTTATTCTCGGGATAAACACAAAGATAAAAACTCAAGTAAATTGCAGATTAATTCGCGCAAATGTTATACCATTTGTTCGAGAAAACGTAAAACATGTCAAAATTCAAATTCGCCCCTTTATGCCACAAATTCTGAGGCAATGGTTATTTTTAAAACAATTGGCTAATAGTTGGTCTGTATTTGTATATATTAATATACGAATGCGTCTAAAAGTCGAAGGGAATGAGGAAATCCTAAACAGTAGACTTTCATCCATAAAAGACCATAAAAGTGTTGGAGAAGACTAGAAATTCTGTCTTTTTCACGTAAAGTTAAGTAAGTTTATGTAGCATATAGTAATATGTCACATTTAACATGTTTAAGGGGAAAGGTTGTGGTCCAGGAACAAAGCCCTAATAAAGATACATCACTGGCACGTCTGTGGTAGCTCTTTTTCTACGTATTTTTTAATAGAAAAAAAGGATATGGGGTATCCATCAATGACACAAAATCAGTACATGCACAGCGAAAACACACAAAAAGCAAAGGAACAGCGCTTGTATTGTTGTTCTTCAGCTCAAAGTCACAGTTAGGCCAGCTTATAAGAAACACAAATTATTTTAGTTGTTTTTCACATGAATGCTTAAAAGGCGTCAATGAAACTGTCTTTTACTGACAAACGCATTCCTGACTAAAGAGTCATCTCCCTTAATCACAGGCTTTCCTTTTTCTTTTATGGCTATACTATTTTTATTACGGAATGGTGACAAAGGAATTGCTTCACTAATACTCATAGTCACATTTCTTGTTTAACACTGCCACTCTGTTTTCAATTTACTTTTATAGATGAAATTGTTTTGCATATTATGCTCAGTGTGTTTTACCACCATCTGTAGGCTTTTGTTCAATATTTCAGCACGAAAATTTCAACATGTATCAAGACAAAAAAGGAACTGTGCCTTCATATGTTACTTGGAAAAATCAATTGATTCAAAGGAGCGCCCCGCTTATTAAAAGCCCGAGGTCTTAAACATGCCAAATTTTTGAGACACAATTTTAAATCTGCAACTCTTACTTTTTGGAAATTTGTCTATAAAAGGGACAGAATATGTAGGAAATCATTATTCATTGGGAAAAAACAAGTACATTTTATTTTAATCTTATGGATATACGTACAAGAAGTCACTAAATACCGAAGAGTCAGTAGGTTCATTTTTTTCCGACCGGATTTAAAGAATGTCAGTTAATTAAAGTGGGTTATACAGGTCATTTCGATATAATTTCCGGCAAGTAATGTCATGTATGTTTTATAGAGATGGACAGTCATGTTCAATATATAGAGGCTTATTTAGAAAGATCGAAGCTCGAAAACTCGATAGAACTAGTCAATTTCGGGGAAATTCGGAAAGTCGACGACCTTGCTCCGGAAGTTTGTGATTTGGAATACTAATACATTTACTAACACTTAACAAAGTAAATGAAAGTAACAAATAGATTTGGAGTGTCCGAAGCGCTTTTATGGATTGACCCTCATAAGAAGGGATCCAAAGATAATATCCAACCTAAGGCCACCATGCAGCTTTGCCTGAGGAAAATGGAATCTTCAGTAGTTTCTTAATTTATAAATTTATCAACAAAGAATATAAGAAAGATATATTATAAATTGTATCCGTGCAAATGCAATGACAAACAAGCTGATGATACCCTCGTGAATTAGCACTAAACAGCTCTGAAAATCATTCTACCACTAACCAGCAGCAGCAGTATCGACCCAGTGCTAGAAAATGAATACAAAATGCTTTATACAGTGAAGAGGCGGATTTAGGGTGGGCAGGGAGCCCAGCCCCCCTTAAGGAGCTTCATTTCAAAACTTGCATCTGCAGTTGTTACGTTCGAAGCACTTTTCTGGATTTACCTTCAACAGGAACAGTACGTCTTCTGAGTTATTGAATGATGATTGATTTTTTATAATAATCAAAATGTATGCCGACCGCCAAATCTCTTATGGTTTAAACTTTTAATATACTTAAAATTTCATTTTTATGAAAAAAATCAACTGATTTTGTAAATCCATTTTTGGGCAAAAATTGGTCACTTATATTTTTTTTACTCAACAGAGGCAGAACTTTACTTATTTATATTTATAGACCAAGACAATATATTCAAGTAACACTGAATTAATGTACAGTACGCATTGGTGACAGTTTTGTCCTCACTGAAGGCCGTACGTGAACCTGTAGTTTACGTTTTCCGTTTTCAATGGAGGATATTTGTCAAATTGGAAATCATACCACCCATCCTCATTTCCATATCCGTAAAAAGAAAATATTTTTCCTATTGCGATAGTATTTCGTAAAAATGACTAGCCAACGTAGATACAAATGTCTTGTCTTAGGGAGGGGTAAATCGTAAATAGTAAAAACTCAGATTAAAAAATTGTCTGAAACTGACTTTTACAAGATGCTTGATTTCTTGATTGTCAACACATTTGTTGCGTATGGAGGACGTGTTTTTGAACAAATAATTGGCTTTCCCTTGATAATCAATTGTGCTTCTCTTCTTGTCGACTTGTTCCTTTATTCATATGATGCAGATTCATATAGGAGCATCTTCTGAAGAATGAAAATGTAACTTTAACGCCGTGTAGTTGATGTCCACTCACTAAATAATGCAAAGTTTGGTAGTTTTGCCTCATATCTTGACTTAATTACTTGTAGAAATTGACAATGAAGGTCGGATGAGAACAAAACCTTACGATATCAGACGATTTCAGCTTTCCAATTGTGAACTTTCATGTATACTGTGTGTTCTTTGTCTTTTGGTCGTTTTTCGTTTTTTGCCATGGGGTTGTCAGTTTGTTTTCGTCCTATAGGCTTGAGTTCCCTTTTGGTATCTTTCAATGCAAGACGTTTTAGCCACACTGCCAGTTCGGTCGTAGTCGTAACTGCCATACTTTGTAAACTCGTTTCGGCCATGGTTTTTTGTCGGGCCTGCGACTTCTGTCGCAGAAAGCTCGACATAGGGATAGTGATCCGGCGGCGGCGTTAACAAATTTCTTAAAAGCTTAATACTTCAGAAGATAGAAGACCTGGATGCTTCATACTTTGTATTTAGATGCCTTATGATATGTAGTTTCCGTCTGCCATATGTCCAAGTTCTTGACCTCATTTTCATGGTTCAGTGACTACTTGAAAAAAAGTTAAGATTTTTTGTAATGTTAATTTCTCTCTTATTATGAAAGTAGGATAAATATATTTGGTATGTGCGTATCTTGCAAGGTCCTCATGCCTGTCAGACAGTTTTCACTTGACCTCGACCTCGTTTGATGTATGACCTGGTTGTTGGTCACCTCTGTCATATTTATTAGTTTCGGGGGAAACTAGCGGTAGTTTAGATAAAGTCCAAGTCGCTGGAAAGTTTACATATTTATTTCGCATCCATATATTTCAATCATAAAAACATAACTGAATAACAACATAAAAACAAATCTAAAATACAAATTCAAAAGACTGATTGACCTGCGGAATATCAACCAATCAAATATCTTTTCATTAAATAATATTAATTCGCGTTTTGCCGAAAGCGGGGATTACGGATTAAAAACATGCTTCGTATAAGTTTGTCAAGAATGGCTTTCGGCAGTTATCACTTAGTGTCATATTATCTATGTTCTTTGTTACAGAACCTTTTATCTTAAAGACGGATATAAATCTTTGATAATTAATCTGAATGAAAGGATTATAGTTAAGTGTAAAATACAAGTAACTTTTGAATAGCGTAAAATACAATAAACTTATAAATTATTAAAACGCAATGAGGACTCGGAATAATAATAAAAAGCTAACATTTATAAAAATATACAAAATCCTAAATGTGAACTTTGAACGAACAATTGTCGGGTCATATTACCCCGTCGCTCCTTATCTGATACTCCCGTATCAGCATGTGTAAATTATGAACGAATAATATTTCAAAATGCATAGAGGAGAAATTAAAAAGAGCAAAATTTATTTACATTATTTACAAGCGCGCTATTACGAACATTTGTCGTCTAAAATTTTCTCTCTCAAAATTTCTTTAAAGTACATGTAATTAAATCTAAGTGTGTCTAAATACCAACACGAATAAATCACGAATCAATATGTATAAAACGAACAGTCTGTAATATTTGCCACCATGCAAATAACAAATGAACACTGTCTCTCACAGAAATGTGATATTCGAATCTATATAGGAATATAAAAAAAATCATTAAAAAACGTTGTCATAGCATAAAATCATTGTTCTGTCAAATAAATCTGTTTTCATCACCAGCTCTATTTCCACCTGGAATGAATATCAAGAATATCACGGAGATTCTCTTCAATCTGAACTTTGTTACTACATATTTTAAGTTTCAGGAACATTTGTCCGAACTAGTTCTGTAGCACTATATGCATATTTATGTACACATCTTTGTACTCATACATCGAACACATCTATGTGAATGTAACCATTTATCAAAATGTCGCTTATACCTGATATCTATTTTAAACAAAAAACGAAAAGTGTAGATCATTTCGATACTTGAAAAGGCATTGTATGGAACATCGCAATACTGATTGTAAAGCTAAAAATATATATTTGCAATTAAATAAAATCTCAACATACTCATTTAAAAATATTATGGTAACTTGGCTACGGATATAAAATGTTGGGAAAAAATAAGGGGGGGGGGGGGGGGTCAAACTGTTGAACTTCAAATTGAGAAAATAAGACATAAGAACGAAATACGTATAAAATTCAAGTGTAAAAATCTTTCTGATTGTATACGTGCTGTGTATTTTAAAAAAGAACTAGTTTTAATGAAAAAGATAAGACACTAGTCTATTTTGTCTAAAGAGAGTAGTTCCTATGTGTACTATAATTTATGCAAATGGCATTGTGTCGTGGTGTTGTTTAAAACATGCATGTTTTGAAATAAAATAAATGTATAACAATGGTTTCTTTAAATGCAAAAAGCAGTTAAAATGATTTTTCAAGATTTGATCGGTTCAACATAGGATCGTCACTCCTATATTGAAACTCCTTTGAACACGAATTGGGTGACGAGTCCAAGTCATGATCGAAAGGGGTCGAAAGAAATGCCAAACGTTTGGTACGACTGTACTCCTTATACCATTGTTAGAACGTGAAAATAACACCAATTTTGTTATTGCTGTTACTTGATGTATGCATTGTCACTGATGTTTGTCTGATAATACGACCATTAACTTGTGTAAAAACACTAGGTCCAAACTTACGACAAATATACTGTGACAACCCAATATGAATTTGAATGTTTTTATAATTACATTACCGTTTGAGAAAAAAAAATGACTTGTTTTGTATATAAATTTCTTGATTATGTTAATATCTATCAATATCAAACTTTGAGAGAGAAAAACGGCTTGTATGTAAGTTTTGCTATTTGACTTGAAAAGTGATGAGTAATTATAATGTGTAAATCTACAGAAGAATAAGGAGGGGGGGGCTATTTCTATCTCTTTGTTTTACGTGCTTTTATACGTTTAGTTTGATCCATGCGAACTTTAAATTCGTGTCTTAATTCTGGAGGAATATTTTCTTCCGGTTCCCATGAATTGCTTCTGTTACCAAAACCTAACCATTTTATGTAATAATGCATTTTATTGTTTATACGTTTTGCTTTTACTATCCGTTCAACTAGATACAGATCTGAATCATCGTTATTTCGGTCATCATCGGTATTTCGTTGTACTTGGTTCTCTGGCTGTGTATCGGTTTCAACAATTTCGTCGGCATCTTGGGCATTTCCCTCTTCATCCTCTTCCTCTTCGGACATTTCATCGTCAGTTGGGATGTCTACATTGTTTGTAGGCCTATCTTGGGGATCGTGATACTGTTTTAACCTGTTTGCGTTGACGGGTCCTTTGATTGGTACATCGTCTGAACAGCGCCGTAATTTGTATGTATTCTTTCCGGTTACCTCAGTTATGTAATATGGACCTTGCCATTTATTACAAAGTTTTCTTGAATATCCAACTGGCGTAGTCTTTGTATCCATCCAAACTTTATCTCTAATCTTAAAAGTTGCCTCTCTCGCATTTTTATCATGTTGTGCCTTGTATTTCTGTTGTGCCTCAAGTGAATTTTCTTTGGCTATCTCTCGGGCTAATAAGACATTCCTATGTAGTCCATCGATGAACAGTCTTGCGTCTGGTCCAACATTTGTGGGTGCTGTCAAAACTGTATCAATCGGCGTTCTGCATTCTCTACTAAACACCATGTAATACGGGGTATACTGTGTAGATTCTGTACATACGCTTGTGTTCATTGCATGAGCAATACTGGACAATTTATCCGGCCAATCTAATTGGTTTGCGGCGATGTATGTACGAAGTTTTTCGGCTATTGTTTTATTATTCCTCTCGCAAGTACTATTTGTTTGAGGTCTGTAGCTACTGGTTCTCATCTTTTTGATCTCGAATATATTACAAACCTCTTTTAATATATTAGACATGAAATTTTGTCCTTTATCTGTAAGAATTGCATCTGGCGCGGAATAACGGCATATCCATTGGTTGTAAAATATGTTGGCTACATCTTTTGCACCTGTATTCTTCATTGGAAAGATTTCTACATATTTAGAGAACGAGTCTACGACAAGTAAGACATGTGAATATCCATCTGGACTCTTTCTAAATGGTCCTAAAATGTCCATATGAACCCGCCTGAAAACGTCCAGCACAGGAAGTGGCTGCAGTGGTGTTGGGCGCTTATGGGCGTCCGGTTTAGCTCTTTGACACTGCATACACGTCTGTACGTACTGTTGAATGTCATTGTACATACCAGGCCAATAGTACTTATATCGTATTGTATGGTAAGTACGTTCAATGCCATTGTGTCCACCGAGTAAGCTGTCATGGTATGACTTCAGGATATCGTCTCTTAGGGTTGATGGTACTGCCAATCGTTTAACTATCCTATCCGCTCTGTGACCTTTTCCCTTCGGGTAGTATAAATGAAATAATACGTCATCGTCTATAATATAATCTTGGGATTCAATAACAGTTTTTCTCGCTTGTCTGGTCTTGTCGGGTAGTTCTTTATCTAATATGTATTTAATGACATCTTTGAAATTTTCATCTGTCCGTTGATCATTTACGACTTTTTCTTTTGGACTTGTGGTTATTTCGCAAATGGACGCATATGGGTCTAACTCGGTGAAAGTGGCTTCTGTCTGTGTTGACGATTCGACTGTAGCTGTTGTAATAGTAACTATTTCGGTGCCATATGGTCTTCTACTTAACGCGTCAGCGTTACCATTAGCCGTTCCCTTTTTGTGGATTATTTCATAATCATAGCTTTGTAGAAACATAGCCCATCTAGCAAGTCGGCCTGTGATTTTCTCCTTCGTAAGTTTCTGGGTGTGTAGAAGTGCTTCATGATCTGTATATATTGTGAATTTTCGGCTAGCCAAATAAACATGATATTGTTTAACTCCTTCAACCAAAGCTAAATATTCAAGATCCCTGATACAGTAGTTCTTTTCGGCTCCTCGTAATGATCGTCCACCATAAGCAATGACTTGTTCTCTGCCTTTATGATCTTTTTGTCCAAGTATGTAACCAATAGCGATCTGTGAAGCGTCCGTGTAGAGGATAAAATCTTTTGAAAAGTCTGGAAATGCGAGTATTGGAGATGAAATTAAAAGTCTCTTTATTTCTTCGAATGACTGTTGGCAGCTCTTGTCCCAAATAAATTTAGCTCCTTTTACAAGTTGTCTGTGTAACGGGTTAGCAATTTTAGAAAAACCTTTAACGAACTTCCTATAGTAATTTGCAAGTCCTAAAAATGCTCTGACATCTGTTGTATTTTGGGGAACTGGAAATGTTTTTACTGCATTTGTCTTGGTTGTGTCAACAGCTATTCCATCTTTGGACAAAACGTGGCCTAAAAACTTTACTTCTTTTGCAGCGAAAGTACATTTTGTTGGTTTCAATTTAAGGTTGACCTCCCGTAGTTTTTGAAATAAAATTGTTAAGTGATGTAGATGTTCTTCGAAAGTTTTTGAAAATATTAGTACGTCATCCATATATACCAGTGCGCTTTTCCAGTTTATACCACGTAAGGCTTCGGACATTACTAGTTGAAAAGTATGAGGACTATTTGACAGGCCAAACGGTAATCTGTTAAACTCGAAGACTCCCTCGTGACAGGTGAAAGCTGCTTTATGTTTAGTCTCCGGATCTAACTTTATTTGATGATATCCATTGAACATATCGACAGTGCTGTAGAATTTCGCCTTCGCCTCACCTAACATATCTACTATATCATCCATCTGAACAATTGGATAAACGCGTTTAACACAAAGCAAATTCAATTGTCGAAAATCAATGCAAAATCTATATTGTGGTTGGTTGGATGCTGAGGATGAAGATGTGGAACCTTTTTTTCTTACTAGACAAACAGGACTCGCCCATTCACTTTGGGACGGTTCGATTATGTTGTTGTCAAGCATTTCTTTGATATGTTTGCTTGATTCTGTTTTCATGGCTGGTGATTGCCTGTAGAACCTTTGTCTTACAGGTGGCGCGTCGCCTGTTTCAATACGGTGGGGATGTAGATCTGTACAACCAAGTTCGGATAAATTTATAGCAAAAACGTCCCTATTTGTACCTAACATTACCATAAGTTTTTGTTTTTGTTCTGTTGTTAAATCAGAGTTTGAAAAATCGAAATTTAAACTTTTAGCTATTTCGATGTTCTTTGCTTCATTATTATTATTTTGTGTATCCTTATCTATTGAATTTATTTCTATTGTGTCATCGGTGATTTCACTTGAAATCGAGTTCTCTATAATTTCACTGAACTTGCCTATTTTTGTGTGTTTTGATAACCGTACTTTGGCATTTGTAGGATTAAGAACTTGTAAAAATGATTTATTGTTTATTATTTGTACAAGACATGTGGCACCTACAATATTTTGTTTACCAACTAAGGCTGGGTTCGGTTCAATAATACCTATTTTAGATTTTATACTTTTGTCAACAGTTTGAACGGGGATAATGACTTCTGACCTACTGGGAATTACTTCGTCGTTAATTAAAGAAATAAAGCAAATACTATTTTCATTATTATCACCATTAGTAAGGGGAACTTCAGTAATACCAGACTGTAGAACAAGGGTTTTGTCATCAAAATTAAGCCTAGCTTTTTGTTGATCTAAGAAATCTAAACCAAGAATAATTGAATGTGCGAAATTTTCAAAAATATGAAAGGTTTGTTGCATGGTTAAACGACCTATTTCTATAGGGACATCAATTGTTCCTATTCCTCTTAAAGATGCTCCACTTGCTCCTGTTACAAGAAGCGATGCCTTTTTAAGTGTAACCTTCTTATGCAAATTTGCATAATAAAAATCTGCCGAAATTGCGCTAATAGTAGCTCCAGAATCAACCATAGCCATACCAAAATGATTTGCAACCCGAATTTTAATTAAATTTGATACTTTTGTGTTATTTAAACCTGTTGCCGAAATAAATTTTGTTGGTTGCGCCAAAAAATGTTTTTGTTTTGATCTACACATTTTTGCTTTGTGGCCTATGGATTTGCATTTATTACATTTTATTCTAATAAAGCGACATTGAGATGGTATATGGTCACACTCACCGCATCTGTAGCATGGGTTACGTCTGCGTTGTCGTCTTGGCGTTCTGGTACGATGATGAACTTTGCGATAATCAAGAAGAGGTTCCACCATTGTCGGACTTGCAGTAGTTTGCTGGAGCGCTTTGCTGTTTACGGCACTTATTTGTTGTAGCATCTTCTCCATTTCCGGTTGCAGTTTTGTGACGATATTATCCTGCATTCTCTTCTGGTCTTCCTCTCGTAGGCATTTGGATGTCGCTTCGACTGAACGAAGTCGATTTTCTGCTTCCGCCACTGTCTCTGGCCATTTACCGAAGGCCATTTGTCGCATAAGCTCAGGTTTACATTCATTCCGGAGCTTCCATAAAGTAAATTGTTCTCCATAATTGTGGTTTTCCGATAAAACATGAAGCCGGTTGATATATTCTGACACTGATTCTTCTTCGCGTTGAGATAGGTTTATTAATTCGGTACTTGTTTGAAAATTTTGTCCAGAAGAAAATTCGTATTTCTTTAAAAACTCACACTTTAAATTGTTTCTACATTTTGTAACATCTTCTGATAATCTGTTATACCATATTTGTGCGTTTTCTTCTAGAAATAGTGGAAATGCATTACAAAATTTAGATTCATCGTAATATAAAGAAACGAAGTTTTCGAATAACTTCCACCAACGACTTGGGTTTTCGGTAAAGTCACCTTTGAATTTCGATAATATTTTCGTAGGGTCCATTTTGAAATTAGTTGTACAGATCTAGATTATATTATTAAAAGTTCAGCATAGTTATGTATGATAAGAATATGTCCAATGTAAAGAAATAACGCATTTTTCTCTTCTTCCGTCGTTTCATTTCTCTTGCTGTAATTTTGTTCTATAGCACTAATAACAAAAAAAAAAAACTGTTAATAAAAGTACATTTTGTCACTCGCTTGGCTTTTGAGGTACTCTTCTGAGATCACGGGTCGAAATCCACCACATATGACCTGGTTGTTGGTCACCTCTGTCATATTTATTAGTTTCGGGGGAAACTAGCGGTAGTTTAGATAAAGTCCAAGTCGCTGGAAAGTTTACATATTTATTTCGCATCCATATATTTCAATCATAAAAACATAACTGAATAACAACATAAAAACAAATCTAAAATACAAATTCAAAAGACTGATTGACCTGCGGAATATCAACCAATCAAATATCTTTTCATTAAATAATATTAATTCGCGTTTTGCCGAAAGCGGGGATTACGGATTAAAAACATGCTTCGTATAAGTTTGTCAAGAATGGCTTTCGGCAGTTATCACTTAGTGTCATATTATCTATGTTCTTTGTTACAGAACCTTTTATCTTAAAGACGGATATAAATCTTTGATAATTAATCTGAATGAAAGGATTATAGTTAAGTGTAAAATACAAGTAACTTTTGAATAGCGTAAAATACAATAAACTTATAAATTATTAAAACGCAATGAGGACTCGGAATAATAATAAAAAGCTAACATTTATAAAAATATACAAAATCCTAAATGTGAACTTTGAACGAACAATTGTCGGGTCATAGATGGATCAGTGAACAAGGTTAAGTTTTCGTGGTCAAGTCCATATCTCAGATACTATAAGCAATAGGTCTACTATATTTGGTGTATGTAATGATTGTAAGGTGTACATGTCCAACTGGCAGGTGTCATCTGACCTTGGTCTCATTTTCATGGTTCAGTGGTAAAGTTAAGTTTTTGTGTTTTGGTCTGTTTTTTTTAATACCGTATGCAATAGATCAACTATATTTGGTGTATGGAAATATTTTACGATGTACATTTCAGTCTGGCAGGTTTTATTTTACCTTGACCTCATTTTCACGGTTCATTGCTCAATGTTAAATTTTTTTTTCACTTTTATTAATACTGTGTGCAAGAGGTCAACTATATTTGATGTATGGAATTATTTTTCGATGTACATGATAGTCTTGCAGGTTTTATTTGACCTTGACCTCATTTTCATGGTTCATTGCTCAATGTTAAGTTTTTGTGTTTTGGTCTGTTTTTCTTAAACTTTAAGCAATATATCAACTATATTTGGTGTATGGAATGATTGTAAGTTGTATATGTCTGTCTGGCAGGTATCATCTGATCTTCACCTCATTTTCATGTTTCATTGGTCAATGTTCAGTTTTCCTGGTTAACTTTGTTTCTTAGATACTATAAGCAATAGGTCAACTATCTTTGATGCATGGCATGATTTTAAGGTGTACATGTCTGTTTGGCAGGGTTCATCTGACCTTGACCTCATTTTCATGGTTCACTGGTCAATATAAAATGTCCATGGTTTGGTCTGTTTCTTTTATACTATAAGCAATACATCATCTATATTTTGTGTATGGAATGGTTGTATTAAAGGTGAACATGTATTTCTGGCTTGGTTTATCTGACCTTGACCTCATTTTCTTGGATCATAAATGCTAATGTGATACTTGCAGTAAAACTTTATATCTAGGACTATCAACATAAAATCAATGGTCGGTAAAGTAGGCGAGACATTTCAGCATGTGCGCTCTTGTATTGTTATTTAAAGTGATGAGCATACATAATTGTTTTTAGAAGCAGGATGTTAAGAAACAAATGGGAAAACAAATGTTAATGAAATCAGGGTCAAAACTGTTTTTGGTATATAATTTAAATAGTTCACATCACAATTAAAATCAATGTGCAGTAAGTTTCAAGTTGAAGTAACCACAACTTCATGGTAAACTACTTTACACCAAAAGCTATAACCCGAGAATGTACTGGTATCAAACTATCACATTCTCTGATCAGAAATCGGGGTCAAGCCTTAATTTTGGAAATAATTTTAAAGGTACCCGGTACATATCAGAAAGTACATGCATACTAAGTTTGAAGTTGATATGTTCATACTGTATGTGCCTGTCCAAGTCAGGAGCCTGTAATTCAGTGCTTGTCGTTTGTTTCTGTGTATCATATTTGTTTTTCATTCATTATTTTGTACATAAATTAGGCCGTTAGTTTTCTCGTTTGAATTGTTTTACATTTGTAATTTAGGGGCATTTTATAGCTGACTATGCAGTATGGGTTTTGCTCATTGTTGAAGACCGTACAGTGACCCATAGTTGTTAATATCTGTGTCATTTGGTCTCTTGTGGAGAGTTGTCTTGTTGGCAATTATACCACATCTTCTTATTTTCAGATGACAAACTTCTGAGTCAAATAACTTTACTAAAAATGTTGTCCGATACCGGAGGGAAGAACGGTCTAACGGACAGACAAGACAACATGATGTGCCCTACTATAGTGGGCAGCCCATAGGTCCCATGTTTTGCTTTATTTGATGATGCCAGTATTTTACCTTCTCTACTGTGACCTTTCCTTTCCTTGATGGTGGAGTTTCATTGGCTCATTCGTGTTGAGTTTATTTCTCAGATGGATCATCATGTTCAACAGCTTCTTCTCAGAGTTCATTGAATATAAAATGTTTTCATAACTATTTTTTATAGTTATCATTATCCAGGTCTTCTACCTTCTAAAATATGGAGCTTGATACAAATACTGAATAATACAGATATGAACACATAAACTTAGTCTTGTTCAAGGATTAATGAAATGAGATAGGATCCAACTTACCAAATATAATCATTCTATTACTCATAATGAGTGAAAATTCCCATGACAAAAAAACTCTTAGTTTTTTAAAACAGTCGCTGAACCATGAAAATGAGGTCAGGGACAATGGACATCTGACAGACAGAAACTTTGTAACATTTCACATCTTCATACAAGGTTTGAAGCCTTTAGATTTTCCAACCACTGATGTATGAAGACTTATACAATTAGGTTATATTGCTGCCACTAGATTGTAACCCATATATCTCACATATGAGACAATAAATGGAGAATGTGTCCCCATGGACACAGATGATGCCCCCGCTTGCATACATCATTATAAAGGGACATAACTCAAGAACAATAAAAGTGACGCTACCCAAATTTGTACTTGATCTTAGTTTTGTGGTAATAAATATTGTGTATAGGTTTCATGTTTAGTTGGGGCAAACTTAAGTTACAGAACGGAAACTAAAAATTTTGCAATTTTTCGTTTTATAAAGGGGCATAATTCAATAATGGTTAAAGTGACACTACCCAAATTCAACTTGATCTGTGTTTTATCAGTGGAACGCAAAATTAAACATTGCATTGTATAAAGCATTGATTGTAGTTGATTCAACTATAATCATGGAAAAAGGAAGATAACTCCAATTTTAATAATTTGCTTCGCCAAGCGCAGCTGGATACGACCGCAGAGGTCCAACCCTGAAGATTTGGGACAAAAATGGACACAATATTCACGCTTGATACAGGTCTGAATTTGGATTGTAATTAAATATTTGACACATAATAGGTTTCTGACACAGAATAACTGTTGTCAAAGAAAGTAGAATTGGTTATGATTTGAATTAAAATTCAATTTTTTGCTTTTGTGCAATACACTATGCTGTTGCAAATTGACCCCCCCCCCCAAAAAAAAAAAAAATCCCCCCCCCCCCCCCCCTTTTTTTTGCAAAAAAAAAAATATTTGAAATTTTTTTTTTAATTTCTGAAATCTGAATTGAGAAAAAAATGATCCCCCCCCCTTTTCCCCCAAAAAAATTCTTTCCCTCAAGATACGGTCATAATCTCAATTCAAATTTCCAATGGAGTTTGCAACCATAATTACCCATTTAAATACATCATAAAAGTCTTAAAATAGAAAATGACATACATAATCATGGCTAAAATCAATATTCCTTAATCAGCATTTTTAAATAGTAATTTCTAAAAATAAATTGACAGCTAATCACCTCAAGACAATACAACATCTTCATACATAATTTAAAAGCAGTGTAAGGGAGGTAATCCAAACATAACATTGTACTTTTTTTTAATTGTCCATTAACCAGGAATTCCTTGTTTTTCCCGTAATTCCTAAACAGTTTGAGTCATAACCACCTAAAGCCAATCCTAACCATCCCTTTGTGGTATAATTTCAGAGAGATCCATACACAGTTCCACAAGTTATTGTCTGGAAACTAGAAAAATGCCTATTTGGGCCCCTTTTTGGACCCTAATTCCTAAACTGTTAGGACTATAACCACCAAAATCAATCCCAACTTTCTTTTGTGGTTATAAACCTTGTGTTAAAGTTTCATAGATTTCTATTTACATTTACTAAAGTTATTGTCTGGAGACCAAATGTCTTCAGACAATGCTGACGACGACATGATACCAATAGAGGACCGCAAAATTTTTTGCGTTGTATAAAAATTACTTGAACAATGACATCATTGATATTTTTAGAAAAACAAATTTGAACTTGATCTGAGTTTTGTGGTAAAAAGCATTGTGTGCAAGTCTCATAAAATTTGGTTGAGGCTAACTTTAGAGAACAGAAACTAAAAAATTCAGCAATTTTTCTATTTGTAAACACACATAACTCTAGAACAGTTGTGTATAAATTTTATAACATTTGATTGAGACAAACTAAAGTTAGAGAACGGAAATGAAAAATTCAGCAATTTTTATGTTTATAAAGGGACATAACTCAAGAATGGTTAAAGTGACACTACCCAAATTCAACTTGATCTGTGTTTTATCAGTTAAAGTCAAAATTAAACATTGCATTGTATAAAGCATTGATTGTAGTTGATTCAACTATAATCATGGACAAAGGAAGATAACTCCAATTTTAAAAATTACTTGATATTTAGAAGAAAATAAAAAATTTTCAATTTTTCCACTTATAAAGGGGCATAACTCTAGAACGGCTAAAGTGACGCCACCAAAATTCAATCTTGATCTGTGTTTTGTGGTACTAATCATTGTGTATAAGTTTCATAACATTTGGTTAAGGCATCTAAAGTTAGAGAACGGAAATGAAAAATTTTGCAATTTTTCCATTTATAAAGGAGCACAACTCTAGAACTGTTAAAGTGATGCCGCCAAAATTCAATCTTGATCTGTGTTTTATGGTAATAAGCATTGTGTACAAGTTTGATAACATTCAGTTGAGGCAAACTTAAGTTAGAGAATGGAAACCAATTTTGGGACGTACGTACAGACAGACGGACAAGGGTAAAACTTAATGCCCCCTTCGCTTTGGAGGGGGCATAACAATGACAAAGATATGGTTGGAATCAAAACACAAATAAATTATTATTTGATTTCCAGTGTTTAAATTCTGTATGTATTTACTCTTGGCATAGTTGTAGATGGGTGTTTTCTTCATAGTGATGCAGTGGTGTATGAAATTCAGTTGGTGGTGTAGTGATTGCAAATTGAGTAAATTATGTACTTTCTGATTAGCAACTTTGAAGAAAATGTAAATATATTTTCATATGGTATTATTCAGTGATGTTTTAATAATAACTACGGCTGCAATTTTATTGTCTGTATTGCAACATTATTGAGTGTTTTATTCTGAGTTTTTTTTCATTTCACTGATGAAGGTAAAATAGGGAGATACTCAAAAGATTAATTTAACCCTGCCACATATCACTGCAATTTTTTCTCGAAGTTAGGAACCTTGTCACCTATAATTTAATAGTTCTTTTGTGTGTCAATTATGGAATATGGTGTTGATGGTAGATTGATGGCAGTTTCTATCAAATTCTTTAACAACTCTGTGGAATTCAAAGCTGGGCATATATCAGATGTGAATTGCATATTTTGAGTAATACCTTTGAAACTCTCAGGAATTAGTGTTGTGTATGGTGAAGTTTTGAATGTGTTTGATTAATGGCAAAATGGAGTGGCTATAAAGTGATAAAAGATCTGACAATCTGAGCTTTTCATCTTTTATTGAGTCTGAAGACATATTGTGGACAAGCAAACAAACGGAACTGCCCACCAGACAGAAACATACAGAAAACTGTATTGTCTTTAGTATTCCTTGTACATACACAGATATAAATAGCGTACAAAATCAGTATAAAACATGTAAATGAAATATGAATGAATATTGGTTAGATTTTATATACCATTAAACAGGTTAAGTTGAGTATATCATATTTGAATTAAATCTTCCTGTTGACACTTAAACTGTAGAATACAATGTAAGTGAAAAAAAGAAAAGTAACACAACAAAACTTAGACTAACACTAAAGAAATTTTAGATTTTTTTTAAATATGATAAAAGTTGAAGTTGTTAAGCACCTTTGGTGAGCTTGTCCACTATTTATGCCATTTTTAAGTGGCAAAGTTAGAAACTAACTTATTCATAATGCAATCTTCTTCTTAATGCATTATGCAATACTTTCATAATTTTGCATTTATAACTGATTTATTTTTTTTAATGTTTCATTTGCTTTTTATATTGATTACTTTTTTCATAAGTTTTTAATTCTTTGAAATTTTTATCATTTATTAAATTTTTTATATTTTTTTAATGATTTTTCATATTCTTTTTTCTCTTAAAGCTTTTTACTTTAAATAAAGAATACGCAAACACAATAATTAATGTTTTCTTTCTTAATGGACATTCTCATTACTGCTAAATGTCATATTATTCACAGTGAATGTATGCACAAAAGTTGATTTATACTAGCCTCAGTCAGTGATTTTACAATGCACAACCAAATAGCACAATTCAGTTAAAATTTCATGCATAAATGCCAAAATTGCTTCTACTAAGAGGCTTAAAAATGGCACTTAATACATATGTAAAACAAACATGTAAATTAACATGAACAAATGATGGGACACACACATTTGCATAAACATTTACATATGTATCACACAAATACAGATATACCGGTAACAAAGTATTTGAGCACATGAGAAAACAAAATATCACCCCTAACTTTTGTAGAATATAACTCAACCATGTTCTTGAAAAATGTGAATGCTTTCTGAAATCATGACATCTTATAAAACAAGACTTCAGGAACTACAAAATTTTATAAAAAAAAATTTTGATTTCATTTTAGAATTTCAACTTGTATAAATACTGTAAATCTTTGTACCACTGCTTCTTTAAATGGTTATATACTCTGTGTGCTTATTTTCTCATTTTTCTACCACTATTGATCAAGTACAAATAATGGATTCTCAAAAAATTAGACATATGGAAGTATGTATTGTGGGAATTTCCTACATAGAAACCACACACATTTTGTAAAACTGTATGGTCAAAATGATGGATTTGCATTACTGAACATTTTGAAGGACACCAATAATTGTCAGTCTTTGTAATTTTTGTTATTGAATTCACTTGTACATTCATAAAATTATTTTCATATCAGCAAAATTTATTATTTAAAGTAGTGCCAGTACAAAGTTTTACAGTATAGACACACATTTCTGTTTTCAATTGAAAAATCAGTTAAAAATCTACATGCTTTACTGTGATTATCATTCAAGTCAATATTATCTGAATTTCCTCAGTTGTATTGAAACAAATACCATTTTGACCTTTTCTATGAACTCTTTTCAATATTCCTGAGAAGTAAGGGACTAGAATACATGTGTCCATTTAAGAAAGAATACTGCAGAACTTAAACAGGGATACAAAAAGCTATGGAAAAAACGGTACAAATTAAAATAATACCTAACTATATATATACATTATAAGCACTCATCAACTCTTTTATCATAAATACAATCACATTGCTTTGTTTGTAAAAAATGTAATAATGTAATAATGGCAAACTGTCATAATTTCATAAAAATACAATATTCGTATAATACGTGGCAGCAAAATTATATCACATAATCTCGAGGTTCGCAATAACAAACCATTTATGTTTTCAAACAAAAAAGTTGATAACCATTATAATCAATCAGTCTTTCTATTTATCAAGCACTTCTTTCATTAAACTAACAAAACACACATGTAGATACAGCATATAAATAACCTATCAACACTTATCAAATTCTGGAAATTGTGAGGACATGTAGTTCAAATTAAACTGGAATCTTAATAGTACTCCTTCTGTTTCACAACTGAATATTATTTATTATTTTACTATAATTTAAAACCTTTTTAAATGAAATTTCTATCTCATTTATAATACCATAAAAAAATTCCTTAGTTCCCTTTTTTTAAAATAGATGTATAGGCATCCAGTAGAAAATGTATACATTTGTAATAGGTTATTATTTCCAGAACAGAATCTAAGTGCTGATCGGTGTGACTTTGGTTAACAAGGGACATAATTCATTTAGCTGTTAAGGGAGATAATTATACCTTTTTTTGAAAGAAGAATATTACACTTTAAATTTCAAGTTTGCACTTTTTGTGAATTACTTATTTTTATGAATTTGCTTAGAATATCAAAACACAAACAAAGTTCTTTGTTAAGCTTATAAATCATATAGATAATATCTATTCTTGTTTCAATGTTAGAAAAAAAGTCATTATCTAAATATACTAATTTCTAGCTGCAAAGTCAACTGAATTTTGATGTAAGTTAAAAGTAGAATATTTTCTTTGGAAAAAGTTCTTTTTAGATTTCACTGGTGATATTGCACATGGAACTGTGGAATGTAAGCTTGGAAATTTTCGCATGGGGTTAATTTTTCGCTTTTGTAGCATACAACTATAATAGAGAAGTATAAAATACTTCCTCCACGCATTTTCTTTAATCAAGAAAGGAAAAGAAAAATAAACTGCGTGAAATTAACCCCCATGCGAAATGTCGAAAATTACAAAACGAAAATCAACCTCTCGAAAATTTCCAAATTTACAGGCATAGATAAAAAGAGTCAGTGATTAAATACTTTAAACAATATACCGAGAATTGTTGTTTTTATCTAAGTACAAGTTAACAATGTAAATATGCTTTTATTGAGCTAGGGTTATCTCAAATTATCTATCTGACTTTATTCCATGTGTTAATTAATAGAGCTTATTTTTCATATAACTATATTTCATTTTTTTTAGTAAAGTTCATAATAAGTTGAACAGAATAACTATTTTCCTACAAATTACATAAAACCTACATGACTATACAAGTTTTTTCTCATGTAAGTTCAAGCATATAAGGGGAATCTCCCTGAACCATTCTCCATATCTGCCCCTCCTCTGATTCACTGTCTTCATCCCCATCTCCCACCCCATATTCCACTAATTTCTCCCGTATTTCATCATGGCTTTGAATCATAGCTCCCTCTAACTGCTGCCACATATTATCTAGTTCCACCTGCTTAGGGTCTTTCTCATAATGGTCAACATTATGAGATGCAGGATCCGTCTCAAAGTTTTCACTGTAGACATTTTCGGTGAATGACTCATTAGATGTGTCAGTAGATGATGAACTATGGTCTTTAACTTCAGAAGCAGACATGTCCTCACTAAATGAATTGTCTGAGTGAATACCGTTAGTCACTAAACTATTAGCACTTTCATAAGAAATCTGAAACGAAATGACACAATATTAATATGATTAGGTACATGAAAGTCAATTGAAATACACAGAATAATATATATTTATGATTTAAATGCTCCGCTGGGGCGCAGCTTGATACGACCGCAGAGGTCAAACCCTGAACAGTTGGGGCAAGTATGGACACAACATTCAAGCTTGATACAGCACTGAATTTGGATTGTAATTAAATTTTTGACACAGCATAGGTTTCTGACACAGAATGAAAGTGGTCTAACAACTTAAAAAATTTTAATTTACCTGATCAGAAATAACCAATTTAAAATGGAAAATTTTAAAGAAAAAAAAGGAAAAAGAAATCCCCCCCCCCAAATTTTTTGAACCCCCTTATGATTCATCACCCCCAAACTCAATCCCAGCCTTCCCTTTGTGGTATGGTACCTTGCAGTACAATTTCAGAGAGATCCATACACTTGAACACAAGTTATTGTCTGGAAACTAGAAAAATGCTTATTTTTGGCCCCTTGTTGGCCCCTTATTCCTAAACTTTTTGGGCAATTACCCCAAAACTCAATTCCAGCTTTCCCTTTGTGATATGGAACCTTGTAGTACAATTTCATAAAGATCCATACACTTACACACAAGTTATTGTCATGAAACTAGAAAAATGCTTGTTTTTTGCCCCTTTTTGGCCCCTAATTCCTAAAATTTGGAGGCAATTACCCCCAAAATCAATCCCAGCATTCCCTTTGTGATATGGAACCTTGTGATACAATGTCAGAGAGATCCATAGACTTACACACAAGTTATTGTCATGAAATTAGAAAAATGCTTGTTTTTTGCCCCCTTTTGGCCCCTAATTCCTAAAATTTGGAGGCAATTACCCCCAAAATCAATCCCAGCATTCCCTTTGTGATATGGAACCTTGTGGTACAATGTCAGAGAGATCCAATCACTTACACACAAGTTATGTCTGGAAGTTACAAAAATGCTTATTTTGGGCCCCTTTTTGGCCCCTTATTCCTTAAGTGTTGGTACCATAACCCCCAAAATCAATCCCCACCTTCCTTTTGTGGTATTGAACCTTATGGTAAAATTTCATTGAGATCCATTCACTTAAACTAAAGTTAGAGTGCGAAAACTAATGTGTCTTCGGACAACGACATCGACGACGACACCAACGTCATACCAATATACCACCACAAAATTTTTTTTGCGGTCGTATAAAAAAAAAAACAGTATATAGATGGAGTTTTATAATTCTAGCCCTACAAGCATAGAACTCCTGAAATAGATTAAAATAAAATTGTTTTTAAGTATCAATAAGAAGTCAATACTGAAATATTCACAATTCAACAATTTACACAAAAAAAAAATAATATGTGTGTTTACAGCAACCCAACCGACCCTCGTTCCATTGCTGCGACCCTTACTTTTTTTTTTAATGGCGGCCTCCAGTGCCAGCACTGTACAGTGTCTTCTGTTTCACTATATGTAGCTAATTGTGTCAAGAACCTACAATTGAACTCCCCCCCCCCCCCCATTGTACGGCTTCAAAAATGAGCAAAACCCATACTGAATAGTAAGCTATTGATATGAAAATATGTGAATAATTCAATGTGTTCTTCTACAAGTAATTTCTGAATTCAGAAACTGTGATTGATTTGATATAACCATACCTGCGACTTCTTGTCTTCTGGTTGCATTGTCCTCAAAGGCAATAATAGGCTTTGGTAGAGTTTCTTCCTCTTGATTATTGTCAAAAGAGATATTAGTATTACAGTTCAACAAATCGTCACTTGTATTATATTTAGCATTTGTGACTGCAAGATCTATAATTTGTTCAAATTTATGATCAGCTGTTGTCGCTGAATCTGTTAGACTTCCATATAAAGAGCTATCTGTTACTGAAGTTCCCAATGAGTCAACTGTTCTCATACTAATACTGAAATATAAAAGAAAATGTAATAAATAAAAAAACAGCTGTAAACTTCAGTTTATTTATAACTTAACTTTCAAAAAACATAAAATTCTGTACAACCACCATGACCACCAAGGAACTTTAAGTGTGTAACTGTACAACATAGATAAATATAGCTGATTCTTTATTTCAAGTATTTGATATTAAAATATCATTTGGTAAGAGGTTATGAGCATTTATCATGAGTGTTAATGAATGGTTTTCCCCTCGTGAATGAAAATATCAATGAACTTCAACAAAATTTCCTTATTATTTCAAGCAGGAGTGTAACTGTATAAAACGTCAATTTCCTAAAGTTGGAAGATGAAGTTTACTTCAGCTTGTTTTACAATGACTATATGACTTATAAACTGGTACATATTTTTAGTTACAAGTACAAGTAAATGATTTATCTTATGGTATACATATTAAGGTCAAAAGTAAAAAAACATGACAACCCATAGATCATTCATTTTATTAAAAGCAATTAGCGAAAACATTTTTAAGAAAATGCATGAACTTTTTACCTTAAAAAGTTTTACATTTCACAGAAACAAAAAACAAGAACACTTTCAATTAAAATTTTAACAAAACTAGGAGTAACTGTGTCACAGCTTAAAAACAGAGTAAGAAATAGCATTTTAATACAGTTGTCAGAACCATATACGCATTTTACTGATTACAATAGAAATAAGAAGATGTGGTATGAGTACCAATGAAACAACTCTCCATCCAAGTCACAATGTGTAAAAAGTAAACAATTATAGGTCAAAGTATGGCCTTAAACACGGAGCCTTGGTTCACACCGAACAGCAAGCTATAAAGGGCCCCATAATGACTAGTGTAAAACAATTCAAACAGGAAAACCAACGGTCTAATCTATATAAAAAACGAGAAACACTTATGAACCACATTAAAAAAAAACAACCACTGAACAAACATGTATAAGTGATCCAGATTCCTTTCTCTTTCATCAGATAATGTGGTGTGTTGACTTTTCCAACAATACAACCAAAACATCTGGTTCACTTAAACATGTCAAAACTCACATAAATCTTGGTTTAAACATTATAAATTTATCAATGGAATTAATCTTTGCTCAAAATTAATTACCCAGCGCAGAATGTTTGCACTTTTTTAATGGACATTTGCTCTTTATCAACATAACATTTAAGTAACCAAGTTATAAAAAAAAAATCAATATCAAAAACTCAATATATTCAAATAATTATATACATGTATAGCTAAAAGACTTAATTTTTCACTTAGATGAACCATGATGGTACAGTTCCTCAGACTATCCATGCAATAGGACACAAGAGGAATAGAGTTTTGAATTTAAATCCACAAATTGTATTAAGCTGCTTAAAAAAATAAGGGCAAAATTTAAATATTCCTTCCATCATGTCCATAACATAAAAATTTAGTTTTCTCTATCGTTTTCCTGATTCTTTTTATTTCTGATCTTGTTGTTTATTCAGAGGAACTTTCAAAGAATATATGAACCATCTTTCCATGACTTTGGAAAATTTGGTTAAGATTACAGGTAAACTATCACAGGTAAAAAGCACAAATGTCCAGTCAATTTAGTTCAGGTGTAACAAAGTTTATTGTGCAAATGTCCTTTCGTGTTACTGGTAAATAAATGGGGAATGTGTCCATGGGACAAAGATGATGCCCCCCCTTTGCATTTAACATTATAAAGGGACATAACTCAAGAACGATAAAAGTGACGCTACCCAAATTCATACTTGATCTGAGTTTTGTGGTAATAAGCATTGTGTACAATATATAAGTTTCATAACATTTGGTTGAAGCAAACTTAAGTTAGAGAATGGAAAAGAAAAATTGAGCAATTTTTCTTTGTAAAAGGGCATAACTCACGCTACGGCAGGGGCATAAAAAGCAGAAACGTCCTGTGCCCTTATTATCAGAGGTCAAAGTAAGCACTCCCCCGACAGCCTATGGCAGGTAGATTTTAACAAGGGCAAGATAACGAATAGAAACTTGCCCCTAGGAACAATTAGTTTTATTACTTGTAAGATTATTTTGGATAGTAAATTTCATAGATTTAAAGAGAGATTTCTCTGATTTGGTTGACTAGACACAGCACTTAATGCCCATGTATGGTATATTTGAGACAATCTTTCAAGCAAACAGCAGTTTCTTATATATTATTTAATCCATGAGAAACTATCAAATTTATAATTTGATATTATTGGAGTAACTGTTCATGGTCACAAATGTCATCATTCAAACAAACTCATACAACAATACTTTTAAATTTTATTTATTTATCTAAACTAATTTTTTTTATATAGTTCACATTACAAAAGATATTCATCAGAAATGATCTATGTTGCCCTGATAGTTTGAACTGAGAGCTGAATATTGTCATGATTGTGAATAGTAACTATATTAACCAGTGGATAACATTATCAACTGGTTAAATATATTAATCTTTTAGGAGATTCTAGTAAAATTTTCATTTTTGGGTTGTTTTTGCTGTTGTTTTGAAGGAGGGGGTTTGGGATGCAATCCTTTGATTTAAAGTTCAGTTGGTTTTTTTTTTTGTGGCAGTTAATGCTTGAATTAATGCGTTCTAAGCTGTGAAAGTTGTCCTATTTACAGACTTTGAATATTCCTTTAAATTGATGTGACTTAATTACAATGGTGAAATTGTGTTTTCTCCAAATGCATAGATCTGTTATTTATAAATTACTGTAAACTTTATTTAAACAGATTTCCCCTACACAATGGGGTTTCTAAATCCTCAAAATATGCACTACCATTGCACTGACCACATTTACATTCAACTGTTTAATAATAAAATACATATCTCAGATTTTAAGTACATTTAATGCATTCTTTGCACAATTACAGTGTACATCAGTTGTTTCAATAAGCTTGTTATCTTAAAACTTAAAAGCTTAAGTAAGTTTAAAATTCATATGTCATTGAATTAAAAAACCTTTTAAAATGCAAATTTCAATTTACTTAGCTGAATGTAAAGAACATTGTTTTCATTTAAATTAATTTTAAATATCTGTCTGTATCTTAGTCATATGATTATTTGATAGCTGAAATTGACAAAATATGTTCCCTCCAGCTTTTACCAGTCATGAATTAATATGCAAAACTTACATACGGAAGCTGCATACAAAGTATGTCCCTTCATCAGTGACTACTGGTCTTACACAATACACACCTATGTAAACACCCTACCTGGAATGTTTTACCTGTACAATACCAATCACCTGACAGGTAAACCTCACACCTGATATGTCAATAAAACCATTGATCCATAAGCTTTATTTGGCCATGTTTAGCTTTATGATAAATTTGTTATTGATCTTCAATGGAATTTTATCAAAATCTGGTAAAGGTGAAAGGATGATTAAAAAGATAAATTATTACCTAATTGTAACTTGGTTGACCTTTACAAACAGGTTTAAATTCATAAATAGATTGTGAACTATCCTTTACTTTTTTCAACACAAGTTTTAAAATCCATAAACTGTTGACACATAGATATGTCTTGCATATATGTTTTTTGGGTAGTAAAATGAAAAGGTTGAAATTAAAATAGCAACAGTTTCACATGTAACTTATGCAAAATATTCAAAGTCAATGAACCATGACTAAAGGTACAGGGCAAAATAATCTTCGTAAACATTATAAGATATGCCAATGCTGATACAACTGCATACCAAATATCATTGACCTATCAAAAGTGGTTCCAATAAACTGACCTAATCACAAACTTTACCATGTAAACTATGCAAAAGTTTTAAAGCCAATATACCATGACTAAAGGGACAGGGCCAAATAATCTCCATGGGAATGAGATGTGCCAATGCTGATACAACTGCATACCAAATATTATTGACTATCATGAACAACTAGCAAGACTAGTAAAGACCTTAAAGTACATCTTTGTGGTACTGAAAAGCTTTACTTAATAGATTTTTTTTTAATCTCTTGTTTACATTGAACAACTATTTTTTTCACAGCTAACTCATAAGTAAACATGGTAAATGACTATAAAAATAAACACAGTATAAAAATGTTATTACAAATTTCTCATTTCCTTTCAGGAAACATGGAAAAGCACAGCCAACAGATGTATCAATTATTTAAAAATAAATGTGGACAGTGTCCACATGTGGACACAGATGATGCCCCCGCTTGCATATGATATAGTTATAAAGGGACATAACTGAAGAACGGTAAAAGTGACGCTACCCAAATTTGAACTTGATCTGAGTTTAGTGGTAATAAGCATTGTGTGTAAGTCTCATAACATTTGGTTGAGGCTAACTTAAGTAGAGAACAGAAACTTAAAATTCAGCAATTTTTCTATTTGTAAACACACATAACTCTAGAACGGTTGTGTATAAGTTTTATAACATTTGGTTGAGACAAACTAAAGTAAGAGAACAGAAATGAAAAATTCAGCAATTTTTATGTTTATAAAGGAACACAACTCAAGAATGGTAAAAGTGTTGCCACCAAATTTCGTACTTAATCTGTATTATGTAGTAATAAGCATTGTGTATAAGTTTCATATCATTTGGTTGAGGCACTAAAGTTAGAAAACGGAAACAAAAAATTTGTACTTGATCTTAGTTTTGTGGTAATGAATATTGTGTATAGGTTTCATAATGTTTGGTTGGGGCAAACTTAAGTTACATAATGGAAACTCAAAATTTTGCAATCTTTCGAGTTATAAAGGGGCATAACTCAATAATGGTTAAAGTGACACTACCCAAATTCAACTTGATCTGTGATTTATCAGTGGAAGTCAAAATTAAACATTGCATTGTATAAAGCATTGAATGTAGTTGATTCAATAATAATCATGGACAAAGGAAGATAACAGCAATTTTTCCCTTTGTAAAGGGGCATAACTCTAGAACGGTAAAAGTGACGCCACCAAAATTCATACTTGATCTGTGTTTTGTGGTAATAAGCATTGTGTATTAGTTCCATAACATTTGGTTGAGGCAAACTAAAATTAGAGAACAGAAACGAAAAATTCGGCAATTTTTCCATTTGTAAAGGGGCATAACTCTAGAATGGTAAAAGTGATGCCACCAAAATTCAAACTTGATCTGTTTTTTTGTGATAATAAGCATTGTGTATAAGTTTCATAACATTTGGTTGAGGCAAACTAAATTTAAAGAACTTAAACCAATTTTGGGACGTACGTACGTACGTACAGACGGACAAGGGTAAAACTTAATGCCCTCTCCGCTACGGCGGGGGCATAAAAAAGTAAACTTTAACAAAACCCTAGTTTTAGCATTCATTCTGTTTATATCTTTTCTCTCTCAATTTTTCAAGGGTATATATCCTGAATTATAAAGAATGAATGTATGATGCAACTCCCATCTTGACATGTAACCATGGACATTAGTTACTTCCTTAAATATTAAAAATTGTATTCAGATAAACAATAATAAGCTAGTAATGTTTATGTTTCCATTCCTAAGGTGCTTAACTCCTGCCATCTTTTTTTGGTGAAAATGTAACTTTATATGTGTTTAATGTCTATATTGTCAGTCGTACTTATGTTAGAGTAGAAGCATAATGGTTATTTTCAGAGGCAAAACAGACAAGACACAAATGTCACTTGCAGCCAAAGAATAAGATTAATTAATAATTGAAGATGCTATCCATTTTTTCTTTTCTCAAAGAAAAACTATTTTTTAACTATGTTGACAGTCAGAACTATTTATTTTGAGATACCTTTTCTGATCAGATAATCAGAATAAAATTAATTTCAAAAATGTTGAACAGTACATCAAACTAACAAACAGTTTGATCATGGGCGAAATACAAAGACTGTCACGACATGTACCATTATTCTAACTTTTTTTCCCCCGTTTATGCATCATGGCATGAATACCTGTAGAAGTATAAATATTTGTAGTGTATAGAGAGGACGGTGTATGTTATAATAACCATGATAACTTGTGTAAAATGTGAAAATAAAATACCTTGAAAAAATATAATTAATCTGTGTAAAAGCATAATATCTACCAAATTTGAAGCCCCAAAAAATAAGACCTTTGATAATAAATGCAAACATTTTTAAAAAACATTCCCAAATGCCTTAATTCTTTTGAAAACAAGCACAGCAACATATATATGTTCTATATTTTTTTTTCAAAGATGTCATCCCATTCAACAACTTTTTTATCATTTGTTGGTAGCTGTCTCATTGATATTTCCCAAAATCTACTTCATTTCATATTTCACCAAGAATCTAACTTCTCTGCTATATCATCTGTTATGAATGTTTATGTTTACAATAACATTAAATTAATATTGATCGTTGTTTCTTGCAAATATTTTATTCTTAGTCATGACAATAACAGAAATACAGATTGACTTTTCAACACTATTGTGCTATTTGGTGGCGGTCAGTTTTTATTGGAGGAGGAAGCTGGAGTGCCTGGAGGGAACCACGACCTTCGGTAGGAAAACTGACAATCCTAGTCAATTAAGATTGGAGTCGAGTGATCCTGCCCCATGCAGGATTCGAACTCACAACCTCAGTGTTGATTGGCTAATGATACAGTAGTTCAACTACTTAGACCACTTGACCACCAAGGCCCCCAGAAATACAGCCTCGCCTATATCTATTGTCTAATTCAAATACGGTAAAAGCTTAAATATGTGATCTTCATACAGAAACTTGCCTAGATATTACCTCCTATTTAACATTAATGTATCATGACTTAGTATCATCAGTAGTACCAAAAATAATGAACTCATATTGGAAGAGTGGGTTAATCAAAGTGCTTGTGCATACTCATAGGTAAAGATTGCATTCATTTTGCAGTTGGAAATACGTTTAAAAATTGCAGCGTACAAAATGTATTAGTAATGGAAGGCATATCTCTACTTGGGAGATATCTTCATTTGTCCATGAGTGTAGTTTGCTCAACTACAATTATAAACAAAGGAAGATAACTCCAATTTTTAAATTACTTTTAATGGTTATTTTTAATAGAACAGATAGATTCACTTACAATGTGTGTAAATAAAACAGTTTTCTTGACATTGTTTAGTAACTTAATTGAGTGCAAATTTATTGATAAATTGTTTGAAATGTACATGGATAAAGAATGAGGTAGAGAATGTTCACCTCAATACACTGATTTTGTTCTCTTAAAAGTAATAAGGTCTTCAAAATATAGTTATTAAGCCAGTTGAATAAGGGTTTTGATTGCATTAATGCAGTATGGACCCCTGATTGAAAATAAAAGAAGAATGTGCCTTGCGGAAGAGGGGGCATAAAAATTAATGCAACAGGCCATTCCAATTGAATACATGTTAAATTCTTTTTTAACACTCATATAATGAAAATTCTATCAGTCATTGGATTCCTTTAACATTAGACATGTGCTTGTCTTCAAAGTCTGGAATACAGGTCATTGGGGGACATTTCTATTTTTTACTAATTGTGATGAATTATACATTATCTATTGGCAATATTTCCTAAATGAAAATGTCGTAATTTTGAATTTAAGTAGAAAATATTCTTAATCAACATGTATTGAGATAAACAAAATGATTTAACTTCTAAAGTGCTTTCCATGTACCATACATGTTCTGTGGTTATACCCCATAAATTCAATACCATTATTTTTCAGTATGTTAAATAACTTTGCCATTAAACTTACCTAGAATCTACCAATTCTTTTATATGTCCATTATGAATACCATTGTTTAATGTATCAGCGTTTATCACAGAATTATTGTCACTACTATCACTAGCGTCACTATTACAATCAGCACTTATATGACTTATGTCCCTTGTTTCTGTAGAAACTTTTGTGTCTGTATCACTTCTATCAGAGTCCGTTTCTGTTTCTGATTTTTCAGCTTCAAGTTTTTCAGCCAATCGTCCTTTCTTTCCTAATAAACTTTGTAAAAGTGGAGATTTGAATTTTGGAGTTTCACCCCCATTTTGTTTATTTTCAGCCAGTTTTTGTAACAAAGGGGATTTAAATTTTGGAGTAGAATCAGTTGTGACTGTAAGTTCTTCTTTGGGTTGTTCTTCTTCATTTGTAACAAGGTTGGTCAAACTCTGTGACATGGACATTGCAGACAAGTTTGAATCTGACCCCTAGGAAAAATATAAATAAATCATTTACCCATGTAAATTCATACTTCAAATACCTGCAAACAACTTTCTAAAACATAAAGTCCTTTCATGTCCTTCTGCATTTAGCTTTACATATTTTGTAATTTTCCTGTCAGACAAAAAGTACCAACATTAGCAAATGAATTTTGATCTGAATAGCTCATAAAAGACTGAAAAATGAATTATTAAAGTCATTTTCAGTTTTTCATGACCGTTTCAATCAAAATTGGTTTACTAGTGCAATACCTCAGATTTAACAAAGAGTGCACATGCTGAAATGTCTCTCCTGCTTTACTGACCATTGATTTTATGTTGAAAGTCTTAACAATAAAGGTTTTACTACAAGGATGAAGGACACATGACAGACGGAAACTTCGTAACGTACAAGGTATGAAGCATCCAAGTCTTCTACCTTCTGAAATATAAAGCTTTATACAAATAGTTTAAGCATCAGCCGCCGGATAGTAATCCCTGACTCACATACTATGACTTGCGTCACAGGCGAGACAAAAAATCATGTCTGAACACTATCGAACTATAGCTTGATTGATTGAGAAATAATTCCTTCATATCATGCTCTATGCTCATTTTAACATGGGTAGGCATTATATTTGTTGATATTTTACAGTGAGCGGTAGTGAGGTGTTACCTATGGTCAAATATAATGCCTACCCATGTTCAAATGAGCTTAGAGCATGACATGAAGGTATTATATAGATTCTAATAGGACAAATACAGTATTTTTATAGGTCTAGGCATACAAATATACCTTAGCACTGTTTGGCTGTTCCCATTTCCTCCCCATGAATTATGTACATTACATTTTCATATTTGATTGGTTTAAAAACTAATAGAATGGTAAAATATATGATGTTTTGATAGCAATAGATAGTAAAATTTTATGTAAGCAGCTAAAATATATATATTTTATTAGGATGAAAATGAAAATAAGGAGAAGGTATACTGTAACTTTGTGTGCATGTGTCAAAGATATTTTGTTCAAATTAGAACACGGATGTGTTTACAAAGCGAAATAAAGACATCATATTTGAAACAAAAATATTTTTATAATTTAAATTTGTTTGAATCATCTGAAAACTAATATTTAAATGCAATAAACCAATTTTATCTACTTCAGAAATTAAGGATGCAGTTATTCTGTAAAAACAAAATGATAAAGTTTCAAAACGTTAATCTTTATTATAACTCTTTAAGGTGTTAATTGACGTTGTAATCTAATCATAAACATATGCTGATCACTTACATGTGAAGCCAGATTTTTATCTGATTTTACTTTGGACATGATTGCAGCAAGTTTCTGAAAAATAAATAAAAGTATATAATGTTAATTAATTCTTTGATAGATCTAGAGAAAGTGTAATTTCAAAAATAAATTGAAAATCTTTGGACCTTTTTGAAATGCGTCATCTTTTGGTGTGCATTAATGGGACAATTACCGCATATTTTAATATCTTCTTGTCTTTTACATTGCATATCAATACTATTTAATTGCATTTTCTACAAATTTGCATAGTTTCATGATGTGAAACAATAGTGGTGAATGAGAGTTGGGGTCTAATTGAGGTAATATGATTGGCATTTGATGTTGACAAAGAAATATTCTTTCACAAAACAGGCCTACTATGTCTCAAGCATTAATTTTTTTTAATGTTTAAAGTTGTGATGTTATGCACACTTGTCTACACTAAAATAATGTGATCGTTACTTTTGAATTTATTCAACTTTTCTTAATTTACATGAAAATTAGTAAAGCAATATTATATAAATAATATTCTACTTTTTCTCTCACTGATTCATAACTAAGTCAAATACCTTTTTCCTTTCAGTTCTCTCCTCTTCATCTCTCTTAATTTTCTCTATTCTTTCTTTCTCCATCCTTTCTGCTTCTTCTTTCTGTTTTCTTTCAGCCTCTTCTCTCTGTAAAATATTTAAAAGAATTAAACAAGTGAAACTGTGAGCTTCTGCTCACTGATGATACCCCCGCCCAAATATTTCGGTAAACAGGAAGTTGTTGAGTGATGAATGGCTGACTTATATAAACCTTGAAACCAAATTTCAGAAATCCTTGTATTGTAGTTCCTTAGAAAAATGTGACAAAAATTTTCAACTTGGCTATCATGTGTAAAATGATACAAGTGTTCGGTAAAAAGGAAGTTGTTGAGTGATGAATCTGAAAACCCATCACACAGTATAGCTGACTTATATAAACCCTGAAACCAAATTTCAGAAATCTTTGTAATGTAGTTCCTGAGAAAGATGCAACGAAAATATTCATGGGACGGACAGACGGACGGACTGACAGATGGATGGACTGACGGATGGACGGACTGACGGATGGACGGACAGACAGAGGTAAAACAGTATACCCCTACTTTTTTTAAGTGGGGGTATAATAAAGGGGCATAACTCGAGAACAGTAAAAGTTACACCACCCAAATTCAAACTTCATCCGCATTTTGTGGTAATAAGCATAGTGTATAAGTTTCATAACATCTGGTCGAGACAAACTAAGCTAAGTGAACAGAAATCAATTTTGGGACGTACGTACGGATGGACAAGGGTAACACTTAATGCCCCCTCCTGTGACGGTGGGGGCATAAAAATATTGTCTCATTTGCTGATATAGTGTCCTATCACCATTACCAAAACATGATCATGTGTTTAACCTTAAAATAATCTAAAATGAACAAATGTGTCAGGAGCCCCTATAACACGCATCAAAAAATCAGAGTGATTTAATACAAAATAATGACGGAAAAAAAGGTGTGTAAAAATTTCATTGGGATTCATGATAGGATGCTCATTGTTAGATATATGAAAAATTGCCTAGCTTTTGAAAATTCAGAAAAATGTCAAAATTAAAAGGGAGCTTTGTCAAAAATTGCCTAGTTTTTGATGATTAAATTACTATATTTCTGGTACGCTTATATCTGATATCTTCAAAATTGTAAAGGAGCTTGCTTTTAATAGTTGTGACATTATCAAAACAAATAATGTTATTCACTGAAAGCAAACAAGGTATCACCAGTCACATGAAAAGTTGCTTAGTTTTTTTATGATTTAAGTTCCATAACTCTAGAACAACCAATCTTAAATTCATCAACATTGACAGATAGCTTGTCTTCAAAACACCTAATATTGTGTAAACATTTCATAAGGATTCCTGAAAGCTTACTTGAGTTATCACAAGACATGAACAATTGCAGTATTTGATAGTCCCAAAATCTGTAATTTAAGAATCATCAAAATTGTAAGGTACAAATGTAACTTGCCTTTATAAAGACCAATTAATGTTTAAGAATTTCACAAGGATTTGTGGAAGAATTCTTTAATAATCAGGAGACTAATAAAATATTGCCTTGACTTTGACAAGTAAAGTCCCACAATTCTGCAATGACTAATTTGAAAATCATCAAAATCAAAAGGCAGCTAACAAAATGAATGTTTAAAAATTTTTCAAGGATTTGTTAAAGCATAATTGAGTACTTGCAAGACATGGACAGAACTGACAGGCAATGGTATACCATCATATGTTGGCATTTAACCGGAAGTTTATTTATTGTTTCTTATCTGTGGTCTTTCTGTTTAATGGTTTCTGAGAAAAGTGTGATGAATGTTGGATGAAAGTACAAAAAGAGGGACAAGGGGATAACAATACCACCCAAACTTTTAGTGTCTTTGTATAATAATAAGCAGGACCAGGAATTTTTTGTGTGTGTGAGATTCACTCAATTCATAAACTGTCTTGAGCTTTGGTTCTAAATAACAAAAATGTAACTAACAGCTAATTTCTCTTGTTCAGTTCTTTCAGCTTCCTCTTTTTTCCTCTGTTCCTCTGCTTCAATGGCTTTCCTCAACCTTTCACCTTCCATTCTTCTAGCCTCCTCAGCTAGTCTTTCTGCTTCTTCCTCAATTTTCTTTTCTTCTTCTTCTTCCTTTCTTTGCCTTTCTTCCTCCTCAAGTCTATAAAAAAATATATGATATTTACAGTTTTGACTATACTGGTGAGAACTAAACTTATCCAACATTTAACAGTGTGAATTAACAGAAACAAAATTAACTGTTAAACCAGTTTGATTAATGTTTTTATTTTCTTTCATTCTCCTATATAATGAATTATCAGGAAAATACAGAAACACATTTATTTAAATAAGAAGATGTGGTATGATTGCCACTGTCTAACATCCAGATGGTAATCTTTCAACCACATTCTTGAGAGAACAGGTTAATTCTGAATGAATTTGAATATAAACCTGCTTCGTTTTTTTAGAATATTATGCTGAGCTTGAGTTTTGACATACCAGCTCACAAGTATATATATTGAAAACCTATCATTCCATTTAGACATCATTAGTTTTCTTTCCATGCCAACAAACCTTTGATTCTTATTTCTAAATGCAGTGTGCTTAACAGAGAAGAAGAAAATACCAAAGTCTTCAGTTTAACCTAGCTGGGGACAGAACAAATGGCTTCGTGCATAAAAAGTAAGAATGTTAAGATTTTGGACCATGAAATTCCTTACCCATATCTAAAAAGGTCCTGAACCTTGACATGTTTATTTTCAAACACTTTTCATAGTGCTTAAGATATGATATGTGACAGTGTTTGATGTAAAGAATAATGTAAGAAATAATTTCTACACATGACATAGCAGAATATTTTATGTCTTTGGTGTCAGATAGTTTACCAGATACCACTGATATCATCTAGCTAAGCTACTGCTAATTTGTACTTTGTTATAACTTAATTCAGTAAACTTGTCAAAGAAGTAAAATTGTTAAAACAATGTACCTAAGTTGTTCTTGTTTTTGTCTCTCAACTTCTGCTTCACGTTCAGCTTTTTCTCTGGCCTGTCTCCTCTTTTCAGCCAGTTTAGCTCTGTATTCTTCTAGTTCCAGTTCTTTCTGTGACTTAGAGGCAGATGCAGGTGTTCCTGCTTTAGAGGCTGGGGATAAATCCCTAGACTCCCTGGCAGGAGTGGAAGTAACTGCTGGCTCAATAACAATGGGAATTGACTTGACAACCTTTTCTTCATCACTTTCATTCTTTGATTCCTCTACTTGTGGCACAACATCTGGCATTGGAGAACTGCTCTTTTCTACGACACCTTTAACATTTTCCTCACCATCAAAATTACCTGCCACAATTTCCATGTCTTGAATTTCTTCGATACTTTTGTTCAGGCTGTCATCTAGATTTTCAACTTTCTGTCCCTCTCTAGCAGATGATTCTGAATGGTCGGGTGAAGAGTCTCCCAAATCTGGAAGAGTTTCATCTTCTATTGATTCAAAAAGCTGATCATTGCTGATAGCATCAGTAGAAGAAACAAGAGAGGAATCAAACGAAACCTGCATCTTAGAAGGACTGCCACTCTTGGAGCGAATTTGTTTTGTTGGAGTAGAAGGTTTGCTACGAGGTTTACCCTCTTCTTTAATATCCAATTTTTCTGTACTAGAAATCTTTTCAGATTTATCTGTCTTTTTGTCTTTCATAGATGTTTCTTTGTTTTCTTTTCCTTTCTGCTTGGTAGGTTTGGCCTAAAAATTAAATTAAATAAAATTTTGAAACCTTTAAAAATAAAAAATCTATTTATCATAAACATAAATTTAAAATAAATGAATAAGGTTCAAGGTTCAAATGGAAAATTCAAATATAAAGAAACCTATAATACAAGGCTTTCTTCACAAATCAAATGAAATTGTAGAATTAATTTACCTAATAAGAAACATATTAACTTGCCAATTTAAACTGCAGCTTAAGTTTTGAAAAAGATAGCAAAAATGTTTCTCCATGTAGTGTGTAAGTACACGTTATCTGAAAAGTTTAATAGAACATTAACTACATTGTTCATTCACACTGTATTTAAGTTAGTTAAGAATGTCATAGTATAACTGAAGGTCTTTCCAGTAATAAATGTACAACTAGCAGTGAGTTATATTTTATACTTCTTCATGTGTTGTTAGTAATTTCTTGTAAAGTAATAGTTGTCCCAAAAGAGTTCTTAATCTTATTGAATAAAGACCCTGTATAATTATTTCTTACTGTTTTAATGTTGTTTTGGAACCATATTGTTCATCCCACAAATAGGTTGAATACTAAACAAAATATAAATAAACACAACCTATGCAAACCATTTCAATAGCAGAACCCTATAACTTTTGTTGTCTTCAATTTGTTCTTGCTTTTCATGTACTTTTTCTTAATCAAATTAGACAACTACTTGTTTCTTTTTCATTGTTTTGCATGTTTGTCAGTAGCCTTGTCCATTTTGCCATATATGGATCAATGCTAATTGTTGAAAATACCATTATGCTATAAAAGTTTTTAGTGTGTTTTTCTAGTTATTGTTGATGAGTTGCTGTTTCATAGGCATTACACCACATCTTATTGATACTATTATATACATTACATTTTCATAGGACTATTAATACAATTTCAAATCTCATTGACAAAATAAGCACCATTCACTATCATTACTTGTACAGAGTGATATTCCAGAAAAGTTTAATAAATTATATTCTGGTAGATTCGTAAGGACAGATCAGAAAGGTAACATATGTTGACAGAAAGATTAATTATTATTAATATAATAGACTTTTTTCCAGCATGACAGTGAGTCTTGAATAAGATTTTTTTCCTGCTTTATAACTTTAATTTGACATCCATAAAAAGTTTTTTTTCCTACCAACAAGCATAACAATAAAAAGGAATACAACTGATTTTCAACACTAACAACCTTAGGATTTAAGGCAAACTGTCCAAAGTAAAAATTGTCTACAACAGAATATTCAATTGCAGAATCTTGAAAAACACTCTTAAAATTTTAATTACAATGAATAAAATTGAAAAAATATTAATAAGAAAATCCATCTTTCGACATATAAGTGAAAATTTAAAAGAAACATTTTTGTCAGGAACAACTATGAGGCTATTTTGTTCTGGTGCAACATGCTTAAGTAGATTCTTTTTGTGCAGTATGTAAAAATGTTGGACATGAATACAAGCATATCACTTCAGTCAGTGTTAATTTTTAATTTACTGTGGCAGTTGTTCTACTAGTTAGAAATATGAACTGTAGAAGACAAAACAATAAAATCTTTTGAAAAAATAAAACAAAGTCAAGAAGTAAGGTTAAAGCTATATTGCCCTAGCAATGAAAATTCATTTCCAATAAGGTAAATCTATGCATTTATTTCAAATGTTGTTTCAGAAATTCTTTTTATTCATATATATATATAAACAAGTGACAACTCTACGACAGATCCATCCATTGGATCACCAGTGAAGGTGATACACGGCTGAAAACACATATTATATTCATAATTACTCTAAATATCAGCACAACAATGTTAAATCTGCAAATTTGCAGAAGCAAATTTTTGTTCTTCCCTTGCCGGGATTTGAACTCATGCTATTTGGATGTCGTGACAACACCGCCTGCACAGTGTCCATCGCTCTAGACCACTTGGCCACCTAGACTGAACTAAAAATTCAGCTTTCGGTGGCCTGGTGTTACCTTTTCTTGTCAGTAGAATCTAGAGTTGTAACACAGTACATGATATATGAGGCATGAAGATGGAATTGATTGCAGATTAGCTAAATTATCTGTCTTAAAGGATCGTAAGATGCAGTCACAGAAATAATTATTTGATAAGTACGTCTAAACAAGTGACAACTCTTCGACAGATCCATTTATTGTATCACCAGTGAATGGATGGATCTGTCGTATTGATCTATGCCAATAGCATGAGTTCGAATCCCGGCGAGGGAAGAACAAAAATTTGCCTCCGCACATTTGCCGATTTAACATTGTTGTGCTGATATTTAGAGTAATTATGTATATATATTATATAAATACATATATATGGATAAGAAATTCTAATTTTTAGTTATTTCAAGCTGACAAATATTTTAGTACAATACCAAGCAAAAATATCACATTAGGCAAAATTATTAATAATCTAATTCAAATTACTCTAGTTAACAATAACAATTAAATCAAATCAATTACGAACTGACAACTTCAAATCACAAAAAACAAGTCGCATTATCTGTTAAAAGTCAAATGTAACCAAGAAACTAGAAAGAAAAAAGAAAGAAAAACAAGTCCATTCAATGTATGCAGACTGATTGTTCAGCCAAAGCAATTCCCAACTGTTATTACAACACATGCAGCAACAAACCTTCTTAACTGAGGTTTTAGTACGGGGAACTGCTAGGGTTTTAGTACGAGGTACTGCTGGGGTTTTAGTACGAGGCACTGCTGGGGTTTTAATACGAGGTACTGTTGGCGGTTTTCTGACCTGTAAATTAGGGCTAATCTAGGTTAACACTAATTAGTTATAAAATAAAGTTTCATAAAACATGGATCACATTCTAAATATATAGCCCAAATGCATAAAATGCAAACTTCTACATATAATTGATCACAAATTTCATATAAAAACAATGCATTCCTTTATGATCTAACAATTTTGAAGGACAAAAAACAAATATTCCCTTGACAATTCAACAATTTCACTTTTGTGCTTTGTTTGAAAAGAGCCTGCCCTTTTATTTTTTTCTAAAAATCCGGTTTTCACAAGTTTTAGTTAATAAGATCGCTACACCACATGCTGCTCTCTACTTTTGAGCTAATTATAATTATAGTTTGGAAAATGTTCCTTTTCTCACATCTTTACTTTTTTATTTCAAGATATATTACTTCCAATTTTTTACACTTCACCTTTTCCAATTCTTTAATGATGTAAATTATGCTCCAGATTTTTTTCTAATTATGCATATATACCATATTGACATGTAGCAGTTCTATATTTGATATATGAGGTAATATAAATTTTTAACCTTTAACCTGACCTAACCTAATCATAACACTGTCTAGACCTACTGTTATACTAACATGTGTTGCTTTGACTGGTTCTGGTTTGGTGGGTGTTTCCTCTTTGACCTTGACCTGTTTTGGTGCTGAAAGTCTGTCAATGGAACTCTGAGATATCTTCATTTTGGATTTGTCAGTTTTCTCAGGTGAGCCTTCTCTTTTGGCCTCTTCTGCTTTCTTCTGCTGTTCAGCTTTCCTCTTTTCTGCCAATAATATTCTTGGGTCAAATTTCTTCTTTTCATCCTAAAATAGAATTAGCAACATTATTGTTTTATAACTGTTTTACTTATTAGAGATATTGTCAATCTTTAAAAAATAAATGGGGAATATGTCCATGGGACACAGATGATGTCCCCGCTTGTATATCATATATAAGTTATAAAGAACGGTAAAAGTGACGCTACCCAAATTTGTACTTGTTCTGAGTTTTGTAGTAATAAGTATTGTGTATAAGTTTCATAAAATTGGATGAGGCAAACTTAAGTTAGAGAACAGAAACGAAGAATTCAGCAATTTTTCCATTTGTAAAGGGCATAACTCTAGATCAGTAAAAGTGACACCACCAAAATTCAAACTTGATCTGTGTTTTGTAGTAAAAAGCATGGTGTATAAGTTTCATAACATTTGGTTGAGGCTAACTTAAGTTAGAGAACAGAAACGAAAAATTCAGCAATTTTTCCATTTGTAAAGGGGCATAACTCTAGAACAGTAAAAGTGACACCACCAAAACTTAAACTCGATCTGTATTTTGTAGTAATAAGCATTGTGTATAAGTTTCATAACATTTGGTTGAGGCAAACTAAAGTTAGAGAACGGAAACCAACTTTGGGATGTACGGACGGATGGACAGACAAAGGGTAAAACTTAATGCCCCCATCCACTACGGCTGGGGCATAAAAATGTCAAAATATCAAAATTTTTACTGAATGTCATGCAATATTTCATGGATGGATGGATGGATAGATGTGAGTTTCATATGATCATGTGATGACTTAGTGGTGAGTTTTGATATGATCATGTGATGACTTTAATACATTGTGTGTTTTAATATGATCAAGTGGTGACTTGGTTCTTATTTTTGATATGATCATGTGATGATTTAGTTGTGAGATTTATATAATCATGTGATGACTTAGTTGTTGGTTGATATGATCATGTGATGACTTGTGAGTTTTGATATGATCATGTGATTACTTAGTGGTGAGTTTTGATATGATCATGTGATGACTTACATTGTGTGTTTTGATATGATCATGTGATGCCTTAGTTGTGAGCAAGGGTCCGGAAACGGTCATATATGCCAGACATGACCGATTTGGAAACTGAAAAGACCGAAATGATTTATTGGGATTTAGGTCTTTTTTTTTTTTTTTTTACAGAAATAATTTCGGTCATTTCATTGAGATCAGGGTTTTATCGGTCGCCATTTTGAACTTATTTTTGTTTTCAGGTCATCAAGAAAAATAGATTTGTTTGAGACAAAATAAAAATTTTATTGATTTGTGTTAGTGATTTAATAATATTTATCATTAGTCTGTTGTTTATTCTATAATGTAAGTAAAAACAATGTACAGGACTCTGTCGAGTCACAGCGTGGGGTAAGTCTGGGTTCAAGCCACTAGGTTTGTTTACATAGTAATTATCACCACTTGAGGATAGTAATCAATGTCCAGGAAGTTTGAATTCGGCTTGGGTGTCGTTATTGTCTTGATTAAAGCCATAAAGGCCATGTACACAAATCTCACCTGTAAACACCTGTTAAGCAATAAAAACAATATGGCGATTTGCTGTGCATCAAATTTAACGTTTTAACCATTCTGACCTAGATTTTCCCAAAAAGATATTATTTTATTCATTAAAGAAGTCAAATAACACTGTTGACTCGAGAATCTGTCCATTTTTATCCAAATAAAACATATAATCCATTTATAATCGATCAGCTGATTTGGTCAACGTTTGTTAAATATAGATTTATGTTTACTGAGTTTGCGCATGGAAAATGGGGATCAACATGGGTTAATTGATGATCTTATTTGAAAGATCGATTTTACTGTTAACTTTTCGGTAGGAAATGGCAGATAAAGATATTAATAGATTTACAAAAGTGGTAAAGCGTATAATTTATAGGAATGCAGAATTAAAAAAAAAATGTTCAAAAAAGGAATTAAAACTAAATAACGTAATTTAGATTTGAAGCCATAGTACAGCCTATTTAAGAAATATACTCAGCGAATGAACAATCTCGATTTCTTTTTGTTTTTTTGCACTTCCGATTTTTTGAAACCATCTTACTCACAGAATGTAATGGGCGTTATCCTTTCTTTTGTTTTCCTGGCTAAACTTCCGATTTTTACCCAAGTGAAGCCATACATTCTCTCTGGACTGTATTACAATGCAATTGTTTTTCATTGAACTGTTGTAATTGTGTACAAACTTCTGTTCAGATAAATTATTTATTTATTTAAAATCATGAATTTTATTATTAAATTCAATTGTTATCACTATACCAGACTTGAGTTATTTATTCAAAGAAAAGTTGAATCATAGTTTCCCCTTTTTGATCCTCTTATCGTAAACCAGGTGAATACACATTATCTTGTAGTTAGGTAATCACTTACACTCATCCAAACAGCAGCAATTTGAACAATACAAACGATATCTTGTACATGCAATAAGAAACTCAACACAGTTTATTAATTGGTTTACATAACTTTATTTCAAAATGATGAAACATGCCGTAATTATTCCTCTTTTAATTTATGCAAATTTAAAGGGTTATGCATACGACCTCAGTGATGCAATACACAACAACAAAACGTCTCCTCGTGTAGTTTCTAACTCAGAGACATCACTGTTACTGTTAGATCAGGGTACAGTTACACTTGTTTGACCCAATACTTCACAAAAAAGGACTTTACTTGTCCATGTGCAAGACTTGTCACCCTCAGAAAAATGCATTATTGTGCATCACGATATTATTACATCACAAAAAAAAATGACCAAAATGACTTGGGAAAATTTCCGGATCCTTGGTTGTGAGTTTTGGTATGATCATGTGATGCCTTAGTAGTGAGTTTTGATATGATCATGTGATGCCTTAGTTGTGAGTTTTGATATTGTCATGTGATGATTTAGTTGTGAGATTTATATGATTATTTGATGACTTAGTTGTGGGTTGATATGATCATGTGATGAATTGTGAGTTTTGATATGATCATGTGATGACTTAGTTGTGAGTTTTTGATATGATCATGTGATGCCTTAGTAGTGAGTTTTTATATGATCATGTGATGCCTTAGTAGTGAGTTTTGATATTGTCATGTGATGATTTAGTTGTGAGATTTATATGATTATTTGATGACATAGAAGTTAACAACTATATGATCATGTGATGAATTGTGAGTTTTGATATGATCATGTGATGACTTAGTTGTGAGTTTTTGATATGATAATGTGATGACTTAGTTGTGTAGTTTTTATATGATCATGTGATAACTTAGTCGAAAGTTTAATAATCCATCAAACAACATATTATTGGAGGAACAGCATTATTTCCAATTTCTACTAGTAGATAATAGAATTCTGATTTGTATTAGAATTCTGGATCCTACTGATTTTCAATTTGTACTGCAACATATATATATTGCAAGAACAAACTGCTATCATGGGATATAAAAATAAGAAGATGTGGTATGATTACCAATCAGACAACTCTCCACAAGAGACCAAATGACATAGAAGTTAACAACTATAGGTCACCGTATATGTATTATTTCTAAATTTTCAGCATCCTTTTAAACAACAGTGGTACTAACTTTCTTATCATTGCTCTTCTCTTGTTTATTAAGAGCATCTTTCTCCTTCTTTGGTGTAAACTTGGGCTGAGGTGGCACTGCTCCTTTTGGTTTATCTGGAAATGGGAAAAAAAATTGATAACTGAAAAATACAGTTGAAAATAATCAACGAATGTATATTACTAAAATCAAGTTACACTATGGTTCAATTATACTCAAGATAAATGCATAAATATTAAGATATGAACCCTGCTTTTTTCTAAGCCAGTATGCTAGGCTGCAGTTCTTATAATGCTATTTCTCAAAAAACAGTAAACTGCTTCACCGAGCGCAGCTGGATACTACCACAGAGGTCCAACCCTGAACAGTTGGGGCAAAAATGGACACAATATTCAAGCTTCATACAGGTCTGAATTTGGATTGTAATTAAATATTTGACACATTATAGGTTTCTGACACAGAATAAATGTAGTCAAGAACTTGAAATTGGTGATATGATTTGAATTTATATACAATTGAAGATTTCTTGCTTTTGTGCAATACACTGTGCTGTTGCGCAATACTTAGTAAATCTATTTTTAGACTATATAAAAAGAATTAGCAAAATAAATTGTGACCCCCAATTTTTCTTTGGTGGAAAATTAACAATTTCTTAAATCTTGAGGAAAAAATATAGACCCCCCCCCCCCCTTTTCCAAACAAAATAATTTAAGGAATTTTCTTTTTAATTTATTAAATCTTGTTGAGAAAAAAATTGCCCCACCCCCCCTACAAAAAAGAAAATTTTACCCCACCCCCATCTTCCAAATTTTTTTGCAGTCGTATGAAAAATTAAAGGCTCAAATGGCTGTTTTTCTGGAAATCAAAAATTACATGCAATAAACAATGGACAATACTAGAAATCAACTAAAATTGGTATGGAATCATCTCTGTATATACACTTTAATTCTTTTATTCAAATCAAGCATTTTCAATCAAAAAGATCAACCAAAGTTTTTGGTAGAGATCATGTTTTTATGTAGTGTTATGTAAACTGTTGGTTTTTGTTTTTGGCTTTTTTTCGTCAGCACAAAAAATACTCTACAATATGTATTTTTATAAATCTGACATCCACAAAAAATTAATTATATAGACTATCAATACACAATTTGTACTACATTGTACTACTTTATACTGTACTGAATAAATTAATAGTATCTGAAACTATGTTCATTACACAAAACTTCTAGCACCAATGTGTAACCATTCCAATACATTACATACATATTGTGTGCTTAGTGCTTGAAATATCACTCTGACTTCAAACAAAAAGAATTGTGAGTTCTAGGGTATATTAAGTCAGTAACATGACAATCTTACTGTTCAAGTATTTAGTGTGCACACATTTGTCAATATTAAGACTAACTACAAATGTTTACACTTCCCAGTCTGTTTATACTTTAATAACTTGGGTTTACTCATCTGTGACTACTGCTGACTCCTTACAAAAGTATCATGAATATAACAACTATATAAACTTCAGGTTGGGGTTTTTTTTGTTTTTTTTTGGGGGGGGGGTTAAATCTGCAGGGATTATTAAACTGTTAATCAATTATCTAGCAAGTGAGCAGACCCATTTAAAATGTTATAGAAACTATTTAAAAACCCGAAATTCAAAGTAAATATATCTATTCATAATTCAGGCAAATTCACCTCAGATGAACCTTAGAAATGCATGAGCAATTTTGATAAAAAAAACATGAATGTGTCCATAGTACATGGATGCCCCACTCGCACTATCCTTTTCTATGTTCAGTGGACCGTGAAATTGGGGTCAAAACTCTAATTTGGCATTAAAATTAGAAAGATCATATCATAGGGAACATGTGTACTAAGTTTCAAGTTGATTAGACTTCAACTTCATCAAAAACTACCTTGACCAAAAACTTTAACCTGAAGCGGGACGACGGACGGACGGAAGGACGAACACAGACCGAAAAACATGATGCTCCTAGGTGGGGCATGAAAATTAATTTGAACGTGTGTACCACTTTCAATAAAACTAGCAGGAAAATAAGCTAACTAATGATTGTTTTTCTTATTGTTGTAAGCTTAGTTCTGGAATTTTTTATTGCTGACATTCCATTTTTAAATAGTATCCGATTAATTCTCCAATGATTGACTTTACCTCTGTTGACTCTATCACTACTTTTACTTCTCATCTTTGGTGATGGAGACTCAACATGCATAAAACTTGGCATTGAAGTAGCCACACTAGAAGGACGTGGTTTTCGTGGTGTGGATCTCTCTCGCAGTTTGATATTTTCTTTCGTGTTCAAGTTGATACTGCTCTTTGGGCGAGTCGGAGGAGGTCCATTACCAGCTAGAAAAGATCGACGTTTTTCGGAGATGGTGTTGAGAGCTGTTGTATGTTGTGGAAGATGCAACAAATAGGAAGGGAGAGAGAGAAAAAAAAAGAAAAACACAACATCAATGCAGTGAAAAACAAACATATTAATACAATGTTAGTATTTAAAATCAAACCATTCCCCATATCCATGGAAACAAAAATACAACCAAATAAATACACAATCCAAACATAATTATTACTGTTTCAGATATCTGATTGCTGTTTCTTTTAAAAACAAAATTCATGACTATATTTTGATTGATTGTTGGTTGCATAACATCTTATGGTAAATATCATTTTTTGAATAGTCATAATTATGTGTGGATTGCAACATTTGGTATATCCATTTAAATCAATATGCACCAAGAATCACATTGCTTTATCACATGCAAAAACTTTCACCATGCTAATATCAACATAATTGTTTCATTCATATGATCATCCTTTATAAGTTATCCCACCAACAGTTAAGTTGTCTTCCTTAACTTAAAAGTTTTACAAGTTTGCTGTTTATTAACATTGAAATAACAAGGATAAATGGGGAAAGACTCACGTTTGCCAACTATAATGAACATTGAACACTTAAAATCAAAAGAAAACTATGAAACTTGATCATTTTTTAAAGAAGAATGCTTTGCTTTTCAGCATGCAGAAAACAATCCTTTGCAGAAAAGAATACTTTATTTTCAATTTATTTTGAATTATTGAACCTTTGGATTTATTTTGAATCATTTAACCTTTGGTATCATAGAAGCAACTACTGTAAATTCAGAAATTATTGCAAGGTTTTTATTAATGCGAATAATGCGACTCCTTCAGTACCGCAATAATAAGAACTGGCATTCTTATAACAGGTACATATATCTATTTGTAACTTGTCCTAAAATCCTTATAATTAAACTCGCATTTTTGTTCATTCTTCAAAAATCACAATAATTTCTGAATTTACAGTAAATGAACTCCAAAATTTGCTTAGTTTTAGTAAGAGCTGTGCATCAAATATTCATTCTAAGTGCAATCTATCTGTGCTAGAACCAGTGCATAAACAGGCATCTGACAACAAGCTAGCATACAACTCCATCACAAGACAAGACACACACATACATGTACTACTATGGTTTAATTATTTACATAACTTTTAATATCATTTACAATTATTTTTTGATATATTTTTACATGCTTTGTTTCATGACAAAATAAAAGAAATATTGATTATAATATCACAGAAAGTGTGCATATTAAACAATTTAACAAAAAGTTTTCATGCAGAAAACTTAAGCAAAAGATTAATATATAATTTAAAGACGAAAAACGATTTCTTCCCTTGAACAACTGACTAAATTTAATCACCAATATACTCAGGTTTTATTCGGTTATAATTTTTTTGATAGACACATGTAAAAGACACCACTAGGACATGACAAGTCCTTACCAAGGAGGGACCCTGGTCGATCTTTGACACTCAGGTTCCCTGTGCTGCCGCCGATATCAGAGCTGCGTTTATTATATAAAACACTTGTAGACATGGACAGGTGCTTATTGGGTGGGGTACCGCCTCCGAATGATCCTGGATGTAGGAAAAAATAAGCATATGCAAACAAATGCAAACAAAATGCATGTGGATATGCAAAGAAAAGAATGTATATATGCAATGCAAAAGATTCAAGATTCTTTAAAAGAAAAAAAGGTCTTGTGTTTATTTCATTCAATTTCTTTGCATGCAATTATAAAAAAAGCAACAACATAAAATTTGTTTAAACCATACAAATAAAGCTAAGAAACTTTCACCTTAAAAGAAAGAAATTATCTATTCTCTATGCAATGGTTTGCACTTAACTTAAGATCCAAAATTTTAGTTTGTAACTATCACTTAATTTTCAAATTATTGTTACCATAAGTAAATAATTTCATTTAAGTGTAATTTACATATATGTAGAGATTATATTGTATCAACATTTACATAGTTAATCAATTAAATTCAGAGTCATATGTCCTATAAGGTTATAATTAAAAGTAATCAAATGAACATGAATGAAATCTACATTTCAATAATGACAATGTCAACTATTGTCAATTTCACTTTTGTGTGTTGACACATGTTACATGGAAATGAATAACTGAAGATTATGTGCGAGTGTGTGTACAGAAATTAAACGATAAATTTAGACCTCGTCTGACTCTGATCGCTAAAGAAAAGATTACACAAAACTACAAGATGTTGTGAGAAAGAAAGCGAGAAATGAACAGAACAATATCAATTTCTTTATTCACTAGGCTCATTTCAAAATGTCGATTAAATTTTGAAATTAAACAAATTTTGTAAAATGTTAATTTATAACATTTCATGCAAATAATTTTTATGCATGAGAAAAAAAGTCCCTAATTCATTGTTTAGAAAAGAAAATATAAAATTTGCCTCCATGAAAGCCAAAAATAATTAATAATATAACATTTACCAGTCTTTACATTTAATAGTGATATATTTGATGAAAAAGTCCTGGCTGAATTAATACACTGAGGTTATGTATGTGTTAGTGCAAACAGAAGAAACAAGAAAGACTAAAGCTAGCAAACCAGTCATTCATTATAAATATGTGATTAGTTGCAAAACTAGCAATGTAGCATAACAAACAATTATCTAACACCAAAGCTATTGTTATTTCAAACTTCTAAAAAAACAAACTTTCAAATCATTATAGTTTATATATGGTATTTATATTTCAGCTTTGGTGGAATATTCTTTTATTTTCATCAGGAAAACTGCAGGTTTTCAAATGTTCAGTTTTTGCCAATAAGTATCAATGCTCAAGATTCAATGTTTTCTTTGACCTTGGTAAACAATCCACCAAAACTTCAATGAATATATGTACTTATAATGACAATATATACCTTTTTGTGTTTGTGATATTTATATTTTCACCAGCTAATATGATTATATAGCAGATGGAATTTAATTCTTTGTGCAAAGTTTATTTCTTTCATGGTTTAAAAAAAATTGTTTACTATAATATATTACAGAAAATTCTTGGATTTTTATTATCAATAATGTGACTTTTAAAATACTTTTTAACATGGTAAATTTTTAACTTTTTTGTTAGGCTGTTTACTTTTTTTATAAAAAGACTTAAAAAATGTATTTGTAAAAAACAGGAAGCTTAAAAGCTGCAGAATAAGTCATCAGAGCAGTAAGGAAATAAACTCTGCGAAGCAATGTGAATAATGTTTGTTTATATAACTATGTTAGTAAGAAATAATGCACAACATGTCACGGGGGTATTTGCAAAATCATTCCAAATAAAAAGAAACTGCTGCATTCCAAAAAATTTTCTCTCCCAACCTTATAAATAATTGATTCATTTTACTTTCAATGAAAAAGTAACTTTTGTTTGATTATACACAAGAACTTGCCTGTCAATATCCAAATAGCTGAAAAAATCTATATTGATTAAACGTAAAAATTGCTTTGGAAAAATTTACAATTAACCATTTTTCAATTACTTTACTTTTATCATTAAATCTTTAGATCTTAAAACGATTTTAATGGCTGCACTTTAACAAGAAGCATGACATTCACATATTTCATATTTTTAAATGAATTTTGATGTCAGCCAGAAGCAAATAACTGTATTTTATCATAATAAATTTAAGAACAACTCTTCATTAATATTTAAGCTGATCAACATTCAAATTGTTTTATTTTTTAAAAAAGGTTAATAACCAAAATACTTCTGAAGCATATTTTTGTTATTAATTTGTTTTCTCCAAGTACTGGATCTATAAAAAAATCCAGGTCAAAGTTCAAATGTCATGCTTTTATCAAAGGACAGCTAAACATCGTGTTGTCTTCAACTGTTTGTAGAAGTTCTTTTTAACAACCATGAGAATATTTCAGTAAATTCCAAAATCAAGAATGACAAAGAATTCTTTCGAAAATTGTATGTTTACGGATTTATTGATAATCAACTATAAATATTATTATTAACAAAAAATAAACAATTCAAAAATAATAATGAACACAAAATAACTTACATTTGCCTTAAAATATCCTAACAAAAGGCTCAAAGATAATTCTATGATCCTTTCAGTATGTGAAAAATAGAACAAAAACATATATTAAAACAATTTTCTTATCATTTTCTTGTTCTTTTATGTAAACTTGCTTTTCTGTGCTTCATAATGACATATGCAATTTGACAAACAGCTGATGACAACAGATTCTGTCGGACATGTTGCTGAGTTATTTGAGAGAAAGACATACCAGTGAGGCGGTTAATATCAATACAGCAGTGCCGTCTGACCGCACTGCAGGCTGAAACAGCCCTGCGTTGTGGTCTATAGTAGTCAGAGTCAGAACCATTCGGCGAGTGCCTGCTCAGCCCAGTATGTGAGGAGGACCGTCGCCGATCGAAAGGTACACACACATCACGCGGCGTGCGACTTCCAAAGCCATACGATAATCTACTACCTCCTTTTCTACCACTAGCTTTCCACTGTTCAAATCTTGTGATTCTATCTTGGGATTTCTGGATGATGGATTCTCTTCTTGCCTAAAAAACAAAAGCATATAAGTTAACCATAATGACAAGTTTATGAAAAGTATAGGTATAAAAACAAGAGTGCACACACTGAAGTGTCTCGCCTGTTTTACTCACTATTGATTTTATGTTGAAGGTCTTAAAGATAAAGGTTTTACTACAAGTATCACATAAACTTAATATTTTTAAAAATCCATGACAATGAGGTCAAGGTCAGATAAAAACTGTGACATAAACATGTACACCTTACAATTATTCCATACACCAAATATAGTTGACCCATTGCTTATGGTAATTGAAAAACAGACCAAAACACAAAAACTTAATGTTAACCAATGAACCATGAAAATGAGGTTAAGGTCAGATGATACTGGTTTGACAGACATGTACACCTTACAATCATTCCATACACCAATTATAGTTGACCTATTGCTATTAGTATTTGAAAAACAGACCAAAACACAAAAACTTAACATTGAACAATGAACCATGAAAATGAGGTCAAGGTCAGATGACACCGGCTAGACAGACATGTACACCTTACAATCATTCCAAAAACCAAATTTAGTTGACCTATTGCTTACAATACTTGAAAAACAGACCAAAACACAAAAAATTAACAATGACAAATGAACCATGAAAATGCGGTCAAGGTAAGATGAAACCTGCCAGTCTGACATGTATCCCTTACAATCATTCCATACACCACATCTACCGATAGTTGACCTGCTGCTTGTAGTATCTGACAAAACGGACCTAATCACATAACTTTAACCTTGATCACTGATCCATGAATTGAGGTCGTGGTCAGGTTAACCCTGTCTGGCAGACATGAGAGGTAGACAAGGAACCCATATTCCAAATATAGTTATCCTATTACTTATAATAAGTGAGAAATTCACATGACAAAAACCTGTAATTTTTTTTCAAGCATTCACTGAACCATGAAAATGAGGTCAAGGACAATGGGCATATATGACAGGCGGAAACTTCGTAACATAAGGTATCTGCATTCAAGGTATGAAGCATCCAGATCTTCTACCTTCTGAAATATAAAGCTTTAAACAAATAGTTTACGCCGCTGCCGGATAGTATTACCTATGTCTCGCAGTCGCAGGCGAGACAAATATAAATCAGATGGTAAATAATAACGAGATTATTGGGAAATACATGTAATACCAGATGGAACTCTCAATCCACCTCGTTAAGCTAAATTTAATGATAAAATGTCTTGTTATGAAGGTCTAACAGACCTAGTTTCCTTCAACCTTCCTTTTTTGATAATGACATTAGGTCAGGTGGACTTTTCTTTCTAGTCTCTTTAACCTGTACTGAATATGACTGAATTCGTCCATAAATTTGCCAGAGAATGTGACTAATAACAGTATCATTTGATATTCTTTTGTTTTTTCGTGAGTGAGGGTGCTATTTTTAATACTGAAAGTAGGCCACACAAAGGAAGAGAAACACAAACACAAACAAGCTTTGTTCATGACTTCTGCATTCTCAATCAGATTCAACTTTTTGAAGAAAAAAAAGCAAACTTTTAATTCAATATTCAAATTGCAGTAACATGACATAATCATTATGTTACTTAAATTATATTTTCTTGGCAAATTCACACACAACTTCCCTTGCCAAATTTTATCAATTACCAAATCATTACATAACCAACTTTGTTTTTTTCTCCCAGTTTGAATGACATTAATTGATGTGTGTACAAAGAATGAATCATACATACATCCAAAGGTTAATTTAATTCACCACTTGTTTATACTGCTGTTACCTATGTTAATGTAGATCAATATTGTTCTTTTATAGTACTCTCAATATATCCTTATATTTGATGTTTATGTACATGTAAGTTATCACGTTATCACAAGGAGATCCTCAAATCTTCAAATGAAAACAACTATAGGCTTAGTACATACATTTTGTACATGTATGCATTTAAGGAAATGTATGCTCAAACATTTGATGATGAAGAAAAGATCTAACTTCAATAGGAAATACTTTAAAGGGGCCCTTGGCAACTGGCTCCATTCAACACCATAGGACCCATTAAAATTTGCAAATTATCTTTTTTGTTTTATTCAATGACTTTTTAATCCTTCTTAAATGTTTTTCTTGTTTGTTATTTTCCAATCCCATAGGATGTCTACTTTTTCAAGGTGCTGGTCATATGGGACTTTCATCACTGAAAGAGATGGTTTTTATTTCAGTATTTAATTACTGAAAATTTACTATATTATTTAACGCTCAGGATAAAATTCGAATATCACGGCCAAGGCTTTTTTACAATTTCATTCAATACCAACGTCATGAACGTGGCACAATTGTCTAATACGATTACTTTAATTCTACTCGAACTTAGTTTTGATCAATCAAGTTATTTCAGATTTCTAGACATGCAGCTTACTTTGAGGTAAAATCTCAGGTGAAAACATGACAAGCCAGGTGAAAAATCAATTTCTGATGATACACCAGATAAATTGATATGCTGTATTGTAGGGTGTAAAATCTTGAGAGAAATGATCTAAATTTTAGTTATATATAAACATCCCCAGCTGTAAATATCACCATCATCAACTCCCTTTCAATTTCATTTTATCACTTTGTAAACTATTTTTTGCATATATATTTTCTGATACATGCTTCTAATTTTCAAATTAAAAATATTTCTTGTCAATACAGTCTACTATAACTGCTGATTGCAGCTACTTTTCTGTCAGTTTAAGTATACATCTAACATGTCTAATGCCATAGTTACAGAAAATTCAGAGATTTTGTGATGTTTTTATATTTAATTTGAAAATTGCAATAGGTTACACAAATATTAGAGCATCCATCTAAACTCTTATAGCACTATTTGTGGGTAAAGCATTTCAAGCAATCTTAATAATTAATCTCACATTTTTGTTCATTGTTTGCAATAATAAATGAACATAAAAATTTGTCAAAATTAAAGTACTTCTTCCAGACCAGCAAAAAGAGGCTCATATATGTTTTACTCTGTTGAATAAATAAGCAAGTCTATGGTCAGGATTTTAACTTTAGTTTGAACTTTAGTACACCAATTTTAACTATGGCATGAAAAGGTCACAGGTTAATGAACTTTATGCCAAGTTTACCAACTGAAAAACTGTATGATCGACATGATCTATTGGTTAGTAAGACATGAGTGAATTTTATCTACCGTACAAGTGAAGTTATATGTAGCATAAGTACCCTGCTACTAAATATTTCAAATGTTTTACACTATAAACACTTATCAGATTACAACCATAAAATTTTGAAACATTTTAAAAATGTAAAATATTATGCTCCAAATCGAATCAGCTGGCTTCCAAATATGATGACAATATGTATTAAATGTATGTACAAAGATGGTAATAGATACTAAGCTTGTCAATGAAAAACATCATGAAATGAATTCACGACTTGGGAAATTAATTTGAAAGGAAAATATAGCTTCATCCACCACAAAGATCATCTGTTACCACAAAAAGCCTTATGAGGGCCATATGCTGACATCAATTATAACATCATACATACACAATCAAATAACAACTTATCCACCACACTCCAAAAATCAATATCACTACCTGAAATTTACCTGAAGTCGTCTTTGTTAATGTAACTTAACGATGATGTCAACTCCGATTAAGTTTTTTAATGTCTTTGAGGTTAATGAAATCGATTAAGCTTGAATGAATCCATATTCTTTATCTACGACCTTAGTTACAACACATTACTCTATCGTAATCAACATTAATTTATAGAATTACAGGAAATGAAAGCAATGTCTATTTTTTTCCTGAAGGCCTATACTTTTTAATCTATCTAGAACTAAAGGTATAAGTGTGAATGTTTGATATCAAATTGAATCGTTAACTAACAGAATACCTAGGAGGAACAAATGTGTTCTGCTATGAACAACACTATGATTCATACAAAGCTGTTGTTTTTCCCCTTTAAACATGTGACATAATCATTCATGGCACGTGTACCTTTACAGAAAATTCTATAAGTGATGCTGGGGGTGGTGGCATACAGGTCAAGGACTAAAAATGTAACACTGTTTGTGCTGAAAGTGTTTGTCTTGCTACTTACTGTTTTTTTGCCGATTTGTGTTTGTAATATGCAGTAGTAAGTTGTAAAATTGGACATGGTAGAGTTCACAACTTTCTGCTTTGTATTAATTAATATCATTATGGAAGGATGTGTAACTAGTCAGTTTTATGTTTTTTACAGGAATGATTTACATAGTCCTAGTTATTACCATTTCTTCTGTTTCTTGACGCCTTCTCCTTTCTTCAACTGCATGCCTTCTTTCATCATCTCTTCTTCTCAGCTCCTCTATCTTTAAACGCCTCAGTTCCAACTGTTTCTCCCTCTTTTCTTGAGCAAGTCTTTGTTGTTCTTTCATCTCCTCTAACTTTTTCTGTCTCTCCTCTGCCAGTTTTTCCTTCTGTTGTCTTATTTTGTCTTCTCTTTCTTTCTCTTTTTCTTTTTTGACATGATCTAATTATTCAAAATACAAAATTAACTTAATTACCTAAATAAGTAACGATGGTACTCATAATACTCATGATGAAAAGGTCATGGCTGTATATTTAAAAAAAAAAACACACAACAGTATTTCACGATTCTTTGATTAATCTTTCTTGTTGGTATCAAGCTATTCTGACATTATTTTGTATTTCTAAAATTAATGTAACCTCTTTCATTCCAAGAGTCATAGTACTGGTAATATTGTAAGGACAACTAAAAACAAGATCAACCCAATTTCACAACCAAAACATTTTTAAAATATAAGAGGGAAGTTATATCATGAATATTTTACTTCAGAATATTTATTGAAAAAAGCGTTTTTCCTTTCTTAATTGCATTCAATTGCTTCATACTTCTTACAAGTGTATTTCATAAAATATTAAAACTGACATAGGTTACATTTTTGTATAAGTTATGATTTCAAGAGTTGCCATAACCCCAAATGTGTTTAAATAGATTACATTTGGAGACAGATTAAAATAAGCAATGTTGCTTGTTTCTGAATCCCATTGTTTATACTGTATTATATTATATAGCATGATTTGACTTATCGAATAAAATATTGTTTAAACCAAATAGATTACATAGTACATAATGATTATAACAGTTACCAAAGTGAAATTTAACTTAAGCATGAAAAGGACATAACACTATGATGACTTAGTATCTGACATATGAACTATGTTGCAAAACTTAATTCAAGTCGGTGAATTGTAAAATGAAGGTCAAAATGACCTTTTTTAGTGGAATGTCGCTATAGTTACCTAGATGCATCATAAACCCCAAATTATATCATAGAAGGTCACTTATTAATTAGTATCCAAGATCTGAGAGCTGAATTCTGACTTAACCTTAATTCTAGTGAAGCATAAGATGTAGGTCAGAACCTACTATCTACTATCTTGGGATTCCACTATACCCCCTAAATGCAACATACACTTTGTTATATGATAGTAGGCCACTTAGTATTTTAAATCTGAAATAGGATAAAAACTTTATTTAAATCAGTGAAGCATAACTTGTAGGTCAGAGAGACTTATTTTTTCTAATTCCCCTAGTTTAACAATCCCTACATCAAGTATTTCAGTCACTTAGTATCAGAGATCTAAACTTGAATTTTAAACTGAATATAAGTCAATGAAGCATTAAATATACAATGAAGGTCAAACTGCCCAAAACTTAAGGGATGTTACTAAGCTCCTCTAGATTCAACCTAACAGCATATCATATCACTGAAGGTCACTAAGCATTTAAGATCTGAAATGGGTTATGAAACTTCATATAAATCAGTGTAGCATAAAATGTAGGTCAGAGTGACTTGTTTTTGTGTGGGATACTACTAAATTTTCCTAGACGCATCCTAACATCCAATTATATAATTGACTTCTATAAAGTAGCTGCCAAACAATGTATAATTCTGTATAACTGAAATATAAGAAGCTGTGCAGCTTTTTAACATGTACAATGTAGGTCCAGCATTTTTAAGCAATTGTGACCATGAAGCAGCAAGCCGGTGCATACTAATGCATAGACACACATATATAAAGCTGGGCTTTTTCATAAATCTTCTTTTGATAAAGTACAGATACCATGTACCATATGAGAAATCTGATATTAGATAATTATATATAATTATGTCATGGTAAGCAACAGATAAAAATGTGTCCAACATAAAATACTTAATTATTCTATATGCATATAATATTCACTTAGATCTACAATTATAAAATATTTTAAATTTATTTAATTTTTGGGTCCAGAATCACTTTTTTTTTTGCTGGTAAAATAATTTTTAAAGAAAATTTTATCTGTAATATAACTTGATTTCGATGCATTTTAACAGTCTGCTGAATAATAAATAAAGCTAGGGCAATTTAAAATTAAATTCTATAATCAAGGACATAAATGTGTGAATTGTTCTTCCATAAATACCAAAAAATATAAAGGAACAAATTTTTGTAAAAATTGTTTCTCCAATAATAAACATGTTACAGGCTTGCCATCTCATTGACAATACACATTTCCTTTTATTCATATATTAGTCCAAAGATCAAATGAATAAGGTACATCAAAAAGGCCCGTTTTTTTTATGATCAAGTCTAAAAATCAATATCTTATCTTCATAATTATTTCAAATCATCATTGTAAAACTTAAAAAGCATCATTAAATTTGCATCAAAAGAATAAAAGATCAAGCTGAACAAATTAAACAAACGTACTAGTCAGCAGAGCATGCAAATATCTGCCATTAAGCTATGACAACACAGAACTACGCAGCTTACAAAAACATGCAAATTGAAGTAGAATTTGTAAAGGACAACACAAGTCTTCAGAATCAACAGTTAATAGTGGGAGTATCAGGAGACAAATTTTACAAAACATGTACAGAAAAAAATTCATTGCCAGCCTTACAATCTAAAGTTAAAACTAGTATCATTTAATGATCTCAATGATCAAATTCAATCTATTAACGATTTCTTCTAATTCTATATGTACACAACCATGTACTATCAAAAGCCTTCTCTCCTTTTCATCTCCAAACAATTATCTATGAAATTATCTATCTCTCATATCAATTGATACATCCTTTATCTTCAAAATGACAATAAACATAGATATGTGAATTTATGTTGTTATTTCCATAAAAAAAGGCTTTTTCTTTAGCTTTCATATATAGACTACTTTATCCCTTACACTAAACTAAGTAAAAGATGACCCTATACCAGTTTGAACAATGATTGTGATGCTGGCAAAATGTTTATACACAAATAAATAAAATCTTCTAAATACAGATACAATGTAGTTGATGTGACCTTATAAAGAGACATTGATACTACTGCTACACATGTGTGACAAATGTGACAAGAGATGAAAACCTCATGCCCCACTACAGGGTGGTGCTGTCTAATCATAGCATGAACATGTACAATTCAAATGTATATATAGGTATCATTTTATTACATGCAATTTTGAAGTTTTCTCTTTTTCCAAATTATGTATTCTTTGAAAATGTAATTTGCCATTTCTTTTAATGGATTTATTCTTTGTGAAATCATGTTTAATTTTTAATAATAAACCAAAAAAAAGTCTTAATTTTTGAAAAACTGAAAAGTTTTAATTCATGTAATGTTTACCAATTCATGCTTTTCTTAGACAAGAAAACAAAAATGATTCTGAAGACTTATAGATAACACTACAATAATGTTGACCTTTAAAAATTTACTTGCCTATAGCTAAAACCTTTCCATTTTGGGTGATCATGTCTGATCTGCCAGCAGAAACTAAAATTTGGCCTGGAGAAACACACAAAATAAAGCAACGATCAAATAAACAACATCAAAATTTTACAAAAAAGTATACATTTCAATTACGCGAATTAATACTATATTTATAACAATTTGTTTTTCTTTTAAGTCCTTAATTATAACAATAACCTAGCATTTACTAAAAGCCATTCAAATCAAGGATTACTTCATTATGCAAAGTTACTGCATGGAATTATATGATTATCAATAACACTTATAAAATGTAATCATGCCTGCAAACTGCATTTACAATTATAAATGTACATATGAACACATGGTACATGTTGATATACAAGTATATATATGATCTGAAATTTGGAAATCCATAACCAATCATTACTGTACAGCCTTAATTTAGCTTTAACATAAGCTACAAAACTTGTACCCAAAAGCCCCAGATAAATGCAAAGATCTAAGAAACTAACAAGTGTCAGGGCTAAAGAACAGTACATGACGCCATAAAGTGTTTATTGTATATAATATGATTCTTATCCATGTAATAGCTAGAAATGTGTTAAAATGCTACATTTAGTAGTTGTTTCATTGTTTATGTATATTTCTTTGCTATAAAAGCATTTTAACACATAGATCAGTAGCTATGTAGATTTTTTACTATTAAATGTCACTGAATGATTGTTCCATTCTTCTTTTACATGTTCATGAGATTCTGTATATAGAACAAATATATATATAGAGACATGAACACATGAATCTGGATAAATTATTTACGAGCGACAGTTGAAAGAGATAATGAACAGTTATATCCTTATTGGCTTAATCAATTAGTTACAGAATTTAATGTAGATATGGCCATAATTAGTCCCTTATAGGTTATATTTTATTGTAATTATGTAATAAAGTATCACTCTGACAAGTGCCCAGGGGGTCATGTCCCTACCCTTTGCCTTTTTAGCGTGTAGGTACGTAACATGTAGTTATAGTAGATATTTGACAGGTTTGCGACCTACATGTGTTTGATGGTCAGTGATGTAACATGATTATACAGGAAGCGTAAAAATACATGTATTTGTACATGTGTTTACAAGATTTAGACAGTTCGTTAAATTAATCAATATTCACAATTGTAAAAAACATCATTCCAAATTGTAACACCCCAGAGATGAAAATATTTATCTAAAATTTAATCCAAGAGAGTTAATGATAAATTTTAGCAAAGTATACAGTAGAATCATCAGGTGTGCAACAGGTACAAATTTTTATGAAATGAGGAAAAAACAGCTTACCTTTTGACCCCAATAACTTTGACAGAAGGAAAGGGCACAATTTAGAATTCATGTATATTCTAAGCACCATTTAACCTCACAAAAACAAAAATATTCCATGAAATTATTTATTTATAGAATCCATAATATAAATTTTGATTTTAAATGCTTTTCTTGAACAATAAAGTCCCCATTTTTTTAGACATCTCAAAATTTTGCATATCTAGATTGTCTACATGCACGGTCTAGATTCTTTCCAAATATATGGATTAGATTTGGTTTCCAGATACTCCTCAGACAGTACACCAGTTCAATGGAACACATGTGAAATATTTGCCACTGAATTTAAGCAATCAATAATCAAATCTGTTACATAACATGCATAAAATCATCCATAATGTGATATTTGTATTTAGTGAATACAGCAATACAAATATGTTCATGTCAAGATGTTACAAAATCCATGATTAAAAACCACTTCTCATAATTTTCATATTAAAATTATGTAATAATGCAATTTCAGCATATGTTGGATAAATGAACATAATGGAAATCTCAAAGTTGTTTTTTTTCCATTCTGGTACTACATGCAACTTTGCACATATATGAAAAGAGTAGCGGTGTTGCTATTTTGCTGAAGGATACATGACTCAAACAGTCTTCACAAGACCATTTTTTGACTTCATAAAATTTCTTTAAATTAATAGGGCTTCCATGGCCCTTTTTCAGGAGTATTTGATTGGCTACATAACATTTTTATTGGTCTCAACCATAAGTCTTATGGTTAATATTGAAAACTGCAAAAAGTCCTCTTAGTAATACTTTATAAGCACCGTGGTAAGTTCCAGATGAGCAATCCTACATGGAAAACTTTTACTCTTGAACGAACAATACAAACACATGACAAAGCTATTCCTGACCTAATTAACTGATTAATTAATTAATCTGATCAAAATTCTTGTTCACAGCTGTGTAAAGTTATAAATTTACACCATATTTAAATCTTTTATATGATCTTTACACTTTATGACTTTGAATACTTTTATGAAATTTAAAGTTCCAAGAAAAATGTTGACCATTTGACAATTGTAATGAATAGTGGATACTATCATAGGTACAGAGCCCCGATTGTTTGTATTTCATAACATATGGTTAGAATATCAATGGTTAGATTATGAATTTTAAATAGGTGATAATATGGTTTCGATAATGTGTATATAAGGACAGGACCCATTTAAATCGGTAAGTGTTTCTTGACACGAAAGGTAGAAAGTTACTAGCTAAAGCCATCAATGAAATGGTTTCTATTATATTGTTAAATGTTTCATCAAATGTATTAACAAATATTGACACAGAAAAATTGGCAAACGAAAATAATGAGCAGTGGTGGGATAGGATGATAATGTTAATTGTTTTCACAAGAAAAAAAAAATCATCCAATCAAACAAATTATTATATGGTCAATGCCAAATACATTTTCATTTTTATCTTTTTTTTGTTGTTGTCTAAAACGTGCTTTCCTCAATGAAGCCACATTTTCACTGCAGATGTTTAAAAGTTTACAATTCAAATCCATATAAGAGGTTTTAAAAAGAAATAATCAGGATCACCAACTGTCAACACCAAAATATAAAAAAAAAATCCCAGATACTGTTTCCAAAAAATTCTGCACTAACAAAAATTTGTACTGTCTATATATGTTAAAACAATATAAAGTACTGTATGAAAAAGCCTGGAAGAGTGACCACCTTTTTACAAACAGTGGCATGGTAAAGTTGTTTTAAAAGCAATATTCATACTAACATGGGCCTTGTGAAACAGTATTCAGATGTATGATTTCTTATGACTATAAAGTGAAAGTTGCTTCAATTGTATTAAAAAATAACTTAAGGTCGAAGAACTATTTTGTACAAACCCCTAACACTCAATACCCACCTTTTTCTTTGTCTGGTTTATGATTTGGACTTTTATTACTAGAACTTGTTCCAGATGCTGTCATACTGGCAATGGAGTGTGTATCCTGTATTCCGCCACTGTCACCAGACATTGCCGACATATCATCCAAATGTATAAAATCAGAAAACGGCTTTTTCACAGTGTCAATATTCACAAAATTATCACCGTCTTTGGAGATTTTAATATCGTCATATTTAGGACCATTGCCAATTGTTTCAACACTATCTCCTTCAGGTCCAGCTGACAGGACTTTGGTATTAACCATATTTTCTGTTTCCATGGAATCCGTTTTGTTATCTACATCCATTTTTTCTCCATTTTTTGTCAAAAACTGTGTATTAGTTTGTCCATTGTGAAGATCTGAAAATAAAATTAAACAGACATTAATAATAAAAGTTTTATAAATCATAATTAATTAATGATATATAATCAATATGCAAAATTGATGTACATGTATATTAATCTCCCTAAAACCTACCTATACATATATACATGATGTATGCAATAATAATGTATATATACTTGTAACTAATTCAAAGGATCACCAACATTGAGACCAACATGTAAAGTTGTAACAATCCTGAAAAATTCAACCATTTTTCACACAACTTGAACAAGGATCACACTAATGACCAAATATTGATATTACATTTATTTACATTTTGGAAAATGACTTGAATACCAATGATAACAAGCACTTTTACAGTTTTCTGTAATACACAATATTCTGGTTTAATAAACTAAATGACTTTGATACCATGTATATGCTGTTATTCATCCAACCGTTAAAACATCACCTAAATTTGTCTAAGGTTACAGAATAAAGTTATTTTTTCTAACTTCTATGTTATGTGTGACTATGTATGGATTTCAATAAACTATAATTCTGAAAAGTAAAGGACATCAACCTAAGGATTACAAGGGTGAGACATTTTTACATGTCAGATGACAAACTTATAAAACACTGTGAATGAAAGGGAATACTGAGTATACCACTGACACAAAAAACAAGAAAAACTGGCAATTCCTCCTTCATATCAAAACCTACTTTCAGAAAATTTTCTTCTATGTTTTAATTTCATTCTGGACTTGGGTGGAAACAGTTTTATTCTTGTCCAACAACATAGCAAAGCCATGTCACTTGATCAGCTTATGAAAGTCTTATGCATGTAGTTATAATTAAAATTCCTGTAGCTTCTGATATATATGTATGCAAATTGCGAATTGTTAGAATTTTGGAGTAAATGTGATGTACATTTGTACAAGTATACAAATATAAGGTTTATGTGCATGATGTGCTTTATATATACGTTGTATCCATAATTACTCCCCACTAGGCATTACCATTACTTAAAAGTAATACTCAAATCTAAATGGAGACATGCCTTGCAGTATGTTAATTAAAGTAAGTACTTAATCTCTTCCTTTCACCATTTTCAATTGAGACAAAAGACAGCCCCAAGCTAAATCAATACATAAAATACTAATCACATCCTTAACAAAGAAATTATGATTGTTATTCCTTCCAATCAATGCATTGTGTTTATTTGTGCCTTCAGGTAGAAATAATAGGTGATTATGAGCCTATAATTATTACACCCTATTCAAGGCAATATGAAGTAATAAATTATTAGGCTCAATTAGAAACAAGATCAAATATTGAGTAATTACCAGAAGTCATTAATCCAAAACATTTGTCAACAATATCTATTATTTCCTTCCTCATACAAATATACATTCTGCATAATTAATCCAAAGGTTAAACTAAGTATGTAAATGGAATATAGTTTAGAACTATAAGGTACTGATTCGTGTCCATATATATAGATAATACTTTTTGAGAAAAAAAAAGTCAAAGACACAACTTTTTTATCTCTTATTAGATTGGTGCAATTGATAACAGTTGCATAAAAAACTAGACAACTCCCCTCCCACCCTGTCACACATAACACACAGATCAGAGAAACAATGAATCTCTAAAGCAAGCATTTGATCTCATGTACCTTCTTTTTTTTACTTCATGAATCATGTGACTGTTACTCATGACAAAACATAATATATATATATATAATTGTCTATATATCCAATCTGCTTCTCTATGCTTACAGTTACATATATATATGCACTAGATAAACTTGGATATTGTATCCAGTTTTGTCATTTGATTGGTGGATTTGATATCTATAAATGTATACACATTTTGCAAAAGTAATCAATGTTTTTTTTTATTGAATTATTCAATAAACATGTGATAAACCAGCCTTAGTCTTAATTTTATTTGAAATAACAGTTGGTTTTACATGGTTTCTTGCAGTAAAATTTTGTAGAAATAATTAATACTGAGCTTACTTTAAAAGTTATAATAAAATGGCTACACAGTTTATCATTGAGTCATCCATATTGGGGACAAATTTTGGCTTTCTCTGTCAACTTTACAGAGCCCACATTTTCTAAGACTTAGACCTATATATAAGAAGTAACCATCCATATGTACCAATTGAACATGTTTAAGTATGACAAACAAGCTATTGGTTGTACATACCATATTTAGTACATACCATCTTGTATCGACCAAATTTCCTTCCATCAATGTACAGTGTTCTGTACTCATAAACATCCATCGAAAAGTAGAAAATTTCATCTTAAAAATCCACCAGAAAAGGAGAGAAATGAGTAAATCACAACCACAATTTAAAATCACGAAAATTTTACCAACAGCTTTACCGGTAAATGAAATCCAGCTAGTCCCCGACACTGATCGAGACTTATATAAAATCTGCTACCACTTTGTGACAATATACAATTGATTATATCGTTCGATTTTATGAGAAATACAAGCCAACTGTTGCAGTCTTCTATGTATATGAATATGTGTTTATTATACTTTTATAAATCTGCTATAATTTGTATAATTTTTTCTGAAAAATAATTATTCAATTGATGATCAAGGGCATACAACAGAACATGGTGAAAATGATCATCGATTTGTACAATCATCACCCAGTACAAGCTAGTTGATAGAATTCAATAGACCTCATCTTAACACACCTGTTCCAATGCTCACCTCCTACTAAGTTCTAAGGAAGACCATGCCAGAACTTTCAAGTAATAAAAATTGAGGTGCAAAGCATGATGAAAGGAATAGACACTGTCTTTTATTCAAGACATTGTCTACAATTTATTCATTAACACCCCATATCTCCCATTTATTTATATTTGTTAGATTAAAATTACTATTCTAAGAATAAAGAGGTTGTCAGAAATTGAATGCCAAAACTTGTGCCCATTAAAAAATCCTGTTTCTGCAAATGCCAGGTGCAGCTTTAATGCAGACTGTCCATATACATGTCTAAAATAAAATAAAAAAGTCTGCATTAAATTTTAAGGTAAATTCAAAGAAAGCTGAAATTCTCTACATAAACCTTTAAAAGGGAAATCACCTCTTTATACTGTAAATTCATAAATTATTGCGTGCATTTATTATTGCGATTTATTGAGAATGGACAAAAATGCGAGATTAATTATTGCGATTTCAGGAAAATCTGCATACAGATACATGTATATGTATCAAAAAATCAAAATGCGAGTTCTTATTATTGCAATACTCACACAGTCGCATTATTCGCATTAATAAAAACCTCACAATAATTTCTGAATTTACAGTATTGCATATATATGCATTTACTAATAAAGATATGGAATGTTTTTCCAACCAGGTCAACAATATTAACAACAACTTAAAAAGCACAATCCTTATCATGGGATAGTTCATAAACCTTATTCATTGAGCTACAATACAAATATAGGTATGAATATGAACTGATTATTCCACATGAATGAGATATGGGAAGATGATCTGGGGGTGTATCATTACCATTACATGAGGACAATAAACTACAAATACCTGAATTTAAATTAAGGTTATATATATCTACATGAATGTAAACTATACCTTTTAAAAATATTGAACTAAATTATGTTTATAACATATTGTGACATGACCATTTCCAGTTATATATAAAAATAAGGAGATGAGGTATGATTGCCAATGACATAACTATCCACCAAAGTTCAAATTGGTGAAAATATAAGGCCTTTCATTCCAAACACATGTACATATGAACATGGAATTATATATGTACAATGCAGATGTATCTTTTAGAATTACCATCACATTTATACTCCTCATAGGAAAACTGGTAATTATAAAAAAGGTCCAACTTGTTGTTATCGTGGCTAAATTGTCTGAAGACTAAATCTGACAAAACATGATGTTTATATTTTTTTTCGCTACATCTGTACATTGTGTTTATGTGCAGATACTTGTATACAACAAAAACAATCTGAGATTTTAGTATGACAGTACAACTCGGCATTATAAAGTTCCACACCAAATTTTCATTATTCCTTAATCAAAATTCTCAGAAGTATGTAATCAAAAAATTCCTTTCTTCGACCTTTGGTATAATAAAACTTCAAAGTATTGTTAAACAGTACATGCAGTAGGCACATATGAAAACCACTTGTATAGTACCAACAACTACAGACTGTGAGACCAAATTTCAAATCATTCCTTACTACAGAAGCTGAGTAATACATGTATGTAACAAAAATTACTGATGGAAAAACACATTACAATATAACTCCCACTACATGAGTGGCCTATAATATATGATACTATAACTGTCAATGGTAGTAATTCTGACTAAGAGGTTAGAAGTAAAAGATCAAGCATTTTACAATCACAAATTAAGAAAAGAACAATTAAAACTTGAAGATACACAGTGACACTCATTGAATATTACAATATTCAAAGTAAACATCAATCAATTGACTAACTACATGCATGTAATTGAATTTTATTTGCTTTTTGTCCAATTATACAACCAATCAATTAGAAACATGTACATGTAGTTTCTGAAAATACATGTATGTACAGTACTACACTGAGGCGAGTCTGAGTCAAAATATTTGACTTCCGCTGGAAATGCAGGTAAGTTACAAGTATCAATATTAATGTAGAGAGTAAAGTATTGTGCCTTGCTAGAAGACAACAGTGAGTCTTCCAAAAAGTGATGAGAGAGTGAAACTTTCCCAACAGTAGCATCTACATTGTAATTCAATGTTCCATTTTTGACATCACTTTATCTTTAACTTAAGCATCAATGTCCGCTGTTTGTGACTCATGTCTGAAACCTTGGACCTTGTCTCCACCTGTACAAGATAAGAACATCTGTACTAAGAAAATAATTATTATCATCAGGTAATTAGAAAATACTGAGAACTATGATGACTAGATTCAAATTTGATCATTGGAATTAGACAAATTAAAATAAATCCACACAAAAATGAAATACAATTCAAAATACAACGTAATTTACCTGATATTTTACACAGCAGAACCATGATTTCTAAGTCACGTCCTCCACGTTATAAAAATCCAATATTGTTCCAAAGGCAAACAAACACATGCATCTTGTATTAGAAAATCATTCAATTGTAAATATAAGGAGGCGGATACAAACATTACCTGGTGAATAGGATGGGTATTGCTATCTACCAGGGATACAGAGAAATAGACCATGAACGTTGATTTCTTTCAATTGAGTGAAATGTGACGACTATAATATGACCAGAGGGCAACATTCCAACGTGTACTGCTAGGTACAGCAATAATCACATTCAATGTACCAAAGATCTGATCATAATAATAAAAGACAGAGAAATCCAACCTTATATCAAACTTCTGGATTACTTATCATGTTTATGTCAGATCTTATCATAATATTTTTATAATTGAATATTAAAGCAGATTAACTAGGACTGAAAATTAAATACCAGGTTGGAATGTTTCTGATATATACTATAAATTGCAAACACTTATATTTCAATTGAGGAAGATTTGTACTAAACAAAGTTATTTTGAATAATAAGAATCAGTGAGCCAAATTAAAGATCAGAAATGTACATGGCAGTGCTAAGAACTAGGCCCCATTATGAAAAACATGACAAGAGGTACTCTACTGACAAACAAACATTTAGTTGAATGAAAAGATCAGAAACATTCTTTTTGTACACATTAAACAAAAATAAATGACAATATGTAAACAAAATTGCATCCATAATTAATCAATTTTTAATTGGCTAATTTCCACCAAAGTCAATCCAAGTTTCAAGAATAATTGAATGACTTTAAGATTTTAATTCATCAGCTTTTTCTGTCACTCAAAAAATCCTTAAAACTTTAAAAAGGACTTCAGTGTTTTACACATGTATCCCTTTTTTCCCTTTGGTTGGAAAGTTTCTCAGACTATTTTCTCGAAAGTTTCAATTTTGTTCCCAACTTGAAACTTCAGGTCATGCTTTGAAAAAATTGCTTTAAACAAGGAATTATTTGAATCTGGAATAATTTTGAATTCTGGAAAATTGATGAGAAGTATATGATGAAAACTAACCCAACTAAATAGGGTTAGCCATGCACGCATGGCTAAGGTGGGTTAGTTAGTTCATACTGAAATGATAGTGAAAGTAAAATTAACCTTAGCCATGCACGCATGGCTAACCCTATTTAGTTGGGTTAGTTTTCATCATACATTTCTAATCAATTTTCCAGAATTCAAAATTATTCCAGATTCAAATAATTCCTTGTTTTTACTAAAATATAATTAGCCAGCTGGCAGATATGAAAATTACAAAGAAAAATTAAAAACTGTTATAATAAATGCAAGTCATAACTTTCCAGGATAATGTACATGTAAGAACAGGTTTTCAAGATCAAGAGAGGGAGAGAAGACAAATCCCACTGTTACACACCCAATTAATTATAAATCTTAGAATATGCTACATGTACAAAATGTAATTGCCTGCAAAAAAGAAAAAAATCTTTGCCTAAATGTCAGAATGTGCAATTTTCATACCAAACTGTTTCCAGTTCATTTAAGAGAATCTGGCCATTTAACTTAGTTACATGTTTCATATATAAATAAGATGGGGTATGAAACAATTATATGATGTAGATGCTATCAACTACATGTATATATATAGGTCATTGTACAGCCTTCAATATTGAGCTACATGTACATGTAACAGTAAGCCCATACCCCAAAGCAAGCAATAGAAGGCCATGCCATGTCAAAATGTTAAACAAAAAAAGAGAAAACAAACAGCAAATTAATCAACAAACCAACAAATGATATGCAACTACAAACCAAATCAACTGAATAACAGAATGACTTGGAAAAGGCACATACAGAATGTATTTTCATATGCTTATATCTATCAACTTCATTAAATATTTTTCAAAGTTCCTCTACATTTTTACATATATATATTTACCACGGTCATGGATCTATCAATAATTTCAAAATGTACTTACAGATACAAACATAACATTAAGACTTGGTCACCCTGGTGAAAGACAGATTATATTCAAATATTTAACCATGTCAAAATAACCTGACAGTGACAGCTAACATTACTATCCAACATATAAAACACAAGTCCAAAAAATAAAAACATCATGTAGAATCCATTTGGAATAAAAACTTCTCACCTGTATCAAGAAAATAGTCTCAAAGGTGAAAACTACATGGATCTATTACAACCTATTTACTGATTTACCTGAACCTAACCTCCATAAATAACTCAAAATCACCGGTCACCCGCCATAAAAGAAATTGATCATGTTCAACTCTTAATTAAAGAGAATTCCATCACTTCAAAGTATGAAATAGAAATGACAGTGTTGGGTAAGAATTGATAACTGATTATTGATGGGTATAAAAGCCATTTTTAAAATCCTGCTGCGAAGAAACTGATGGTATTGATTTCCATTGCTTTATACGGATGGATGTATGGATTATGTTTGTTTTGATATAATTCAAGTAGTTTTTGACATTCAACATTTTCATTTTCTTGAATATCTAAGGTTCTGAACATGCTGAAGGTCAAAACATGTGAAGTGTTTTTACACAAAATTTGCAAAACTGCGATAAGGAAATCAAGACATGCATTCTTCCTTTTGTTTCAGGGGTTCAAATTTTTTCTAGCAAACTCGAGTATGAAACTTTGACCAACTCTTTAAGTCAAGCCATACTGTTTTATCCCAAAAACTGTTGAAAGGTACATGTAAGCTAATTTATATAAACCACATGACAATTTGTTGAATGCTAAACAGCTTTGCATTTTGATGCACCTGTCCTAAGTCAGGAGCCTGTTGTTCAGTGGTTGTCGTTTTTTGGTGTGGTTAACAAGTGTTTCTCCTTTCTTGTTTTTTTATATAGATTAGACCGTTGGTTTTCCTGTTTGAATTGTTTTACACGTCTTTTTAAGGCCCTTTACAGTTTGCTGTTCGGTGTGAGGCAAGGGTCCGTTATGAAGGCCGTACTTTGACCTATAATTGATTACTTTTTACACATTGTGACTTGGATGGATAGTTGTCTCATTGGCACTCAAACCACATCTTCTTATTTACATGTATATTGTATTCCAGGATCTCTTTAAGCAAATTACCTTCTCATTGCTTTAAATTTGTGTATCAGCTTTTCTTGGTCAAATTTAACTATTTATTATTTAAGGCAATTCTTTAACTCATTGGTGATCTTTTTAGTCTTTAATTGATGCAAAGTTTAATTTGAAATTTTAAGTGAAAGTAGTATGAGATTGCATTTCAGTCTCACTCAGTAATGCATTTTGTTAGTAATAGTTACTGTTGAAGCCATATATGCTTGATAAGGGTTCTGTCTATTGAGCATAATTCCAAAATATCATTTTTAAATAATATGTATTATTTTCCTGAAGTTGATAGTATAAAGAGTTCACTGAGGATTTCATCTTGATTTATTTGTAGATCTTAATTTGTTGACCATTTTTGCTATCAATTTACAATTTCTCTCTATCTGCTATAGCTTCTGGAAAAAAAACATATAATAGGTGCAAAAGTTGTCATTCAAGGGCAACAGCAAAAGAACTGTTTTACTCTATGCTTTCAATTTTTTTTTTATGCAAGCCAAAAACTGCAGATTTACCCCTATATACATATATATACACATGTATTATGTTCAATTTTTATCAACAGCTGTCATATTTGTTTGGGAATCAAAATATGGAAAAGAATTTAAAAACTTAATACACACCATTGACAATGATTGATCAAGGAAAATTCATATAATAATAGTAATTCAAACAAAAAGTACATTCTCATTTATGTAATAATACTAATATGCATAACGTCATTTGGTCTCTTGTGGAGAGTTGTCTCGTAGATAATCATACCACATCTTTTTATTTTTTTATGTTATATATATATGTATATCAACACGATGTTTCAACTCATTGGTTGGAGTCCCTAAAATTTGTTAAATTAACCTACCTTTAAACAGATGCAATGAATATCAATAAAACAAAATTGGCCATTGATTGAATTTTAATTGATGATAGCTTACAGTGGTATATCTTTTTATTGACTTTTGTTTCTTTTTTCATCTGCTACAGTATACAATATCCAAACGATATACATTTGTACACATGCTTGACATTTGGTGTTAAAAAACGATCTTTCTTATATAATCAATGCAAACTTATTAGCTCAAATTTGCTATGAAGTTTTAGACAGAATAGAATTGCAATATACATAGTAGCAGAAATTAATTGAGCTGAAATAAGTAGAACTTTTTCAATTAATTTCATAATCAATTAATCTGTTAAGACATTGTGATATGTTGGGAGTATTTGACACTTTAAAGTTTTAAAAATGACAGACCTGTTTTCCTCAACAATGTTATTTACCAAACTCTTGATTAATTAATAGCCTTCAAAAAGGGGAAGAAGATACCAAAGGGCAAAGAAGTGAAGTCAAAGCAACAGTTTTCCCCATAATGTGCCAGATCAGAGGATCTGGCAGGCAAATTTCGCTTTGGTCACCTGGCAAAGTTTTTTAATGCCAAAAATGTATTGTGAGAAGAAAATGAAGAAATTTTAACTTTCCTGTCTTCAGGATCAAAACAGACAAAACTATCATTTCATGACCATGACAAGAAAAACAACATAATCATAGTTGTATACCACTGGCAATAAGAATACATGTTATGACATGCATATGATGTTCCAGATTGTGTGCTGTGCTTTTTTGTTAGATCTAAGCATCCAATCCAATCTTAGTAAACTGAACTATGTATGGTAAACTGTTTATTATATAATCTAAGCACATTGAACTAAGTAAGATGTGAACTATTATAATAATAATCTTTGTAAACTGAACTTTGTATTGTAAACTGTTTTTTTATTCCACAAAATCTGTTTTGCTAATTCAATATAACATACAATGTATCATTGCTCGATGCAATTACTGTATTGGTTTCAATAATGACAATATATGATTTATATGAAAATTATGTTTTGCAACAAGGTTTGAAAAGATTGCTTGCAGTACTGATAACGTTCTTATAGAGTATGATTTCTTTGCACCTGGCAGAAAGGGTGAAATGACGTTGACTGATTATGGACAAGATTCAAGTTATTTTGAATTTTGAAATGTCCAAGAACGCTTTGTTTTTAGATATCAAAGTAAATTCAAATATATATGAGTAAAAAGGGTTCAAAAGGAACACTAAAATTATTTCTTTTACAGATGATCACATTCTTTTTATGATTTTACACATTGATTCAAAAGCATTTTCATAGGGACAAAAGTACATTGTGTATATATCTTCCTCTTGAGTGGAAGTGACATGTCTAGAATTTAACCTTTTCGGAACACTGAATATTTCATTGAAATGAAAATGTTAACACTTTTAAGCGAAAACCATGCTTGACCTTAAAATAATCAATGTTCAATTGTGAAAAAAAAAGAGTATTTTGAACTTAATAGACCTTATTACTATTTAAGTATCTGCGACACATGAACTATTGCATCATACAACAATCACTTTTCCTTTGTGGCATCAGACCTTTCCCATTGAGACACAAAATTTTTAAGGGAACCTTTCTAATGTCCAGTTATAGCAGAAAAATAGCGATAAGGTGAATGTAAATTCCTAAGAAACAGAAATCCACATCCTTACAAGAGGGTAGTAATGGGGGTACCTTTATTACGACTAATGGTTAAAAATCTTGCTAAATGACATTAACGATAATTTTTGGTGCATGACGATAAAATGTACATTTTCTTTATGAAAATACAAAAATTGACTGATTTTAACGAATCACGTTAATTTTTTTCCAAAGATAACGGTAATGGATAATTATTTTAGACCTCTGACAGATCATGATAAGGATATTTTGACAAATCACGATAAAATTTAAACCAATTTGACGCTAACGGTAGCTGAAAATGACCTTTTGACGCCTGACAGTAAAGGGCATCCCTCCCCTCATACAATAGACCTTATTGCTATTTGTCTGCCATTACTGGACATCACAAAAGTTCCTGTAAAATTTTTACGTCATAATAGAAAATATCTGACGCCACAATGGAAAAGTGATTGTTGTAGGACGTCAATAGTTCAATCAGCGTAGATTCTCGGGTCAACCTGCGCTGATTTCCAAATAGCGATAAGGTGTATAACATGCGAGAAATCATTCGAACTTTGTTGGTCCAGAATTGAACTGTAACAGTGAGCAGTTCCTTCTCTGTTAGTGGCAAAAGTCATGTCGCTCATTGCAATTAAAATTTTGGTGACGAGTCGCATTTTGTGGTGTTGGTTAGATTATCCCTTTTCAAGACATTACAAAAGTTGGAGTTAAAGCCAATAAAGGCGAGTACGGATATCCAAAAAGGCTGTTTGATGTACTGTTCAAATGCAGTAGTCATTGACATTGGTCCAGTTTGTCACATGGTACCGTCTCACAAAACAATCCCTTAACTTTTAAGTACGGTATACTCTTTACAAGATGTTTGTTGAAATAAACACTTTTAGGGTTGCAAATATTTTGTATAGCAAAAATGGATTTTGTGTGTAATTTGATGTTTTTCACGCATATTTAAAAGTAACAAGTAGAGATGAGAGTTGCCCGAGAGAGATAGCATATATGTGTTATACTCAGTTCCTCCTGGTGTCAGATTACTTATTATTTACCAAGTATGGTCACGAGTCAAAAATATTTTCCATTGCGATTCAATGACAGACGATGAATCCTGCGAAAAAAAAATAGTCTGGTGAAATTCCAATTGAAAAATGAACAAACCCAATGGAACCCATAAATAATCAAAGCTTCATTTTATCGGTGTGGTCTTGAATGATGTCTTAAATAGGAGTTTTCACGGTTTATTTTTGTTTACCTGGCTGATTGTCGGTTTCCGACTCAGCAATCTCCGCCATTTTATTCGGTGACGTCACCACACTTGCGCAAGTTAGTCATGAATGAATTACCTCCCGTTTGATACCAAAAAAACTGAGAAAAATTCCAGAAAATATTTGGCAAACACTAACCCATTACAAAAAGAATGTATACGAACTAAACAGCAACTGACAACAAAAAGAAATTTTTCAACTCCTGAATTTTTTAAAAAGAATTTCTAATGAGGCCTAAGCATATTCGCTCTAAACTGGAATCTGCTAAACTAGTATCATTTAACTACAGTCTTATAGGTCAAGAGTGATTCACCACTCGGAAATTCTCCTAGATTTACATATTTCATATCAAAACAGTAAATTGAAAACATTTTCAAAAATTTATTTTCGGTCCGATTTTGATGAAATTTTTACTGTTAAACTTATAAATGTGAACAATTTCTGTGGTTATATTTGAAATCAGTTTGAATCATAGTGATTTTTTTAAGTGTAATTTTATCCCATATATGGTTGGGCATATGATTTTTTTCGCGCAGAAATTCACGTTTGTTGACTTTAAACAGTGATTTTCTTAAAAGTAAAATCATAAATATATTTCATAATTATAACAAGAAACTGCAGACATTTCTGTATCGAATGGAAAAAAATCATTGGATTCGGACAATAAAAACTTTGAGTAGATTTTTATTTTTAGAAAAATGTGTTTTATATGTAATGCAGAATTTCAAATGGTAAAAAAAATCCTGATCTGTGTATGAACACAAGTGTACTATTCAGTCGGTAATTCTGATTTTTGGGGTCTGGGCTTCAGACTACATGCACCGAAAAAGCTCTGTCTCAGACTGGACGGAAACACTTTATTATATTTCGATGCATTATCCATGGCCATGCAGTAATGAAGTGGTGTTTGTTGAAAACTTGGACTGACTTGAAACTGCTTAACTTGCGATTGATATCTGTTAACTGATGCATCCAGACAAGATGATCATTGTCATGACTGACTCTCCAGCCATGATAAATCCCAATGTGCGAGCAGTTTATACGACAGCTTATGCTGTACCCTTTTTGCAGGTTTTGATAATCCACAGGCATACCCAACTGAAAAAATTATCCGTTTTTATATATACATGTATATAGTCCAAGCACCTTTCAGACAACAGTAAAACATGACATCATCATGTCTAAAAAAAAATAAACCCCTACCACTCTTTTGAAAGGGTTTTATTATCTCAACCCCCAACAAAGTATCTCACATCAAAACTCCTCCAGACAGATGATGCAATCCGACCCATGAATCACGCATGGAGGAATTTAATGCGAGGTTTTATTTCATCTTAAAATTTTATCTCGATCTTTTTTCCCCTAACTTGTCACGTAAAAGTAAGTTCCTCAGACATGGAATAAGAGACTGGCATCAAGTTGTTTTTTCTTCCTATACGAAAAGTGTTGTATGCAACGCAAAACACTGATTACATTTCCATTTAATCGACACCAACATGACCGGAAACCGACTTCAATTTTTTCTGCGAAAACAATGCCTTTTCTACATGTATTCTTTTCCCTCGAACAAAATCTTGTTCCCCATGCTTGGACGGAGAAAGACATTTAGTTATACACGACGTATATCTGATATTCAGGACAACTCGTTAGTAACGTTATTATTACACATATAAAACTTTGAATAGGTCAAGAGATTGCAACTAGACATTTTAGACTTCAACATTATGTTATATTAATCAGAACAATCTAACAGACTCCACGAACATCTAAATGTGATATAATTAATCTTTCTTTAGTGGTAAGGTTTTGTCAAAGGATACCATTTAAACAAAAAAAATATGAATAATGATTATACCAGAAGTGCTGCACATAATAATAATTTTGTACCATATATTAAAAACTGTAATAAAAACAGCTTTGTCTATAATGCTTTACAAGACTGGAACAATCTACCAGCCAACATAAAAAATATATCAAATAGATCTGCTTTTAAGGCTGCAGTTAAAGAACAATTAAAAATAACAGCAAGAAATATAGAAACTGGGGATTTTTGATATATTTCAGTTTAAGAAACATTTGATCTTTCTTTTTTTCTTTTTCTTTTTTTGGTGAAAGTCAAATTTTAACAATAAATTGAAATATTATTATTATATATTTTCAAACAAGGGACCTCATTGGAAATACGCTATACTATGTTAGCTTTTATGGGATATCCCAGGCTTTTTCTAAGCACTGTTTTTTTAAATATATTTTGATACTATTTTAAAAGTATATATATATATATTATTTGTCTTGTCTTGTCTTGTGAATTTTTGTATATGTGCTTGAATTTGCCTGAATAAAACTATGCTATACTATAATATACCAGTGACTTAGTTGGAGAAAGATAAACAGGAAGATATAAGAGGAGATGTGGAGTTTTCGTCTATGAGGCAACAATCCAACAAAAAAAATATTAAACCAAAAGACATCTACGGTTTTCAACAATATCTCATTCAGAAAAGACGTCCTCAGAGACAGATATAGAAGTATTGTATTTCATGGTTTTAATATAACCTCTGTAAATTTTAATTCGGTACAGTTGGTTTTGTAACCCTTCTCGAAAGGATATTTTTCTTGCCTGATTCAGACAATATCACTCATTTAATAACTCGGTTTGATAATCAAACTACACAAGTTCTGATACATTATAAATGGAAATAACACTTTAAAATTATGACATTCCCCAATAATGTACAATAGAAGGGCGTATGACATTTGCGCCGATTTTTAAAATTTTCATTCTTTCATTTGCGCCGATTTCATTTTTTCATTTGCGCCGATTTTATATTTCCTCCTAATTGCATTTACTGTTAAACATAGGTGAGCAAATACTGGCCATACATATCGGAAGGTCAGTGCAGATGATCGCGAGAAAGGTATACATAATTTTTCTACACACCTCAATCTTGAATGTCTTTGCAATGATATGTTTGCAATATTTATAGATGGAACTTTTAAGTGCTGTCCAAAATAATTTTATCAGTTATATACTTTACACGGCTGTAAAAATGGAAACTACGTACCTCTAATTTACGCCCTCTTACCAGCGAAGGATGAACAGTGTTATGAAGTTATGTGGAAAATTATTTGCGATCTCTGCCGTCAAAAACAACTTTCCTTTGTGGCCGAGATTATGAATATAGACTTTGAACAAGCAATGCATGGATGCTTTTTTCACAATGTAGAATAGATTGTTGTTGTTTTCATCTGGCTCAGAACTGGTGGAGGAAAATCCAGTCGGCTGGGCTGAGCACAGAGTATAAAGACAAATTAAGTAATATTGGTAAATGGCTATCCCAATTGATTGACAATTCATAACATTTGTACAACTGGCTAACGGAGAGGTCTATGATGATAAATGAAAAAAATAACATTCACCTGTCATTAATCTGTAATTTACCTGTTAAAAAAGGCGCAAATGAAAAATAAATCGGCGCAAATGAAAGAAAAAATCGGCGCAATGAAATGCAGATCGGCGCAAATGCAAAACGCCGCAATAGAATGCAAACCAATTCAGCTTAATTCATGGCAAGTAAAGATAATTCATTCTAGCCTATCTGTATTTCTTGTACTCACCGTCGTCTCGAGGGTGTGATCATGTTTCTCCAACATTTGATAATTAGACTTAAACAACATTAGGGATAAGGGGGTCCTCTTAAGGACAGGCATCTTGATATTTACCTGTAATTCACCTGTTCTTAACTAACATATGGTTAAAAAGGCGTATTTTTTTTAAAGATATATATATATTAAAACATTAACAAAATATTTTTTTTACAATAATTGGTTTTTCATATATTTTTTTTAAATAGTTCCCCAAGATTTTAAAAGTCGATATGATCTAGCACAGTGATGTAAATTTTTATTTTACTTTGTTTTCATATTTTTTTCTCTATTTTCCAAAATAATGTATTATTGATTACAATGTTGCGATCTTAAATAAAAATAAACATTTTATTACATCGCGATGACCTTGAGGTCACTCCGATGTATTGCTATCGCCTAGATTTCCATTATGTAAATTAGTTTTGGGTTTGTAACCGATCTATAAACATGATAAATATGCGCACATAAACGAGTGCAAAATAACATTCCTTGTCATTTGATATAAATACATCTCTTCAATGAATACTGATAAAAATATTTTTGTTTACAACATAAATTAATAATGTGAAAATGTTTTGTAGTTAGATATATATATATAAGTAAAAAATCATTGATAATATCAATGCACACGTACCGAAAAATTGTGTTAAAGCATGCGGAAGAATATCTCAAAGAACGTTTTGCGACAGGACCGGTAACTCTGTAGTTGTTTTTGCGGGAAAATATGAATGCCTACTCGTATCCAATCTTAGAAAAATCGAAGTTTTACAGAAAAGTGTCCACCATGCACTTGCATTGCACTATTATTAGACTGACAGTAGAATAGAATGATATACAAACGGATGCAAATCATATATATATGTAACTGTTATTTTAATATAATATATAACAACAAATCAGTGTATACTGATTTGTATCACTACAATATAATAGTTATTACGGTGAAGTTGAATTTCCTGTCATTTATTCATCATACTCGCACGCACTTGTCTAGAAAAAAATATATCTCTGTACATTAACCTCAGTTTTAGGTAAAGAGATATGTTGTTTTTTTTCTGAGACAAGTGCTTTTGACCATCCTCAAGAACTTGTGGTCATCCGATGTTCAGTACTTCAGTACTTTGATATTATGTATACCTTTCTCGCGATCATTTGCACTGACCTTCCGATATGTATGGCCAGTATTTGCTCACCTATGTTAAACTGCAAATGCAATTAGGAGGAAATATAAAATCGGCGCAAATGAAAAATGAAATCGGCGCAAATGAAAGAATGAAAATTTTAAAATCGGCGCAAATGTCATACGCCCCTGAGAGCTATAATGAGTCATTAAGCTTATATAAAAATATCAAACGCTGCTTATTATCAAAGATATAGTATATTTACATTTCTTAGTCAACTTGCATTAATTGTCCAAAGCTTAAGTGACAAATCGAGAATACTTAATTGTAGCTCACAATTCACCAAGCCAGTTCCCACAGTTAACCCCCCTATAGTTCACGACGTGATGTACCCACTTTGTATTCTCCCTATTTCGTGGAAAAAGTGGACAGATATACGATTGACTCTTCCATCTGCTTAGACAGCACATGCCAGGAACACTGACTTCGGCCCTGATGATATACAGACAGAACGACTAGGTATATAGATAAATGGTTCCTCGCACTAGAAGTCAACAGCTTTCGGTGACTTTCTACGTAAATAAAACTTTGTAGTTGCGCATCGTTTTAGATTTGAACATCTACATGTCACACGCATGCAAAAATATGTCAAGTAATAGAATAAATTACTAAAATGAGGTACAGTCAGTGAACATTTCCATTTTTCATGTTATTTTCAATAAAAAATCATAAAAAAAAAATTATTTTGAGAATATTTCTTGTTAAATGTTTATGAAATTTTCAGTTTGATTTGAATTTTCTTTGTTTATTAGTGGAATTTTTTGTTGAATAACTTTTTTAATTTTGTAATTCAAATACGGATAAGAATAATTACGTAACACTTTCGGGTTATATTTGACAAAAAATATATGAAAAACCAATTATTGTGAAAAAAAATGATTTGTTAATGTTTTAAGGTATATCTTTAAAAATATTCCTTTTTACAATATTTTAGTTAAGAACTGATATAGGTGAATTACAGGTAAATATCAAGATGCCAGTCCTTATGAGGACCCTCTAATCCTTAATGTTGTTAAAGTCGAAGTGACACAGTTTAATTGTCAGATCAACATCTTATATATGTCATTCATCAAATCGCTTTTTGGGTGTCAATACTGTACGTTGTTTCGCCTTGTTATAGCTGTGAAATTGTTATAATAGAAAAGATACGATAAATACCAAAGGGATATTCAAACTCATAAGTCGAAAACAAACTGAAAGTGCCATGGCAAAAGGAAACCAAACTGAAAGTCTCATGGAATTCTGGAAAAGCGCAAGATCATCAAGAGAAATCATAAACGCATATTTCATAACAAAATTACTAACTGACATCCCTAATAACACGGGAAGCACTTACGAGCTATGCGACAGACCATTTCTAGATGTATACGTACATGCGTGTTGTAGTTGTTGTGGAACTCAATCAATCAGAGATATATGGTGGGATTTCATTATTGAAATTTTTCCATTACAATTATTTGTTGAACTGTATTCATATGATGATGAACAGTTATACTGCATTATTTAGCACGTAACAACAGTCAATATAGACACTGACAGTTTTCTTAAGCTGTGCCACGTACACGTTGCACACTGCGTTTCTGAGTATAGCAGAGTAACGAGAAGGATAATACGGTAGCGTGCTAGTACATGAACTATCGTTAGTGCGAGCTTTTTTCTTTAAATGTTCTTTTGGTAATATACTATAGTTATTGTACATATTGTAATATTATGTTGTATTGTCTGCTTTGTAAACTTTTGTAATTTAATCTGTTTATAGCATATAGTTGTTCATTGAATCTCTTGATAGAGGAAATAAAGAAATAAATGAATGAACGAACACACTCAAAACCGGGGCCCATCTCTGGTGCTCCGGAAGGCTAAGCAGACCCTGCTCCACATGCGTCACCTGTCGTGTTAATCATGTCAGTACACTGAAAATTTAAATTAGTCACTATGACTATTCAGTTAGTCAAATATTAGCCGAAAGGTAGTCAACAGCATATATGACTATTCATCAAGTCATTATGACTACCTGCATAGTCAGTTGACTATGTTAGGTGGTCACAGCACCACGTGGTGTAGAGTATCGGTTTTCACGCGCACTCTTTCGCGTTCCCTTTGTTCCCTAGATCGTGTAGATGTAAACAAACCAAGAGGCACGAAACTGCTATTTTGTCAATTAAACCAATTGTTTAAAGTAAGTATCATGTACATTTGTTTTAATTCTAACTTACAAAAATTAAATTTGAAAAAAAGAAGTGTATTAATGAATGTAATATATCGGCACATGTTGACGTAAATTAATGACAATACAAAACAGAGGGAGATATGTATACGGGATATCAATTTTGATACACATACAACGTATTTTCGATTGAAAAGAGTATTTAGCGATATCTATTTTTCACCTGATCAAAAACTGTTAAAAATAAACACTGCAATCGATATTCACAACAATGAATTAAAAAAAAACCCAGGGTAGCTGTCAAGATCCTGGTGCTTACATTACAATGCTGTGATATAACATGGGTGGCTGTCAAGATCCTGGTGCTTACATTGCAATGGTGTGGTATAAGATGGGTGGCTGTCAAGATCCTGGTGCTTACATTACAATGTTGTGTTATAAGATTGGTGGCTGTCAAGATCCTGGTGCTTACATTACAATGTTGTGTTATAAGATGGGTGTCTGTCAAGATCCTGGTGCTTATATCACAATGTTGTGGTATAAGATGGGTGGCTGTCAAGATCCCGGTGCTTACATAACAAAGTTGTGGTATAAGATGGGTGGCTGTCAAGATCCTGGTGCTTACATTACAATGTTGTGGTATAAGATGGGTGGCTGTCAAGATCCCGGAACTTACATTACAAAATAATGGTATGAAATGAGTGACAAAATCACTAGATCAAAGATTTTAAAATTTGTTTTTTCTTTTAGCTTTTAACATGACTGATATACTTGTTTATTGTTATATTTTAGCTTCTAAAATGATATAATTATATTTTTCAGCAAATGAAGACATTGCTATTTGTACGAACACAGCTGAGAGATTTTTGACCAGAGAGATTATTACACTGACACAGTTGATACCGAAAAAATATCTGAATTAAACACTTCAAATTAACAATGAGTTTATAATAAATATATTTTCTTTATTTGATTTTTAGACTTTAATATATGTCACTGAGTAATGGTAACACATGAAAATCATGAAGATATAGGAAGGTTTTGAACATTGAGCACTTTGTGGTCCTTTACGGTTTCGATGTTAGTTTTGCTGTTGTGGTATTTTTAATGATATTATATTCCAGATGTATTTGTCAATCCTATGGAAGAGAAACAACAAAAAGTAGAATAACAGAAGAATGAAACATAAAAGTACAAAACGGATAGAAACACACACAAAGTAAATTGGTGGAACAAAAAACACAACACAAATTAAAATAACAGTCTAACAGTCGTGACTATTCACAGTAATCATGTTGACTAAACAACATGGTCACTTCCGACTATTTCAATAAGTCATAAGGACTGCATTCAATTGTCAAACTGACAAATGTGCATAGTCAATTGAACAATCCAATTCGTCATAACGAGTATAACATATGGTCATTTTGACTTCCAAACATAGTCATGATTACCACCCTACTCAGTCAAGTGTGACTACCCATCTAGTCAAACGACAAAGAGCATAGTCAAAATGATTAAAGTGCATTGTCATCTAGAGGACAGTCAAAATGACCAATTAAATTGGTCAAATTGACTAATTTATGTTTTCAGTGTACAAACCCGATGTTACATGTATGTCTTATTCGGTAGGTCACATTCGAGGACAAGAGGATGGTATTGTGGTAGGACAATTGGAGCAGATATTCCATAACGGTCAACCAACTCGTGTTGCGTCCGTAAAATTTTAAAAGGGATGATTTATACTTCACCACTTGGAATTCTTGGTTTAATAGTTTCCTTGTAAGTAGCAACCCTCCATCAAGGAAATCATGACAGGAAATGCAAGCTCTAGAATATCGTATTAACTGGGAGATATATACTGCATATATAGGCGCTGCTGGAATATTTCTACATAGAAATCGAAAGTTCATACTAGTAATTGGAAAACTGAAATCTTCACTTTGTCGTAAATTTTTGTTCTCAACCGACCCTCATTGCCAATAACTAGATGTAAGTCAAGATATGAGTCAGACTTAATTGTATCTGTTGTATTCTTTATTTCAATTCGATGGGATTGATGCGTTCAACAAAGTCACCAAACTTTATAAATCATTTAGTGAGAGAACATTATCTATAAAGCGAACTGGGAAGTTAAAAGACAATGCTATCTTCTTTTATTTCTTCCTGAAAAACTCCTGTATGAAGTATATGAATAAAGGAACAAGTCAGCAAGAAGAGGGCACACAGTTTGTTTTAATGGGAATGCCGTGTTGAAAAACACGTCCTCCAAACGTAACACATATTCTGTAAATTATGAAATCAAGCATCTTAATTGATAACGTTATGTATGTTCAGAGAATCTTTTGATTGAATCAGAATGATTTCATTTTACGAAGTACGATTTATCCCTCATTAAGACAAGATATTTGTATCTATGTTTTTTTAAAGAAACAAAGCAGGACAAATTCTTTCAATTTATCTCTTAGTTTGGAATGGGGAATACTTATGTAAAGGATAGAAAAGTCAAATGTTTAAATACTATTGCAACATAAAATAGACTTAGATTGTATGGTACTCTAACATATCTTTGGATTTTTTAGTATCTGATTCACGCTACATCTAGAGCAGGTACATTAGTTTCACAATAACTTTGTAGCCCGGCTTTGATACCTGATAACATTGAAGTTAATAATTTAGAAAGTGGTTTCGTGGAGCACTTGGAAGACCCAGCATTTTAACGGTGTTTGTAAGGACACTTATGCAATTTAGGTATATCCTATTCAGAGAAGGAAGATCCAGTTCTTCATCTTTGATTGAAGTTCAAAAGGAACATACAACATACCTATGATTATTTGGGATTTCCTCCTTGGTACTTGCCGTGAGGGTATATGTTGAGTTTCCAAGTGAATTGTCAATACCTTATTCCTTTATCTAAAAGTTAATATAATTTACATACGAAAACGATGTTGTTTATTGCTTTATCTGCGGGGACATCAACATATTTGTAATGAACTTAGGACATGTCCTTAGCAACATTAAGGTCTGTAAAGATCGATGTAGTATGTGTATTCATAGACCCATTCTGTTTCTAATTCTAATTATAGAGGTTGGCTTCGTGTCATCTGATGTATTTCTTTTCGAAATCTTTCTGTATCCTTTTATCAGGAAAAACTCTTTGATTATATAGCCACCCATGTTAAGATCATCTTTTTGTGTACGTTTTATGAGATTCACGACGCAAATACAATTTCATTTCATTTTTATTTTTTTCAGTTGAGAGATTTTTCGATACTTGTCAAGTACAACATTAAATTTTCTTGTTTTTTTCAATTTGCACTTAGACAAAATCAGAACTTTTCGCTCCGTTTTGCAGGGAAGACTGTAAATCAAGCAGTGATTGCAGTTAAACCTTATCCTAAGGAATTCGGTAGTAACTCTGAATTAGCACTTGTTGACACTGAGGGCTAAACAAGTCTGAAACTGACTAAATATAGAATTGAATGCAGGCCAAGCAATTGGTTAATTTGATAAATGTTGAATGTTGAAATCGAATGTTAAAATAAAAAAAGCCGATTGTTTAAAATTAAATGTTAAATGTTGAAAGATGAATTGAATGTTGGAAAAAAAATCTTTTTTTTTTTGAATTTTGAATGTTGAAATCGAATGTTGAAAATATGAACACTGAAAAAGTAAATAAAAAAGAATTGAAAGGGAAAAAAAAATATGAATGTTCAATGTTCAAAAATGTTTAATATTAACCCAACTTGACATCCGTGTTTATCGTAAAGATGTAAACGATAAAACACATTTCAAATGAGAAGAGTGATGCACCACATAGCCTTTACTATCACTCTCTCACCAATTCGTAGACTGGTTTTTCTATAATGACCAAAAGGAGGTTCTTTTGTCTATGGTCTTCATATTGGGTCTAATTGTTTTCACTCAAGGTTATGTATAGAAATCTGGTTATCGATACAGGTGAGTTCTAGTTTGCTGAAACTGTAGGACCCATTAAATTCATATGCCTGTTTTAAGAGAAAGAGGGAAAGATTTCGAGCCATTTCAGTTGCTAAATGGCAAAAAGCAAATAATTTAAAGTACTTTTTGTATTAAATATACACCATTAACCTTAATTTATAGTTATAGCAATACACTTTTTATCATGAAACGAAAGCACTTTTTATCATGGAACGAAAGCACTTTTTATCATGGTACGAAAGCACTTTTGCAACACCATATTGAACAGCATATTATATGGAGGACTGCGTATACGAACAATTGGAGTCAACAAGTGAGGCGGGGCCGTTCCTGAAGGATTTTGACAACACCCTATTTGCTTTTTGCAGTTATTATCGTTTATTGAACGGCAAATCGTTCTGTGAGCTAGATATATATGGGACGATTGGAAACGCGTTGTCCGAAAATATAAATTCAATTTGAAAATAGTTCTAGTACAAGTCAGGGATTAGATGTGTTTACAGTTGATATGCGTTGTAAGAGGATATTGAACTAATTGATCAATAGCGATGATTACATACGCATTTTTAAAAGTACCCAAAAGGAACGTACAACTACGAAGGAAGAACCTTGTTGGAAAAGCCATATACGCCTACAAGTAAATTATAAAGGATGAAATTCCTATTCTTTGGAAGGATTTTGTAATAATTTTATATATAGAATTACAGATTTATATAAATTTATATTGTACACGCAGACAAATTATTTTATCAAAACTTCATAGATTTCTTGTGCTGTGTCGTTTTGAAATCTTAACATAATTCATGTAATAATTTAATGAAGTTCAAACAGACAATCGTTTGAATCGGAATTGCAAAGCTTCATTTTGCAGACAAAACAACGACCAGTGTAATCTATTTTGAAAAGCCCACTTTTGCAAGCTATCTTTAATAATTGTGTCTAGGAATGTATATTTTGTTTTGCTTTCATAAACGGCAAAAATGCGATGCATACTGTAGAAGTTGATAATTAAATATCATCGGTGTTCCCACTGTTTGTATCTCTCTGCTCAGCACTTCGTAAAATTGCATATGACGTCAGATACGTTAAACTGACCTAAATAACTTTGAACCGGACATATCACCGTCGTCAACTCATAATGAATAAACTGACGTTGATAAGTCTGACCCGAACTTATCAAGTCATCTTCCGGTTTGCTGGTGAAACAAAGAAAAACACTTGTTTCTATCATGCAAAATACACAAAAACACTCCGACAATCTGATAAATCAATTATCAGATTTTCGTCATATTTATATTGTAAAATATCAGCTGCTCGACACAATATGAACGCTACGCTCTCTCGACAAAAAGCCTCATTTTGTGACTCGATCGCTACTGATATTTTACAATATCAATATGCAGACAACCTGATAATCGGTACGACTAGGCGTTTGTCAATGTATGTGTTTTCATCAAAGGTAAATGTCACTTTTATGTTAACTTACACATAAAGCCGAACTACATTTTAATGGCATACGATAAAGTAGAAGGGTTTAAATACATCCAAAAAGACACATCAAAATTTAGCGTGTTTTTTTTTATATATAAATAGACTGACGTCATCGGACATACTGTTATAGAGAATGTGGAATTTGTGGAACGCATATATGTCTCATGTGGCAAATATCAATTATATGCTGTAGATTTCTAATTGTATGATTTAGTTCTATTATTATATGATGTGGATTTTTAATTATGTGATGTGGGTATTTAATTATATGATGTGGGTTTTTAATCATATGATGTGGGTATTTAATTATATGATGTGGGTATTTAATTATATGACGAAGTTCTGTTATTATATACAGTGGTTCTATATTATATGATGTGGATGTTTGATGATTAGTTGTAATTTCCTTGTCATATTGTATTTAATAATATAATGTGGTACTACTATTATATTATATGGGTATTTAATCATATGCAGTGGTTTGGGATAGGTAAAGGATTCATCTATTTGAATTGATTGTTAATTGTTTGCTAGTGGTAAAAATTCCAATTACATTCTTAGACGAGAATGAAATAACTCTAAATCAAAGCGGTAAATCGACTGTGATGAAGTAAGAAGGCCAAAAATTTGACTGTTGCTTGAAGATGATGATATCTTGGATATCTTGGATAGGGGTAGAATTGTTGTCTTAATCTACTAACGGACCTCTACGTTGCATTGGTGTTTTAACGACCAGGAAGTGTGGCACTATCCCATCACGAGGCATCTTATTATAATCTCCGATTCAGACCGGAAGTGTTTTCATTTTTATATGTCCCGTAGAGACAAAGGACACCCTTTGCGGATAACTATTACCCTTAAGACAAAGAAATAGGACCAATTTATTCCAGTTTACTCTTAGGGGTCGAACTGTGATAATGGAAAAAAGGATAGAACATACTATTTGGGAAATCAAAACCTCTTTTTCGAAGATTAACAGGGAAATACGTACCATGGTCAAAAGAAAAACGACGAAAGGACAATCTGGGTGGGGGGATGCAGGTGCACGTGAAGGGGAGTTTCTATTTCACTCGCCGTACTCGTCATGTTGTTCATGATAAGTCAACAATAGCATGATGGCGTCCGTATAACTCTCAAAGGGATGACTATAATTTTACCGTTATAAAACCTAGGTTTGATATGAGATGGAGAAGATAATTGGTTCCTTCTCAGTAGCAACCCTTTATCAAAGAAATCATGATAGGGAACAGTTTAAAAAGAGCATGGGCACGTCGTGTAATATGCACATAACACACGGATACAGCATTTCAGTGCAGAACATATACGGAACATTTTAGGCTTGCTTCAACTAATAAGCGAATTGACGTTCATAAAACAATTGACACAATGATTGAACAAAACAGTATAAATAAAACCTTCATCAATAAGTAATCAAGGAAAAAGAAGTCTCCAAAAGGAGACTATAACCTTGAGAGCTTCATAGATAATATTACCACCAGAAGCTGGGAGTGATTTCACCATTTTGTCATTCCTTCCGAGTTCTTTATCTGAAATAATTCAGCACAAGTCACTTAACACGGTAAAGCAGGGAAATACGAATTGGCATGTCTCCTTCAACAACTCTGTTTTAGTAAAAATAAGATTTTTAGATCTTCAGCACCATCTGGTCCAACAGGTTTTTTTAACTGTCATAATCGGTACAATTTAAAAGGGAAAACCTCACTATACCATTAATTAGAATACAGTTCAGATTAAGTGATAAATGACAATGACAATATACTTTATATTTGTAATAAAATTGTTACAAAAAGTAAGGAAAATAATTAAGTTGTACTCTTTTTTTTAACGTTCATTACATTTTGATGATAATGGATATATGAGTGATACAAATGTACATGTTTATTACGTCTGCAGCTGTAAGTTAGCGAGACTTCAATTCTCAGTCGAGGCTCCTCTTTCCAAGATAAGCTGAAATAAAAACATGAAAATCTTAGAAATGCAAAAATGAATTAAAGACATGGGGTATACGCCAATAAAAGAACAGCTCAAACACAAAATATAACAAACAAAACAAAGCTAGGGTTCGTCAAACAGTCTTTTTCTATATTAAAGGTGAGGGGGGGGGGGGGGGTAAGAAAATTTCAATAAAAAGAACAACACACCAACGAGACATATCAAAACAATGTTTCAATTGTGTGGGCTAACAACGAACTCAAAATCCTAATTTTTTCCCGATATCAATTCCCATTAAGACCGAAGGAATATCATATGTTCCGTTAGAATAGTTAGTATATCATATTTCTTTTAAAATATCTGACGAACTGCCTAGTGGTGAAGTCATGTAATGATTCAAAGCAAGTACAGGAAATTTGTTAAAAGAAATAATCGGAAAATGTATGCGATCAACCTGATAAAAATTGTTCAAATTTTGAAGGCGACAGTCATGGTATTAGATTGAATGTTATTGTGTACTATTGATGGAGTCAAAATGGTGAACACAAGCTCTTGAGAAGAGAATAAGTCGTGATGTGTATACCGTAAGCAAGAGAGGTTGGTTTATTTCGACGAAAAAGAAGGAAATTCTCTATTTTAATAAACAAAATCATTTCCATAATGTTTAGTGCTAGACTTTCTTTTGTGTCTATTCATAGGTGTGTCTAGGTATGAAAAAAATCAGCAGATACCAGGCTTATCATTTGTTACGCCCGACACAGGTTTGTTTACATAAAACTCAACATTGGTGTTTAAATCAAAATTATTTAAAAAAATCTTTGTTAAAGAGCATTGAAAATAAAACAAACGACAAATTGTGTCAAATGGGGCTCAGACCATCGGTGACACAAATCCTGCAGTTTTAGTATTGTCATTCATATCAAAAAGTAAAATAACAAAAATACCGAACTCCAAGGAAACTCAAAACGGATAGTCCCTTATCAAATGGCAAACTCAAAAGCTCAAACATCAAACGAACGGAAAACCACTGTCATATTCCTGACTTGGTACAGACATTTTCTTATGTAGAAAATGGTGAATTAAACCTGGTTTTATAGCTAGCCAAACCTCTCACTTGTATGACAGTCATATAGAATTCCATTATATTGACATCAATGTGTGAACTCATTGAGATTGATGAGATATATATATAAAGTTTAAGGGGCAGTGCAACTTCCCCTGAACTTATTTCATAACGGGGACTCACTTGACGTCCTTCATTTCTCGACTGAAATTAAAATTAGCATACATTCATATGTGTATTTTAAGGTTTTAGACCATATTGGCTTATTTATGAACGTGTACTCATCGTTTTTTAGTCTGGTAAATAGATGTCTCACTGGCAACCATACCACATCTCTTTATTTTGATTTAAATGAGCAATTATAAATGCCTAAAATGGCTCCAAACTGCAATGTTGAGAGATTTCGACAAAATTTGCAGTAATTATCCAAAACAAGAACGTTCATAAAAAAAACTAAAATTCTATTGGAAATAACTATATAATTTGTCTCTCAAATACAAACTAATTGATTTTGATTCAGGACGTTCTTCCGTGCAGCATTTAACCAAATAATGTAAAAACTCACCAAAGATACCAGACTTATATATAGTTTGGTTCACAAGAAGCCAAATAAAATACAAAGTCTAAGAGCTTAGATAACCGAAAATTCCGAAAAGTTGTGCAAAATATGGGAAAGTAAATCTATAACTAGCGATATAAAATTCTTTGTGTTTTAAATATTCCCACATTTTACATTCATTTGGCTGGTTATACTGTCCTATACTGAGGACAAAACGTTCACGAGCAGTGGCATCGATACCAGTGTAACATTTGCAATTCTGTCCTCAAAAGCACTGCTAAGATTTTGACTTTACGGAAACAAGTTAAAATGTTGAAAAATATTTAAGGTATATCATATTGACTCTTTTAACATTCTAATTCCAGAAGGTTTAAGCAACTTTTTAATTTTGTCCGTATGAGTGAAACATATTCAGTGGGAATTGACAAATCTCGAAATTTTGGTTTTTTGTCTTTTTATTGAAAGTTCATTGCACCGCCTTTCTGAATATTTAACAAAGAAGATGTGTACCGTATCTTTTTCTTCCTTTAAAGAATTTGAAATTTTTTATGATGTTATCTTGCTATATATATATGTTTCCCATATATGAGCCTGTTTGTTTATTAATGAATCATTTCAATTTTTCTATGTAGACATCGGTTGATAGTTATAGGATAACTTGTCTTTTAATATTGATAAAAGCAAAAGACAACTTTAAATGCAGAAGTGTAATGTGTACGTTATCTGCATACAACATATAGACGCTTAGATGCTTAATGTACTCACCCTCTTTACAAAATTCTGGATTTTCATCGGATTTATCATTACACGCCGGTACGCCATCACAAAGGTTAAACCATGAGACACACTGAATTTTGTTTTTGCATTTTATTCTCATACTGGAACATCTATAATCTGACAAAATGCATTTCAAGATAATATTAGATATTTTACGAGGATGCTACTGAGGAAATCCGAAATCGTGCTATCCAAACAATTTCTTATGTATCTATCTATGTAATCAAAACAGGTTTACAATCTCCTTTGTTATGCAAGTCGAGATTACCAAAAATATGATTATGCCAATATGAGTGTTTTTGCTAGATGCTTGATTGCATTGATCTTATGATTAACAAAGAGAATAATCATTTAAAAGATAATGGAATTTACCAAACGCGGGTGAACGCCAATACGGACGTGTTTTGCAATTTGCATATTGCATTATTCATCGATTGAGCATCAGTAATAAACAGAAGCTTGTAGGAAAAAGTTAAACTCTCATATTTGATATCTACAAAAGAGGCGGAATATTCAAAGGGAGACTACAAAACACATCAGTCGAAGAGACACCGACAAAACCACGTCACGACAAATAAAAACGACGAAAAGACAAACAACAGTCTACAAATCACTACATAAAAACTAAACACTGAGCAACAAGAACCTCATCAAAAACGAAATGATCTCCGGTGCTGCGGACTGTTGATATTCATTGATTGAATAACAAAGCCATCATAGATATCCTTTCAAAGACAAGTCTGCATTAACATTTACTATTCAATTCATGTCCGACCAATATTTTTAGTGAGCAGACGTAATTTGTTTCAAATTATATTCATTCAATACTAATCAAAGAAGAATTTTTGATAATCTTATCATGACTCAAAGGACTACCGTTGGTACTTCTAATACATGTATTTATTGATATCTAAATTTAGGCACCACCAGTTTAACAATGTTCTAACCCCATAAATCGACGAAGAAGATACACATCAACTTTATTAACAAATTTGAGGGAATCGCATGAACTCCAAAAGAACCGAACAAACATGTCGCTTGTTAGTAACAGACACGACAAATTATATCATGGATATATAATGCTCTCATGATTGCATTAGCCTATAATAAGTGCAATACGAACTGTCGTTTTAAGGAATAAATGTTACACAACTATAACAATGTAATATTGAAGTTCAAATAAAAGGTATAGGATATACCTGCCTGTAGATTTATTATAATACTATAAGCTCACCGCTTTCTGATCACAGATTTATTATGCCACTGGATACAATTTCATGTCAAATCCATGTAGAATTATCCTGGTATACATGTTTGTTGGAATGCTAAATTGAGACGCATAGAAACTTCTTTTTAAATCTCCATTTATCAATTCAAATTTAAATAATAACCATGTACAGTTGTATTAGTTACAGCATACCAAAAAGACGAAAATATATCATATCTACAAACCCAGAATCCTTAAATTTATCAACTAAAAATGTACCTGATTAAAAGAGTAAAAGTAATTTATTTCCGTGTTGAATAAGCATGGCCTTTGTACCAAAGGACATGCTAAAGCAAACAACAATTTAAACAAAAAACTATCATTTGTATACCCCACTTTTAGGAATATGTGCTATATATTGCAATCACCTCATCCGGACGTCCGTTCCAATAGCAGGTTGACAAATATGAGTTGTAACGCGTGAGAACGTTTTGAGTAAGACACCTATCTTCTGTTTCCAAGATACATTGAATTATAAGTAGGGATTTTGCTTATCGCGACAATGCTTGTAGCTTCATAATATTTCGTCAGCCATCAGATCATGGGATTATCCGTGGAAACTGTACGTACGTATTGTGATTACTAAGCTGTAGCCATTGCAACATAACATGATAAGCTGTTTGTTTCGAATTACTTAAAAAATCCAAATAAAATATATATGATCTATTATCGGTCTTCCCTCGTCTTAAAATCGATATCATGGATTTGTGATGTCATATGTGTTTAACCTTTAGCATGACCGCTTTTTCATCAGCACCACAATTTTTGACCCAACGCTGATCCGTTTTTTCTTCCAATGTTCTTTGAAAAAAAAATGTTTCGATAATGAAGAAAAAACTAATTAAGTCAAATGAATTGATTACCTGAATTTCCTTATATAGATAATGTCCATAAATGAAGCTTTTTAAGCTTGTTTTCTGATATGTTACAATACACATCGTAAGAAAACCTGTATTTTGGTACAACAACATACCTTTACAGAACGTGGGTTCTTCATCTGACTTATCATTGCACCTTGTCCAGCCATCGCAAAGGTTTTGTTCTGGTATACACTGAATCCCATCCTGGCATTTCACCCTGTTTTTGCCACAGGGTCGCTCTGTAAACAGTTGTGATTTGATAAACATCCATGAAAAATTTAAAGCAAACACCTATCTTGAATATAAATAAGGGAATGTACTGGACATATTGTAAACATCATAATTAACAGGTGTCCTTAAGTGTGACACAGACATACATGTATATTATTCATTCAATGGGCAATGCTTAATTATACCCGTATATGTTCATGAATTCGTCCTCTTTATCTCTCTACGCGCTCGGTTAAGGTCTTTAAAATTGAAGTCTCCACTGCAATTCTCACAAAATGTGCGTGATTAATGGTTATTGAAAAGGTATGAATCTATTGTATAATATAAAAGAAAAATATTTACTATTTTTGAAAAGGCACATTTTTGCATGTTATTTAAAATTATACTTTGTTTTTTCCCCTAATTAGATGCCTAGTTTCTGATAGAAGATATATTTTTGTATATATTTTTGATTTTGTATAGAATGTCCTACTGTACACAGATACTTTATTTCGCGTTTAACCCTTTACGCCCACTCAATTTCGCGATTTTATAAATTTATTTGATGTAGTTAAATAAAAAAAAATCATAGTTTTACATATTCGCGACGATTTATATTCCCGTTATTTTTCTACTCTCGAAAGTTTCGGAAATAAATCTCTCGCGAAATCAGTTGGTTTATAGTAGTTGTCAAAGAACTTGTTTGTAATTAATTGGAATTCAGTTTAGTTTTACGTTTATATTTGTTAATCCTCCGTATTCTTTGTTTTAAATTATTTGTTTTTTTGTTTTTGGATATCACTACAAACCAGTAAAAGTCTGAAATGGCCTATATTTGTACTCGACTGTACTGATTTTTACTCGACCAGTCTGAATTGGTCTGAAATTTACTTGATAATACTCGACTGTAGTCTGAACCATACTGAACAGTCTGAACTTGTACTCGACCAGTACTTAACCATTTTATTTTCGTCTGAACCATGCTCGACCTAGTCTGAACCATGCTCGACCTAGTCTGAACCATACTCGACCTAGTCTGAACCATACTCGACCTAGTCTGAACCATACTTGACTAAGTCTTAACCAACTTAGACCTAATTTTTGTATCTATCTATTGTATTTCATCAATTTAGGATTCCAAACTGTTTTTAACAGCTATTTCCCCTGGCTAGAAATTTGAACAACAATTTGAAATTTAAAATGTATTCAATATGGCATTGAAACCAAAATTTCACAATAAACATAATATAAATTCAACACCATATTTGTCAACACTTACATATATATATATCACCTTTAAAATAAAAATAAAACAAGCTGATCAAATAATCTTAAAACTGAATTGTGACTAATATTTTCAATGTTATTCAAATTTTTTTTGAATGTTTCAGATATATTTTATGGTTACTGGACAATTTTCACCATTTACTTAAGTCGTGTATAGATTTATGGTGTCAGTTGAGTCTGGGAACAGTATATCTAATATACATGTTCCTGGTTGAGTGTAGTTAATAATGCAGTGAACATTTTTTTTATTAAAATATATTTAAAATAGTATATAAAGCAACTTAATAAATTTTAAAAATCACACCTTTGTTTTGTAAAACCAAGAATTTAATATAATCATGATAATAGAACTTCCATAGCAATCCTTGATAACCATTTAAAAAAGGAAATGTGTTCCAAAGTTGCAGAAAAAATTTATTTCAATTAAATTTAAATAACTTTTGTCAAAATTAAAGACATGGCATACAAGAAGCACTTTAAATAGGTTTAATTACCTCAGTACATGTGTGTTTTACAGGTAAAAAGAAAGCCCAGTTTTTCTTAAACCCCTGGATTACTTATCTAGTGAATTCAAAAGGCCTTGCGATTTAAGTTTTACAGGATGTTGCAATTTTTAATGAATGCTAATTAGAAATTAATACTCTCTGACCAGGTGTGATCTTTTAAATGAGTTTGCCACAAGCAGGAGGTATTACTTTATACTTTACCACTAATCAGAAGAACAATTTTATCTATTTCTTTAATTTTTTTATCCCTTTTTTGATATATATTATATATAATATATCCCAAATTATAATAAGAATAGATATTTTTCTAATATAAGGTTAAACAATTTCAGAGATTTTTTGGCTGTTGTTGCCTCATTAAAAAGATAATTATATAACTATTGTATGTAACCATGAAACCTATATAGTTTTTCTTTAGGAATTTAGGAAAATTAAGTTTAAAAAAAACAAAAAAACACATGCCAAACAAGAAGCACCTTAATAAGGTTTCATTACCCTCAGTAAAGGTGTGGTTTTTAGTTAAAAGAAAATCTTTTTTTTAACAAAACTCTAAAACTTTAAAATTAATATAATTAAATTATTATATAAGATAATTTAATTTAACTATCTCTATTTGATAAATCTGAGAACCATGTAAGGATGTAAAAATATGTTTTTATATATATCTTTATTTTAAATTTATTGTGGCTGTTGTCATGTCAGAAAAAAAGAAATTAATTTTAACAACTGAAATTAGAAAAAAAGTATAGGTTTTTTGGTCAAGTATGGTTCAGACTGGTCGAGTATTGTTCAGACCTTTGGTCGAGTATGGTTTAGACTGAAAAAATTGGTCGAGTACAGGTCGAGAATGGGTTAAGACTGTTTCAGACTGGTCGAGTAATAGTTCAGACTATTTTCAATGGCAAAGATAAGGGTCAAGTACAAATCAGTACGGTCGAGTATGGTTAAGACTGGGGTCGAGTAATGTCGAGTAAAATTCAGACCAATTCAGACTGGTCGAGTAAAAATCAGTACAGTCGAGTACAGAAATAGGCCATTTCAGACTTTTACTGGTTTGTAGTGTATGTACATATAACATTCAAACCTTTGCAGGTTTGAAGACTTTCGTCAGATCCATCCGCACAATCTACATAACCGTTACATAGACCTTTTTCTTCAATACACTGTAGACCATTGTGGCATTTGACTTCAGATGGTTTACATGGAATAGCTGAAATTTCACATCAAATAATAAATAAGGTTCAGCCAAATCGTTATAACCATCACAACAAAGTGTTTCTTTAATTTAATTGACGATTGTGACATTTGACTCAAAAATAAAACTGAAATGCAAGCCTTGTTTTGTTATCAATATGTCGTATTTCTATATGGTTTTACAACCAAGCCGTTGCGCAACGACCAGGTCCTCTATGTAACAAACACTTGACAAAGAACTTGTAACAGTATATATTTAATGTATGACACGATGTTAATGAACACAAAATTAAGCATTTATTTACCTTTACATATGCTTTCAATTTCATCTTCTTCATTTTTACAATCTCCATAACCATCACAAAACATCCACGGAGAGATACAGTTTGATTCATCGCTACACATCACACAGTCATCATTACCATCTTTTTAATCACATAAACGAGAATTTGAAACAATAATTAAACTTTTTAACATAAAGTGCCAATATAAACCGAAAAAAAATCTCTTGTCAATATCCCATATACATGCCTGCATGAATAGCAGAAAAATAAAATTCTGTCGAAATAAAAAAAATCACAGATACAATAATGTAATTATGGGAACGGAAGTATGTGGCGTATTTATTTATGACACACAATCTATTAATGCAAAAGACATAACCAAAATCAAAAGGAAAAACGCTTTTATTCCATTTCTTCATCAAATTCACAATAAGCCATTCAACATGAAACAAACGCCCACACTCTCTGCTAGATCAAGGCGGTCCATGTTAAAAACGATAACGTAACCATGTTTCAGACATTCTTCAGGTGTCAGACCACCAATTCAAAATCTCTATCTATTCAAACGAATTTTGCAATTTTCACAGCTTTCTAAATATTTTACCATAAATTTAACTTCTTAAAAACCAGGTATATCCTGAATTGTACATGTATCACCTTTCTACATGCCAATTTTCAACCAATGTTTAAAGTCTTGTAGTGACACTCTACCGTTCGGTAGTCAAGTACTATTACTTAGAATAACCCCTGGTTTTCTGGAAATCTTCAATAAGTGTACTAGGAAGCGTATTAATCCTCAATTTTTTATGCAAACTCATTGACAAGTAAATTTTGGCTCAAAATGGTCTACATATATTTCTATTTCACCAAAAATTTCATTTCTGCAAATTTGTTTGTTAGTTTAGGTAAACAATGACATCAAAAGCACTATGTTTTGTCAGTAAAGGGTTATTTTACATATATGTTCTAAATTGAAAAGTTGGTGAATTGGTGGTATGACATCTTCTGTTAGGAAAAAAGCCACACATGGTTACATTACCGCAGCTAAGCCTCTAGCACTGGTTTAAGCGGCATCCTGCGCTAGATATCGACCATGTTACATCTGTGCATTGAAGAACATAGCTTTGGGCCGGGATAATATCAACAAATTATAAAATACATCGGGTCAAGAAATCTAGCAAAACTGTCATAAATTGTCGGACAATCTCACTGCAAAGAAATTTTACCCAAATAATTATATATTAACCATAACTGTCAATTTATATGAGCGCACACTTCAAACCTATGTTACTTAAAGTTGATTTCCAGTACAGGATCCCTCTTCACTAGATTCCTAATTTAATTCAAAAATGGAGACAGCACGTTATAAATGTCATGCGTCCGAAAGTTTTTCTGGATTTACCTTCAAGCCAAATATTTGAAAAACCAAGGATGTATAAGAGAGGCGAAAGATACCAAAGGAACATTCAAACTCACAAGTTGAAAACAAACTGACAACGCCATGGCTAAAATAGAAAAATACAAACAGACAAACAATAGTACACAAAACACAACATAGAAAACTAAAGACTGAGCAACACGAACCCCACTAAAAATGAGGGTGATCTCATGTGCTCCGGAAGGGTAAACGGATCCTGCTCCACATGTGGCACCTGTCGTGTTGCTCATGTTAGTACAAACCCGGTAATAAGTCAATTCGGTAGGTCACATTCTTGGAAAAGGGAACGGGATTGTAGTTACGACATTTGGAACATATCCGCTATCATCTGTGAAACGGATATTCGATAACGGCCAACCAACTCGTGATGGCGTCCATAAAATTTACGACTGGAGGATTTCAGCTTCACCACTTGGAACTCTTGGTTTAATAGCTTCCTTGTGAGCAGCAACCTTATATCAAGGAAGTCATGTTAGGAAATACAAGCCCTGGAATATCGTATCAACAGGCAGATATATACTCCGTATGCAGGCGCTGCTGAAATGTTGCTACATAGAAATTGAAAATTCACAATTGGAAAGCTGAAATCATCTCTTTTGTCGTAAAGTTTTGTTTTCAACCGACCCTCACTGTCAATTTCTAGATGTAAGTCAAGATATGAGAAAGACTTAACTGTATCTGTTGTATCCTTTATCTCAAGTTCGATGGGATAGATGCATTCAACATAGTCACAAAATTTTTAATTATTTAGTGAGAAAACCTCATTTATATACGGAAAATAGAGTTAAAGGATACTGCTAATTTCCTGTTCCTGTATGAAATCAGCCTCATATCAGTAAAGGAACAAGTCGGCAAGAAGAGGGGCATAGTTGGTTTCCATGGGAATGCCGATTGTTTGTTGAAAAACACGTCTTTCAAACATAACATATATGTTGTCAATCAAAAAATCAAGCATATTGATAATGTCAGTTTCAGAGATTTTTTTGTTTGAATCAGAGTAATTTTTTACAAAGTAGGATTTCAGAAGAGCCGAAACAGTTGAAGAGCTATATAACCAGAAAGGAGCAAAAAAATAATAAATAGCAAAATCCATCTAAGGTCAACTTTGCCTGAGGGAGTTGAAACCGTAGTTTCTTATTTGTAATACTTAAATTATTCCCATGCCTTCCGGATAATTTTGCCCTATGATTTGTCCGAGGCTTTTAGTTTTGGCAATGTTGCTTTTTTTTGCTATATATATAGCCTTGGAACATCAAGGAAAGTTACAAAAACAGAGTAATAAATTAAACAAAATAGGATTCTTGAAAAACCTGTCAGGCACGCCAGTGCCAAATTTACAGGCCTATACAAAATAACAAAAACTGTCTAAGTGAACTTTGCCTCAGTAGTAGTCATCTTACCTTTTTTTAAATTACATAATTTTATGAACACCTAATTGCGTCACACTATATCGTGCAAGTCCTGCCAATACCAAAACTCATATTTTATTTTACGATTATATCATTACATGGTTGCTGTTTAAAAGATGCCAATAAACCATCTCTATTACTAAAGTAAAAGTCATCACTTCAAACACTTGACCGTCGCCATCAAATGTGACATTTTATTAAACACGTTATTTCATTATTATCTACGACTGCTGTTAAGGTCAAATAAAACGATGAATTGACTGTTTTAAGCATGATGTGTTTCATTAAATGAATTTTTATTTCACCCTTCCCACTGAATAAATTATGGAAACAATTCACAGCTCTGTATGTAATATACAAGCTAATTGTATCATGTGAATGTGTCACTTTAACTACAAACTGCGTACGCTAAGTGTAATAATCGTTTTCTTATTGAATATATAGTATGCGTTTATCGTATTTATACAAAGCAGCTGATCATGTGAACATTGAACGTATATTTACTTATTGTAAAATGTTAAAATACCTCCTCTTTTGCTTAGTAATGAAACTGCTGTTATCAAACTTATAGTTCCCAGAAATACTATGATGATCTTCATTATATCTGAAATTTCATTAAATGCAAATTGTTTGTACAGATTATTACATACAATGATTGTATATTTTTGATATATATCAATATTTCAGATCCTCAGGTATTCAGGTATATGTACATCCTTTACTTTCACTTGTTTTGTTTGATCGGTTTGAGAAAGTCAAGTCAAAAGTGCTAAATTGTTTACCCAGATAATTATATTAAAGAATTTCTAAAAATCTGCTAACTTTAAAGAACACTTTAAACCTAGGTCTTTCCTTTGATAATACCATGCTTTTGGTTTTATCTCCATTTACCTCCAACAATTCAACATAACTATGCTTCAACGTGTAAGATATTGAGATATTAAGACTTAATCCACTATATCAAGAAATGGGTTTCTTTAACCATTTTCTTGCTTGTATTTATTGTATGTAAAGCTTGCAGTAATTTAAGGGTGGGTGCATTGCATAAAGTGATATCTATGTTAAAAATATATCATCTTGTAAAAAAAAAAAACTTAATTGAGGTTACCTCTATTTCTATCACTTATTTATACTTTTTCTTTTTTATTTTCAGGCTTAAAATATGTGTCTCATATTAATAACGAAATCATAATCTGTTGTCTAATTGTGAGATATAACTGTTGTTATTTGCTGATTTTTTTTACTTAATTTTGCCTGTTTTGGAAGACAACATTTTTAACTGTCGCCTAATAGATTTGAAATATCGAACACTTTTCATTCAAATCATATCACGTTGATGGAAAATGAAGTTTTTGAAGGTCAAGGAACAGTGAATGGGCTATGTCACAGATTTTGGTAAAATTTTGCATACAGCTTTAGCTCGTTGAACTATAACTGAAAATCAAAAAAAATAATGCATTTATCTATGCATTTATCTATTTCATTTACTGAAATATGAGTGATTGAATTCTTTCAAAAAAGGTGAACATTTGTATAGAAAGCACAAAAAAAATCAGCAAAAACGGTCTTAAATTTGTCTTAAAATCATCAAATCTCCAATTTCTAATACATAGATTTCTTAAAAACTATATGTTGTTGCTACATCAATTTTCGTTTTGATGATATAAAATTATCATATGGTTACCGACTATGTTTTTTTACCTAGTTGGTAGCTAAAAACGTCAAAAATCGACATTTTACGGCCTACAACGCGACGACGTTACGATAATTTCGACGTTTTGTCGTATTTTTTTTACATAGAACACCACTTTGATTGATATATACCGTTATTATAAATTTTACATCATCAAAATGGAAATTTATATACCAACAACAAATAGGTTTTTTACGAAAAATCTATGTATTTGAAATTGGAGATTTGATGATTTAAAGACGAATTTAAGAATGTTTTTCGACGATTTTATGTGCTTTCTATACAAATGTTCACCCATTTTTGAAAGAATTCAATCAGTAAAATTTCATAAAATAAAAGGGACAGATGAATTATTTTTTCGATTTTCAGTTAAAGTTCAACGAGCCAAAGTTGTATGCAAAATTTTAACAAATTCTGTGACATTACCCATTTACTGTACCTTGAACTTTATGTTCACATGCTACTAAACATTACAAAATTTATGTTAAATATTTGTTGACAAAAACAAGGAGGCCCCTGAAAATGATTAAGAATGCCACAGGCTACGGGGTCATATAGTTCGGAGACCAACATATATTTTGTTTATTTCAAGTTAGGTTTCTATCATGAAATTAATAAGCTTGATTACGAAAACATGTATAATTGTCGTCTATAAGGCAATCATTTTTTTATCTACGTCATCTTTGAAATTGTATTTTGGTCTTATATATTATGTTTTCAATTTTATACGCTTAATATTTCAGACATATGATTTTTAAATATCTATGTTAGATATATATTTATTTTGATGCACTTAATATCACTTGGATTTAGAATAGTAGAAACATCAATACTTTTACACCTTTAATTTCGTGTGAAAAAAACCTTTCATCTAAATTATAATAACAATAAGTGTACCAATTTTACTGCACCAAATGCGCATTTTGACAATTAATGACTCTTCGTTGATGCTCGGGACCAAAATATCAAACATTGAAAACATAATGCTGTTAAAAACAAAAAGATCAAAAGTAAAGCCAAACTCCGACAAGGCATCAGAGATATGCATGATGGAGATACATTCCTTAATTTAAAAAGATTTTGAAATTTTATAACATCAAATTTATATTAAACAAACTCCGATAAACTGGCTACTTCTACTGGGCTAATGCTACCCTCGGGATCTAACAGTCCACCAGCAGAGGTATCGACCCAGTGGTAGTAAATTCTTTTAAAAGCTACTATTGAAAATACATTTTCACACAAAGCGTTTACTTTAAATGATCAAATGATACTTACAATAAAAGTAACTTCTAATTCGGTATGGCAGTTTGTGATTTCTGGAAATTGAAAACAGTGTAACGAATATGGATAAGGATAATTTACTACAATAATTGAAAGTATTGACATTTACTGTTGGTTCATAAAGAGGTCAGATTTTTAATGGTATGTATATATTTTCGCGAAGTAAAATTTCTATAGGCTATTTTGCAATTAGAGAGAATCTGTTGTCAAAACGAAGGAATACCCATTTGCAAATAAATGATAATTGTGCCTCACGGCAATGTGGTTGGCAAAGAGGCATTCAGCATAACTTGAATAGCATATATAATCAAGAGACTCCGACGATATCGTGTCTGATCGTACCAAAATTACTACCGTAATTTTGTAAAGGATTCTGATAGTCCTGGAATATATAAGTATTTTCTTAAAAACCACATTTATTGTTATCATATTCAGATATTTGTCAATAATTCTTATAGCGACATACGATAGAGTTCAGGGTTTTTAAATGAATTCTAATTTCAAATACTATTCTTTGATTGATTGATTGTTGTTTCTTAAACTCAAGTGGCATATATCTTATGCATATAAAGGAAAGGACTATGGCGGGGAAATTTTTGCGATGTTTTTATAAATTCGAAAAATGCAACAGTATCAAGTTCGCAATAATGAAAAGACGCATTCATAATTTCAGCAATAATTTTCCGTCATAAATATTTTGCCATCTCATTAGTTTGATTTCTCATTTTTGACAAAGGACAAGGATTCGCATCATAAATGCACGCATTAATTTGTGACTTTACAGTATTTGAAAGAGATTAGCAATAGAAATAAATGCCTCTCTGCAATCATTTCATAATTAGTATACAAATAAGGAGATGTGGTATGATTGCCAACGAGAAAAATCTCCACCAAAGATTAAATTAAGTGGATGTATGCAATTATTGGCAACCGTACGGGCTTCAACAATGAGAAAACCCATACCGTATTGTCGGCTATAAAAGGCGCCGACATGAAAAATATGAAACAATTAAAATGAGAAAAACTAACGACCTAATTTATAACAGAACAATTTACAAAAAAGAAATATGATAGACGTCAACCAACGACAACCACTGAACTACAGGCTCCTGACTTGGGACAGGCACATAAAGAATGTGGCGGGGTTAAACATGTTTGTGAGCGCACAACCCTCCTCTAACCTGGGACAGTGGTGAAACAGTACAACATAAGAACAAACTATAAAAATCAGTTGATAAAGGCTTAACTCATTAGATCGATACAAAGAAAAACATCAAACAAAAACACAGACAGGACGTGGCAGGGTATATATCTATCCCTCATCCCTAACAACAAAAAAGACACTAAGTACAGATCTGAGAGTACTCGCAGTTACTGACAGCTAGTTCAAAGCCAATAACAACTAATAAAAACAATCATGTATCTAAGACTAAAATATTAATCAGTACAAATTGAACATCCAATGGATTTAGTGTAAAGGCGTCAGAGAAATACATGACCTTGTGCAATGCCAAAATATAGGAATCGACAGATTGTAGTACCGTGAAAGTACATATGTGTAATATTTAGTATGGTTTTAATTTACTGATAACAAAATCAATATTTATACCAATAAAAACAATATTCAAAGATTTAATTACAGTGTTGAATAGGTAACCTTTTAGAATAAGTTTATTTAAAGGAGTTATAAGTTTACCTGGATCGTATCTAAATTTCCGACCTCGGTTAACAACATCATCGTAAAATTTAGGATGTGTTATTCCGTTTCAAATAAGTTTTCTACGTGTACAGTCAAACGTGCAAACAAAATCTTTTGTATCTATTGAAGAATTTAGTAAAGGTTTTAAGAAATTTGTGGTAACGGAATCCCTGACTTAATAGCTTACCAGTAGTACATAGATTACGCTCATTGAAATCCAAAACGTCACTACAGACACGGCATAACAACGAGTTGAGATATATAAACACCGTAAGATGGTGCCAGAGGGACGTCACCGTCCAAAAAAGGAAAATTAACAATAGGGAAAGAAAAAATCATCCCTTTTTGTGTATAGTTTCTGGTGTAAAACTATTATTTCAGAATAAGATAACCACGTCTTCAGATGTCATTGTGACTTCTAATCTTTTATTGTGCTGAAAGAATAAATACTTTTTTTAACGTTTTTGGTTAATCATAAAACATATGCATCTCGATTTACTTCGGGATTTATAAGTCTTATTTTTACAGCATTTTCAACTATTTTCCATTTTGATTGTTTATTTCATTTACCGCTTTTTTCCGAACAAATACATCGTAAAATTTAGGATGTGTTATTCCGTTTCAAATAAGTTTTCTACGTGTACAGTCAAACGTGCAAACAAAATCTTTTGTATCTATTGACTCTACAATCCCATATACATTGTTCATGTATTTGTTTTTTATGTATGAAAATATAAAATGGTTCGCATCTGAAATGAAAAGTATAGGTCTGGCACTTTGATAATTTTAAGAATCGTTATGGAATAAAATTATGCTATCATGGTCTTACAATCACATCAAATATAATGACGTAGAGTTAAGCGTCCAATGGAAAAAGAATCTAAAATTCAACCAAATGGATGTTTGCTCCTAAAACTATATGTATTTGCCCTGCAGCTCCTTCATTTCTAAAAAGTTTTTGTTCAAGCTTACATCTGAACTACAATTTCGGTAAATCATTTAAGCACTTATTATTTCAATCATATTTTTCATACATTTAACATTTATATCTTCACATACAATTCGTATCAAATATCCAAAGACGTTTTTCCCTGACAAAAATTACTGTGGATACATAATAATTTTTGGGATTCCAATTTCCGTGAATTTCGTAGTCATAGGTGAACCACAAATTTAAATATCCAACAAAGTACCTTTTTTGTAATTAGCCTATCACAAAAAACTGGGATAAAGGTATTGAATATCCTTTTGGTGCATCGCAATTTTCTAAATTTTTTAACCTGCGAGGAATCTTTTAGTTTATCAATAGTGTGTTCTTACCGCTATTTTGTTATTTCCGAAATTCGTCTTTTCGTTAAGAATCTTAATCTAAAACAGATTGAGCCATGAAAGAAACCCATATGTATAAAACTTGATTCAAGTCTCCAATCAAAGGTCATAATTCCACTAAAAGGGGCGTTAGTTTAGCTTTTTGAAATGGATAAATATGCAGTCACTTTCGGTTAGAAGGGGAACGTTAAATATAATGCCTCGTGTAGGAAAAATTGAACGCTCTCTATAAGTAAACGAACCTTTTAAACGACTCTTTGAAGTATCAAAATTAATGCCTCATGTAAGAAAAATGGAACGCTCTCTGAAAGTAAACGAACCTTTTAATTATCTTTTTGAGGTATCAAAATTAAAGCCCCTATATATTCAATATGCAATCAAGTTGGAGCTTCAAGTTAAGGACACATCAATTAATCAATGAATTAACAGGGTTATTAGTATTTTATATTGCCTACCAACTGTTTTGATTCGAACGCCACTAATGAATCCTATGTAAACGACGCGCGTCTGCCGTGCCAAGTTATAAGCATGGTATTTTTGATGATTTATAATTACATGCACTGTTACTGACATAACAGATGACTTCGGACAAACATTAATAAGGTGTTCGTTGGCGCCATCGATCATTTGCGTACGCAGTTTTCGCTTTTTCCGTGGGTGTAACCCAGCTGCCTTCTTTACAAAATTAGATTATAACTTTGAGCAATTAGATAAAGATATATATATGGAGCACTTTCCGTTTTTCTAATAACCAAAATATAAGTTTAACTATTAGACGACTTGAATGAATTGCAATTCAGGTAGCATTTTTTTTTAACTTTAGATCTTTCACTTTACTATCCATAGGAAACATGACTACTCTAGGCTGTACAAGTAATCATGTTAAATATATTTCAGAACAGGAATTATACATCACAGAAGCATGTGTCTTGTATGGGTTGAAAAAGATGAACACATTATAACATTTTTTGGTAAACAATGAATAACCTCTATCATTTTAAGCATTATTCTATGTTCAATCGGTTGCACCCATATAACTAATATCACATAATTGAGATTGTCATTAGAGTAATTTACATACTTATTCAGTTATTTAATTCCATTATTACATGTAATTCACGAAAATATGTGTTACTAATGACACAAACTCATGTTCACCGATCATACCAGTATAACATTTTATTTTTAACATACTAAAACGTATGTCTAAATTACAAAAAGTCCAAAAGAAAAAGAACAGTGCATGGACTCATTGTAATGCATCAACAATTCGTTTGAACTTTAGACTTGACGCCATCTATTTATCCATCGATATGACCTCCAAAGATTGCCGATGGTCATGTAACCCGATATAAACACAACATAAATATGAATAGAGAGACACGCACGTGCTATCGTATATTATCGATTTTTCTAGGTCTGTTTGATTAATGGTTTAGATAAAAAAATATATATATATAAATCTTCGTTTTACCTGTATAAGAATGATTTTTGTGGACCGGGTCAATGACTTTCTGGTGGCTCCGTTGTTTCACATTTTAGTAATGAAATGAACACGCTGACCTCATGCTACACTAAAGTTCAAAGTATAGGTTGCATGAATACAAATTCAAATGAGGTTGGATTATTGACTTGCAAGCCAATAATACATTAGCGATGGGTTTTTGTTTTACCTTTTTATGACGAAATTGAACCAACTTGACTGCTTATAGAGAAATGCTATTTATATAGTCCACCTTTATAAATATATGAAAGGAAAACAAAATCATATTTTATTTTTTTGTTTTTAATTCGTAGCTTATGCAACTCTAAAAGACTTCATATTTTTGATATTTATCAATGATATCATATCTGATATACAGTCCACTATTAAGTTGACTGCTGATGATACAAGTTTATATTTGATAGTAGATGACCCCCGAGAATCGGCAAACAACTTGAATAGTGATCTTGCAAAAATCCATAGATGGTCTTCAGATTGGCTAGTGACCTTTAACCCTCAGAAAATCGAGACCATGACAATTTCACGGAAACTTCACAAACCTGATCATCCAAAACTTAACATGAACAACGTAACTGTAACTGAGGTATCTACCCATAAACACCTTGGATTACATATTTCAAACGATGGCACTTGGCATAAACATATTGATGTAATAACCGAAAAGGCATACAAACGACTGAATGTTCTACGAAAATTTAAATTCATCCTTGACAGACGAACACTCGAGACAAAATACATAACATATATAAGACCATTATTAGAATATGCTGATGTTATCTGGGACAACTATACACATCTTTTGATCTATAAAATTGAAAAAGTACAAGCAGAGGCTGCCAGCATCGTAACTGGGGGTACTAGGTTGGTGTCCCTAGAGAGATTATATCTCGAAACGGGTTGGGAAAAGCTTAAAGATCGAAGGGAGGGCCACAGATTAATTTATTTTTACAAGATGAAAAATCATATTACTCCGGAATATTTATCAAACTTAGTTCCAGAATCCCATGCAACCATACATAATCATAATACGAGAAACTCGTCACTAATCCCCCCTGTTCGAACAAGAACAGCCCTGTATTCGAATTATTATTTACCTGCAACTGTACGTTCATGGAATCTCCTCCCTGAGAATGCTAAGACCAGTACTTCGGTGGGGGCATTCAGGAATTGTGTCCAGTCTCGGGTGACTAAGCCTCCAAATTATTATTACATTGGTAAGCGATTAGGTCAAATTTATCACTCAAGACTTCGAATGCAATGCAGTTCTCTAAATCAACATCTTTTTGTAAAAAATATAGTGGACTCACCACTTTGTTTATGTGGTGCTATAGAAACAACAGCGCATTACTTGTTGCACTGCCCCCGATTTCACATCATGCGTGAACAGCATTTTTATAACATCAATATCATACATTTCTTGTCAGCAGAAATTTTGCTACACGGTTCAACGGATTTCAGCTACGAACAAAACATTGAAATATTCTTGGCAGTTCAAACATTCATACTCAGTAGCAAAAGATTTGTCATATGATTACAATCATCTTGTTCAACAAGTAATACTTATATCTTAAATAATTGTGTCCGTTCAGAAACATATACTTTATTATTGTATATCTGATGTAAAAAAAAAATAAATCTTTCTCTTTTGTGTTCACAACCTTATTACATGTATATGTTTTGTTTGTTTTCCATCTAGTGTAACATTGTTAATTTTTTTACACTCTACTCCTTGAGTATTACAATATGAAATGTTCTTATTTGAATTAGGAAACGGATTAATATAAGCTAACAGCTTGTTTCTGGATCCTATTAATTATTCACTTGTATTAATATGTAAATGCCAATTTGTGTACATTACTTAACCTGAATTTAATTAATAAAATATGTTTACACTAAAAGACTTCAGCAAAATCAAATACTTCAATTACGATCTGGTCATCGACTTAACGCATAATAAGTACGATATCATACATTTATTTCCCTTGTCTTATGGATATATTAAAAATTGTTCACCAACAGAGGACGGTAATTTAAGGTATGGGTCAATAAGGTAATAACCAAACACCAAAAAAATATTAGTATTGGTTATTAAGAAAATGCATGGTCTCGCTCGTTTTGGAGTTCTTATATTTCCCTAGATTTGTATCTTCTTAATAGATTAATGAGATTTGTACATCGGTTAACTACTGTTGCCTCTAATTCAAGCTATGTTTTGATAAGAGAAATATTATCGCTTTCCCAAAATTTCTAGTCCTGCTTGATTTAATAACAAGATAAAATTGATGAACTATTACTAAATCTGTCTCGTTGAAAAACCTTTAAGTCTATAACCCTTGATAATACAATGTTTTCGGCTTTATCCACATATAACTTCATCCTTTGACAAATTTAAGAGTTATGACACTATATATCTGGTTTTGCATTGTAACGTTGTACATGAAGTATCTTTTATTAAGTCAAGTGAGTTGATGAAAAAAGTAAAGAATTTTACAATAAGGAGATAATTTGAGCTTGTCATTTCTTTCCTTGTGGCAGATTTTATTCCACCGCATCGCCAAACGGATTATAGTAACATAACTTAGTGCTTAATTCTTCAGTACAAAAAGTGAAAACAAAAGTAATGAACATCAACATTAACAAGCTTTACTACCTTTATCAATTGAAAAATAATATATTTCAGTTGTTGTAGTTTTTATTAAGTTATAGCAAATATAAGCTTGATATACAATTGTTCCTTCATTTAGAGAGAAAGAGTTATCAAAATAACCGTAAACAAGCCTTTAAGAAACCATGTTTTGTTACTACTATTTCAACTTCGCTTACAATTTTCAGTGGGTAATTTAAGCAACTTTTCAAGAACTTCTATAAAATATTTACAGGAACTTTGTGGTGCATTTGGATTTTTTCATTTCGCTGGTACTTTGAAATATCAAAAAGTAAAATCACAAAAATACTGAACTCCGAGGAAAATTCAAAAAGGAAAGTCCCCAATCAAATGGCAAAATCAAAAAACAAACACATCAAACGAATGGATAACAACTGTCATATTCCTGACTTGGTACATGCATTTTCTTATGTAGAAAAATCACTTGTATGACAGTCGCATCAAATTTCATTATATTGACAACGATGCGTAAACAAAACAAACAGACACAATAGGTACAAATGTCAAAAATAGGGGTACAGCAGTCAACATTGTGTTATCATCTTAATCACTATAAAACAAACAAATGTAACGAATAAGCACAAAAACGCATACATCAAATTTAACATCCTCATTTTGCTTATATTATACGATTTTATTTATCTATGTAAAATCCACCCATAAAGGATGGAAGGTTTAGGTACGCGTAAAATCGCGCGTTTGAAATTCGCACAGGTAGACATAAAATAATTTTGTCGTTCAAAGTATGAGGGGATACATAAATACAGAGTCACGTAAAATGGATATAACAAAAAACAGACTTAACACTGAAAGTAATATTAATAAACAAATATTGTACTTATTCATATGTTGAAATTATACTTTTGATCATTCTGAATTGCGAAACACAAAACATCGGTGTCAAGTATAAGCAAATTACTTTCAAGAAGTTTATGATAGAAGTTTGTGGCACATTGAATCACAGTTCTGTTATTCAGATTACTAAAGTAAGTCCTTAACTATATTTGACATTTGAAAATGTTTTCACAGTTGGCGTAAAAAAGTTGTCTTTAAACTTGGTCTATCGGTGCCGATAGGAACGAGAAGGGGGTTAATGGCGGATGCATTGAAGTTAATGAGCGCTATGTATAAAAAAAAGTCCCCTAGATCTCTTTTTACAAGATGTCTTAAACTTTTGGGACTTAAGCATATTTTCCTTTTTTCAAATCAGATTTCAATCGTGAATTCAATTTTATTAAGAATCAAGTCGGAAATTAAAGTTGTTCATCAGTGACACTCGAATAGAAAAAAATAAAAAGGCCAAATAAAAAGGCAACGAGGACCATACTGTAACGAAATGTGGGTCCCCTGAAATGGAACTTGTTTCCCCTAAAATTGTGTGATGACGTTGTTTAAATCTTACCGATAATTGACTTTTCTTATTATATATTTCTTGTATAACTATGTTTAAACATTGATAACTCTAAAACTTTTTATTATTCTTGCCTATGTTTTTACATTCGGAAAACTTCTGAATTGTTTATTTCAATTGACGTACAATGACGTCAGTTCCGGTTTTTGGTAATTTAGGTATTATCCGAAATGGTAAATGGTAAACCAAAATGGTAAATGGTAAACCAAATCGGTAAATTGGTTTACCTAAGTATAAATACGGCGGAGAATACAGATAAGTCTTCAGCACGATTTTACCCTGGGCAAGTAACACGTTAATTCCATGCTATTTTGATATACGTACAGATACCATGTACCAGACCAAGTAGTTAACCAGATAGCCAACACTATTACAATGTCCGAGGAGACGACGTCCGTATAATGTGGGTTTGTTAATTCCTTTCCAAGTTGCATTTAGAGAATAACTTCTCGAGAGAAACTTTATCTTTTGGCATTGAATTTGATTTACCATTTGCCGATTACCAAACTACAATTAGTAAACTTAGTAACTGGATATATTTTTTTCCGCTATCCATTTTCTTTATTTCACGATAAAAGGTTAATAAAGTATTTATCTGTAAGTCTAAAATACTGTTAAGTTATTTAATATTAATATGTATTGTTGATATTTAATACATCTTAAAGTTAATACAAGTTGATTTTTATTTAACGAGTCTGTTATTCTTACAAACATCGAGAGTTACCATACAAAAACCTATACTCCAATCTACCCTTTTATATCAGAGTCATTACCTTACCAGAGGAACCAAACCTTACCAGTGTGTATTCAGAATACCAGAGTACCGCATAGTACCACGATACTAGAGTACCACATAGTAACACGATACCAGAGTCCACGCTTCCCAATAAGAGTCACCAGATATAACTTTTATTTTTTTATATACTCGTTCATTCTAACATAACATATTCTTATAGCAACGCACTAAGGGATAAATATTTATAGTTTACACTTAGGCCCGACCGCTCGGTTTTCGTTACAGTGGTTGCAGCGGAGGCACGTACCTACATTTCAAGTTATATTCTTTAAATAAGTGTAATTATATTCAAGATAAGGAATAAATAAATATAAATGAAATGGATAGCGCGGAAAATAAATTTGAAACACCTAGGTTAACTGCCCAGGGTAGACCAGTGCTCCCCCGATCTCGGTCCTGTGAAATTTTCCATGATCTGACGCCGACCGGAGAGATAGGCATAAGAGTGAACCAAGATCAATGGCCCTCACAAGAGAAAACGAATAGATACGAAAAGGATGGTTTACATCATGCTGACAATAGGCCATTGTCAGGGGATCTATCACCATCAAGGAAAGTGGCCATTGACCAAGCGAAAAACCCGGAAGTTTCAAATAGGGCAACGGTTGTGCATTTGGAAAAAAATGCAGCGCGTACGGTAAAACAGAATTTTGGTGAAGAGTCAAGGACTCTTTTGGACCATGCTGCCAGAGGGTCTAGGTATGGGTTTTGGAGTCAGAAAGCAATGGATACTGCTGAAGAAGACTCCGGGAATACAAGACGAGTCATGGCGTCTTGTGAATCCGATGCCCGCCGGGGTAGATGGGATTCGGGAGATTTACCTAGGACTTTGGACCGGGGCGTACCCCATAATCAGGGGGCAACGTACCAAGCATTACCTTTGACGTCCCGCGGACGATTCAGAGTTGGGGTTAACGGGACCGACCATTAACACCGTACTGATGAAATGACCAGTAATATAAATTATGCTGGCATTAGCAATGAACCAAATTTTGAGCGTGATTATGATATAAACTTACAAAATACAAAATATTTCAAAAAGAAACCAGCACTTTATGATGGGGAGGGTAATTGGGAAGACTATTTAGTTCAGTTTGAATTAATTGCAGCAATTAACAAACGGTCTGACATAGAGAAAGCTTTAGAACTAGCTACTAGCTTAAGAGGTACAGCCCAAAGTATTTTAACCGATTTAAGACCAGAGATGCGGACCAATTTTATACAACTGACAGCCGCCTTAGCGTCTCGTTTTCAACCAGAAAATCAAGCAGAAATGAACAGGGCTCAAATGAAAAGTAAAATACGCGGACGCACGGAACAAATACCTGTGTTAGGCCAAGACATAAAACGTCTGGTAAGATTGGCGTATCCATCAGCTCCGATAGAGATTAAAGAACAATTAGCATGCGATTGTTTTATTGATTCCCTAAATGATGTTGACATGGAATGGGCTATTTTCCAGGCCAAAGCAAAAAGTATTAATAACGCTATTCAAGTAGCTCTTGAATATGAAGCATTCCAAAATGACAGACGTAAACACGGCACTAAGCTAGTTTGTGCTGTAAATGAAAATGATAATTTTGATCTAAGTAGGGAAATTTATTTGTCTGAACAAGTTGATGACATTTCAGGTCGTCTTGCAAAAATAGAAAATAATAGAAAAAAATAAGAAAACTTTTTCTTGTTACCATTATGGGGTTTCCGGTAATTAAAAGGGAATGTCTCCTATTGAATAACCGATCCCAAAGCTTCGAAGGTAACAGAACTAAAAACTTAATTCCAAGAAAAGTGGCAGACCAAATGACTGGTCGGGGAATCTATTAGTGGCTGAAACTGAGGACCAAGTTTCAGCAGAAACTAAATATGATTTTAAAAATCCAATAATTTTGAGAAATTGAATCAGATAAATATATATTGAAAATATATATGTACATGTTGTTATTGTCAGTATTATGACATGAAATTGAATTGTTTGATTGATACCGGGTCCACCGTTAGTGTCCTTAACTCATCCATGTATAATATCATGTCCAAGAGTGTAACGCCAGTGTTGTCCAATGCACGTAGTGGTTTTCGCATGGCTAATGGAAGTGTAGTTATGCCGATGGGGACTGCTGTATTACCAACGCAGTCTGATAAAAAAAAAATGTGTATCACCGTCTCATTGTTGCAACCATAGATATACCAATGATTATTGAGTTTGATTTTTAAAGATAAAAGTTCATGTATATTGTTTATGGGAAAGAGGATTTTTTTTTAAATTGACGGTCAATTTATTTCAATTTTTTATTAATATTGTTTACATTTATTGATTGTTTAGATATGTAACTTATTTTCAGGATATTCATTTGTACAATAATATTAGTGTTTTATGAACATTCGTCTAGCCGTGAAGATTTGATGGTGCTCTATAAACATTTGTCAAAATACACAGAATTAGTTCCGAATAAAGAAAATTCATCATGCGAAGAAGATGTGTTGGTGCTTTATAAACATTCATCATTAAATGCACACAGAAATTAAGTGTGTTTCATGAACATTCGTCCTGCCGAGAAGATTTGATGGTGCTTTATAAACATTCGTCAAAATATACAGAACTTATGTTTTATGAACAATCGTTATGAGAAGAATCGATGTTGGTGCTATATGAACATTTACAAGACTAAATGATCATAAAGAACAGTGCGGAATTCAAGCTTTGCGTGAAGACGTATATTAACAATGAACATTCCAAAGATTAATTAAATATTGTTTTATAATATTGAATATGTATGTTATAGAATATTTAAATGAATGATATTGAAGAACTTGTTTTAAATTTTAGGAAATGCCTATTCATGTTTGGGGACAAACATTATTTTTCAAAGGTGGGGAGAGTGTAACGAAATGTGGGTCCCCTGAAATGGAACTTGTTTCCCCTAAAATTGTGTGATGACGTTGTTTAAATCTTACCGATAATTGACTTTCCTTATTATATATTTCTTGTATAACTATGTTTAAACATTGATAACTCTAAAACTTTTTATTATTCTTGCCTATGTTTTTACATTCGGAAAACTTCTGAGTTGTTTATTTCAATTGACGTACAATGACGTCAGTTCCGGTTTTGGTAATTTAGGTATTTTCCGAAATGGTAAATGGTAAACCAAATCGGTAAATTGGTTTACCTAAGTATAAATACGGCGGAGAATACAGATAAGTCTTCAGCACGATTTTACCCTGGACAAGTAACACACGTTAATTCCATGCTATTTTGATATACGTACAGATACCATGTACCAGACCAAGTAGTTAACCAGATAGCCAACACTATTACAATGTCCGAGGAGACGACGTCCGTATAATGTGGGTTTGTTAATTCCTTTCCAAGTTGCATTTAGAGAATAACTTCTCGAGAGAAACTTTATCTTTTGGCATTGAATTTGATTTACCATTTGCCGATTACCAAACTACAATTAGTAAACTTTCTGGATATATTTTTTTCCGCTATCCATTTTCTTTAATTCACGATAAAAGGTTAATAAAGTATTTATCTGTACGTTTAAAATACTGTTAAGTTATTTAATATTTATATGTATTGTTGATATTTAATACATCTTAAAGTTAATACAAGTTGATTTTTATTTAACGAGTCTGTTATTCTTACAAACATCGAGAGTTACCATACAAAAACCTATACTCCAATCTACCCTTTTATATCAGAGTCATTACCTTACCAGAGGAACCAAACCTTACCAGTGTGTATTCAGAATACCAGAGTACCGCATAGTACCACGATACTAGAGTACCACATAGTAACACGATACCAGAGTCCACGCTACCCAATAAGAGTCACCAGATATAACTTTTATTTTTTTTATATACTCGTTCATTCTAACATAACACATTCTTATAGCAACGCACTAAGTGATAAATATTTATAGTTTACACTTAGGCCCGACCGCTCGGTTTTCGTTACAATACATTCCGAAATGTTTGCCAAATACAGCTAAGGTTATCTATTCTTGGGTAGAAAACTTCGAAAATTCCAAGTTATGTAAACAACGACCATATCGATGATAATTCATATCAACACATAAGTGCTGACTTTTGGGCTGGTGATACCCTATGGAAGAAAACCTTCATCAATAACGGCATCGACCCAGTGGCTGTAAAGAAACTCATCACAGGATTCATTCCAATCAGGCATGGGCAACTCATGTGCATATCAAGAAACCATTTTCCATAATAATTCTATTTTTGTATTACGATAACCTTGAACGTAGACCTATTGGCCCAAAATCAATAAGCTTTCTTGTTTTTTCTTTGTCTTCAATCTGTATAAGGTTAATTTTAATCAAGTAAGGTGATTTGAAGTTACCATCCAAAAACCTTTTTACCAAATCATTGTAATATGCGATCTTGAACTTTGATCTATTGAACCCAAAATCAATAAACCCCTCCTTCTTCCTGGTTTCTTTTATCTGTAAAAGTTTTATTCAAATCAAGCAAAAGAAACAAGTTGACATCCAGAAACCATTAAAAAAATGTTCCATTAAAAAAAATGATTTCGTAAAAGTGACCTTAATCTTTGACTTATTGACCATAAAATCAATTGGCGTCTTCCCCTTCCCCTTGCATGTGGTTTCATTCTGATTTGTATAAGTTCATTCCAATCAAGTAAGGAAAACATTAGTTTGCGTCAAGAAGTAATCTGTTTTGGACACACTGACGGATAGACAAAGGGATAACTATATAATCCCGAAATATCTTTCTTTTTTTTTTGGAGGGGGGGGGGTTCATTAGATGGGGAATGTTGTCCAGTTACTCCGGAAAAATAACTCATCCAGAAACCATTTTTTCCATTAGAAAAATGATTTCGTAAAAGTGACCTTGATCTTTGACTTATTGACCATAAAATCAATTGGCGTCTTTCCCTTCCCCTTTCGTGTGAGTTTATTCTGTTTTGTATAAGTTCATTCCAATCAAGTAAGGAAAACATTAGTTTGCATCAAGAAGTAATCTGTTTTGGACACACTGATCTTTCTTTTTTATTTTTTTGGGGGGGGGGGGGGGGTCATTGAATGGGGAATGTTGTCCAGTTACTCCGGAAAAAATAACTTTAGCGGTACCATTTTTTGTTCATTCGTTAAACATGTTTGAGACATTTGACTTTTGAAAATTCTATTTTGAAAACTATTAATATAATACCACAACTTGGAATTAGAAGAAAAGAAAAACAATATTTTTCTACTCTGTCACAGAGTGTGGTAAATCTATTATCGAGAATAAAAGCAATATATATATATTGAAAGCAATGTGCTAATACGAATGATAATAAATTTCCGCACGTAGAGTCTTCATTATATATTATCAAATATAATTTACAATATAAGTAACATCTAACTCTGTGTTAGTTTGTGATTACTGAAAATGGCAATTTATGTTAGTTCAGGTGATAATAGATAATTTACTACAATAGTTGACATTTACTTTAAATATAAAAGAGGTCACATTAAAATGAAATGTATTTTCGCCGAAGTATGTCTAAAGGTTATTTGAAATGAGGGGAAATTATCCGTCATACGCAGGAAAATGCAGAACAATCTTTTTGCAAAGAAATAACTAAATTGTGCCACCCGATATCCTGGTTGACGAAGAGACCTTCAGCAGTACTCGACTTAAAATTGAATTAAAGGCACCGTCAATCTCGTGTCCTACCATAAATATCCCCTAGATAGTGTAAAGGATTTTCAACGGGAGTACTGTATCATCATCGTATCTTTTTTTATAACATTGTCCTATAAATTCTGTCAATATTTCGCCTCTGCGTTTTTTGTAATAAATGAGGGTCTGGGTGATATATACAAAATAAACTTTAATGGTCAAAACAAAATTAAAAAAAAAACTGAACAAAATTGGCAAAAAATCAGTAGAGAAATATGAAGTGCTAAAAAATAAATATAAAGAATATAGAATAATGGGCAAAAATTAAAGAATAGAGAATGAATACCCATCCAGACTCTCATAAAACAGCAACTACAATGTTTCAATTATTCTTATCGCAAAAGACGATACTGTTCTGGTGGTTTCAAACGAGCCTGTATTCTCAATTTGTAGAAAGGACTGAATATAAGTCTTGAATACTTTAATATGAAGAGTGTTTAGATCGTTTTTTATTTCATGTACCGAGAATAAGTACTTGTAAGATATTTTGAATAGATAGAAATGCATTCAATTAATCCATTATACGCATTATCACAGCCATCATTAAAAAAATACGGTATATACGCTCTAAGATTTAATTTCAAATGCAACTCTTTTTCTGATGAAAGATTAGATATATTTCATTTTTTTCTGTTTGTCATTTTTAAATCGTTTAACTCATATGCATTTTTATGTTAAGCTATTTCGTCTTTTTTAACTCAAGGTTTATTTCTTTAATTATTCTACTTCTTATCCTAGAGGCTTTAACAGAGTGTGGATTAAAGCTATTGAAGATCCTCTTGGTGCCTTTCAATTCCCTAACTCGCTAAACCTGCATTTGCGTGGAAACAGTGATATCATATTTGTTACGTATTGAGGACGTATTTTCAACAAAACAATCGGCAATCCCATGGGGACCAACTATACTCATCTTCTTGCCGACTTGTTCCTTTTTTTATATGCTGCTGACTTCACACAGAAGCTTCTAAGAAAGAAAAAAAAAGAAGCTATCATTATCCTTTAACTTCACTTACCGCTATATAGATGATGTCAGCTTCCCAAATTGTGAAGCTTTCATTTCAACCAGCCCAGTAGTCAGCACTTTTGTGCTGACATGAATTATCATTGATATGGTCATATTTATTAATCAACTGTTTACAAAACTTTTGAATTTTTGAAATACTAAGGCTGTTCTACCTCAGGAATATATAACCTCAGCTGTATTTGGCTAAACGTTTAGGAATTTTGGTCCTCAATGCTCTTCAACTTCGTACTTTATTTGGCCTTTTTAACTTTTTAGGATTCGAGCGTCACTGATGAGTCTATTGTAGACGAAACACGCGTCTGACGTTAGTACTAAATTTAATCCTGGTATCTATGATGAGTTTATTTCCATGTAGCGCCTGCATATAATTATATGGAGTATATATCTCACAGTTGATACGATATTCCAGAGTTTGTATTTATTATCATGATTTCCTTGATAGATAGTTGCTGTTCACAAGGAAGCTATTACACCAAAAGTTCTAAGTGGTGAAGTTGAAATCAACCCTTTGGAAATTTACGGACGCCATCATGAGTTGTTTGGCCATTATGGTATATCTGTTTCACATATGACGATGGATATGTTCCAATTGTCGTTACCACAATCCCGCCCTCTTTTCCCCGAATGTGGGCTACGAAATAAGACTTATCACCAGTTTTGTACTTACATGTGCAACACGACGGATACCACATGTGGAGCAGGATGTGCTTCTGATTCCGGAGCACCTGAGATTACATCCAGTTATATGTGGGGTTTGTGTTGCTCAGTCTTAAGTTTTCTATATTGTGTTTTATATATTGTTTTTTGGATTTTGGTAGTTTTTCGTGGGCTTATCAGTTCGTTTTCGACTTATAAAGGCAACAGTAGTATACCGGTGTTCAAAAGTCATAAATCGATTGAGAGAAAACAAATCCGGGTTACAAACTAAAACCGAGGGAAACACATCAACTATAAAAAAAGGAAAACAACGGAACAACAGAAACACTGAAGTGCAACACAATCAAACGCCAATGCAACATACATAGAAACAAACTATAAAACCGAGGGAAACACATCAACTATAAGAGGAAAACAAAGGAATAACAGGAACACTGAAGTGCAACAAAACCAAACGCCAACATACATAGAAACGAACTATTTGATAACAACTACCATATTCCTGAATTGGTACAGGACATTTTAAGAAAAAATGGTGGGTTGAACCTGGTTTTATGGCTAGCCAAACCTCCCGCTTATATGTGTTTGAATGTCCCTTTAGTATCTTTCACCTCTCTTAGCGTTCTTACTAACATGTGTTTCTTTTGACAATACATGTCTACATCAAGTATATATCTTCATCAGTGTTATTCCTCCAAAGATGCCCCGTATATAGAAATTGGTCCGAGTTTCTCTGTCTGAATGGATGATTGCCTTGCAATTGAGGTCTGTTTGAATCTGTATGGTATACATGTATAAGAACTTAGTCACTTCTGATCGAAATAATTCGGTTATAGAAAGTACCACGCTCTCTGTGGGTACAGGATCTTTAAAACATTTTTTTAAGGGGTTCACAGAAGCTTGTTGCAAGGCAACATTTCTGATAATAGCTAGCCAAAATGCCCTCATGTTGCAACACGTTAAGCAAATGAAAATCAATTAATCGATCAGCAGTTTTAGTTTTATGCAATTCTATTGACAGAACTTTGAACGTAGAAATATAAATTGATATAAGGTATTCGGGTTCGCAATAGTTTGCGTTTACATTAACATGTTTTCGTACGTGCAAAACTGCCTTTCATACGAAAGTAAATGCTAAGATGTCTATTCAAACCACCTTCCATCATTCGAAATGCTGGCGATAAAAGTAACACCATAAGACGGTAAGGATGAACTGAAATCTTGCGATAGCATTTCTTTATTTTAGTTTTTCCTTCATCCATCTTATCCATAGAAAACATAAATAGTATAGTTGTACAAACAATCATGGCTCATTCATTTCAGGACAATGAGTGAATATCACAGAAGCATACGTCTGACATAGGTTGTAAACGAAAACATCCCACCTAGATTATTTAAATTAAGCGTTACTTAATTTTCAATCATTTGCTATCATTTAATTAATACCACATAATTGTGACTATTACAGTAATTTACATACTTGTTTAGTTAATTTATTCAACAATTATATGAAATTCATAAAAACAGATTTTTGATGATATATTATCAATTTCAAGACAGCTTTGGTGTGGCTTTTCATTGGCTGGTCCAAATAAATTAAACATTCTGTCCCTTTGCCCACTCATTAACTTTGGTGTTTTTAGAATCGCCGTTTTAAATAATTGGGTCACTAAATGTTTCTCAATGCCAATGAATTATTACAATTCGAAATATGCTCCAAATGCGATCCTCGTGTTGTTATGTATATCATTACCAGCTACAAAAAAGTAGTAATGGCGTCATCACTCATTTTTTTCCATCTCGGCTATGTTTTCGCTAATTCATTATGCTGTTGGGTTTTTTTTTACAACCGCCACAAGCAACGTGTAGGGCACCTACAAGTGGTTTATGTCCTAACGCTTCCTGGTGATTAGTCTTCAACTTTTAAAAACTAAAAGTTCAAATAATAAAAAAAATGCTTTATTTATTTAAATATCTTTAAAAAAAATGCAGTTACATTTTGAAAAAAATAAATGCATAATGATGGCATACTAACCTCGAAATTATCACGTGATACTGTGGATCAGTTTAGTTTGCTCCAAATGTTGAAGAATTTAATTTTGTGATACAAATGTATGTGCATATGATGTATTTCACGACTATTAATTGGAACCTAGACACCGAAAAAGAAGTAAGTAGGGAATCTTCCAAAAGAAGATTTAAAGTAAGTAAATATTCGAACCCACAAAATGTTCAAAATAGTTGTGCATGAAAAAAAAAAATACACATTAATGCAGGATTGTCTCAGAAAATAAGAAAACTAAAGCGACAGTAGTTTACCAATGTTCAAATCTCGTAAATCGATTAAAAAGGAGACAAATCAAGGCACCTAATATAAACTGAAGGAATCGAATGAACCCTAAAAGGATCAAGAACAGGTGAGTCGACAGGAAAATATCTCAATTGAGAATAGAACATAATCGGTTAAAATACATGTCAGACGACTATACTGATATCTAAAAATCTAAGACGACAAAGCATGTCGCTAGTGAGTTGAAACACCGACACATCGTATCGATCAACCAATTCGTGTTGGTGAGCGCAAAACTTATGAAGTGTCGATTTCAGTCGTTCACTACCCTGTTAATGAAGTCCGTATAGTGTGACCATACACGAGCGTAACAGTTTAACTGACATAAGTACGATGGAGTACAGGGTATATTAATACTAAGAAATGGGAGGTTGACAATTTAAAAGTTGAAATCATTACATTTGTCAGAGATTCTAGTTTGAAGTTGTCCATCAGCATCATTATTGAAGAAAAGATCAAGACATTAAGCAGACCTTCTACTTACGGTTGTATCCTTAATCTCAAATTCACTGGGATATATGAAATGGAATGTGGGTAATTGAGTGACAGAAGATCATCAATATATCTGAAAATTAAAATTAAAGAATTCTGAAACATGCTTTCATTTTTGACTCTGTAAAGGTTTTGCATTCATTCTGCTTCATATGAGTACAAAAATAAGTAGGCCAGTACTGCTGCACAAATAATACCCATTGGAATCCCGACTCTCTGTTGAAATATTAATCAACCAAACTCAACAAATATGCTGTCGATAAAATGTCCAGTATTTTTGTGATATCATCTTCGGTGTATATTTGTGGGAATCAGTATGGTTCTTCACATAGTAAGATTTTTCAAAACCCAAAACAAAAAATTTGTATCTAAGTTTCCCATTATTGAAGAAAAATCTCTGATTAATGAGACGATGTAGTCGATCTCTCAATTGATCATGGTGAATAGTAGTGTAAATGAGTAGAAAATTCAAAGGTTTTGATATTACTGCAAAATTGTAAAATTAGTGATTTTTGAAGTAAATCTTAAGAATTATTAAAAATCAACATCTGATTGATACTCCTGGTTGAATATATATCATCACAATATTGATTAAGGCAACCTTGAACTATAGAATGAATGGTCCTAAGAACTTACGAAAATGTTTTGACGTTATGCTCGAGCATGTTCACACTATACGAACCTCATTAACAGCGGTGTGCTCCTTACACAAAAACTAATCCGACAGAGATATGAGGAAGAACGAATGAAATCGATACTTAAACGTTTTAATGTCACCATCAGGAATTGGTTGCCTGGCCAAGTTTTCGCGGTCTTAGATCTTTAGATACCAGTAAAGTCGGATCTGTATTTTACTGATAATGCCCTATTCCTGATTGTCACATTTTAAATAGCTTAATTCGCATGACAGGTGGTGCAGAGCAGAAGACCAAATAGTTTTTACTAAAAAACACACATACCACAGAAACAAAATCTGACGTACATACATACATGTATCTGTATACGAAATATTTGCTTGTTCATGTGACATATGTAGCCAGAAGCAAAATAAATTACGATGAGTACGTATAAGCTAGAAATTTGTTTGCCTAGCAACATTTTTACACCAAATTCTAATAACCCGCTGTTTATTCACAGTTATACTTAGAAGAAAATAATTACATGCTATGATAGCAAAATGCTTATTGATATCGTTATTATAACCATAAATCAGAACGTTTTATTGTAAACTTTTGAGAGGGCTCAACTCCATCGCTTAAACAATTTTGACCGGCGTAAATAGCATGACTTCAAATGATTTACAGCTGTTCTGCGCAAGTCAGTCAGGAAAGCTCTATATGTAAGCCACAATTATTCATCATATCAAATAAGGGCTTAATCCAAACGGTTTTGAGTAATATTTTAAACAGCTGAAAAATAAGTTTATATAAGAGATGACGTCCGTCACAAAATCATAGAAAAAAAATGTCTTGTTCTGATTACTTGTTTAAATCCTTCACTTGTTTGTGCATTTCTTGCATGCGGTATTACAAAGTAGCTCTGACTATACATGCTATAGTTGTGCTCGATTTTTTCACAAATCTTTTTAATTGTTAAAACAAATCAAATTTACACATACACAAAGATTGTCATTTAAAAGTATAGAATTAAGGAAAAAATGGCGTAAACAACTGCAAAATTAAACCAAAAACCCAAGTTAATCAATGTAGGCAGTTAAAGCTTATCATACGGTGTTAAAAACAATGAAAATCAAATGAAAACCCGTTATGGTTAAAAGAAAGTAAATAAAGACGATGGGTGCCACCTAGATTTCACAACCAATATCCGTATGCAGATGCATGTACGCAGGAAGACTAGAAGTAAATTTATTTTATGCTGCCCTGTAAATTAGAAAAGAAAATTGAAATAGTGAGAAATGAAGGTCAACTATTTATATAACTATAGCGCCTACTGAAAAGGTGTTGAAAATTCAGATTCTGAATTTTTGTCCACACGTTTTTATGATGAAAACACGGACACCCAAAAATGCTACTATTGTCTCCTCTGGAAATAAGTACTTCCTTTAATTTTTGTAGACTAAGTTATTGCAATGCGTCAAAATTGTTTAGAGTTGTCTCTCTTTATATATATGTTATAATGTTATAAAAATCATCTTAGATTTTGGGAACTTTACCTTAAATAAGATTTGTCATGTTATTTATTCAAATCGCTACAAACTCACAATGGGTACAGATGGAAATGATTAGAATAATTTAACCTATTCTTTAATTGAAAGGAGTAGGGGCAATAAGGCCCTTATTTGGCCCAAATATAACTGCAAATTTAAAAGTTATCATACATATTTTTAAATTACTCCAAACTAGACTAAGGTACAAGGTATTCAGAAAATAAAAACAAATTTCACATTGAAGGAGTTACCATGGCAACAAACCATGACTAAATTTGCATATTTTGTAAAAATTTCTTGATTTTTCTTGTTTTTCATCAAATTTTAAGTATATGTTAGATTGGAAAAGTATGTGCGCACCCAAGAAACAACTTTATATTTGGTGATATTATGTCAATAGTTATAGTAAAGCTTCTCTCAAATTATTTTGTTGTTTCTTGGCTGCGCACGATGTTTCGACAATGGAAATAACGATGGAAAACTGCATAAATTCTGCATTTTTCATCGTTTTGTGAAAACAGTACATATTGTGACGTCATCAGATAAAAATCTTTATGTTTTTCATTTATATTTCTGACTGATACGATCATGGTTCATATCTTCAATTTCCGTTGTACATAGATTTAACGAACAGGGAAGATGTGCCAGTTAAGTACCCCTGATTCTGCTTCTTCGCCCCTTTTATTTCATGTCTATACAAAATTAATGTTGTGGAGGTTGATTCTGTCCCCTTGTTGACTTCAGATTTGAGTTACCATCCCTGTTTGGTATAATTTGTCGTGGTATTGTCTTTTATATCTGTATAATTTCAAGCAAGTCTCCTATACTGAAGGAGAAATAGCAACAAACCGTCCTTATGATACAACCTTTTTGACCAGAAATTTTTAGCAACAGACGAGGATGACAATATTTCGAGGATGGAAATAAATTATACATCATGGAAAAGTAAACTAGATGAAATTATGGCATTATATAAGGTATTGGCTTTAATGATGATTTTTTATTATGTTATGTTGTGATGTTACACAACTGTATCAATAAGGGGGGTTGCAATAGTTGACAAAAATTGTTTATTTTAAACACTGTCAATGTGACCTGACGTCATTCATAAATGTCAATACCATCAAATTTCAAGAACACAAACCACATGATCATCAAACAAGACATTTTTTATATGCCTGTCATAAGCGAGGAACCTTTAATCAAGTGGTTGTCGTCTGCTCCTGTCTGTCATTGTTATGGTATAAATCAGAACGTTGTTTTTTCTCTTTTGAATGGTTTCACAATTGTCTTACCGGTGCCTTGTATAGCTTACTGTACGATATGGGGTTTTGCAAACTTTTGAAGGCCGTACGGTAACCTTTAATTGCTGACATCTTTGTCTTTTGATCTCTGATTAATTGTATCATTAGCTATCATACAACATCTTCTCATTTTATATTGAAAAGCATTTATAAATACTAAAAAAAGATGCGGGGGAAACCAAGAGGACATTCAAAACTCATAAGTCGAAATAAAACTGACAACGCCGTGGAAAAAAATGGAAGAAAACAAAAAGAAACAACAGTCTATAAAACATTACCCCGAAGACTAAAGATTGAGCAACACGAACCTGACAAACGTAAACTAAACAACAAAAGTAACGCACCAACTCCATTAATTTCTTTGCAGTAAAAATTTATATTACATATAACTTTTTAAAAAGTGATTGAAATAAGCAGACATATTGACAAAATATTTTGAAGTCATAACATAAAATTCTGTGAAAATAAAGATTATTTTTAATGTTTAGCTTTGAAGTTTCAAAAAACCAACATTTTCAAAACAAAAACGAAAAAAATGTAGCAAAGTTTGTGCAAACTGAAGTCGCGTGTTTTTTCTCATCTGAGACAAAGACTATACCTTCAGTTTTTTAATCGACCTTTTTTCTTATAAACAATTTGAAATTGACAAATATCAGACTTTTGATTTTCGACTCTTATGAATGAAATGAATAAACAAATGAATAAACAAATAAATAAAATTTGAAAATAAATTGAAATATTACATTTCAAAATATGTGAATCGCCATGCTAAAGTTTTGAGACAGAATAGGTGACGTATGATTAAGTAATAAATACTTTCGTCTTTTGGTAATAATGATAGTTAAACATAAGTGAATCTTACTTCTAGAGTTGTTTTCGTCATACCTTTAGACGTGACGTTGGGAAATCAGGTAAATAAACTGTCATCTTCTTGTAGAATAAAAATGTATGTGATTTTCCGTGGAAAGTGATACTTAAGTATTTTTATTTTTATATTTGATTGAACAATAATTATTAGTTTACGAAGCATCTCTCCAATGTTCTTTTTTAAGTTTAACATTCTCCTAATCAAATCCTTGTACTTTCATACTTTATTAACGACCACTATTACCTTATTCGACACTCATTTAGAAATTTTTATTTTCTCTAACAAATTGATTGATTTTCTTCAAAAATATTTATTCCTTTTGTATTTAATCAAATAACACTGACGTATTTGTTTTATTCACCAGGTTCGTAAACTAATACTTATTGTTTGATCAAATATAACGAAATTACTAAGTTCAACTTCTAACATATCTACTTTTTATGGAGATGACTTATTAAAAAGTAATTTAATTTACCGTAAATATGATGCAAAATTATTCCGATGAATTAATAAATTTGAAGTGAAAATTCAATTTCAGAATCAAACTTTTTATTTCATATGTGTATGCATAATTTGATCACTTGTGTTGTATGGTTAGGACTCAAAGTAAAGATAATACCATGGAAGTATTCAATATAATACTTCCATGATAATACTAACGTATTAGTTTTATTCGCCAGGAGGCCTCGAAAGAACGTATAAACAGTCCCCCAACTGTTCATAGTTGGAGACTTGAATAGAAAAGATGTAAAACCCCATATAGCATCGTCTCTTTCAGCGGGAGAGTGAAAGGCAACTTTCCTAGACCGTCCTCCTCTTTCCAGTATAACAAAAAACTTTCAAGTCTATGTTTAAAATATATTGAAGTTTTACAAATTTTAAGCAAAAACACAAAATTATGAAACTACTTAATATTAGAAGAGGTGTTGCTTTATTTGGGTTGTTGTGTATTATGAACATCTAAAGGACGTTATTTGATAGGTTTGTAAAACTTTGAATTTTCGAAATAAGGGGCCACAATACTGTCAATAGTTGATTTTACCATATTTTTTTTTAAAAATGTGAAAGTTTTTACAATGAGACGATTTCGTAGTTTTGTATGTACTGACATCAACAGACGAAAAAGTGTGACATTTAATGCTTTGAAAAATGAATTCAAATGTCAAACGAATGTACTTACTAGTATTTTGCTGATTTTTACTTTTTCTCCCAAATATGGTGAAAGTTGGAAGAGAAATAGGCATTCAAAATGTATAGTTTTAAATATTTTGTTAGATAGCAACACCCCCCTCCCCTTCCTCACCCCCCCCCCCCCCCCCACACCCACACACCCCAAAAAAAACTGAATGCGGCGAATTGTTTTTTCGTTTTTTCCCCTGTTTCGAATGTATACTGGTTTTCCTCTGTCCGTCCCCATTTTTCTCGGGAACTTCAAATCAAAGCTTCTTGAAATTTGGTATCAATCTTTGTCTGAACAAGTTTTACCGTGTGGTACATTTTCCCCACACATCAAATACCTGTTTACCGAATACTTCTATCGGAGGTATCATTAATGAGCAATAGCTATATGTAACAGATAAACTTTAATTTATATCGACTTATCTAAAAAAAAACATCTGACCACCCATTTTTCCCCAAAGTACAATTTATGATTTTAGAAAATATACCATTGTGACGTTGATTGATTACTCTCTAACATTAACGTGTAGTAGTTGTCTCTCTTTAAATCAGCTGAAATCACCTAAATTTCTTACATTCTCAATGGAAAAAAATGTTATACTACGACTGATTTAACTGTATCTTCATCTTAACTGAATCTGAGGTCCGAGGAAAGGGTGGGCGTAATTGTCCAAAACGTTAAAAAATACAGCGGAGCTTAGTGAGGCGAATGTTTTAAACGATTTTAGGCAAAAAAAATTGAGATTTTCCGACCAAAATACGTCTTCTAGGTGTCAGACCACCAATTCAAAATCCCTATCTATTCAACCATATTTTGAAATTTGCAAAGCTTTCTAAAGATTTTACCTTAAGTTTAACTTCATAGAAACCAGGAATATCCTGAATTGTACATGTATCACCTTTCTACATGCCAATTTTTAACCAATGTGTAAATTCTTGTAGCGAAATACTACCGTTCGGAAGCCAAATACTACTAAAAATAACCCCCTGCTTTTCTGGAAATCTTAAATAAGTATACTATGTATGGAGCGCATTTATCCTCAATTCTTAATGCAAACTAATATAGACAAGTAAACTTTGGCTCAATATGGTCTTAAATATATTTCTTTCATTTCTGCAAATTTGTTTGTTAGTTTAAGGAAACAATGACATAAAAAAGCACTATTTTTAGTCAGGGAAGGGCTATTTTTACATAGTTTTGAATTGGAAGGTGAATTGGTGGTCTGACATCTCTACGGGTGCCTTAAATCCGCCACAGACTGGAGTGTGGTATAGAAATAAGGTCACCCAGTTTCCTCCCATCCATTAGTAATCCCAAAAAATTCCCATTGGCCCTGCGGGATGTATAATGATGCAGTCATGTCGAAATGTTATATCCGATGCTTCGTGTAGAGAGAGTACAAAACTTTATTCGTGTTAAAGAACAATTGTAACGACTCTTTGAGGTGGTCTATTGCAAGATAAACAAACATGCCTTCATTTTTTTTTCAGTGTTAGTTAAAATTTCCCACCTTTCATTTCGGTCTACTCACCTTTCAGAAACTACCTGATATGAAGGTTGGTTTTAAGTTTGACATTTTTTTATCGTCCTTAATGTAATAAATATTAACCATTTTGAATATCAATCTGCAATCAATCACTAAATCGAATTTCTGCTTCAGCAGACAAAATACTTTACCTTCTATTCTAAAAAAACAGCATTTTTCACAACATTTTTTTCTACATTTAATTTTAGTTTATTTATTTCTATAGTAAAAGCAAGCAAAGTTGAACTCTTAGAACATGTGTTAGGTTTAATAAAACTCAAAATTAAACAATAGTATTTTTATGCCCACAAATACCGTCGTCTAATTTAATTTTAGGCGACTTATAATAAATTATCTTCACAGAAAATTCTGATTTGTTCAGTTTACATAACGTATTTGTAACGGACAATGTGTCAGTAGGTCAAAATAAAACGTTGATCTATTTTACCTTGACATGGTTAGATTTTGTTTAAAGTCCACAACCTTGGCCCTAATCGTCCTGGTATTTGTTGAACATAAAATATTAACACCTGTATTTTGGTGAAAAAGGAAATAAAATGCGTTTGAAAACTCTCACTCTCACTCGACACTCTACAGACACGAAAAATATGACTTGAAGTAATCTATTTCATATGTTTACTCTTCAAAGTTTTCGTTTTGCAACAGTTGACAGTGACTGTCATATTTGTACATTTCAGATGACAGTACACTGTCTAAGTGACCCGACATTCGTTTATGTCAATCCCATTTAAGTTTCAAGAAAACATACCTCGTGGTCACCACACAAGGTCATGTTTTCCCCAGACCGCTTAATTATTTTTTTTAAATTAGATTAAATACTTCTTTAAACTTAATCAGTTGGATGTGTTGACTGACATTCTATGCTGTCAGAAGGTTTATTTTTTAGTTATAATTCGTGTTTGAACTATAGCTTTCAGTAACTGCGAGTACTCTTAGATCGGTAATTCGTAGTCCTTTGTCCGTATTTGTATTTATTTGTTTTGTGTGTATGTGCTTAGTACCGATCTGATGAGTTTAGCCCTTTCAAAATGATTTTTACAGTTTGTTATTATATTGTGCTTTTATAACACTGTCCCAGGTTAGGAGAGCGTGTAGTACTGACAAATAATTTAACCCCGCCACATTCTGTGTGTGCCTGTCCGTATGCAGAGGCCTGTAATCCAGTGATTGTCGTTAGTTGCTGTTTGCCGGGTTTTTTTTGTCATAGTTGAAGGATAAATGAGGCGGTTGTTTTTCTTTTTTGAATAATTTCACATGTCGTCATACTGGGGACTACTATAAAAGCTTACTATAGGAATGGGTTTTGCTCATTGTCAACAGCCGTACGGTGACCAGTTCTGTAATTCTTAACATATTGTCCTTGGCTTTTTATAGATTGTCGTCTCACTGGCAACCATACCATTCTCCTCATCTCTATGTTCACTTTAATTCGATTCGCAGCCATTTAAATAGTTATTCTGTTTTCATACATGGGATAAACACAGATTCAAAATCTTTCCTTGAAAATCACACAAAACGAATACAGGATATACACAATATATGTACACAAAAAACCTTTTTAGCTTTCAGTTTTGGAGGATGCAAAATGTCATGTATGAAAAATACGAGAAAAATTCAATTCTAAATTACAGTCATGTTTTACATAATTTTTCGGTTGTCTTCGGAACTATTCGTCAGCGACAAACGTTAAGTGTCAAAATGTTATGTACGAAGAAAAAGAAAACGTCAATTTTAAAATACATTCATGTTTTATGAGATTTTCTGGTTGTCTTCTGAACTATTCTTCGGTTGTTTTCTGAACTTTTCTTCGGTTGTCTTCTGAAGTATTTTATTAGGTGACAGACGTTAAGTGGTAAAATATTAGGAAGCAATATATTATGTACGAAAAACAGGAATACGTCAATTCTAAAACACAGTTTTCGGTTATCTTCTGGACGTTTCCTCAGTGACAGCCGTTATATTAAATATATAACAAACAAGATGGTAATCATTTAATTTAATTATGCATAGTTAAGTAAGTATGTTAACTGTACTTCACACGGATAAGGTAAAGGTTATATATGTGTTTCGTAACCTTTCAGGACTAGTGCTTTTGCGTTTTTGCCTGTAATTGTAAACAACTGTCTTATGTAGTAAACATATCATTTATCTATGTCATTTTTTATTCATAAATAAATACTAATAACGGAATATTAAATTAAGTGCTGTCTGACCTAAGACCTAGTATTTCAGAAATTTCGAGAAGCTGAAACAATAGTTCACAACATTTGCAATACAAAAAAGTAACAAATAAAAACAAAAATTAAAAAAACAACAAACAACAACGTCTCGATTGTCATTCAAAACATTTGGTTATATTACCGTGTACAGTAGAATTGTGTCTGTCGTTCCGATTGCCATTCAAAATAACTGTTATATTATCATGTACAGCAGAATTGTGTCTGTCGTTCCAATTGCCATTCAAAACAATTGTTTTTACTATCGTGTACAGCACAATTGTGTCTGCCGTTCCGATTGCCATTCAAAACAATTGTTTTTATTATCGTGTACAGTAGAATTGTGTCTGTCGTTCTGATTGCCATTCACAACTATTGTTTTTACTATCGTGTACAGCAGAATTGTGTCTGCCGTTCCGATTGCCATTCACAACAATTGTTTTTATTATTGTGTACAGTAGAATTGTGTCTGTCGTTCTGATTGTCATTCAAAACAACTGTTTTATTATCGTGTGCAGCAGAATTGTGTCTATCGTTCAAATTGCCATTCAAAACAATTGATTTTACTTTCGTGTACAGACAAATTGTGTCTGCCGTTCCGATTGCCATTCAAAACAATTGTTTTTATTATCGTGTACAGTAGAATTGTGTCTGTCGTTCCGATTGCCATTCAAAACAACTGTTTTTACTATCGTGTACAGCAGAATTGTGTCTGTCGTTCCGATTGCCTTCCAAAACATTTTTATTATTATCGTGTACAGCAGAATTGTGTCTGTTGTTCTGATTGCCATTCAAAACTATTTTTTTCACTATCGTGTACAGCAGAACTGTATCTCTCGTTCCTATTGGCATTCAAAACGATTGTTTTTATAATCGATGAGTACAACAGAATTATATCTCTCGTTCCGATTGTCACTCAAAACAATTGTTTTAACTATCGTGTACAGCAGAATTATATCTGTCGTTCCGATTGTCACTCAAAACAATTGTTTTAAGTACCGTGTACAGCAGAATTGTGTCTGTCGTTACGATTGTCATTCAAAACAATTGTTTTAATTATCGTGTACAGCAGAATTATATCTGTCGTTCCGACTGTCACTCAAAACAATTGTTTGAACTATCGTGTACAGTAGAATTGTGTCTGTCGTTCCGATTGCTATTCCAAACCATTGTTTTTACTATCTTGTACAGCAAAATTGTCTCTGTCGTTCCGATTGCCTTTCAAAACAATTGATTTTACCATCGCGTACAACAGAATTGTGTCTGTCGTTCCGATTGCCATTCAAAACAATTGATTTTACTATCGTGTACAGCAAAATTGTGTCTGTCGTTCCGATTGCCATTCAAAACAATTGATTTTACCATCGTGTACAACAGAATTGTGTCTGCCGTTTCAGATTGCCATTCAAAACAATTGATTTTACTATTGGGTACAGCAAATTTGTGTCTGCCGTTCCGATTGCCATTCAAAACAATTGATTTTACTATCAGTTACAGAAGAAATTGTGTCTGTCGTTCCGATTGCCATTCAAAACAATTGTTTTTACTATCGTATACAGCAGAATGTTGTCTGTCGTTCCGATTTCCATTCAAAACAATTGTTTTTACTATCGTGTACAGCAGAATTGTGTCTGTCTTTCCGATTGCTATTCAAAACAATTATTTTACTATCGTGTACAGCAGAATTGTGTCTGTCGTTCCGATTGCCATTCAAAACAATTATTTAACTATCGTGCCCAGCAGAATTGCGTCTGTCGTTTAGATTTCTATCCAAAACAATTTTTGTTACTATCGTATACAGTATAATTGTGTCTGTCGTTCCAATTGCCATCCAAAACAATTGTTTTTACTATCGTGTACAGCAGAATTGCGTCTGTCGTTCCGAATGCCATTAAAAACAATTGTTTTTACTATCGTGTACAGCAGAATTGCGTCTGTCGTTTAGATTGCCATTCAAAACAATTGTTTTTATTATCGTGTACAGCAGAATTGTGTCTGTCATTCCGATTGCCATTGCAATACAATTGATTGATTAATTGGTGTTTAACGCCATTTTCAACACTCTTGTGCTATTTTGTGGCGGTCAGTTTTTATTGGTGGAGGAAACCGGAGTGCCCGGAGAGAACCACCGACCTTCGGTAGGAAAACTGACAATCCTAGTCAAACAATACAATTGATTTTTTGCCATCATGTTACAGCAGATTTTGATCCGTGTTACCTGTTGTATCTGCAAAACCAACTTTCGGTAAGAGGATGTGATGTGATGCATGTTTCTTTCTATTCGTCAACACTGAATACGAACTGATTATAGATCAAAAATATTGAAAACTGAAATTTGTCAAATTGTTCATGAATTTTTATCGAAAACGGTTGAGTTAAAAAAAACATGGTTATAATATCAGTGGGAAATCTAGTGTCAAAATATTACCACCCCCGAAAACACTAAAATCACAAGGACGCTTTTAATTATTTAAAAAAAAACAAAAAAAAATACACTATAAAAATATTTTAATGGATAACATACTTTGTAAAAATATTATTTTTTCTAACCTGCACAGACACAACTTTACAATGTTATATTCACGAAAAGACAATATTTCTATATTGAAAGTTCACGTGACACGAGGAAACCAGCATACTAGTATTCGAAAACTTAGATGTGGAAAAAAGGTATATTTGGGGAAATTGTAACATTTAAGGAGTATGTTGAAAACTCCGAAAATTGGTGACTTAAAAGAGCTTGACATTTTGTTTGCACATGATTTTTTCCAATTGTTTTTTTATCAATATGCATCAAAGATTAACATTTTTTTTAAATTTCAGTTTAACAAGCTTCTAATGCAATTATCTCGATAAATAATGAAAATAAAAAGTAATGTATTTGCATGTTTATTTCTAATAACACAGTTCAGCTATTACTTTCTTTAAAATGTACGATCATCGTTGTTCAGAAAAAAAATTAAAATAAACCAACATCGTTACCGGCATTGTTTTACTATTGATGTTGTCGACTTTTTCATAAGGTTTTTTTTTCTAATGTTATCTTATCATCGGTTTTGACAATGTATAGCTAGTCCTTAATAAGCAGATTTTAGTTAAAGTAATAACCTTGCGTAGGATTAGATAATTTCACACAAGGAAATAAACTTCTTGTAATTTGACGATGAGCCTTTGATTAATATGTGATTAAATCGTGAAAATGCAACCCTTTAAGTAGGTCTTCTTGTAAACGTATCATTATGAATGACGTCTGAATGTTCGCCTTATTTCATTTCCAGTAGTCACGACTTTGCAGTTTTATTACTATGACAGTCTTTAATATAACACTAATTGTTTATATATATATGCTTCAGACCAAATGAGTTTTTTTACCATACACATATGGTCACGACCAAAATGACCAAATGCGTGCATACTCATATACGCGTACTTTTACTCTTTAAGTTGTACATGTATAAGGTATGAGCCTCAAGGTTAACAAAAATAAAAGTTTCAAAAAATTAGATTTTGACTTATTTAACATCTTTAATTATATCAATTAATGCAATACAGTCAACTTTACTAACAAGTTAAAATTAGAGTAAACACGTTTTTTCATGGTAAACGCATATGTTAATGACCATACGTGTATGGTCCAAATACTCAAATGGTACGGAACATATAATTTATTATATGCAAGTAACATTTATCTGTAATAGGTACGTCTATCTGCTCGTGTACGTGCAGTGTTTTTTGTTTTTGCATATTTATCAATATGGTATTGTATCGAATGCATGTAGTTTCCATAACGTCAAAAGACAAATGTTTCTTCAGGACTTGACAAAAATTAATAATATATATGTAATCAATATGCAGGATCCGCAAGGAGGGTCTATCGGGAAGAAGTATGGACAATTATGATTGCCACTAGGTAAAAGGTAGTTTAGATGGGACCAACATTTTGCTTTGCAACAGCTCTTTGAGGGGTTACTGACCCTCAAAGAGCTGTTGTAATGCTTCTTTGGCGTGCAGAAATCATGGCATTTTCTCCCCACAAGGCATCTGATTTAACGCGTGTCAATTCTAACCGTACGTTTAGATTGGGCTTTTTTTCCGGGAATTTGGGATTTACACTCATCGGGACTCGGAAATTAATAATTAATTGTTAGGGATTTAGGAAAAAAATTCCGAAAATGTGGGATTCAGCGTATACTTTTGCGGGAATTTTGTGATTACACCCCTTTCTACCCCACATTTCCGGATAAGTAACTCAAATGATCATTTTTATATTCCCAATATGAAAATAAGAAAATGTGGTGTTAAGGCCAGAAATCACCTTTAACTTGTAGCAAACAAAAGACACAAATCAAAAATAGTAATAAAATTTAACAAGATATATTGTACAATTTTACAAGAAATATTATACAAATTGAAGTGTCAACTTATTTGTTAAAATATGTCCGATCCTTTGTCTTTTCCTTATCCGGAATTCTTCTCTTAACTGTGACGAAATATATCCAATAAGTTCACAATCTAGTATGATGTAGTTAACGTAAATAAAAGTGTTAATCCAACAACTCCAGAGAACTTCTGAGAATACAAGTATATTGATGTCTGATGAGTTTAATTTGGGTGTCTGTATATATAGTTGTCACAAAATCTTCTAGAACACTGTAGAAGAGAAACTCCTAGAAAACCGTAGAAGGGAAACTTCTAGAATTCTAGAATACTGTAGAAGTTTAAATTACGCATCGTAGATTATGATCATTCCGGAATTATTATGCAAGTCAAAAAGAACGTTCAAATCATTCCATCAGTATCTATGATTGCTCCAATGATTTCTAAACGGCACAATTATAACATTATTTTGTAAACAACTATGTAAACATCTTATAAGGCCCACAAAACAAATTAGGCAAGGATAAATAAACATGATAATTATAATATCATAACAGTGGTATGATTTCCAATGAGAAAACAATATCTATCAGACACCGAAGGACGAGGATGTTATCAACTATTGAAAAAACCCATACTGAATAGTAAGCTATGAAAGGCCGCGGCATGACAAAATGTAAAACAATTCAAATGGGAAAACCAACGGCCTGATTTGTGCTAAAAATAGTGAACAAAAAACAGATATGGAAGTCAGCAACCAATGACAACCACTGAATTACAGGCTGGAACACAAAGAATGTGGCGGGGTTTAACCTTTATTGTCAGCGCTTAATCCTCCCCTAACTTACACGGGACAGTGGTATAACAGCCCAATATAAGAACAGAAAAATAAGTTTGATATGGCTTGACGCATCGGATCGGCATGAAGCACAACAAAAACAACAAAAAAAAAACAAAAAAAACCCCACCGATATAAGAGTAGTCGCAGTTAATGAGATCTAGTTCAAAGTAAATTTCAACCAATAAATTGAACCATGGTCCCTCAGCTAGACTGAAATATCAGTATACATCCAGCGGATTTAGTTTAAAGCTTAAATCGTAGACATTTTTATGACCACAAGACCTGGTCTCGCTCCCTTTTGAGTTCATGCGATTCCCACAGTTATTGTCTGGTACCTTGATTTGTCTTCTTAATCAATGTATCAGATTTTAACATCGGTAAACAACTGTTGCCTTAATGTGTGCATATACCATATATGGACAAGGATAAGCGGGCCAAAGATTGCGTTATTTCACGACATCATCAATATTATAACATAGGAAATTTTTCTAGATTTGAAATCTTATTTCATGAAAATTGCCTACAAATCATAAAATATTTTGCAATTTTCAGAAATATTATCCATGTGTTACAGAAGAAAAAATGCTGTTAACCTTTTTTAAGTGTTTGGATCTATTGTAGAGGAGCGAGAAGATTGCAAAATAGTTCAATTGATGAAACAAGCACCAAATTTGGTCTGTAGCTCCCTTATAGTCTACATTATCGAAATAAATCGTTGCCTATTTATTTTTTTGCCTTTTTCAAATCTTCGCCACGTTTAAAAAATGCGTAAATTTGTAAATAATGAAAATAATCAAGAGATCTATCTCAACCACCTTCTCATAATAAACTGCTGTCATTTAAGCATGTGAAACATCTCTTACTATCAACACAAAGACATATTGCCCATTTCATGCATAACGCATGCGTTGTTTATATAATATAACACTTTTATTTTAAGGTTACAGCTGCGCAATGCAGTGCAGGACAATCTGGAAAAAAGCACTTGTTGTATCCGGAACAATTATCTGTACAGCCACAAGATGTAGCTATGGGTGTCAAAAATTTCCAATATGGCATCTAAACGTCATTATTCCATTTTCTTGCAATCTCATCGAAGTGGTGATCGAAACTGTTGATTACAACATTAAGACTGGCCCTTCGTTTGTACAGCTTGTAAAATTGACATCTTAATATTCTAATTAATTAGAGCAGCAGTAGATTGTGGAATGGCATTATATGATTGTTTTTTTTTACGAGCAAACAAGTCTAGGCGTGTTTCAATTACTTTAAGGGTTCTAAATCGGTCATACATAATGAGCACAAATTCCTCAATTATGACAATTTCATTATTGTCACACTATCTACTGGAAAACTTCAGCAGCTTCTTCAAACACATTCAAGGCCTACCATGCTGCCTATTTGCCTTTACAAAAAAAGAAGCGCTTTGCCAAAAGCAACCAATGCTTAGCATGTCTACATTTAGCACTGCGAATAGAGATACACCAATCACAATGACATCAGAATCGGTGCTTATTATAATGATTATCATATTGCTGCATGGGTGGCGTGCAGGAACATACGTGTGTCAGTCTCCTCGTTGTTGCATGGTTCAATCTGGTCAACATAGATTGCTTTAACTTTGATATCTGTGTTGACTGTTATATTTTTGTTTGCCAAAAACACCGAACATTTCCCTTTTGTTTTCATCACATCAAAGAAAAGTGTTCCGTGACCTCGGAGATCTACCGTGCCTTGTTACTTTTCTTCTGGAATCTGTTCCCCGTTTCTTTATTGTTTCGAGTGTTGCAGTAAGACGACATCTATTCGCGAATAGCGTTGCGCGAAATATTTTATATGAAGTAGAATTAAATCATTAACATACTAGTAATCATCAAAGAAACTAGATGGTCCTGGTGGTTTTGAATTTACCACTGATCAACCGTCTATTATCAGCAAGTCTGAAACTGGTTCTCTATTTGGCATATCTATAGCATCTTCTAATATTAGCATCAACTGAGATTTCTACTTCAAAATTGATGGAACCAGTTAATGATAATGAGTCTAGGAGAGTTCTGGTTTTCATGTCTGAAGAAATATCCCGTTTGAATGGTTTAACACTAGTAATTTTTGGGGCCCTTTATTGCTTGCTGTTCGGTGTGAGCCAATGCTCCGTGTTGAAGGCCGTAGCTTGACCTATAATGGTTTACTTTTATAAATTGTTACTTGGATGGAGAGTTGTCTCATTGGCACTCATACCACATCTTCCTATATCTATTAATCACAATGTCTACTTGGACATGAAATGAATAACCAAGAAAATAAGTTGCAATCATTTTATAGACTACCAAGTTTTGGTTTTGCAGTGCTTGTATCAGACTATTTGTACGACGAAAGGAAGCATACTGGTTATTAAAAACCTGATTTCTCTTGATTATTTAAAAAGCCTAAAAGTTACGGTATTGAATATCTCATATGTCTTTATTCTCTTCTGCTACTTCGAAATCAATAATATCTTTTGTATCTAAAACATTCAAGGCGGTTGATTTTTCTACAAACGGATTACCTGTTTTTTCATATGACTTGTAGCCTGTTCGTTTTGCCAAAAACAATCTTTCTGAGTAGCATGTGTTTCTTCATATGTGTTTTTTCTTCATTCGAACGTTTTCATATACAGCTGAAAATTCATCAGCAAGTCTACTTACCTCTGGTCCGGTCAACGTCCATCGAATATATATTCGGTTTAACCAATAGCACCACCATCACCTTTTACGAGTGCGTTGTTTTGTTCATGAACTTGGTCATAGCGATGTCTGAATATGTGCTGGCACTTTTTCTAACAGTAAAATTCCGTTTAGAAAAGAAAATTCAAAATAAATAGCTGGATGTGTTGTTTCTAGAGCAAGCATATCGCGAAGATGGATAGGCAGTCATTTAGCACAATTAATGTGGTCGAGGGCAAAGGAATAGGGAATGAGAATCGACAATGACTCTTTGTAAAGCTTGAAATCAGATTCTCTATACGATCTTAAAATAAATAAGATAGAAGTTAAAAAGTTCAATATAAAGACCACCAAACAAAACAATGAATTTGTCTTTTCCGTAAATATTCAGACATTGGATTTGCTTTGCCAGAACATGCAAAGGTTGGTCGCAATAACCAATATCTGTGTTGGATTAAAAATAAAGTAATTAACGTCCTTCACTATGTCCATAGTATGTTTTAAAGTTGCTACTGAATGGGCCTGATCTTGCAGCAATGACAGTAATGCTATAAAGCTGATTTCAACTTGCGGTCCTTTCTTTTTTAGATGACAGATACGCCGACCATGACTCAGTTTCAACATCTAAGACATCATCAGTCAAACTAACATACTGTATAACCAGTCATATTCAGAACGAAGGTTTCATACAAGAAAGTCTTGATTTGAAACTGTGAAATTTGAGTGTAAAGTAGGCGCTATTGATTTAGTTTTTGAAAAGGAGGCTTTAACATTGATGTTTGACTCGGAAATGCTTGAAGTCTTTTTAGATTTGGGTTTCTGTCCATCGAATTTTATGTCACGTTTGAAACCAACTATAGCTGCGCCAGCATGCTAAAATACGAATATGCCTGTGCCTTGGAAAGAGGATATTGCAATTGTAGAAGAATGATTATGATTTTTTCGGTAATATTGCTGGACAATCAACACCTTCTGTATACATGTTGATCACGGACTCACGAAATTTCTAAAACCCGATCATATTCCATGATTATTCCATGCTGAAACAATGAATCAGTGAGTTATCATTTTCTGGTATTAGTGTTCACTAACAGACTCACTTAGACGGCAATTTGTGCCTCGCGATCAACTGAATGTTTCTGCTGTTGACCTGATTTTGTTGCTTTATTTGTGTTTGTTGTAATACAACAATTGAATGAAAGCCAGGTCAAAAAACCGCTTTCTAAAAGGGATTCCATATCCGGCCATGTTCAATCATTGACACTAGTTCAAGTAATGTATGCGGAACTGCATTCAAGACCGATTCTTAACCAAAATGACCAGAAAACTTTATTTTGTGTTGTGACATTTGCTTCCAAACTATTTCAGATGCTTAAGCAAGGTGCATTGCATCAGTAAAATTACATTCTCAAACCATTACAGGTCCCATTTTCTTTTCAAATACCACATCCCTTCCGTTAAGAAATTTCTTTGAGGTCGGAGATTTTTTACAGTATCTTGTTTTTTTCATCTAGTTTAATAACAATTGGAAGAGGAACCAAATTGTTATAATCTAGATTCGTATAACGCACAGAGATCGACAAGTTTGAAAACTACCACACTTTGACTGCCCCGTTGTGTTTCAACTATGTGTGAAACAAGTTCGAGAAAACCAATATGGTCGTTTTAACTCTCAGGCAGTTCCTGTTAATCTTGTTTTTTGTATTTTTTTTAATAGTTCAGTCAGACATCCTGCATATAGTATACCCTGCACTCAATTTTGCTAAAAGATTTTCATCCTGCCATGTTTGTGCACATGGAGTCTAGAATTAAATTGCATGTAATGTGTACTCTCTATTCTGAACGAGATGCTTGTCTCTCAATTCGCAGATGAAACATTCTGAAAAGTTTATGTCTTTGCCTGATACCACAATAGCAGTATTTCTGATAAATTTTGATGACACACCTTGACCAGAGTTAGACTCTCCAGTGGACCTCGTCTCTTTCTTGTCCTCTTAAGTTTGGTATTATTGAACATCAACCTACAAGAGTCTGATACTTTGCTTCAATTTTTGCCAAAGTGCCCTCAATTCGATCCAAACATCTATTCGATGTATATCTAAGGATATTAGCATTTCTTTCATTTCTTGAATCCTTGAGTAATGTTTGAAAGAGTCCTGTATCCCGACTTTTACTAATCTATTGGTTTTAGATGTTTCTTAAGTGCTTTATGTTTGTCTTGCAGACACAAAAGCAATTCAACCATTCAGTCCTCTGTTTTGTCCGCAGAAGAAACTAATAGACTAATCCAAATTTGAAAAAGTAAACAATTGAAATAACTTGAAAATCATATTCAATGTAAATAAAAACGTACTTATACATCCGAAGCGCCAAATAGACACCTTGTTTAGGGGACGACCATTTGATTTGCAAAAGGGGGGGGGGGGGTCTGCATGATGATTTTGAAAATGGATGTCCTGGCCTGGGATGAGCTGAAAACAAACGTCACTGCAGAAGACAGGATGGAATGAATATTCTAGAACATAAAATACGGGACCATATTTTTTTTAAATCCGGCCAACCTTTGGGTCCAATGACATGATATTAATAGAACAAGACGAACATATTGTTAAAAACCCCGTCCTATTATTTCGTGACGATCATCTTGAAGATGGCTAAAATCACAGTGGCCAACGAAGGTTTTAGATTCCGTTTTATATGAAATTTCCATGTGCGAGATGTCATGTCTTTATCACGAAATGAATTATTTTGTCATTATTTTCACGTAAGCCGCTACACTATTTGATGATCTAACTGAAATATTTATTTTTGATTCACGGTGAAATACAACTTTTTGTTGTTTTGTTTGAGCATTTTGAACATTTAAATTTGGTATGATAAATTATTGATGTCACTTCAGATCAAAGGTCAGTTTATGGACCGTTTGCTCACCCCCGCCATTTTCCCCGAAAAAAACCTATTTTTTTTCGCTTTGTTCTTAAAATTTTCGGGTGATGACCACCCGGTCTATAAGCTACCATATTGCTTTGGTGCTATGAAATATTTGTTATTATTAAGTAAAATCAATTTTACAAATCGGTTCTAATACGGTTGAATCGGCATGTACAATACAAACGACGTTGCCCTATGTGCTATACGGGAAAAGGGAAATAAGCAAATTAAGGACACATAACCGGCTATAAATTTTAATGCATATGATATAATGTAATCATATTTTTTTTCTTTAAATGACACTTAAAATTAAATTATGTTCCGAATTTTGTTGCGATTTGAAACTTTAAAGTAAATAGTCAATCACAATCTACGAGAATGCAGGCGATATAAAAACATAAGGATGGCTAAATGTTGGATTTATTCTTCCCAATTCTTATATTTTCTAAAAGAAATTAATTGTATAGGAATATTTAAGTATTTGAACTGGGCTTCAGAAATATCATCAATATTGACAAAATTGTACCGTGACTGAGAAAAGACCAGTTTTAATACTTGTTTACCTGCTCAACGTTTACTTGGACAAGTTGAAACATTTTATAAAATCGAAGTAAACACATTTCTCAATCAGCTGTATTGACACTCGACTCTTTGAGTTCCGAGGCCAATACAGATAACTTCGAAGCTATACTACAGCCAATTCATAACACTACAACACATTGTGTTTAACACATTATTACAAATCTTTATTACAAATGTGGCATACAGCAGTTCATTGATCAAAAGATGTTTTTGATATTCACTCTTATACATTCCTAATTGCGTCATGAAGAACTTCCTTGAACTCCAAAAATATTTACTTTCTTTGACACCAATACTTGAGAAATCAAAATAGTTACAAATGTAGTATATAAAATTCATCATATGACAGCTGCGGTGTTTTGGAAAGAATAGATGACGACGTCATTGTCAATGAGGCATCTTCAATCGTGCTTTCGTTGAACTTCAATCTCAATTCAAAATAAAAAAAGGAATGTTTATCATGTAAACAAATTTGTGTAATAAAATACCTTGTCCTATATGAAGGACATTTGTCATAACAATTTTATTCAACTAAGAAGTTACATTTAAGGGACAAAGTTGATTGTATATTAGTTATACTATTTAGATCCCGTCTTACTTATCATTCGGTTTCGTGTGTGCCCGTGATGACAAAAACACGCGTCATGCACTGAAATCGATATCCTGCATCTAATTCTCAATAAAAAAGAATTGAATAAACTTTTAGAAGGGCAACGACTGTGTTCTTTATTATTTCTAAGCATATGTGCAAGTTAAAAAGGCTAAGATTTTGCGTAATTTCGCCATTGTACTAAATTGCTGTCATTTCATTATTTCATTTGTTTTGAAATAGCTGTCTACTAAACATTTTCATTGGTATAACAAATTTATTAAAAAAAAATACCTACATATTAACTCTAAACATAACATTGATAAAATAAATATACTTTATTTGTTATCTTGTAATAGCAAATAATAATGACAAACTATTACGCTAATCATAAAAATAAAGAAATTGTTCACATGTTGCGAACTTATTTATTAACACTTCACTATAAATAAAGGCAACAGTAGTATACCGCTGTTCAATAGTCATAAATCGATTAAGGTAGATTCATGGTATACCGCCATCTTGGATTGTACTATCGCAGTACACTATCAGTCTAGTTATTTGCCCAAATCTGCAAATTTGTAGACAGATGTGCAATTTTATTGATTAGACAGTTTATATATATGACGAAAACTTGCTGATTTATTGCATTATTCAAAATATTTATACAAATACCAAACATTTGTGTTTTAGAATAAATTTTTTCAACTAAGCAATTTTAGGGGAGCTAACTCTTTTAGTGAAAAGTTTATACTGGACTGATAGGGAAATTTTTAATTTTTACTTGTAGCAAGAAAACAAGTTCGGTGACACCATTTTTTCTTTTTATTTTCTTAAAACATATTTTAAAACCTATCTTCTCACAATTTATTTCAAAATTCTATCTCATAGATTTCATTTTATGCACAAAAATGTGTTTTTTCATGATCATTCTAACCAAATTTAGGCAATTTTCAACGACTCATAGCTTGAAAAATAGCACGGTGACCCATCCTTTTTATTATATTTTTGAAAAGATTATAGTAAAATCTTCAATTTGGCAAAGTATAAGAAAATTCTATCTCGGGAAAAATATACCTATGATCTACCTTAAGCGAAAACAAACCGGGGTCACAAACCAAAATCGAGGAAAACGTTACTAGATCATTAGGATTTGATAGTCTGTAAGACTAAAATATCAATCAGTACATATTCAACGGATTTAGTTTAAACACGTTACCCGACAGTTATATTTATTTTTAACTAAGATTGCAAAAGAGAAGCATTAGATACCAAAGGGATCATAGTCAAACTCATAAGTCGAAAACAAACGGACAATGTAATGGCGAAGAACGAAAAACGACCAAAAGACAAAAGAACAGCACTTAAAACTAAAGCAAGAGCAACACAAACCCCCTTTTTAACAAGGCTAGGGGTAATATCAGGTGCTCCAGAAGTGTAAGTAGATCCTGCTCCACATTTTGGCATCCGTCGTGTTGTTCATGTAAGTACAAACCCGGTGACAAGTCTTTTTGGTAGATCACATTCGAGGAAAAGACGACGGGATTGTGGTGACGACAATTAGAACATATTCGTAGTAGTCGGTGGAACAGATATTCTAGAACCAAATCGTGAGGTCGTCCGTAAAATTTTCGAAGGGGTGATTTTAACTTCACCACTTAAAACTCTTGATTTAATAGCTTCCTTGAAAGCAGCGACACGCTATCAAGAAAATCATATGATAGACTTAAAATGTGTACGCCAGACGCACGTTTTGTCTATAAAACTCATAAGTGACAATGCAGGCTCTGGAACATAGTATCAACTGGGAGATATATACTCCATATGCAGGCTTTTTTGTAGTAAAGTTTTTTCTCAATTTCTAAATGTAAGTCAAGATATGAGGCAGACTTACATTTTTTTTTTGTAACTGTATCAAGTTCGATGGGATAGATGCGTTCAACGTAATCACCACACTCTGAATTATTGAGTGACAGGACATTATCTATATAGCGGAAGGTGAAGTTAAAGGATGATGCTAGTTTCTTTTCATTCTTCCTAAGAAACTCCTATATAAATAAGAAGATGTGCCAATGAGACAACTCTCCATCCAAGTCACAATGTATAAAAAGTTAACAATTATAGGTAGAATTAGTCAGCCTTATACGAATAAAGGAACAAGTCGGCAAGAAAAGGTGAACAGTTGGTTTCCATGGAAATGCCGATTGATTGTTGAAAAACACGTCGTCCAAACGTAACAAATTTGTTTTCAATTAAGAAATCTAGTATCTTGATAATGTCAGTTTAAGGGAATTTTTTATTTGAATCAGAGTGACTATTACAAAGTCAATTTATCACTTCCTAAGACAAGATAGGGGTATCTACGTTGGCCATTCTTTTTTACGAGACAAGAGCCAGTTCTTTCAATTTGTCTTTTAGTTTGGAATGTGGAACACTTGTATGAAGGGTAGAAAAGTCAATTGTTTTAATACTATTGCAAGAGGAAAGACACTTAAGTTAGATTGTATGTACTTGCTACTCCCTCGGGCAAGTTAACCTTGGAAGAAACTTGCAGATTTATATAATGCCTCTTTGATTTTGATGTACTTTGAATTTTTTTAATATCTGTTAGTATTGTTTGTTGATCAGAGTCTTGAAGTCTCTTACAAGCGTACTCGACTAGTAACCTGTGTGATGTGCTATAGAAGTTTACATGTGTATTATGTAACAATAATGATAAATATCTAGAGTATGATAACTGATTTCAATAGTGATGAAAACATTGAATTGCAGACCACTTCTTTTTTCGCTATATTTTTGTGCCATAAATTCATTAACATGACGCAAAGTTTATTTTAGTGACGTCGGTGCGTTGCAGTTGATTTATATATCGCTTGCTTATTTTTAGAAAGACAAAGCGATAAGAATATCAATGAACGTCTGCTGGCTCTTATCCATATTTTGTAAATCAAGTGTGTTTTTTACATTCTTCGTGATAGCAGAAACGTAGCTAAAGTAATGCGTTAATATTGACATTGAAATTGTTGTTGCTGTTTCCGTATTACGTTCAGAAATTTAGAATCTATTTTTATCTTTCTCCATCTTGTTAATTTCAATAGTTAATTTTTTTTCAAATATTGAATGTTTATTCGCATTATACCTTCCACAATTCTAATATTGTTATGAATTTTTTATTTGTAAATTTACACGTCTTAGTTTTCATTTCTTACAGGTCTCTGCTATAAAAACTTTTGACGATAACCGATCGGAAAGTGTTACAAACAATGTTTTGAAATTTAACAAAAACTGTGCTAACGTGCTGCGCTGACAAATTCACGTGCTGTCAAGTTTGAAACTGTTAATTGTACATAAAATTTAATTTCTTTTTCGTCAGGGCAGCTAAATGCTGGCCTTGAAAAGACGAATCCCCTCTTACAATTTTATTATTTCTTCCCAAGTCAATTTGAAAACTAAAAGAGTCTCGATACATATGTATGTATAGTTAACGACAAGGCCTAATGAAAAGGGATATATAATGCTCTATTTCTTTTAGTAAAATGGTAAAATTAATTGCAACAAATTGTTTAAAATAAATTTCTATTCAAATGGAAGCAATCATTTAGATACAATTAAAGTACTGCGTACAGGTTTAGGTGTCTGTTAGATGTGTTTATTACCAGAGTTACATTCCCCAAGGAACTTCTAGGAAAGCCAGATGTATTGATAGATAGAAAGCTATTAATACCAATTGGGCCCCAAAACGAATAGTCAGAACACATTATCTATCGTAGCCGACTTTGGCTGAGAGAGTTGAAAACTTAGTTTTTATTATTGGACAGGAGTCAGGAGGATTTTTTGCGGATTGACTGTTCATTTTCATCTGTTGCTACGTATGCTTATTTTTTTCCGCGATTTTTTTCACTTTTGTTTCCCAATTGTTATCCGCATCTTATTTATCTATTTTCAGCTCTTACCCGGCCAGGGTATTCATTTTCAAAATCCCCTTTTCCTCAAGTTATTGTACGAAATCAACAAAAAAAAAACAACACACTTTCCAAAAAAAACAAAGACTATAACTTCTGGAAATCGTCAATACCTTACCTGACCTCCATTTTGTCACCATTAACAACATGTCATAGTTCAAAACCCATTGGTTTGAACAGTTCTTACGTGATTGCACGGAAATGACATGAACTTTTGATGACTGTTTAAAAAAGCGCACGTGTACTTTCACCCTCTCTGAATTTTATCCCAAAAGGCTCATGCCACTATAGTTTGACATGTCTAGTCTGTGGTTATTATGTCAGGATACTACAGCAACAAAGTTAAGACAAATCCTCATACTGGTAATTCGAGAAATTCCTCTCTCTCTCTCTCTCTCTTTCTCTCTTAGTGTTCATTACAGGTACTAAAATATTGCTTTAATGTCTAAATTGTTTCAACTTTAATTTGAAAAACACACGATAACAAAAATATCTTTTTTTGGAAGTGAAAAAGTTTCAAGTCGATGAAATCATATGTTTGCTCTACTTGTTAATGAAAACACACTTTATGAATTCATTGACATATGAAAGAGGAACCCTCAACTGCAAAAAAACATACCAACTATAACACCGCTTATCGTACTCTCATTTCCCAGTGCTTTAGGTAACGCATTTGCGTAGGATTTACATACACGATTTCTCGCATTTAATAAACAGCTTCACACAAGGTAGTAAAATATCTGTAATTTTTATTTTACGATGAAGCTTTGATTAACAATTTAATCAAACTGTGTAGGTAGTCTTGTAAACGTATCATTATAAATGACATCTGCTTGTTCACCTTTTCACATTTCTATATGCTCTTTTAGTGGCTTTACAACAATTATAAACTCCTGACTTTGAAGTGTTATTAATTTGATAGTTTTTGTTTATGAAACAATTATTGTTTTAACAGTAAAACAATATATTGTATGTAATACAAATGGTTTTTTTTAAATCTCTCAGTCTGTTAAAATTGTACTTCTGATGAATGGTATATAATACTACCAAAATTAATATGGCCTTGAGTACTTTTTATAAATTGGTGTACCTAAGGCCATGCCAATTTGATACACCGATAAACCGATAAATAGCCAATTTAATCTCAACGGGTACAAACAGACTGAACAATTAAGTATTGAGTCGTGATCAGTTTCTTAATCAACTTTCAGACTTATCCTCTGCGTTATATTTTCTACTGTTGACAATTTGCTTGCAGTATATAGGTTGAGTTTATTCACTAAATTTAATTGAGATATGTTCTGTATATGCATAACAGGAGATGCATACCCTGTCGATTCACCTGAGGTCTCGGTTATAAAACTTAACTCAATACTCGGAGTACAAAATGTGTGGTCGAAACACCAAATGAGTGAATGCTGAGTATGAATACCATAATCATTGTACTGGAAAATTTTTAGGACCGCTCGCCCTGGTCTCGCTCCTTTTGGAGTGCATGCGATTTCCTCAGTTTTTGTTTGTTACCTTGATTTGTCTTCTTAATTGATTTATAATATTTAAACATCGGCAAAATACTGTTATCATATTTTCTAAATGAACCGGGATGATTCTGTTATTTCACGACGTCATGAACATAGATAATTTTTAGATTCTTAGTCCTATTTCATGAAAATTCCATACAAATCATAGAAAAATTGCTGCTAACCTTTTTAAAGTGCTTGGATCCATTGTACTGGACCGGGAATGTGATAACTAAATGGCTCATTTGATTGCCCAAAATTTGGTCTAGCTTTCTTCCTTATAGTTCACATTATCCAAATAAATCGTTGGCCACTTTAACTCTTGCTTCTTTTTTTCAAATTGTCCGCCACGTTTTGAAAAATGCGTAATTTTGGTCATATACAATTTGTAAAATAATGAAAATAATTAAGAGATCTTTCTTATAATGATCTGATGTCATTTAAGCTTGTGAAATATCTCTTACTGTTAAAACAAATACATATTAGTTATTTCATGTATTTCTCATGCGTGGTTTCTATCATATAACACCCTTATTTTGAATACCGTCACCGCATTTACAGCTGCACAATGCAGTTAGTTCATGACAATCCGGAACAAAAGCACTTGCAGTGTCCAGAACAATGAACTTAAAAAACCCGTTTTGAAAGTGTCTCTCAAGATGCAGCTATGGGTGTCAAAGACGTCCAATATGGTATCCAAACGTCATTATCCCTTTTCCTTCAAACCCCATCTAAACGGCGATGACAATTGTTGATTACGACATAAAGATTGGCCCTAAGTTTGTCCAGCTTGTAAAATTGACATCTAAATTTAAGATTGTGCCCCAAAAGCAAACCTTCGGAATTAGTGTTTCACATTCGGAGCATCAAGTCAAAATGTAATCAACAGAAGCGACATCGTTATTGTCATTTTCAAATTGATATGCCCTTTTAATCAATTCAAAGAGACAGCATGCTGTTATTTGAACCGCTACCTGTAAGTAAATCACATAGAAGCTTAAAAACTCCCATTTCAATATGAAGACAACCGAACATAATAATAAATTGTTCTTCTCTATAAATACCCAGCCCTTGCCATTGTATTTGCTTTGCAAGAACAAACAAAGGTTGGTCACTATAACTGGTGCTTGTGTTGGAATTAAAAAAAAAATCATGTAACTTGGTTCACTATTTAAAGATGCTACTGAATGGGCCTGATCTTGAATCAATGGCAGTAATGATGTTAAGCTGATTTCAACTTGTGGTCCTTTCTTTTTTGATGAATGATACGGACCATCACACAATTTCAACATCTAAGACATCATCTGTCAAACTTACAAATTGTTACCAGTCATATTCAGAACGAAGGTTTCAAACAAAAATGTTTATTTGGATCTGTGAGAGGTGTGCGTAAAGTAGGCGTACTGGATTTAGTTTTAAAGTAGGCGGCTTAAAACATTGAATGGAAGCAACTACAACTGCGCCAAGGTGCTGAAATACAGATATGCCTGTACCGTAGAAAGAAGACATTGCAGTTGTAATAAAAGGATTATGATGGCAACAGCAGATGTGGTGAACATTCACAGTTTATTCACTGTATTGGATACATAAACTACATAAGTGTCCTTACAGCTGCACAATGCAGTTAATTCATGACAATCCGGAACACAGTTCAATATCTTATTGTGGTGTAAATGAGAGGTGTCCGTTGTTATTCTGTGGTTCACATGTTGTAATGTACTATTGTATTATTTATTTATATATGTCTCTGTCCTGAGTGTTCTTGCGTTTAGTTGTAATGTATTCCTGTCACGTATTGTTGTCATTTTAGCGGTATTTGAAACATTGCCATATAAGCGGGAGGTTTGGCTAGCCATAAAACCAGGTTCAACCCACCATTTTTTTCTTAAAATGTCCTGTACCAAGTCAGGAATATAGCAGTTGTTATCACATAGTCCGTTTCTATGTATGTTGGCGTTTGTTTTTGTAGCAGTTCAGTGTTTATGTTGTTCCGTTGTTTTCCTCTTATAGTTGATGTGTTTCCCTCGGTTTTGGTTTGTGACCCGGATTTGTTCCAGTTAAATCGATTTATGACTATTGAACAGCGGTATACTACTGTTGCCTTTACTTACAAACAACGTTTTATTGCTGGGTCTTCCAAGTGCTCCACGGAACCTCCTTCTAAATTATAAACAACAATTTTATCAGCAATCAAAGCCGGGCTACAAAGTTATTGTTGAACTACCTTTTCTAGAGGTGGCGTGAAACAGATGTGGATACTAAAAAAATACAATATAAAACTCTTTCATCTTGCAATAGTACTAAAACATTTGACTCTTCCACACTTTACACAAGTATTCCCCATTCCAAACTAACACAAATTGAAAGAATTGGTCCTGCTTTGTTTCACAAAAAAGAATGGCTAACGTAGATACAAGTAACTTGTCTTAGGGAGGGATAAGTCCTATTTTGTAAAAAATCACTCTAATTCAAACAAAATATTCTCTGAAACTGTCATTATTAAGAAGCTTGATTTCTTGATTGACAACATATTTGTAACGTATCAAGGACGTGTTTTTAAAAAAACAATAGGAATTCCCATGGGAACCAACTGTGCTCCTCTTTTTGTCGACTTGTTCCTTATTCATATGAGGCTGATTTCATACAGGAACTTCTTAGGAATATGAAAAGAAGTTAGCAGTATCCTTTAACTTCACTTTCCGCTATATAAATGATGTTCTCGTACTTGATAATTTAAAATTTGATGTCTATTTTAAACGCATCTATCCCATCGAACTTGACATAAAGGATACAACAGATATAGTTTAGTCTGCCTCATAATTTGACTTACATCTAGAAATTGACAATGAGGGTCGGTTGAAAACAAAACTTTACGACAAAAGAGATGATTTCAGCTTCATAGTTGTGAACTTTCCATTTCTATGTAGCAACATTCCAGCAGCGCCTGCATACGGAGTATATATCTCCCAGTTGTTACGATATTCAAGGGCTTGTATTTCCTATCATGATTTCCTTGATAAAGGGTGGCTGCTCACAAGGAAACTATTAAACCAAGAGTTCCAAGTGGTGAAGTTGAAATCATCCCTTCGTAAATTTTACGTACGCCATCACGAGTTGTTTGACCGTTATGGAATATATGTTTCACAGAAGACGGATATGTTCCTATTGTCGTAACTACAAACCGTCCCATTTTCTCCGAACGTGACCTACCAAATTATACTTATCACCGGATTAGTACTTACATGAGCAACACGACGGGTGCCACATGTGGAGCAGAATCTGCTTAAACTTAAGGAGCATCTGAGATCACCCCCAGTTTCAAGTGGGGTTCGTGTAGCTAAGTCTTTAGTGTTTGGTGTACTGATGTTTGTCTGTTTGTCTTTTTCTTTTTTCGTCATGGCGTTGTCAGTTTATTTTCGATTTATGAGTTAGAACGTCCCTTTGGTATCTTTAGCCTCTCTTTTGAGGCCTCTTCTGATCATTTGAAGGTCCCTACTCTGTATTGGTTACCTAAACTACACAATCAAAACCCGTAAAATATCGTTTCATCTCGGCCTCTGCAACTAATCTTTCACTGTTTTTAACTTCTTCCTTAACTACTTTCAAAAAACTTATCATTACCTTTGTAATAGAGCATAGTGGAATTAACTTTTTTGGAGTGTAAAAGTGTTAAGATAAAGTACGTGCTTTGATGGTCCTTTCAATTCGGTGGACAGTTTAAATGGTCATTTAAAAATCTGATTAAACCTTTATCTTTTTCAACTCATATAAAGCATTCTTCTGTATTGAAACGGGTAAATATGCTAGATATTCTTACTGGAAGTATGATGAGATGATTAAAGCTGTACATTTTCTCCTTGACAATATTCATATTCGTTTCTTCAAGAACGTTTATCGACAGGTTGTAGGTATTCCTATGGGCAGCAATTGCGCCCATTTAATAGCAGATTGTTCCTGTAATGTTATAAATCACAGTTTATGGCCAAACTCAGCAAACACCCGTCTAAATTACATTTGATTGATAAATTCAACACACTTAACGTTTTCATCATGATATTTTTATGTTAAATTATCAAGAATTCTCTAAATATACTCTCAAAAGTAAACCAAAGCAACTTAGTTTAAATAAATCAAATATAAACGGCAATAACTGTCCTTTCTTAAATTTAGATATTTCAGTTTTACACGGGAAACTCTACACAAAAATTTACGATAAAAGGGATGATTTTTCGTTCCCTATTGTTAATTTTCCTTCTTTGAACGGTGATGTTTCTATGGCACCATTTTGCAACTGAAGGTCGGTTGCTCTCCGGGCACTTTGGCTTCCTCCACCAATAAAATCTGACCGCCACGAAATGGCACAATTGTACTGATAGTGGCGTTAAACACTGATCAATTAAATTCCTTTGGCACCATTTCACGGTGTTTATATATCACAACTCGTTCGCTATGCCCGTGTCTGTAATGATGTTTTAAATTTCAATTAACGTAATCTGTGTATTACTGGTAAATTATTAAGTCAAGGATTTCGTTACAACAAATGACTTAAAACCTTTATTAAATTCTTTTATAGATACATTTAGTTCAAACGTTTGGCTGTAACTGTAGAAAACTTGTTACAAACGGGATAGCACATCCCAATTTTTACGGTGATGTTGTTTAGCGAGTCCGTAAATTAAGGTACATATATTTCTTTTCGTTTGAATTTAGGGATTTCCCCTATGTTTGAGTAAATATACTATTTGTATGTTCAAAACTGGTTAGAGCATGTGTAAAGCTGGTTCTTGTTATATTGGATTTAGATATATGGGTTAAATATGCACGTGAAATCCTTTGGCGGTTTAAAGGGTTAGGTTCCGTTATACTATATACAGAAATTGTTGAACCGTCAGCTCACAGTAACTACAGAGTACAGTTGCCGTTTATTGTCATATTTATGGACATACAATGATGTTTTGGGCAATTTTTTATACGGAATTGTCAAATAAATATTGTACTAGTAATTAAATTATACATTTATAACATTATTATGTTATTAAATAATTGTTTGTAAGAGAAAAGAACAAATTACTGCGAGCAACCAAATCTATATTAGAGTTTCGTTTTATCTATACTAAGGAATTTAGTAAAGAATTACTTTAAATTCGGACGGGCATGGCAAGGGATAATTTAAGATCCAGGTAAACTTGTCGATACATATATTTTAGCATTACACAAGGTCGTGTTTTTCTCTGACTGTTAATGACATCTTTACACTAAATCCATTAGAAGAAGGATGTGTACTGTTTGAAATTTTAGTCTTAAATACATGATTTTTAATTAGTTGTTATTGGCTTTGAACTAGCTTTCAGCAACTGCGAGTGCTCTCAGATCTGTACTTTTTTTAATCTTTTGTGTTAGTTGTTTTTGTGCCTTGTATCGATCTGATGAGTTATGCCCTTTTCAATTGATTTTTATAGTGTGTTCGTATGTTGTGCTGTTACACCACTGTCCCAGGTTAGGGAAGGGTTGGCGCGACCGAAAACATGTTTGAAAAGTATTATGATTTATGTTGTCAACAGCAGATGTGATGAACATACATTTCTGTAATATTGCTGGACAATCAAATACCTTCTTCTATATATCTGTTGATCACTGACTCACCAACCTGCGTGAAAAATTCTAAAACCCAATCATACAAAATGCATATTCCATGTCGTAACAATGAATCAATGAGTTGCCGTTTTCTGGTCGTGTAGTATAATAATAGACCAACTTGCCCTGATTCTTTTGTTGCTTTTGTGGTCTTTTGTAATACAACAATTGAGCGATAGCCAGGCCAGAAACCGCTTTCTAATTGGTATTCTATATCCGGACCGTACGTAATCATTGACACAAGTTCAAGCCATCTTCACGGAATTGCATTGAAGACTGACTACTAAGTATTTATCAAAATGACCAGCGAACTTTATTTTGTGTTCTGACATTTGCTTCCAACTTTTTCCGCTGCTTAAGCAAGGTGCATTGCATCAGTAAAATCACAAACTCAAACTATTGCAAGTCCCACATCCTTTTCAAATACCACATCCCTTCCCTTTTGAAATTTCTTGGAGGTAATTGATAGAGAAACCAAATTGTTTGATCTAGATTCGTTTAACACAACGAGTTCGATACGTTTGAAATCTACCCCAATTTGACTGCCTCGTTGTGTTTCAACTATGTATGTAACAAGTTCAGCATCAACAAAAATATGGTCGATTTCAATCTCGGGTAGTTCACAGAAGACGGATATGTTCCTATTGTCGTAACTACAAACCGTCCCATTTTCTCCGAATGTGACCTACCAAATTAGACTTATCACCGGATTTGTACTTACATGAGCAACACGACGGGTGCCACATGTGCAGCAGAATCTGCTTAAACTTAGGGAGCACCTGAGATCACCCCCAGTTTCAAGTGGGGTTCGTGTAGCTAAGTCTTTAGTGTTTTGTGTACTGATGTTTGTCTGTTTGTCTTTTTCTTTTTTCGTCATGGCGTTATCAGTTTATTTTCGATTTATGAGTTAGAACGTCCCTTTGGTATCTTTAACCTCTCTTTTGAGGCCTCTTCTGATCATTTGAAGGTCCCTACTCTGTATTGATTACCTAAACTACACAATCAAAACCCGTAAAATATCGTTTCATCTCGGCCTCTGCAACTAATCGTTCACTGTTTTTAACTTCTTCCTTAACTACTTTCAAAAAACTTATCATTACCTTTGTAATAGAGCATAGTGGAATTAACTTTTTTTGGAGTGTAAAAGTGTTAAGATAAAGTACGTGTTTTGATGGTCCTTTCAATTCGGTGGACAGTTTAAATGGTCATTTAAAAAATTTGATTAAACCTTTATCTTTTTTAACTCATATAAAGCATTCTTCTGTATTGAAACGGGTAAATATGCTAGATATTCTTACTGGAAGTATGATGAGAGGATTAAAGCTGTACATTTTCTCCTTGACAATATTCATATACGTTTCTGTAAGAACGTTTATCGACAGGTTGTAGGTGTTCCTATGGGCAGCAATTGCGCCCATTTAATAGCAGATTGTTCCTGTAATGTTATAAATCACAGTTTATGGCCAAACTAAGTAAACACCCGTCTAAATTACATTTGATTGATAAATTCAACACACTTAACGTTTTCATCATGATATTTTTATGTTAAATTATCAAAAATTCTCTAAATATACTCTCAAAAGTAACCCAAAGGAACTTAGTTTAAATAAATCAAATATAAACGGCAATAACTGTCCTTTCTTAAATTTAGATATTTCAGTTTTACACGGGAAACTCTAAACAACAATTTACGACAAAAGGGGTGATTTTTCGTTCCCTATTGTTAATTTTCCTTCTTTGAACGGTGATGTTTCTATGGCACCATTTTGCAACTGAAGGTCGGTTGCTCTCCGGGCACTTTGGCTTCCTCCACCAATAAAATCTGACCGCCACGAAATGGCACAATTGTACTGATAGTGGCGTTAAACACTGATCAATTAAATTCCTTTGGCACCATTTCACGGTGTTTATATATCACAACTCGTTCGCTATGCCCGTGTCTGTAATGATGTTTTAAATTTCAATTAACGTAATCTGTGTATTACTGGTAAATTATTAAGTCAAGGATTTCGTTACAACAAATTACTTAAAACCTTTATTAAATTCTTTCATAGATACACACATTTAGTTCAAAAGTTTGGCTGTAACTGTAGAAAACTTGTTACAAACGGGATAGCACATCCCAATTTTAACGGTGATGTTGTTTAGCGAGTCCGTAAATTAAGGTACATATATTTCTTTTCGTTTGAATTTAGGGATTTCCCCTGTGTTTGAGTAAATATACTATTTGTATGTTCAAAACTGGTTAGAGCATGTGTAAAGCTGGTTCTTGTTATATTGGATTTAGATAAATGGGTTAAATATGCACGTGAAATCCTTTGGCGGTTTAAAGGGTTAGGTTCCGTTATACTATATACAGAAATTGTTGAACCGTCAGCTCACAGTAAATACAGAGTACAGTTGCCGTTTATTGTCATATTTATGGACATACAATGATGTTTTGGGCAATTTTTTTATATGGAATTGTCAAATAAATATTGTAATTAAATTATACATTTATAACATTATTATGTTATTAAATAATTGTTTTAAGAGAAAAGAACAAATTACGCGAGCAACCAAATCTATATAAGAGTTTCGTTTTATCTGTTCTAAGGAATTTAGTAAAGAAATACTTTAAATTCGGACGGGCATGGCAAGGGATAATTTAAGATCCAGGTAAACTTGTAGATACCTATATTTTAGCATTACACAAGGTCGTGTTTTTCTCTGACTGTTAATGACGTCTTAACACTAAATCCATTGGAAGTAGGATGTGTACTGTTTGAAGTTATAGTCTTAAATACATGATTTTTAATTAGTTGTTATTGGCTTTGAACTAGCTTTTAGCAACTGCGAGTGCTCTCAGATCTGTACTCTTTAATCTTTTGTGTTAGTTGTTTTTGTGCCTTGTATCGATCTGATGAGTTATGCCCTTTTCAATTGATTTTTATAGTGTGTTCGTATGTTGTGCTGTTACACCACTGTCCCAGGTTAGGGAAGGGTTGGCGCGACCGAAAACATGTTTAATCCCGCCACATTCTGTACATGCCTGTCCGACATCAGGAGCCTGTAATTCAGTGGTTGTCGTTTGTTGCTATATATAATATTTATTTTTCGTTTATTGTTTTGTACCTTAATCAGGCCGTTCATTTTCTCGTTTGAATTGGTTTACATTTCTCATTTCGGGGCCTTTTATAGCATGCTATGCGGTATGGGTTTTTCTCATTGTTGAAGGCCGTTCGGTGACTCATAGTTGCTAACCTTCTACGTCATTGCGTTTCTGGTGGATAGTGTCTCTTCCCAATCATACCACATCTTATTTTTATATTGCAGTTGTAGCAGAAGCATTATGATTTATGTTGTCAACAGCAGATGTGATGAACATATCTTTCTGTAATATTGCTGGACAAACAACACCTTCTTCTATATATCTGTTGATCACTGACTCACCAACCTGCGTAAAAAATTCTAAAACCCAATCATACAAAATGCATATTCCATGTCGTAACAATGAATCAATGAGTTGCCGTTTTCTGGTCGTGTAGTATAATAATAGACCAACTTGCCCTGATTCTTTTGTTGCTTTTGTGGTCTTTTGTAATACAACAATTGAGCGATAGCCAGGCCAGAAACCGCTTTCTAATTGGTATTCTATATCCGGACCGTACGTAATCATTGACACAAGTTCAAGCCATCTTCACGGAATTGCATTGAAGACTGACTATTTATCAAAATGACCAGCGAACTTTATTTTGTGTTCTGACATTTGCTTCCAACTTTTTCCGCTGCTTAAGCAAGGTGCATTGCATCAGTAAAATCACAAACTCAAACTATTGCAAGTCCCACATCCTTTTCAAATACCACATTCCTTCCCTTTTGAAATTTCTTGGAGGTAATTGATAGAGAAACCAAATTGTTTTAATCTAGATTCGTTTAACACAACGAGTTCGATACGTTTGAAATATACCCCAATTTGACTGCCTCGTTGTGTTTCAACTATGTATGTAACAAGTTCAGCATCAACAAAAATATGGTCGATTTCAATCTCGGGTAGTTCCTGTTCGTCTTGTTTTATGTCTTTTGTTAATTTCAGCTCAATTGTATAGGACAGTCAGGCATCTTCGTGATATTTCAGTTCTTGCGCAATAACATCCCCTGCAATCAATGTTGCCAAAAGATTTTCATCTTGCAATGTTTGTGAACACTGATGGAGTCTAGAATTTAATTGCATGGTCATGTCTTCTCTCAATTCTGAACGAGATGCTTGTCTTTCTCAGATGAAACATTCTAAAAAAAAATATGTTTTGCCCGATATCAACAGTAGTTTTTCCTGATAAATTTGGACGACATATCTTGGTCAGAGTTAGACTCTCCTGTGGGGTCTCGTCTTTTTCTTGCCCTCTTAAGTTGGTGTTATTGAACATCAACCTACAAGAGTCCGATACTTTGCTTCATTTTTTGCCAAAGTGCTCTCCATTCGATCCCGTCATCTATTCGATGTATATCTAAGGGCATTGGCATTTCATTCATTTTCCTGAATCCTGGAAATATGTTTGAAAGCGTCCTATATCCCGACTTTGACAAATCTATCGGTTTTAGATGTGTCTTAAGTGCTTTGTGTTTGTTTTGCTGACACAAAAAGCACTTCAACCAATCAGTTCTCAAGTTTTAAGAAACTGACAGACGAATCCTATTCTTCCATATTTCAAAAAGTGAACAATTGAAATAACGTTCAATACTTGAAAACACTATTCAATGTTAAAAAACCGCTAAACAAACTGATGTAAGCAGAGTGAATAGAAAATACTTTTTCCTAAAAAAAAATACAACAAACTGAAATCAACAATTGAAATATTGCAAATAATACCACTTGTATAAACTGTAAGGGTTGAATGGCGAGGGGTTATAATTTTACCACCTTCAAGTAAAACGCGTTACTGAGTTGGATACATAGACAATAACTGTTTAGTATCTTTAAATATCAGCTGTATTTGTACGAGGCTAAGAAACAGGTGTAATGCGAGCTTCAGCGAGCTATTACTCCTGATTCGAGCCGAGTACAAATACAACTGATATTTAAGGACACTAAACAGTTATTGTCTTTATCCTGCAGTTAATTTTGTACATTTTTTTCCATCCCAATCGTTGAATTTGTTTTTGAAAGAAATCGACATGACTTAAACGCGGACCGCAATGAGGACCCCAAATTGAATTGTGACATAAACAGTAATTTGACATAACCGTTCGCTCGCAACAGAAGCAAGACACCAGGAGACTATATACGTCTAGTATACGTATATCGCTTCGTGTTATCTGTACACCTGTATTAGTATAGAAAAAAGGTCGATTGCAGGATAAAACTAGGTTTGTCAATGTTATTCACAGTCTCGATCAACTAGACGCATTATGAATATGTAAAATTCAAGCGTCTGGGTAACCGAGACTATGTTATTCTTACACCAAGTTTGATCGTTCATCCAGCGTCATATAACTCATGTGGCACATATATATGTGTCCGAGTTTTTCTTTATCATGTAATCTTGTATTTATCTAAATTACGATATGAACGGTCATTCGAAAGACACATAAGCGCATTCCGTCAATTAGAAGACAATGACCGTATAAGGGTTGGATTGATAAAATGTACTTGAACCTCCTCGCATTTTGGCTTCCGCACTATAAAATAGATATAAGAAGATGTGGTATGAGTGCCAATGAGACAACTCTCCATCCAAGTAAAAATTTATAAAAGTAAACCATAATAGGTCACAGTACGGTCTTCAACACGGAGCCTTGGCTCACACCGAACAGTAAGCTATAAAGGGCCCCAAAAAATTACTAGTGTAAAACCATTCAAACGGGAAAACCAACGGTCTAATCTATATAAAAAAAGAGAAACGAGAAACACTTATGAACCACATCAACAAACGACAACTACTGAACATCAGATTCCTGACTTAGGACAGGTGCAAACAAATGCAGCGGGTTTAAACGTTTTAATGGTACCAAACCTTCACCCTTTTTCTGAAACAATAGTGTAACATCACAACATAGAAAGACACACTATAAAATATCAACTGAAATAGCTTAACTCAATCAAAGGACATATTAACACCATTGAACATACACTGAACAAATAAATTTGACCTATGACACAATGTAAATACAAAATAAATAAACTAAGGGAAGAATAATAAAAATATATGTTATTATCAAGTAAAATCAATTTGACAAATCAGTAGTTCTAATACGGTTAAATCGACATGTACAATACAAACGACGTAAAAATGTAGCGTGACTGAGAAAAGTTCTATGATTTCCTTACCTGCATAACGGTTACTTCATAAAGTTGAATCATTTTAGGGGATACCCAACACTTTGACTAAAATAGATTTGGCTCATTTAATTTTCATAAATTTTTGACAAAATATTTAATTTGACCTGTTGACAAAAATAGAAATTTCAAGAAATTTGAACCACACAATTTACAGGACTAATTTCATTGGATATATAGCAGTTGGACAAACTTATTTTGATAATTGAGAAGCTTGATTTCAGTTTACTAGTAGTATGTGATTAAAACGTTTGGCAGAATTTTAAAGAGTTAATTCCCTTAGGTGTTCTTTATCCCCTTAATAAAATCTAAAATTAGTTAATTTTTTTCGGTCAGCTGTATTAGCCCTACACTCTTCGAATTTTGAGGCCAGTACAGCCTGCTAACCTCGAAGCTATACCAGGGCCAACTCATTACACTACAACACATTTTGTGTAACACTCATTGTTACAAATCTTTATTACAAATATAACATAGTGCAGTTCATAGTAAAACCTTTTTTTTATTTGTATTGTTATACTTCTGGTGCATGGTCAACGAACACTGACCACTATAATTTATATCATTATAATATTTACTCGTATTATATTACATGTTAATTTGGGCTGGGTTTTTTTTTTTTGTATTATCTGTATTGTAAAAATTTGATATACTAATCAATGTTCTGATTTGACCCATATAGTGGGTCCTCTATTAGAAATTAAAAAAAAATATCTATCTAATAGACTCCCTCAATTGCGTCATGAAGACTTCCCTGACCTCGAATATTATTTACTTTTTAACACCAGTAGACATGTTAGACACCAATACTTGACAAATCAAAACAGTTAATAACAAGTAATCCTGTGTTAGGATGCTAACACAAAAGTCGCCAAAACGGCCCCAAACCATTGTTCTGCTGTTTCCATTGTAACGACAGCCATTTTGAAATTTCAAAGTCGGATAGCACATCTACACATGACAGGTCACATTACTTACAAGTTTCATAAAAATTGGACCAATTTTCAAATTTAGGCGTTCGTGTTTCCATGGTTACGGCGGCCATTTTGGAAATTCCAAAGTAAAATGCCACATCTACATAAGACAGTCAACATTTATGTAAAGTTTCATTAAGTTTGAAGCATTTTGAATTTTTTGATATTTTTTAGCAGTTTCCATGGTAACGGCAGCCATTTTGAAAATTCCAAAGTCGGATGGCACATCTTCACATGACAGGTCACATTACTGTCAAGTTTCATAAAGATTGGATCAAATCTAGATTTTTCGCATTTTTGTTGTTTCCATGGCAACGGCGGCCATTTTGGAAATTCCAAAGTCAAATTCCAAATCTACATACACTCGTTAACATCTCTGTAAAATTTCATTAAATTTGAAGCATTTTAAAAAAAATTCACATTTTTGCAGTTTCCATGGTAACGGCGGCCATTTTAAAAATTCCAAAGTCGAATTACAGCTACATATGGTGCTACCTGTAATAATCTATCATTATATAACATAAAAAGTACATAGGAATAATTCAACACTATCACATGACTAATCACATGACTATTGTTCTAGAATGTTCCATGAAAATTGACCCCCTAAAATAATGCCAAGATGACTCCGGGCTGAAATAAAAAATGTGGAATGGACACCTGGACATCGGTCTCTTGTATTACACAAAACTTAAAGGTTCTACCAGTAGCGAATCAATAGTCGAAAAATGACCCCACCCATGTTCCGGCCCCCAAGTAGTGCCAAGTTGACCCCCATTTGAAATATAAAATAGTGAATGCACCCCTAGGGATACTACCCCATCATCATACCAAATACAAAGTTTCCATCATTTAAGGCTTGGAAGAAAATGGTCGGACAAATTAGGTTTAAGAATAATAATAATAACATTACTTACAAGTTTCATAAAAATTGGACCAATTTTCAAATTTAGGCATTCGTGTTTCCATGGTTACGGTGGCCATTTTGGAAATTCCAAAGTCAAATGCCACATCTACATAAGACAGTCAACATTTATGTAAAGTTTCATTAAGTTTGAAGCATTTTGAATTTTTTTGACATTTTTGCAGTTTCCATGGTAATGGCAGCCATTTTGAAAATTCCAAAGTCGGATGGCACATCTACACATGACAGGTCACATGACTGTCAAGTTTCATAAAGATTGGACCAAATCTAGATTTTTCGCATTTTTGTTGTTTCCATGGCAACGGCGGCCATTTTGGAAATTCCAGTCAAATTCCAAATCTACATACACTCGTTATAACATCTCTGTAAAATTTCATTAAATTTGAAGCATTTAAAAAAAATTCACATTTTTTGCAGTTTCCATGGTAACGGCGGCCATTTTAAAAATTCCAAAGTCGAATTACAGCTACATATGGTGCTACCTGTAATAATCTATCATTATATAACATAAAAAGTACATAGGAATAATTCAACACTATCACATGACTAATCACATGACTATTGTTCTAGAATGTTCCATGAAAATTGACCCCCTAAAATAATGCCAAGATGACTCCGGGCTGAAATAAAAAATGTGGAATGGACACCTGGACATCGGTCTCTTGTATTACACAAAACTTAAAGGTTCTACCAGTAGCGAATCAATAGTCGAAAAATGACCCCACCCATGTTCCGGCCCCCAAGTAGTGCCAAGTTGACCCCCATTTGAAATATAAAATAGTGAATGCACCCCTAGGGATACTACCCCATCATCATACCAAATACAAAGTTTCCATCATTTAAGGCTTGGAAGAAAATGGTCGGACAAATTAGGTTTAAGAATAATAATAATAACATTACTTACAAGTTTCATAAAAATTGGACCAATTTTCAAATTTAGGCATTCGTGTTTCCATGGTTACGGTGGCCATTTTGGAAATTCCAAAGTCAAATGCCACATCTACATAAGACAGTCAACATTTATGTAAAGTTTCATTAAGTTTGAAGCATTTTGAATTTTTTTGACATTTTTGCAGTTTCCATGGTAATGGCAGCCATTTTGAAAATTCCAAAGTCGGATGGCACATCTACACATGACAGGTCACATGACTGTCAAGTTTCATAAAGATTGGACCAAATCTAGATTTTTCGCATTTTTGTTGTTTCCATGGCAACGGCGGCCATTTTGGAAATTCCAGTCAAATTCCAAATCTACATACACTCGTTATAACATCTCTGTAAAATTTCATTAAATTTGAAGCATTTAAAAAAAATTCACATTTTTTGCAGTTTCCATGGTAACGGCGGCCATTTTAAAAATTCCAAAGTCGAATTACAGCTACATATGGTGCTACCTGTAATAATCTATCATTATATAACATAAAAAGTACATAGGAATAATTCAACACTATCACATGACTAATCACATGACTATTGTTCTAGAATGTTCCATGAAAATTGACCCCCTAAAATAATGCCAAGATGACTCCGGGCTGAAATAAAAAATGTGGAATGGACACCTGGACATCGGTCTCTTGTATTACACAAAACTTAAAGGTTCTACCAGTAGCGAATCAATAGTCGAAAAATGACCCCACCCATGTTCCGGCCCCCAAGTAGTGCCAAGTTGACCCCCATTTGAAATATAAAATAGTGAATGCACCCCTAGGGATACTACCCCATCATCATACCAAATACAAAGTTTCCATCATTTAAGGCTTGGAAGAAAATGGTCGGACAAATTAGGTTTAAGAATAATAATAATAATAATGAAAATAACAAGTAATCCTGTGTTAGGATGCTAACACAAAAGTCGCCAAAACGGCCCCCAACCATGGTAACGGCAACCATTTTGAAATTTCAAAGTCGGATAGCACATCTACACATGACAGGTCACATTACTTACAAGTTTCATAAAAATTGGACCAATTTAAAATTTAGGCATTCGTGTTTCCATGGTTACGGTGGCCATTTTGGAAATTCCAAAGTCAAATGCCACATCTACATAAGACAGTCAACATTTGTGTAAAGTTTCATTAAGTTTGAAGCATTTTGAATTTTTTGACATTTTTGCAGTTTCCATGGTAACGGCAGCCATTTTGAAAATTCCAAAGTCGGATGGCACATCTACACATGACAGGTCACATGACTGTCAAGTTTCATAAAGATTGGACACTTCTAGATTTTTCGCATTTTTGTTGTTTCCATGGCAACGGCGGCCATTTTGGAAATTCCAGTCAAATTCCAAATCTACATACACTCGTTATAACATCTCTGTAAAATTTCATTAAATTTGAAGCATTTTTTAAAAATTTCACATTTTTTGCAGTTTCCATGGTAACGGCGGCCATTTTAAAAATTCCAAAGTCGAATTACAGCTACATATGGTGCTACCTGTAATAATCTATCATTATATAACATAAAAAGTACATAGGAATAATTCAACACTATCACATGACTAATCACATGACTATTGTTCTATAATGTTCCATGAAAATTGACCCCCTAAAATAATGCCAAGATGACCCCGGGCTGAAATAAAAAATGTGGAATGGACACCTGGACATCGGTCTCTTGTATTACACAAAACTTAAAGGTTCTACCAGTAGCGAATCAATAGTCGAAAAATGACCCCACCCATGTTCCGGCCCCCAAATAGTGCCAAGTTGACCCCCATTTGAAATAAAAAATAGTGAATGCACCCCTAGGGATACTACCCCATCATCATACCAAATATAAAGTTTCCATCATATAAGGCTTGGAAGAAAATGGTCGGACAAATTAGGGTTAAGAAGAATAATAATAATAATAATAAGAAACGGGACCAAAAAAATAAAGTCCCCAAAACTCTGTTTAGGCGACTTAATAATAAAAAACGGGACAAAAACATCAAGTCCCCAAAACTCCGTTTTGGCGACTTAATTATATATTAAATTCATCATACGACATGTGCGGTGTTTTTTTTTTGAAAGAATAGCCAATGACGTCAAATGTCAATTAGGCTTTCATTAAACCTCAATTTATGTCACAGGAATGGTTATCACGTTAACAAAAATATATGAAATACAATGACCTTGTACTATATGAAAGACATTTGTCATAAAAGAATGATCTTTAGACAAAGTTGATTTTAGATCGTTTAAGCTGTTCTATTTTGATTATGTCCTCCCAGACATCCGGTCTCGAGCATGCCTGCTGCACGTGGCCTGCTGAAGGTGATGACAGAAACTGCACTAATCGGCTGTATCATGCATCTATAGAACAATGCTCAGTTATCAAATTGACCAAATTTATAAAAATCCCGTCAATCTATCAGAATTCTATATTCAAGGAATTGAGGGAAATGGGAGCAACTCATTTGATTTTTTAATTAAGGACATTGAAAAACTAAAAAAAAAAAAAGAAAAAACCTCCAAGATCCAAAATGGATAGTACATTTTTTTTTTTTTTTAATTCACAGAAAATTAAAAAAATACAAGATTTTAGAAACATTTTGGCTGACTAAGTTGAAGCACAATCTTCGCTCAAATATTTTTTGATGGTGAAAATATAAATACAAAGTACAATGCAGTGTGGATTTCTTTTTTGAGCGACAACTGTGCAATATAATGATCAGAAAAGATTTTGCGTTATTTCACCATAGTTCTAAGTTTCTGTCATTTTATTATTTCATTTGTTATGAAATATCTGTCTATTTAAGAAATAATTCTTTTATTCCATGTTCTATGCTCATTTTATCATGGGTAGGCATTATATTTGTCAATATCTTTATAATGAGCGTAAGAGAGGTGTAAAATGTTGACAGATATAACTACCTATGTTAAAATGAGCATAGAGCATGGCATGATATAATTATTTCGATTCTAATAGGAAAATTTAGAACTTTTGTCTTTCGAAGTGGACCTATAATACACGTCCGAAACGCAGTCATTTTGATTTTATGAAGCCAAAACGATATTGAAAATCAGCCGTTTCACGATAGTAAAAAAATGAACAGATACATGTAAACTTACTGTTGGAATGATTTTATTTAATTTCCTAGTGAGCAACACCAACACAAATGTCCATGTTGTTCTCAGGCGTTGTTCAAAATACAACTGACGTTGCAATTTCAATTGTGACGTCAATCACGTGCAGGCCAAGTTCTGTTGCAATAAGAACATTGATTTGTTTCCAAACAAAGCGAAAAATGGACGTCAAATTCGAATTAAGAAATAATTCTTTCATGCCATGCTCTATGTTGATTTTAAAATGGGTAGGCATTATATTTGTCAATATCTTTATACCGAACGTTAGCGAGATGTAAAATATTGACAAATATAATGCCTTCCAATGTAAAAATGAGCATAGAGCATGGCATAATAAAATTATTTTGATTCTAATAGGAAAATACTTCGAAACGGACCGCTTTAATACTAGTTCGAAAGACAGCCATTTTGGTTTGATGAAGCCAAAACGTTATAGAAAATCAACCGTTTCACGCTAAAATAAAACTTAACATATAAATGTAAACTTAGTTTTTAATGATTTATTTTATTTCCAAGCGAGCAACACGAACACAAATGTCCATTTTGATCATCGGTGTTGCAAATTCAATAGGCTATTTCTCGAATCATGTTTTTCACCGGAAAAGATCATCAATTACGCCCTTTCTTGTGACGTCATTTAACAGATAGAAGGCGCGCCTGTATCCCTGCACCTATTAAAGTTTCAAGCATCGTCAGGGTCGTCATTCTGCACACAGGCGCTTGAGTAGATGATACAGATATTTGTTTTGGATTTTTTTTTTTTTGTTGATTAAAATATTCAATTTTCTATATTTATTTTACATATCTATCACTACTGCGCATGTCTCACCTAGTTTCAAGTGATTTTACCAACTCTTGAGACAACCCCTATTTTTACTATCCACACTAAGAAACAAAAAGGCAACTAACTCGACGCCATCTTGCGTGCTATAAATAAATAATAAAATTGACCTACCTGGATTCCCCATCGATTTTTATGGAAAACGTGCCTTTCTCGCAGTCCGATCGCAGACGTCGTTTCTATTTATCAAATTGGTATTGTTCGTAACATTTTTAGTCCATCTCAAGCATATAATAAAAAGATTTTGACTATTTTCACTAAATTCAAATTTACGTGCCCGGAAGTTTACTGTTAATATTCAGGGGAAGTTACTTTTTCCCGAACTTTTGTTAAAGGGAAGTAATTTTTTCCCGCACTTTTGTTAAAGAGAAGTAATTTTTCCCGGACTTTTTCGGAACGTAGTAACAATTAATAATGAAAAATATTACGGTAATAATGAAAGATCATGAAAGTAAGTGTTTTTTTCGCATGCTGTTGTTTATTAGAACTTCACTATAAACGTTGCTAGATTTTTGGGATTTGATAGTCTGTAAGCTTCATTAATAAGTATTAAACAAAATCCGCTTTTCTTGCACCTTTTACGATATATTGTGTAGGTAATGAGCGACACGTGTGGCTTCATAGTCAATCATAGTGGTCAATGAGAATTTCTATTTTCTTTTCCCTTTGATTTATGCACTGCAATGATTTTGTACAGTCATTTGATAAAGCCTTTCATTCACAAACTTTTGGCTATATTCAGTTTGTGAGTCGGTCGAGTTTACACATAAACTATAATGAGATCAGGCACGAATTCACATATGCCTTGAGGATACCCTCGGGGGGAAACTTCAATACTTAATTGATAGGGGTGTCGCTGGGACTTCTGTAACCCCAGCCATTTCAGATAATGTTGATTGTTGTCTCGCCTGCGACGAAAGTCGCGAAAAGCGAGACATAAGGATTGCTTTTCCGGTGACGACGACGACGACGCTGACGGCGACGGATCCGGCGTCAACAATTGTTAAGTTTTCTGCTAAAGTTAGTTTGGTAGGAACTACTTGTGATAGATCATTGATATTTACTATGAAGTTGCATTACTATCAGTACATATCAGTTTGACGACTATTTTGAGACCCTGCCCCCTAGGACATGGTCCGATGACTTTGAACTAATTAGCAATTTTCAAAGTTATCTTTTCTGCTTAAGTTAGTTTGATAGGATATACTTGTGATAGATCAATGATATTTTGTATGAAGTTGCAGTACTATCAGTTCATATTAGTTTGATGACTATTTCGATGCCCTTCCCCCTAGGACATGGTCCAGCGAATTTGAATCAATTAGCAATTTTCAATGTTTAGTTTTTGTTTTATTAAGTCAGCTTGATATGAACTACTAGTGATAGATCAATTATATTTTGGATAAAGTTGCATTATTATCAGTACATATCAGTTTGACGACTATTTTGAGGCCCTGCCTCCTAGGACATAGTCCAGTGACTTTGAATTAACTTGCAATTTTCATTGTTAAGTTTTTTCTGCTTAAGTTATATTGATAGGAACTACTTACAATAAACAACGATACTTTTCTATAAAATTACATTACTGTCTGTACATCTCAGTTTGTCGTCCATTTTCAGGCCCTGCCCACTAGATCATAGTCCAGTGACTGAATTAATAAGCAATGTTGATGTCCATCAGATAGTCTTTTTCTGAGTTTTATGCCGATAGGCGAGACATATCTCTGTGTCAACAGCTTATTAAAATGTATACCTTTTCATATATTGCGTAGGTAAAAATGTAACCCTTTCACATATTGGTTGGGTTTTGTGTGGTGTGTTGGAAAAGTAGAATACCAAAATGTCAAGAGGGAAAATTTGTGGATTAAAGCACAGCCGGAAACATCCAAGAAAGTTATAGGGCTTTATTAACCTTATCATATATTTTTGATAGTTTTCCCCACCTATTTGCATGTTTTCAAGTGTGAACTATTCCAGCGGCGCATCCTATCATCTTGTATATGAGAATTGCCCCCCGGCCTTGAACTGCATGATGATATAGTTTTTGAACTGATACCTGGAAATAAAAATCGAGTGCATTTATTCTTATTGGCAACATATTTGAACAGGAAAAAAAACAAGAAAACAATATTTGTTTTGTCATTGTCTGAGAGAATATTGATACAGCAGATATCGTATTCTGTAATGCCTTTGCACTGGATCTACACTAAACCTTAGTGATGACCTTTCTTTCTTTTCATTTTACACAAAGAAACAATTAATTAGATGTAACGCTTGATTTGGAAGTGACGTCACTTTCTGTTGTTTGTTAAAAACATGTAATTATCCTGCTTCTCGCGTTATTTTACTTTCTTGTAATCTTAATTAAAGTCATATGATACCTCAAAGTTTAAAAAAAAGTTTAATATGTATCATGACATTATATACTTAAATGGATAAGTTTTACTAGAAAACACGTGTACATGGACTTTTTTCAAAGAAAATCCTTTTTCTAATCAAAATCTTTAGAAATGTACTGTTATTGAACTATTGTCTTCCCGTACTCTATTTCTCCGACAGCTTTTCCGTATGCATAGACCTTTTGTTAAACTGTCCGCAACCGTACAGCGCAAGTGTGAGGGAAAACCGTGGTGAAACAAAAGATGAACAAAAGTTGAAGTTAGAAAGTGTTAATTGATTCCCAAAGAAAAACAATAAAATACCAAATCATTAAACAACTGTTTTGACAAAGTATAATGTACAAATGGAGACGCATGACAAATATAAAAAAAACCCAAATAAACATCGCTCTATTTTCTCACTGATTTTTCACGTGCTTCATTATTCTGTGTTGAATGTTTATCAAGTTTACCTATTGAAATATTTATTGTCGATTATTTGTTATGGATTTGTAATAAATGCTAAAGACGTGCACAAACGACTTATTTTAATACATTTGTATGCATTGGTTCAATTATTCCTTTAACATTATAATTACCAGAAACTCGTTTCTTATTACTTTGAATATTTTGATTTCAAATAACATGGAGGACTTTTAAAGCTCAGTATATACATTACACACAGCTTAGACTATAGTGTACAAACCAGACGTAATATCAAAAATTGTTTACAGGATGCAGTACATGTCTTTTGATCTGGAATATAAATCATATGCCATTCTGTTGTACACAAAACAAATGTGTAGCTTGGTTAAATATTTTATTTGTAAATACATCGCTGATTGGGTTTAATTTTCTTGTTGTCTATCATTTTTTTTTTATGCAAATGATGATAATTTTCAAAGGATAATACTCTTGTTTTTTTATTTGGGTATTTGTGTAGGGATATGGTTCTTCAGTCCGACACTTTCAATGCCGTTCCCTTTTATGAGCAATATGCAGTTGTACAGAGATCTATAGATCTGAGAGGCTTAATTTTGTAAAAAATATATTCTATTATATTTGGTTAAAGATGAAAACCATTTTGCTGTTTGTTGTCCCGCATTATGCTATACAATGATGATAGTGAGATATAATTCAAAGAGCCTTTTTTACACATACATTTTATGTCAAATTTTTGGGGTCTCAAACATGAGGCAAACTTTATATGGTTATTTAGTAATGAAAAATGAGAATATTTTGCGGATAGAATATTCATTTTCAAAGTATATGCCTGTTAATGTAATGGGACAAGTATTTGATTTTCGTCAGGATCGAGGCATGAGCATTTATTGCGGACAGATCATGCATGTTCACCTGTTCTGTTGCCACTAGGCAGTATTATATATTTCACGCGATATTTATTTTCGAATTGGAGACAATTATAGGTAAACTGCATTTTGTGTGGTAAAAAAATCATTTTCATCCTGCCTTGGGCAAGATTATTTATCCAAGTTCTATCATGCCTTGGGCAAGATTATTTATCTAAGTTCTATCCTGCCTTGGGCAAGATTATTTATCCAAGTTCTATCCTGTCTTGGGCAAGATTATTTATTTTTGGTTCCTACTTGTCTTCGTATTTGTATTCATTTTTGAACTCCCGCCTGAAATAAAATGTTCTTCCCCTAAAGATCATGTTGCCCATGAAGGCCCCTGAAATGCAAACAAAAAAATATTACAATATTATTATTTAAATAATTTAATTCTTATTCTATTTCAATCATTCAACAGTCGAGCTAAATATAGTCACTTACAGACACACAAAATCTCTCCATTCGAACCATGCAGACTTAACCTAATTTCCCTTGCAGATATCAACAGAGATTATAACACTTTGATGGCTACCATCCGGCCACAAAATGGTTGCAATCAAAATGATAATAACAAACAATAAACTGTTCGACATTAGTATGATTGATTTGTGTTTAGCGCCACTTTCGTCACTATTGTGCTATTTCGTGGCGGTCTCGACATTAGGACAACGAAAAGTTTGATTTGCAAAGTACAGTATCAGCTGAAATACAAATGAATAATTGGTGTAGGTTGTTATTGAAACGTTCAAATTCTTCCTTTAATTGGAGATGAGAAATATTGAACGGATTAACTGTCACATAAAACATAATTCAAACCCTTCTTCGTCTAATCATACTCATTTTTGTTTATTTAGAACACTATCTTGGGGTTAAAAAAATTGTCGGTAAAATGTAAACAAGAAATGTTATGATACAGAAATAAATATCGGACAAGGACATGATCAGAAACACGTTAATGTGTATCTGCCAAGAAAAACAGTTGGGTGCAGCGATGATACACTGAATATGTTAAGCTGTATTATACGTCACACGAGTAAATGAAAGCTGACGTAACATTCTGGTAAATGACTAATGTTCATGGTAAATCTTCAGCATGACGTTATTTTACGGGGAAGACGTGCTTGTCACATTAATTTATAATTGACGAAGAAGGAGATATCGTTTAAGATGTGGTAGGATTGCCATTGAGGCAACTTTCCATCAGAGACAAAATGACGTAGAAGTTAGCAACTTTACTTTATACAATTAAGATGGATTTTTATTCATTGAAACGAATATTTCCAGGATTGGAAGTTAGAGGGAAGGAGACCTAAGCTTAATCATGTCGGCGTTTTTTGAGTATTTAAAGTACGGAACTCGATTTTATTGTCTATGGTAAACTTTTCCTAAGATGGTACGTCCTAGAACACACTACATGAAATTCGTTCATTTTCCAGTTAGGTGGCGACCATTTGATATTCGGGGGGTGGGGAGGGGCAGGACAATTTTTTTCCGGATTGATGATCCATTTTTAACTGTTGCTACGCATGAATTTTTTTTGCACTGTTGCGCAAATTTCTTTTCCGCATTTTGTATTGCAGGATATTCATTTTCATCCTGTCTTGTGCAAACGTATTTATTTTCACTTCTTAACAGGTCAAGTTATTCATTTTCAAAATCCTCTTGTACCCCCTCCCCAGAAAAATCAAATAGTCATCCCCTTATAAAAGTGGGCTGTTTTGTTTTCTGAAAATTATTGCCTGGCCCTTTGAAATCTATTTAGTTTGTATTTTGATTATTTGTTCGCTTTCATCTTTTCTAATATTTAGATCATCGGTGCACAGGGCATGGACCCTCCCCTTTTCGCTTATTCATACAATCTTATATTAACAGAGGTTTATACGTACTGTCCTTTTATTCTTATTTTCCACATCATTTACATGTATAGCGTATCTTTGCATCTTTGCACTTGTCTTGCAGTGGTAAAATATCGATCAGTTTGTCAATGAGTTATTCCTATTATAGTTCAGTAAGGGCATCAGACGTAGCACTGGATGTGAAAGAAGAAATGTCACCGGCATGGCTTCAGAGTGTATACGTGATGGTTCCAGCGTGATTCTGCAAGAAAATGATATCCTGGTGTTTGTGTTCCGTAAACAACTAGTGTATTTCTCATTAAGAACTACTATGATTAAGCTATTCTAGCAATTGAACATAATATTTTTTATGAATAAAGGGATTAAAGGGAAGCATTTTTCAATGTGATACTATCAGATTATTACAGCCAAAGGTTCAATATCAGCCCAAGAGCCGAAGGTAATACATCATATATGAAAAATGACATGCTATGATCTTTTTATCATATGCTTCAACACTGGAGAAAAATAACAGTTTAATGTATTGACCTTAAGTGGTTCTCAAGTAGAAGTTCATAAAGTGAAAAGTTTACGGACGACGGACGTCAAATGTAATACATCCGATATGAAATCTATCATATGCCGTAACAGAGGAGAAAAACAACAGTATAATATATACAGATTAATATGAGGCAGGCATTACCTGTGAAAAGGGACGAAGTCTATATAAATTTTTTTTTTTAATTTCTCAAACATATTTTAAGTTCTAAATTTGTTAACAAAGAAACGGAAATACCGAAACGTTTCCGATATTGGTTCTGTTGTTAGGGATTTTAGTTGTGACGTTATTTTAGTTATGACGTCATATTCAATGCAAACAAAGAAACGCTATCATCAATTAACGTTTTTTCATATCAAAGAATAATTAGAAATGAATTTGTTATTGTGTTCCTTCCTATATTTTACTGGACTGATAAATATATATTTCACTCAAAGTCTCATGACAAACGAGACCGGAAGAAGGAAATAGATTTCTGCGCAAATGCAGGAATTAAAAAAAGTGACAAAAAAAAAAAGTCAACGATTTTGAGTTCATTATTACAATGAAAATTTCGGGAAATTTTCCCGATTTTTTTTTTTTTATTATTATTGATTTTTCTACTGTCCCCTTATAACATAACATTTTTCATATCAGACCCCTTATCAGCCCTAGGTCATGATATCAGCCCGAGAGCCAACAGGCTCGATGGATGATTTTGACCATGGGTTGATAAGGGATCTGATATGAAAAATGACATGTTATGTTCTTTTTATCATATACTCCAGCAGAAGCCATACCGACAAGAAAACTTTTTAAAACTTTATAAAATTGATTTAATGTATTATATTTTTTTTTTGCATTTTTTAATAATATATTTTCCTGTTTCCTACTATTCGTTTTTATACTACTTTGTTATGTTTTTCACTAAAATGTACCACTGAGATTTATTTTCCGGAATTTGCAGAATGACGTCGAAATGCTTTGCGATAACGTTAAAGAAAGGCATGCGATATTAACCGGAAGCAGTTGATATAAACCGGAAGCAGTTGATATATACCGGAAGCAGTTGATAACGAAAGTCATAACACACGGCTAAGACAATTCTTCAAATTTAATGAATAAATATATGTACAAATAAGTTTTATCAAGGAGTACAATTATATCATTATTTTCTATAAGTATATGATAAATTTTTATATTGACGACAAAAAAAATCAACAAAACATAATGAACACTGTTTGGAAAAGTCAACATTTGTAAGGTAACATGCTAAATTATGCTGGAAACTTTGAAAAATGCATTTATTGTATCATTTGTTTTGTATTTTACATATTATGTTTTCCTGTTTCCTAAAATTTGTTTTGTACCCTACTTTGTTGTTTTTCACTGAAAACGTACTGGTCATTGAGGTGTATTTTCCGGAATTTGCCAAGTAACGTCGGAATGCCATCCGATAACGTTACGGAAAGGCATGCGATAACTATAGATTATTACATGGCATTTTTCATATTACCATATGGAAAATGACATGTAATAATCTATTTATCACATATTTTCAAGCTGGAGAAAAAAGAAAGCATATATCAAATTATGTTTTATTTTCAACAAAACGGAAAGGCATGCGATAACTATAGATTATTACATGGCATTTTTCATATTGCAATATGGAAAATGACATGTAATAATCTATTTATCACATATTTTCAAGTTGGAGACAAAAGAAAGCATATATCAAATTATGTTTTATTTTCAACAAAAATTTAAAAAAAAGTTTGAAGAAAAAAATCAAAAAAATGTATCAAAGTGAGTTAACAAAATTCGTATCACAGTGAGTAAACAAAGTTTTGTGAAAAGTTTAACAAATGATTAACAATAAACATTATTTCTCAAAGTCAAAAATATTACTTGTTACATTTCCAATGTTTGCGTGAGGAAGAATAGAGTCGGTCCGGGTAATTTCGTACAGGCGGGTAATTACCGTACATATTAAATTTCGCTTGTTTTTATGATGAAATAGAGAAATAAAATGTGTTTTTATATTATTTACTGATAATCAGATACTTATAACCTTGTATGTTAACGTTGTTCGATCTTCTATTAATATATATAACTTTTATTATTATGTACAAATTTGCCATTGATTTAAGGCGTTTTGGAAATTAATATGAAGTTGTCCAAAAAGTCACCAGATTTGTGTAAATTCTAAGTTTGGTTAATTTTATGTAAGATCTCTATTCTTTCGTCAAAATTAAGAAAACTGATGGAAACTGAATGCCAGAAATAGTTTTCAATTGACATATACCTTTCCATGTTGTACAAGTGAAAAAAATTCCTTTAAAAAGGACTGGAAGTGAGTGTACGGTATTACTCTACATGATATTTCACATAAAAATGTAAGGAGTCTAATATCGTACACGTCAGCTTTCAAATATGTTAATTTTCATTCATTGATTATGAGACGTTCAATGTTGACTCATCTTTGCTTATGTCAATAATTTTTGTTATATAATTAAACTAATTGCAAAATAAAACAAACAGAAAAATAAACAACCCTAAAACAACATCAATTCGATATAGGAAAGAAAGAGGTAAAAAAGTGTTATTTTCGATTCTATGAACCATATGTCAGCTGCCAAATATGTAATAGAGATTGAAATTGATGTGTCATCAAATGATTTCTCGTTAATTGGAAGACAAGGTCCTGTGTGCCAATGTGGTCTAAGTATTTCATCTACTATATCGCTAGCCAGTCAACACTAAGGTGTGACTTCGAACTCCGCACATGGCAGGTGTGTTCGAATATTAATTGACTTGTATTATCAGTTTTCCTGCCGAACAACAAACATAAAAAAAACTCTATTTCACACATATTTGGTAAACAGCTTTGAAAGATGTTAAATATGTATTTATTAAGACAAGTTTTCATGAAATATTGCTGAGACAAATAAAGATGATGCTATAACCCAGGAAGACCAACCGAATTAAAATTAGTAAAATTTGCTGCCCCTCAGCTTACAATGAGGGACTTGATTTTAAAAATCAGTTGGGTCAGAGTTAAAATTATGTCAGGTGACATATCTGTCTTCGGACTGTGAACTAGAACGTTAAAAACTGGATGAGCGTGTCTGTCTTTTGTACAAATTCATATTATTTATCAAACTAAAGTAATGCATGTCACATAAACCGTCTCGTGTTCTCGTCCTGTTATCAGGAACACATATATGGTTAGATATACTGTTCCCAGTGATATTCATGTATTATTTGCCACTAAACGTTACTATCTGAAACACCAGTCCGTCATAATCGTATCTTAATCCATACTGATAATTTATTGAAGCTTTAAAACAAAAAAATCTTAGGACACTTGCCTTTTGGTCCACCTTTTGCAAATTTTTGATAAATACTCAAATATTGCCAATATATAATCAAACTGCAACTTTCAGTTATATTTGACTGTTTATAATGTTGTATTTATGTTATTAAAAATACTGTTAGAATCTAGTTCACGACATGGAGTTGTGATACTGTGAATTTAAGTAAAGATTGAAAGACGTCTTGAAAATGACCCTGGTATTAAATAAACATGTCATATCCATTTCCAAATAGAAATTCTATTTTGAAAATAATAAATATACGGAATTACACATCAAGGTGTACAGAAATACACGACATCCGTACGATATTAGCCACAGTGATTTTTCTGTTCGGTATGCTCATTCTCGGTATTTAATGTTGATTGGCAAGGAAAAAGTCATACATTTATACTATCTATGAATTATCTAGTTACCGGTTTCCTTCTAGAACATAGTAGTATCAAACAGGGAACCCAATGACATTCATTTTGAACCAAATGTGTACGGAATTAACCGGACCGACTCACCTTATCGCTATATGTCCGCCAATACTGGACATCGCAAAGGTTCCCGTAAAATTTTGACGTCACAATAAAAAATATCTGACGCCACAATGGAAAAGTGATTGTTATATGACGTTAGATTTTCAACCGGCGCAGATTCTCGGGTCAAGCGGAACAGATAAGGTGAATGGGAAACCTGGAACCATTTCCACTGGGTTTTTTTCTGCTACAGCAGGGCCAATTTGAAAAATTACATGTAATAATCTATTTATCTCACATTTTTAAGCTGCAGAAAAAAAGAAAGCACATATCAAATTATGTTTAAAATTTTCAACAAGAAACTTCTCCTAATCGTCTGCTTCGAATACTTTCTTCTTTACAAATAGTTTTTGATTGACAGGTTACCGGAAGTCAAATTCGGTGGCACGATATGGATTTTCGAGGGCTAATATCGATATATAAGTTATTCACTCAAAGTATATGATAATTATAGATTATTACATGGCATTTTCCATATTGGCCCTGGTATCAGCCCTAGACTCCCATATCAAGCCAGAGGGCTTTAGCCCGAGTGTTTGATATGGGTCGTGGGCTGATACCACGGACCATATGGAAAATGACATGTAATACTCTATTTATCACATATTTTCAAGCAAGAGAAAAAAGATAGCATATACCAAATTATGTTTGATATTTTCAACAAAAATTCAAAAAAACATTTAACGAAAAAAATTTAAAAAATGTTTCACAGTGAGTTAACATCCCAGTGAGTAAACATAGTTTTGTGAAAAGTTTAACAAATAATAACAATAAATATATTAATTCTCAGAATTGTAAATATTAAACGACTTAAAGTGTTACATTTCCAATTAATGCTGACGAAGAATACACCATATCGCTACTATGATTTGGATATGTTCCGCTTGAACTTTCGATTTCATACAACAATCACTTTTTCATTGTGGCGTCATATATTTTCTAAATTCTTTATGACGTCCAAATTTTACGGGAACTTTTGTGATTTCCACTGTTGATTTTTTACATTTTTTCTACTACAGCAGATTCGTAAATTTCTAAATTTCTTTTCATTGTGTTCTCATTTTTCATTTCTTGTATGAATTTACATACATCGTCATTTGATCTGTGAGAAACCTCTCCTGATCGTCTAACTGCTTCGGATGACAACTTGTTTACAAATAGTTTTTGATTGACAGGTTACCGGAAGTTAAACTCGGGGGCTCGATATGGATTTCAAGTGCTGATATCGACATTGGCCCCGAGGGCTGATAACCAACCTTGACTTCCGGCTATTATTGGCCATGCAAAAACGTACATATCAGTACAAAATATGTGATAATAGCCGGAAGCAGTTGATAAATTTTTCATATCAGCCCACTAAGCACCATTTCGGAAAATATGGAATTCACGTAAATTTAATTCGAATATTATCATACTGTAAAAAGTATAAGTTATTCACTCAAAGTATATGATAACAGCAGATATTAGACTAGACAAGCTAAAAGATATCAAGAAGTCAACAAATATTATAATAGACTGCATTTGCAATATGATCTCGAACAGGTATTTGTAATTTCGGAATACCCTTGGCCTTATCAATTTTCTTTATCGGTAAAGCTGGTGTGCTCAATTTAAACTTCAATTGATATATCAATGAATTGGTGTTAAATTCGAAGTTCATGGGTCATATGTAATTGTCACTTTGCATAAACATTGCTCGAACATTAACTTGATAAACAGAGGAAAAGAAAGCCGCTGAACTCAGCCGCTGAATAATACATATTGCACTTTTTTAAAGCAGGATAAAACTACATGTTGGCAAATTATGGAAAAAGTTTGATGAACGTTTTACAAAAAATAATTCCAATTACAATGAAGGATTTATAAATACGCAGCCCATCCGGTCAGAATGTGGACGTTAAATCGAATGTTTTGTAAAGAGAGACTGCCATAAGAACCGTCGCAACATCTCTGAGGGGTCTGTAGATGGCCTGATGCAAGGCTAAATTTCTGTCTTATCCAGTATACCCTCATTTTCAGTTGCAGTTCAAGTTTCCCGTCCTTCAATACAGGACCTACCTTTTGTATCTATTGTTTTGTTCTCGTCCTTAAAAACGAATGCATGAAATAGTTGCCCATACATGATGTTAAACGAACAACAATCAATCAATCAATCAATCATAGAATCCAAATTTTCATGATGTAAATCACTGCCTTACACTCCAGTGTACTGGTATTAGTTAGCAGGTTCAATAGTCGCTGTAAATCTGTCACCAGGAACTCACGAATAAAACAATTCTCGTTAAAGTGCATTAATAGAAATCAATGCTTTCAGCGTTATGGTATTATGCAACATGTATCTTATTTGGATCTTTAACGTTAATTTTATATTGTCTATCACCTGTCGCAATACAATAAAGGTTGAACTATAAAAAAATTTATCATGTGTCATGTACTGTTACTAGAAATTTACAGTAACTGTCGGACTCTGAATCCGAATCAAAATAATGCTGACACAACTTTATAGCCAGGCTCTATTTCTGTGTCGGTATGGAATCGTTGGCAATAAAGACATGAAATTTTTCATTAAAGTATTATAGTCCCCTTAAAATTAGAATGTAATTATTTAAAACAGGGAGAAAAAAGCAAACAATAGTGCAATTCTCGACGAAATGGACAGCTAAATTGGAATATGAGAGAAACTTGTTGTAGGTGTGGTGTTCGTGGGAGGTAGCGTAGGAAAAAAATATTCTTCAGTTAATAGACGAAAAAGAAGACAAGAATTATTTTTTCGAAATGAAATGAAGTTTTATGGACGATTTGTATAATCATTGGCAATTCCTGCCTTCTCTAAACATGAAACACTTAATAGAAATTTAAGCATCATAATATTGCACGATACAATGAAAACTGTAAAAAAGCAAAAGTTTGGGTAAAATTTATATGGTTAAAACTGAGGCTTTTCTTTGTCTATTCAAATCTGGATAGGCGACCCTTCCTTTAACGGTCATTATGTATTGTATTCGTACTCGGGGGGGGGGGGGGGGGGGGGGGGGATATTCAATCTGGTATCCTGCTGTGACACCTTACATCAGACAGCAGTTAACTCGGAGGCCCGACAATATATACAGAAAAAATTCTAGCAAACGTAAAAAACTCATTACGAAACACCGAATCTCCGTTGGACATTTTATATTCTGTCAAGTCATTGGAACACTGACATCCACGTCAGAAACTTTTAAAAAGCCATAGTTGGTGTTCGTGGTAGTTTGCGTTAATGGCCTGAAGTAATCATTCAACTAATACAACAGTGATTAATAAAAGTATATATAATGTTTATATTATTTTTATATCTACCCCATATTTTCCCTGCCTCATTCGTATTCGTACTCGGAGTCTGGTCGGAGTCCGGTTATTGTTCATAAACAACAATTGCTGTATTTGTGTGCAGAAAAATGTTCTATTATACCATATACCTTCTCCGGTTTTCTCTGTTGTTTTTCCGAAGATGTAAACCTTCTACCTTTAAAGTGACGTGTCTGTCTGTATCTAAATAGTCCCAAATTTCTACAATCTGTATCAGTCAATATTTAAAATAATTAAACCTCGAGAACATATATATGAAAAAAATATCATGTGAATACCTACCTCGGTTTTTCCAAAACGAGTCCGTCGGCCTCATTTAAATAAGACTAGAAGAAACCCGCGCGAGCGCGTCTTGAAGACTACTTGAAATGTTAATGGTGATACACAGGACAGCCCTACATCGTGCAGTTTGGTTCGTGTTTCTCAAACGTTTTTTTGCCTTGATGCATGGTGTTGGTCATTTTCATTAGTTTGGCAGTTCCTCTTCAATAAGGAGTTTGAATGTCCAATTGGTAGCATCTGTCTCTGTGTTAAACAGGTGCTCCGAGATAGGTGGAAATAAATAGAGAAGAAGAAGACAACCTAGAACACTGATGATTTAATCATTTCTTCAGTGGTGCGAGTTTATAGTATTTTTTTTTTTCGAGTGGTGCGAGTCAAGTTCTGTCTCTGTGTGACACGGTTGCTCCAAGAACGGAGGAAATAACCAAGAGAAGATAAATCTAGAACTCTCTGATGATCAAAAACATTTCTTCAGTGGTGCGAGTTTGTAGTATTTATTTTTTTTTCTAGTGGTGAACGATCTGTCTCTGTGTGACACGGTAGCACCGAGAAAGGAGGAAATAACTAAGAGAAGAATAAAACAATCTATAATTCTCTAAAGATTAAACACATTTCGTTGAGTTTTTAATAAAAAAAATTTTGAGTGGTGCGAGTTTGATAAAGTGATGACAGTTGTAATAATTGGCGCGAGAGTGCTTGGTGCGAGTTGGCCGTGGGCCGTTTTGTCATTAATTCCATTTCCGCCTGCTCAGAAAACGTAGACGGTAAGGAACCAGCTACGGTACTTTATTTGGGGTTTATTTAATTTAGCTATGCTAATTAAAGCAATTACTATATAAAGTTATAAAGTACATTACATACACTAACTATTTATTCATATATTATACTTCAGATGATCGTCGGCTCGGAGACAAACCGGCTAAAAAATTTCGGTCTACACATTTAATAGTATAGATTTAATTGTATAGATAAGATGATAGAAAAGTCAGTTTAGAGTAATTTTTTTACACACATATTGAAAAGAAATAATGCATTCCACATGGTAATTACATGCATTTTTCAATAGTAAAGTAGCAAGAAGTTAACAATCAAATACATTAAAAACAGTCTACCAATTCTTAACATTTTAAACACCATAAAGGCAAAATAATATTTCTGAATGCATTTACCCGTTGTTTTTTTTTGTCTAGAAAACCCTTAATGTAAATTTCTTTAAGGCCTTAGATTCATAGCTTAATTTATTATGTTTATACACATTAATTTTATCATTATTATAAATCTAATTTATGAATAAAAGGAGATGTAAGGTTACAACCAAACCAGATGTGCCATTAACACATTCTCAGTTCAAAACAGTCACTGCATGTTGACGGATGTGCTAATAACACACTCTCTGTTCAAAACAGTCATTGTCGGCTGCCGGATGTGTCATATGACACTCTCAGTTCAAAACAGTAATTCTGTGTTGAAGGATGTGCCATTAACAGAGTCTAAGTTCAAAATACTCATTGTGTGCATGAACATACTTTCTCAATTCAAAGTACTCATTGTGTGTTGCCGGATGTACCATTAACACTTGCATTTCAAAACAGTCGTTGTGTGTTGACCGATGTGCCATTAACACATTCTCACTTCAAAACAGTCATTGTATGTTGACGGATGTGCCATAAACACACTCTCAGTTCAAACAGTCATTTTTTGTCGGATGTGCCAATAATACACTTTTAGTTCAAAACAATCATTGTGTGTTGCAGGATGTGCCATCAACACACTCTCAATGTAAAAAAGTCATTTTATTCATAAACATACTCTTTAAGTTCAAAACATTCATTATGTGTTGACGAATGTGCCATTAAAACACTCTCTCAGTTCAAAATAGTTATTGTGTGTTGACGGATGTTCCTTTTACTAACTCTCAGTTCAAAACAGTTACTGCTTTTTGACACATGTGCCATAGGCACATTCTCAGTTGAAAACACTCATTGTATGTTGACGGGTGTGCTATTAACATACTCTCAGTTTAAAAAAACCCATTGTGTGCTTGGAGAAACTCTCTCATTTCAAAACATTCATAGACTGTTGACGAATGTACAATTAACACATTTTAAGTTCAAAACAGTCATGGTGTGTTGACAGATATGCCTATAAAACACTGTTTGTTGCTGGATGTGCCTACTATACACTCCAGGTGCGGATCCAGCCACTTTTAAAAGAGGGGTTCCCAACCCAGGATAAAGGGGGGGGGGGGAGGGGGGTTTCCAACTATATGTCCCCATTCAAATGCATTGATCGTCAAAAAAAAGGGGGGTTCCATCCTCCGGAACCTCCCCCCACCACCCCCCTGGATCCGCGACTGCACTCTCAGTTCAAAACAGTCATTGTGTGTTGACGGATGTGCCATTAACACGACCTCAGTTCAAAACAGTCACTGCATGTTCACGGATGTGCCATTACCACACTCTCAGTTCAAAACAGTCATTTATGTTGCGATGTGCCATATGACACTTTAAGATCAAAACAGTAATTGTGTGTTGACGGATGTGCCATTAACACAGTCTAAGTTCAAAATATTCATTATGTGCATGAACATACTTGCTTGACTTAAAATACTCATTGTGTGTTGCCGGATGTACAATTAACACTCTCAGTTCAAAACAGTCATTGTGTGTTGACCGATGTGCCATTAACACACTCTCAGTTCAAAACAGTCACCGTGTATTGACATATATGCCATTAAAACACTTTCAGTTCAAAATAGTCATTCTGTTTATTTACATACTCTCTCAGTTCGACACACTCTCAGTTCAAAATAGTCACTGCTTGTTGACACATGTACCATTTACACACTCTAAGTTCAAAACAGTCATTGTGTGTTGACGGATGTGCCATTATCACACTCTCGGTTTAGAATAGACATTCTGCTGTATTCTGCTGTTTAGTCGGGTTGTTGTCTCTTTGACGCATTCCCCGTTTCCATTCTCAATTCTATTGTGAGCATTAATATCCTCTTTCAGATCAAAACAGTCTTAGTGTGCTGATATATGTGCCATTAACACACACTCAGTTAAAAAACTCATTGTGAAACTCTCTAATTTCAAAGCAGTCATTATGTCTTAACGAATTAACACATTTCAAGTTCAAAACAGTCATGGTGTGTTGACGGATGTTCCTATAACAATCTCAGTTCAAAACAGTTATTGTATGTTGACGGATCTGCAATTAACATACTCTCAGATCAAAACAGTCACTGCGTGTTGACGGATGTGCCATTCGCACACTCTCAGTTCAAAACAGTCACTGCGTGTTGACGGATGTGCCATTAGCACACTCTCAGTTCAAAACAATCATTGTATGTTGCCGGATGTGCCATATGACACTTTCAGATCAAAACAGTAATTGTGTGTTGACGGATGTGCCATTAACACAGTCTAAGTTTAAAATATTCATTGTGTGCATGACCATACTTTATCAACTTAAAATACACATAGTGTGTTTCCGGGTGTACAATTAACACTCTCAGTTCAAAACAGTAATTGTGTGTTTACCGATGTGCCATTAACACACTCTCAGTTCACAACAGTAATTGTGTGCTGCTGTGGATGCCTAATGACACTCTCAGATCAAAACATGGTGTGATGAAGGTTATGCCGTTACCACACTCTCAGTTCAAAACAATCACTGAGTGTTGACGGATGTGCCATGAGCACAGTCTCAGTTCAAAACAGTTATTGTATGTTGACGGATGTGCTTACTGACACTCTCAGTTCAAAACAGTCACTGTATGTTGACGAATGTACCATACATAATTCATTGTCATTGTATGCTGCTGTGGATGCCAAATGACACTCTCAGGTCAAAACAGTCATTGTGTGATGACGAATATGACATTAACACAGTCTCAGTTCAAAACACTCATTGGGTGCATGAACATACTCTCTCAGGTCAAAACAGTTATCGTGTATTGACATATATGCCATTACCACACTTTCAGTTCAAAACAGTCATTGTGTGTTAACTGATGTGACTATAACACACTCTCAGCTCAAAACAGTAATTGTGTGTTGATGAATAAGTCATTAACACACTCTTAGTTCAAATTAGTCATTGTTTGTTGCTGAGTGTGCTATTAACACACACTCAGTTCAAAACAGCATTTGTGTTGCTGGGTGTGCAATGGACACACTATCACTTCAAAACAGTCATTGTGTGTTGAAGGAGTGCCAATTTAACACCCTTTCAGTTCAAAACAGGCATCGTGTGTCATAACTGAGAAAATTAAAAAAAAAATATTTGCTTAAAAGTATATATATATATATATTTGGATCCGCCTCTTGATTGCGTTGTTGAAATCAATAGCTTTATTGAATTTGTCAAATTTATTAAAATAATATTTCTATTCTAACTTCTTTTAGACCCTGTGCTGTAGACAAACCAATATACTTCAAAAAGTGTACAGAAATGGAAACTGTCATGGATTCCTTGTTTTAGGGCTTTCAAAATATGTATATTTTCCCTAAAATTTGGGATGGAGAATATATAATATTTTTATTTATTTTAAATTTATATTCCGATGGTATACATTAATGATCAAACAAAAATCCAATGCAAAAAGAATGGGATATACAAACTATTAGTTACATAAATGTGTGATGCGAACTTTACAGTTAAAGAATCCACTTTCAGTAGTACTTTAGACTTTTTACTAATATATATGTAAATACGCCTGAATATTTGACAACTTTACGACAGACGTTCTCCATCGGATAATCTAAGGTTATACAGGTCGGATACGGCTAATTACATATATTTCGTCCTAAATTCAGTCCAAAAATGTTAGATCCTGAAATTTGTTGAAGCAAATTTTTATTGTTCTTCTCTCTACGACATTTGAAACCATGCTTCTATGATAGCAATGCCGCCTATATTGTGTCCAGCGATCTAGACCACCCCTCCAACTGGGCTATATTTAGATACGGCGTTCGTTAGTCGAGTCTTGTAACACAGTGCATGATGCATTGTGGCATGTAGATGGAATACTATGTACATCTGCTATTTTTTTACCTTCCCATGCATTAATAACATTTCATTTATATACGTCTAAATAAACAGACGTTCTACATCGAATTACCTATAAGGTTATCCAGGGCTGACACAACTAATGATATATACCTCGTCTTAATGATTATGACTCTTTTGTTGTTTCAATGCAAAACATATGGAAATTTTATAGAAAAACCCACAGCCTTTCCCCGTGTACTCTTATATTTGACAATTATGTACTTGATTTTTTAGATAAAGATATTACCTTCTAGGGTGCGCTAGGTTTTTTGGATTGTAAAGGTTGTTTAGGACTTTCTGTAAGCAATAAACGATAGCACAATATGGATAAACTATGCGGGTAATCAAGGTATCACATTTCATAACGAAAGTATCTGTATTAAAGTCAAAATTTTTTGGAAAAATCTTAGCTTTATTTTCTACAAAATCCATAGTTTCTATTACTAAAATACTAAAATATATGTAATTAGACAATGAATATAATCTCTGTGAACGACGTTTTCCTATGTACGTATATGTACAAAATGGCATGTCTCATTTATACAGTATTTTTGCTGTTTTGATATTATAACACTTTGAAAATTTTTTTGAAAATTTTGTTATAAACAGGCCTACAGAAGTGGTCATTAACCTTAAATTTAGCCAATCAATGATACTTCACCAAATGATTTTGTTCCTTCTTCAGCGGGATTTGAGCGCATGCTTCTGTGACATCGTGACAACACCTCCTGCACTGTGTCAAACGTCTTAGACTACTCGGCGAAATAGGCTTTATCAAAATAAAAGCTTTCGTTAGTCGACTTATGCCTTTCCTCGTCGGATTTCTACATGGTGTGTTGTCGCATGTATGAATTAAGTACTTTGCAGATCAGCTATTTTCTGTCTGTAGTTAAGATTATTATACTTACCATGCAGTCACATCAATTTTATTTTATTCTATACGTCTAAATAAGTGACAACTTTACGACACACGTTCTTCATTCTTCATCGCATAACCTCAGGTTATACAGGACTTCCACCACTAATTAAATGTATTCCGTGTTAAATTCAGTCCAACAATGTTAGATAAAACGCCTAGTTGTCCGAGTGGTCACAGTGCATGAGGTGCTGCCACGATTTCACAGATGCATCCACACGAGAGAGGAACAAAACAATTGCTACTGAAAAATACAACGCATGTTTAAATGCCTTCGCTAAAGGTATCTCGATTCTTAAGTAGCAAAATCCGAAGGCTCTTAATGTGTGTGTGTTGTCTGTCTGTCGCTGTGTTGCTGTCGCATTCATGCATATCTCACATCTCCTTTAATTTTCATTTTTATAAAACATCAGCAAAAGTTTAAATTAATGGAATTGAAATAAAATGTTCAATTTGTATGAGGTTTGTTGTCTTTAAAATGATTATAAGTGAAGTCTTTAAGAGGTCGTAAGGACATGTGTTGAGTGTGTCTCAATACAATAAATCTTGAAACATTTGTGGTTAAGGACACACAAACAGAGAGAATTACAATATGTTTTCATCATTATAACACATTCTTTGTCTGACCTCTAATTACGTATCACAGCTCAACTTTGGCAAGAAGACAAATATTTCGTTCATAGATGACATATATATTTTACTTACATCAAAAAGTCGCAGACATCAAGTGTACTTTAGAAGGCAATATGATTTTTACGCTGATAGGATAAATTATTAACGCATAAAAAAATATAAGGATACACAGCACTAAAAACATGAAAATTAAAAGTAAAAGGTTATTAATTACACATATCTTAATTTACAATTACGTTATATAAATTAAACTGTTGTCGGTTCAACAGAAACGCTTTTAAACATTTTGATTATAAGTCTGGGAAACTATGTGATTTACACGACCAATAATCTCTTAAAACACAAAACTTGTAAATCACAGATTATTGCTAAACTTTATAAAAACTCAACGAAACACAACTTGGAAGATATGTTTAGCAGTATATGCAGATTTTTTTATGACATATTCCAATACCTTGAAATACTGAGAGGGGTGATTTATAAAAGCAATTTGAATTTTAAAAAAAATCATTTCAGGCAAGTTTTAAATATTTTGTCATTTTATGCCACGTTTTCAATATCACCGTGTACAACACCACATGCGGGGCTGTTGGCTATAATTGGACATGGGGTGCAGTAAGATAAAGGTAAGTAAAAGTATCAAATGTATTTATTTAAGGAATGACTGTAATATTTTGTTCTGTCTATGAAGAAATATCATCAAAAATGTGGTGCACACTGAGTAACCCGTGTTGCGGGTTATTTAGAAGTGTGCACCACATTTTTGAGGTTATTTCGAGAAGACAGAAAACACATTGCAGTCGTTCCTTATAATCTGGGAACAGTATATCTAATAATGTTTTTGAATTTGGGAATGCAATCGGCGCCATTTTTTTATTACCCTGTTTGCATTCTGTACCATTCTGTGATCAAATGAATGCGATTATAACAAATTTGAAGTGACAGAATACAAGTTTGATACACTGGCATCACTGTAAACTAGTTTGAATGACATTTTATTGATATTATCAGAAATTATTAGGATAATAGCGAGTACGTTTTAACACATGTCCGTTTCCGTATCGTATCTTTATTACCTATGACACGACGATAAAATTGGCTACAATTATGTAGTGTCAAGTCCCGTCAATATATATGTTCCTGTTATAATTTAATTCTAAATTCCATTTTTAAGGAGTAAATCATTAAAAAATGTTGATGACGTCACGGTCACATGACAAAATTATGTCTATGAGCTGATAGACAAACAACTTCAGCCAATCAGAAGACTTGTTACATCAAAAATTCAATTATTTATAATTGTTAGCACCCGATAATTTATTGCTCGGAAGGTACCGACACATTAATCTATTTCAAGCAAGCAGAAGAAGACGCCACCAGTGTTCTGATTTCTCAAACACCCATCCCTCACTTTTCCGTGTCACATTTTAAGTCTTAGAGCTAGATCAAATAAAGAAAAAAGGGTTTCAGCAGAGACATACTAGTATGTGATATAGTCATCATTTATTGGTTAAAATTATTCTTTAACTGTTCCTTCGAAAATAGAACAAAACGAGTTACAGGTTGATCTCTTTATCTATGATAAATGACTATAGATAGATAATAGTTGACCATCTAAACTGTCTATTCACAAGGAACAATAAATTATATATATCATGAGCTGAATTTTTATTAACGACATATATATATATAATCTTAAACTTAATGTAGAATAGACAAAGCATGAATAGCTATAATTTGGAATAATATCGTATTATTGAAGGATGAGTTTGTAAATATACTTAGTAGATAATCTCCGAGATGAAATAGAAAATATAAAAAAAAGTTCTATCACATATATAGGATTTATTGTTGATGTACGATTCCACCAGCTGGATTTTAATAAAAGTGTATTTTACATCCAGCTATTTTACAGTAAAATAGATTATAATTTTAAAATTTCATAATTATAATGATAAACAGATTATTAGATTTTCTGCGTACAGATGTCGCAAAAATATCAGACACTCGTCTCAATCTGAAGCTTTTTTGTCGTATTCGCTGTACTCATTCGCCAGAAAAGGTTCACAGTTAGGCTTGCGGCTGATATTTTACGATATCAATGTGCAGAAATCTGATAAACAGTATGCAATCGCTTTCAGTAAAACCACAAGTATTCTCTTTGATACGTTTTTACAAATGTATCTGTTATATTTATAATATTGTGCCTGTGATTTTTGTTGTCTTTTATACCGGCATTGAAGTGAAGTGCTTATTTTGAAATTGTTTTAGTCAACGTTCTTCTAAAGAGTACAAACTCTGAATTGTGTCATAAAACAACAAACTAGAGACAAAAAATAAAGCCTAAATTCAATTATATAAATGTAGGCTTTTTCATTTCGACTAGGGGATACAATTTTTTTACATAATGAGTCGACTGATGTAAATGATATTATGCATCTTTTTAGCTTAGAGAGGAGATGGTCGAAATCTCATGAAATAGTTTAAACCCATCACAGGTTCATGTGTCGGTACCAAATGAGGAAATTCGTCAATGGTTATCTTTATTTATGCCTTAATCTTTATTCATAATACCATTTTTTGCTATTAGTTTTTGTCCTAGGAATTACATTTACTATCCGGCGGTGGCGACGTAAACTATTTGTATAAAGATTTATATTTCAGATTTGGATGCTTCATACCTTGTATGCAGATACCTCATGTTACGAAGTTTCTGTATGTCATATGTCCATAGTTCTTGACCTCATATTCATGGTTCAGCGATTGCTATCAGATACTATAGTCACTATAAGCAAAAAGTCAACTATATTTCCTGTTGGTAAAGTTACAGCCATTTTATTGCCATAAATATGGTTTTCTAACTCCTTTTTCTCATGAGTGCCTCCCTAACATCAAATCCTGAATCCCTGCCTGGAATAATTGTGAGGTGTACTTGTATAAGAGAGAGGCAAAAGATACCAAAGGGACATTCAAACTCATAAGTCGAAAATAAACTGACAACGTCATGGCTAAAAAGAAAAAAGACAAACGGACACTACACAAAACACAACACAGAAAACTAGACTGAGCAACACGAACCCCACCATAAACTGGGGATGATCTCATGTGCTCCGGGAGGGTAAGCAGATCCTGCTCCACATGTGACACCCGTCGTGTTGCTCATGTTAGTACAAAACCCGTTAATAAGTCTAATTCGGTAGGTCACTTTCGGGGGAAAGGGGACAGGATTGTAGTTACGACATTTGGAACATATCCGCTATCATCTGTGAAACGGATATTCCATAACGGCCAACCAACTCGTGATGGCGTCCGTAAAATTTGATTTGGATGATTTCAACTTCACCACTTGGAACTCTTGGTTTAATAGCTTCCTTGTAAGCAGCAACCCTCTATCAAGGAAATAATGATAGGAAATACAAGCCCTGGAATATCGTATTAACTGGGAGATATATACTCCGTATGCAGGGGCTGCTGGGATGTTGCTACATAGAAATGGAAAGTTCACAATTGGGAAGCTGAAATCATCTCTTTTGTCGTAAAGTTTTGTTTTCAACCGATCCTCATTGTCAATTTCTAGATGTAAGTCAAGATATGAGGCAGACTTAACTGTATCTGTTGTATCCTTTATCTCAAGTTCGATGGGATAGATGCGTTCAACATAGTCACCAAATTTTGAATTATTTAGTGAGAGAACATCATCTATATAGCGGAAAGTAAAGTTAAAGGATACTGCTAACTTCTTTTCTTTCTTCCTAATATGTTCCTGTATGAAGTCAGCCTCATATGAATAAAGGAACAAGTCGGCAAGAAGTGGGGCACATTTGGTTCCCATGGGAATGCCGATTGTTTGTTGAAAAAAAAACGTCCTCCAAACGTAACAAATATCAAGCATCTTGATAATGAAAGTTTCAGAGAATTTTTTTCGGAATCAGAGTGATTTTTTACAAAGCATGCAGGATAGATCGTTGTATCGATCCTTGACCTTATTTTCAAGTTTTTTATGATTATGTCTGTGTTTTAAATACTATCAGCAATTATAGATAAACTATATTAGTGTATGGAATACATGATGTACATGGTGTCTTGCTGTGTTCATACGACCTTGACCTCATTTTTATGGTTCATTCGTCAATGTTCAGGTTACAGTCAATATTGTTAGTTTAAATTCAAATTGATTTAGATTTATTCGCATGATCGATAGATTTATAAAAACGAATCTGCACATTAATAATACAACTAAAAGATCAAGTTTTTATAAACTATGCTGGATCCAATTATTGTCACATTAACCTATCATGTCGGTTTGGATTACTCACCCAATTTTGTCAATATAATGGAAATATAAACAACTGTCATACAAGTGGGAGTTTAGCTAGTCATAAAACAAGGTTTAACCGACCATTTTCTCAGGAAAATGCCTGTACCAAGTCAGGAATGTGACAGTTGTTTTTCACTCGTTGTGTTGGTTGATAACGTTTGATTTTGTAAGTTTTTATGGACTATCCCATATTGAGTTACCTTGGAGTTCGGTATTTTTGTTCTACATTTTTATGCATGAAATGCTTGACGTTTAGCAAACAACATTCGGTTAACCAGTCAATCAATTGCTAACTATATTTTTTCCTAAGTACAATATTGTGCCTTATCCAATTGATGGCTGCGAAATGGGCACACTGTGTACCACATATGTATAACCTATTTTTTTTCTATTTTGTCATTGTTAACATTAAGAAAAATCTTTGTATTCCGTAATTGAAGTTAAATTGATTTATTTTTGTTTGAGTTATCTCCTCATTGAGGGTGTTTAAAGAAATTAAAGTTCATATTTTACTTTATTTTATTTTGTTTTTAATTTATTAAATCCTCAAACCCTAACGTACGTAAAAAAATGCTATTAAACATTAGAATTTAAGTTAAATATTTTATTCACTTCTAATATACAGAACCGCCTCGGTGTTCTCGTGGTAGCGTGTTCGCCTCGAGTGCGGGAGGTCTTGGGTTCGAATCACCGGTCGGATCAAACCAAAGACTTTTAAATTGGTATTTGCTGCTTCTGCGCTAAGCACGCGGCATTAAGGAGTCAGCTCGGCTCGGAGTCAGAATAATGTGTCCGTGTAAGGTGACACATCTTCCTGCAGACAGTTACCTTGTGAACTAACACGTTAAAAATCCGGCTCAGCGTGTCGGTCTAGTACAAAGCAGGGTTAATATTCATATTACATTAACATGTTGTCATCTTGAATATGCATATTAATTTGCCGCTGGACGTAAAGCAGCCATCCATCATCATCTAATATACCGTTTGCACATACGGTACTTCCTTCGAGACAAATCCTCCAAAGGAAGACAACTCTTTGAAGAAAAAAACTATACAATGGGTTGTTGCGAGAAAAAAAGAATACTTTACACAGTATGTTCTGTTAATAAAGCCAGATTCCTGACAAAGTAATGTTAATTTATTGATTTTCCCCATCAACATCCATAGAAAATAAAATAAGTTGTTTAGTAATTAGAACGACAGTATCGATAGTTACACATACATAATTATTGTCATCATGCAGGAAGTATGATTCTTTTATAATTAATTAGTCGTTAAAACTGTGAGTGACAAATATGGAGCTATCAAACCACAGGCGCTTGGATACACGAATCGGATAATTTTTTTTCATTGTTTGCACTGAATATTCAATTTTCCATATGTATACCACATATTTTACACTGCAATGCTTGTCTTACCTGACTCTTACATCAGGGTCTGGATTATGGGAGGGGGGTCCTCCATTTTCTGTATTCTGTATTCTTTATATTTTAGCACCTCATTATTCTCTATTTTTTATTTTTTTGTCCATTTTTCTCTATTCTAAATATATGTTTTGCCCATTATTCTCTATTCTGTAAACCCCACATAAGACCCTCTTACCTTTTTTGGGTGGATAGTTAAATAAGAAATTCTATGTGAGTGGATAAATTCATCCAAAAATGGAAAATTGAATAATCAGTCCAATCAATGAAAAAAAATATATCCAAATCATGTCCCAAAGCGCCTGTGGATCAAACGACACAAAAAAGGCAAAACGTAGTGAATCTGATTGAAAATTAACACTTAAACAATCTTTTGTCATTGTACTCACTGTACGTTGCACTTTCAAGCTATGCAGATTTGATTGAATCATTATCGGGATAAAAAAATGCTCTTTTAGTTTTATTATTTTTAAATTTAGGTCAATAAGTACAGATTACTATTTGCACGACCTTTTGACAGTTGGTATAAATCCAAAAGATCCAATAGACAATGTAGGTCATCATATTTAAATGACCAAGTGAACATGGTTTTCGATCATATACAAACAAACTTGACCTCAAACATCACCTACTCATTTTATTTCACCCTGCGTGGCCATATCTATATCAGTTATCGTTGTAATTATCTGTTGTTAAAGCATTTACCATTCATGTTTGTAGTGATTCTAAATGTCTTGAAAAACCCAAATTTGTTTCAGAAAGGAATTGAAAACATGGTTTGCTTCTGTTGAAAATTAGGAAAAACATTTTTCGGAAGTTTGGAAATTTTTTTTAACCCCCCCCCCCCCCCCCCCAAAAAAAATGATTGGTTAGTCTCACTAAAAATTGAGTAAAAGACTAAGAGTCCATTAGAATTAGAATCCTATTTTTTGTTCAAGAAGGACCAACACATGATAATCAGAGGGATTAATTGACTATAGTCTTTATTCTGATTGATGAATTTTATGAAGTTTCTAATGCATGTTGAGAAAAAAAAACTTTTAAACATTAAAGGAACTTTATTTGAGGTCCATATACAAAAACATATTTCGTCATTAACACGTTTAGTATTATAATTTGATGAGCCCATTTTAGCAAGTCTAAATTTTGGTAGACTCTAAGCACCAAAAATGGCCAAAATATCAAACCTTGTTTAAGAGTATATTTGTCAATTTTTATATCCCCAACACTCAGTGATTGATTGATTGTTCGTTGCTTAACTCTAATGGCAAATATGTCATGCATGTTCAGGACCATCCGCCACTCAGCGCCCAAATCATATAGTGTTTGTACTTAAAATCCATCCTTCCAAAATTCAACAGTTGTCGGGACTTTTTTTTACGTTATGCCTGTAGCTATACTCAGATGATTTTCGGTTTATAAAAATAAATAATGATAAATTACGGATTTGTTGTATTTTAGTATACATAGTCATTCCCGTCAATGTAGAACCATTTGAATAATATGCCAATAAAAAAATCTACAATAACTGCTAAATTTTGTTAAGGTTAGTCTCTCCAACTGAATATGGCTGTAAAAATGCATATGTATCACATAGGGTCAAAATTGGTGCATATTTAACCTTATCCCTTGAAAACTTTGGTGATTCCAACTTGAAATACCGAATCAAGGACTCATCTATGCATATTGGAAGGATTTTTATTTTGCGCAGATTGGTGACATTCTTGGTGGCCGCATATTTTCACTTAATGATCCTTAAAGGCACCGTGATTGAGGTTGCAATTCATTTCTTAATCAAATATATATATCAGAAAAAATTATAGGAATATCCTATATACGCATTTAATTATAGTTTTTAGAACAAATTGTTCCAATCATTGGACCACTTATACTACAAAATGTACATGTATATTAATTCCATTAGTATGTTGTCCAGCAATTATGAATTTTACATTATATATCTCTTTTGATGAAGTACAGGTAAATTTAATTGTTTTTAAATTTATTTGTGTTATTCTACTTGTTCGTGGTGAAATTTAGAACTTTCTAACTGTTGGTCTCGAGAATATTCCTAAAACAGATCACTGAGGTGTCACAATTCAATCGATAAACATCATATAATTTTTATCATCTACTGAACCACAGGCATTTGTCTCTGAAATAAAAGTTACCTTTATACTTAAATACAAGTATATAGGTTTTTTTTTTTAGAGATAAGTGCCTGTGTACTGAACATCTGAAATATTTTGGAAACAAATTGTTTCATTTTTTTGTTTGGGAAGCAATCGTTTCATTTTTTGTTTAGAAACCAATCGTTTTTCATCATTTTTTGTTTTGCCTGTCCAAATTCATTCATATTTCATAGACAAAATTATATCTCTGGCATACTAACCTAGACATATGTCACGTGATTGACACTGAATTCCATAATGTTTATAAACAAAGTCAGATGACTTGCTCAACCAATCATATAACAAAGCTTTACGCACACCTACCTTTCGCCATGTGATTTTTACTATAATACTACGTCCTTTACAAATCCAATACATAAGTAAATAGCGTTTAAAGCGAGACGTTTATATTAATTATTATATAAAATATTAAAAAGAAAGACTACTTTTCATTGTTTACATCATAGAATATAAAATGAATCCGATATTTCTTGATTGGGCGTGTACATTGCTGTTAGGAATTATAACGTTCACACTAACTTACGTATACTTGGACTCACGAAGGACGAGGGCAGTTTTGCCACCAGGACCACGAGCCTTGCCGTTACTAGGAAACATTATTCAGTTATTTGGCAAGGACTTACATATTGCCTTGACCGATTTGAGTAAAACGTACGGAGATTTAGTATGGCTGAAACTGGGAGGAGAGAGTGTTATTGTCATCAACACAATGAATGCAGTTGTAAAGAGTTTTGTCAGACAAGGAAGAGTGTTCTCAGGTCGCCCAAGGACAAGAAAAACTGTTGAAGTAATGTTGGGTGAAGGACATGATATTTGTATGAACGATGTTGGCCCAGAACTCAAATTTCATAGAAAAATCGTCCACCACTTTCTTGCTTCTCAGACGAAACAAGGAAAAGACAAACTCACAAACATTTTACATCAGGAAGCTGAGAGTTTCCATCAGACACTCAACGAATTGTGTAAATCAGGGAAGCCATTTGATCCGAAGTTTGATGTTGCCAGAGTGGTTGCCAATGTCTTGTGTCAGTGTATACTCAATAAAAGATTTGCGAAAGTGGATGAGGAGTTCCATACACAACTCCGAATTATACAGGATATTGTTGACAACATAGAAAGTTTTAATATTGTTGATATGATTCCTTGGCTGGAGGTGAGTAAATTTATTCATTTACTTATCTATTTGTTTGTTTTAAGAATACTAGCAATTTTATAATATTTAAAAAAATTGAGTCAGTTAATGATTTCAAGTTCTCTCTTTCTCTCTTTCTCTCACCCTCTCACTCTCTCTTGAGTTTAAATACATGTATTAGTATTTTAAAGGGTTCTTTTACGCAAAGAAAAAGACGAACAATAATCAAATATAATCATTAAAAATAAATCTATAGTAAGCTTCGTAAATAAGTTTTATAACATTTCAGAGAATTCGTTACTAGTATTTGTTGTGAAATGGTCTTGTACTTTTAAGAAACGCATCATCATTTTAAATAAATGAGCATGTGCAAACGGAACATTTCTTTTTAAACTTTCTCACCGACTTTTAAACGGTAAAAACTATTTTGATTTACTGCCAAGTAAATATATCTTCAGACAAAACGTTGCATTTCGATTTCATTTAACCCCATTGTACTGTAGTGCAAACTTCAGCAATGACAAAAAAATGTAATTGTACAATCCTTTTCAATGGGGATGAGAATACTATTTTTATCATATTTCAGTAATCTGATACAGCCCATCCGATTGAATGAATGAAATACCTTTAATGACGGCGGGAAAGTCATTCATAAAAACGAGATAGGGGATATTTAAATTTTCTGAAAATTATAGCCTTGAAAATATGTTTTTGTTTGCATAGCCAATCCTTAAATTTTGACCGAGTGGGGTTGTTGTGCCATGTTTATTCGTAGATTAATTTAGGTATTTCCAAATCTGGAGCAAAAATGTCTTTCCTTCTGATGAAATATATATCGCAGTCATGTTTATTACGTAGGAATTTGGTATCCTTCCAAAGAGTAACAACATTGCTTTGAAATATGAGTTTACTATATTATCATGAAGCACTTTAAAATTGTAAAAAAAATCTTCATTTTTGAAATATTTGCTGAAATGATTTGCAAATTACTTTTTTAAAATATCCTAACTTAACTTATCTGTCTGCTGGCAAATTTCACAAACGATAATTTAATGGGTTCTTTCTCAAGGTATAATTGCAACTTTGAATGTTTTGTTTTGAAAACATTTGTTATATCTTAATGGGTACGCATTAATTAAGGAAACCCTTGAATATATTTCCACAATCCTACCATTTAAAAACTTATTTTCTATATCGAACATTTTTTTCAGATTTCTCGCAGTTTTTTTATTTACGTTTTTCATTTCTAAATTTATTTAATGAATCTACCCACACAACTAAAAAAAATTATACACACCGTATCACCCTTTCTACGGTGCAACTAGTAGATTTCATTCATTACATACGCTGGGGGTCATTATACTGTAAAATATTCCAAATGGCCTGAATCACCACGGGTCAGTCAAACCTTAATATTTATCATTGTCATTCACACATATTTGTAAACAATGTAACAAATAGCCGGGGCAAACGCCAGGTTATGAACTTTGGAGGTTTTAGGTAAACAAACTGAGTGATCAAAGTCCACATTTAGGGTTTCATCAGGTTTAAGCTTCCGGTGCACCAGTGGTCACTCCTGGTTTTAAGTGAATATTGCATGTTGTTCAATTAAAATATGAAAAGGAGAAGACTGTGGTATCTCTGGAATTTATTGGAGTGTTGTTAGTCTCTCTCTTTTTTTTCTTTCATTTTTTGTCCTTCCTTTTGCCTTTTATTTTCTCTCATTCTTCGACTTATGATTAAGATTACCCCTTGCCATCTTCCAAAATGAACTGACAAAATCGTTACAACTATGAAAAAAGTTTTATTAACGAAATTGATAAATACAATTGATTTGATTTGACAAAAAGACATACTTTGCGGCAGCATCCAAACAACTTTACTAAAAATTGACATATAACTGTGTCTCTTTTCGCCTGTTGAATATAAAATTACAGAATGATGACAATATTGTTTCGTTCATTCAAATAAGATGAAAATGAAATCACATAATTTGTTTTATTTAATTCTATGTTATTTGATTTATTATTTAGTGTATTCAATTTTTTTTTATCTATTTTTTCAGATTTAATTCAAAATTTATGTTATTTTTCAGCATTTTCCTATTCCAAGTTGGAAACGATTCAAGAAAAGTCTTGCAAAAAAGGATGAATGGATGGCAAACGTCTTAAAAGAACACAGGGTAAGGCATGTTTATATTATGTCTTAATTGGATATAATTAATATATTAGACAAAGTTCAACGATATTTTTTTTCATTTTTGTTGTTGTTTGATTCGTATGGATAAAAAAACAATTGGAAAAGATAAGTATATTTTTAAATGTTAATATCAATAATTTTCTTCATTATGTATCTTTCAATGAATTAAATTAGTAGTGAATAGTTAGATTACAATAGTGAGGATCGTGCGGTCGTCGCACTCTGCACTAAGGGATTATGGAGCCTCTTTATAATTTTATGATTAAATTTACAACGCGCTTTAATAATATGTAATTTTCAATCTAGGAAACTCTTACTGAAGGTGTTAGCCGAGACCTTGTAGACACTTTGTTGTTTTTACAAATGGAAGCCACGGCAACTAACAACACGGTAGACTTGGAGCGACTGTCAGATTGTAACATTGGTCATATTGTGTATGAACTTTTTGGAGGAGGGATAGAATCTACAACAATGTCCATTCTATGGTTCATGATTTACATGATACGTCACCCAGAGGTAAATCATTATTTTACATCATTTATATTTAGATTTGTTTTCTTCTTTACATTATGTTTTGTCTATCATCCAATGATAAGACCGCGTATTTTGAGCACATATCCCTTTACCTCTGGAAACTGGAGCCCGGAGTCGTATCAGTGGAGCCCTGAGCCACAACATATTGCTCAAAGGAGCACAGAGCTCATTATGTCCCGCTCGGTTCTAATGATAAAACTAAGAATGAGTCCGGAGCCTATATCCCGTGTAATCCCCAAACAAGGAAATAGCACGAGGGGAAGGTGGTGCAAAATGTCAATAGACGAGATAATAGGTTAATTTGAGTAAATGGACCTGTGTAGTAGTCTAAAACTAAAATATCTTTTTGAATATATGGTGTAAGAAAACATTTTGAAGCGAGAATGAGATAGCATTTAAAGGACCAAGACAACTAAATTTGCCTAAACATTTTTTTTTTAATTTTATTTATGTTGCACGTGGACTGTTACATTTATGCGAACACAAGATAAATGATACTCCTCTTTGCGCTTACATTTTGTGGAGCTGCCAAGCCAAATCTAGATGATAAGGTTTTAAATATATTTTATACTTTTAACAGTGGCAAGACCGTATATACCAGGAACTCAAATCAAAGACAGATGAAAGCGGCATTCCCTCCCCATTTGATAGAGGGAGTTATCCTATACTGGAGGCCTGTATCAAAGAAGTTTTAAGAATTGCTTGTGTGTTGCCTGTAGGATTTCCTCATCGGACTATGTCGGACACATCGTAAGTAGTATTTGAATTTATTATATATTTAACAGCCAGTAAATACAAGTGAACTGTATGTGTAATACAATAAATAGCTATCGTTCTGTATCAGCTATTCCTAATTATATCGATATCAGTTAGTCTACGGTTGCAAATAAAACGTTATGTCACTTCAACCCCCCAAACCGTATACTAGTAACGTCATACGAGATAAAAAAAATCATCTTTTTATATTTATATAATTACTGAGTGTACAATGATATGACACTTTCAATATTGAAAAAAGTCATATAATATTCTCTAAGTATTTATAAATCGGCGGGATGTGTGAAGCTCAAGCTGTGAAATAGTCACACATATACTAGTATATTATATACTAGTAGAAGGGTTCAATTAAGTTTTTCTTTAAACTACAACGAGTTTTTAGTCTGCTATAAATTAAAACATACTTTTTTTTAAAGTCAAGATGTATTTTGGCTATATAGCATAACGAACTGATTGAAATTACTCTTGGTCAACTGCATATCTAAAATTAAATTTTTTAAAGGCCAAACAAAAAATATTTGTGTTTCGGGTTTCCATCTTGAGAAAAGCAGGCTATATAGGTAGGTAGGATTTTTCTTCTTTTTTCTCACTTTTTATTCCTTGAGTATATTAAGAGATATGACAATTTTGTCACGTCTCATTATAAAAAGTGTCAATAAACTTTCGGGTAGGCGTTTTGTGGCATAAAAATAAGGCAGACAGGGGTTTTAGCCTAAGTAGGTTAAATAGAAATATTAATGACTGTAGGTTATTTAAGTCGTCCCAGACAACTTGAAATATATTGTATTTAAGCTGTAAATAGATTATATCGATGAATTATTTGGGTAAATGTTTGCTTAACTTAGAATTGAATGTTTAAAGATAGTCATTTTGATTTATTTAAAGCATCGAAAATAGTTCTGATCTCTTAATCTTTTCATTGCGCCCTTTAATAAATTACAATGGTATTTTAAAACATTAAAAATGTTCCTTTCTAAACTCTGTTTGATATTCTTTATTTATGCTTTTATGTGAGTGTCTGCGTTCGTAAGATTTTTTACAATTTAGGTTTGCTGCAAAAGCAGTATACATAAAGAAAAATGTGACACGGTCCTAATATATTTCTATATAATTAAAAGAAGAACTTTTGGTAGTTTATTAAAAATATTTCTGATACAATTTCAAAAGAATTAGAAAACAAGTAACAAGAAAACAGGGGGGGGGGGGGGGGGGGGGTTAAAAACCATAAATTGAAGGCAGACAAATCAAACCACTATGGTCACATGATAAATAGACGAATAGACAAATAAGTCCATGAAACACTACACAGAAAACTAAAGACTGAGCAAAACAAATCCAAACAATTACTGGGGTGATTCTAGTTGGCTTCGCTCGTTCGTTTATTCTGTGATTTATGTGAAGATTCGATCACACAGAAAACTAAAGCTTGAGTAACACGAACCGAAGCAATAACTGGAGGTGATACAAGTTGGTCTTACTAAAAAGTAAAATAACAAAAATACCGAACTCCAAGGAAAATTCAAATCGGAAAGTCCCTTATCAAATGGCAAAATCAAAAGCTCAAACACATCAAACGAATAAAAAACAACTTTCATATTCCTGACTTGGTACAGGCATTTCCTTATGTAGAAAATGGTGGATTAAACCTGGTTTAATAGCTAGCTTAACCTCTCACTTGTATGACAGTCGCATAATGTATTCTTTAATTATTTTTTTCAGACTAGACGGTTACCACATCCCTAAAGATACGATGGTCATTATGAATATCTGGGGAATACATCACGATCAACAATCATGGAAAGATCCATACGTATTCAATCCAGGTATGTTGCATTTAGTTTTGATGACGTAATATGTACACATGAGGATAAAGGGCAAGTAACAAAAAATTACAAGTAAAAATGCAAACATATTAAAAATAAAATCAAAGTATAGCGGGTGGCCATTATTTACAGGCTCAAGTTCCAATATTGATTTTTTGACAATTGTTTTACTGAAAACGAATGCGGTTAAACAAGTCACCCTCCCCCGTTCCACCGATTATGGTATGGAATGTATATGCTGTAATTTGTTCGCACATACCAAATATATTTGGATTGGGGAGATTTCTGTTTTTAAATTGCTCAAATCTTTTGTTTGTATCTTGAGTATTTATAACCTGATCATGCAGCTTCAGTTACGCACCGACCATTCATCCCTTTTTAGGGCATGAGTCTTATTAAAAATAAACCGATTGAGTGAAAATTTCTTGAGGGAAAAAGCCTGTGTCAGAAGGGAAGTGAAAAAATTATAGCTTTTTACCGACAATAAGATAATAAAAAATTTAAACACAACATTGATAACAAAACATAATTAGTTTTTTTCTGTATGGTTTTGAAAAAAAAGTTTTTCTTTTTTTTTAAAGTCAGAAAAAATAATTGTTTGTTCCGAGAAAAAAACCTTAAGGTGTATCCATTGGTGTCTGTACGCCAAGATATTGTTAGTCCGTTTCGAAAACATCAAAGCCTATATTATCAACTTGTACCTGTTTGTCCGTTTGAAAAGAGTAGGTCACATGTTTGTACTGTTTTTCAAGGCTAGTAGGTTTGAAGATTAATGTACATCAAAAGAAAAATGATAACGGAATTGATTAAATGTGTCACATGTTGGTCATAGATTACGTTACACTTTATAGTATGTGAACGTGGGTTACTATTTGTATTGGTGATAAAATAAATTCGCAAACAAATTGTGGTTGGAAAACCAAGTTCCATAATGAATAAGAGATTAAGATGCAAAATATTTGTTTAACACCAAATGACCTTTTTACACCTTATAATTGTTTTCTTTTCTTTTTTCAGAGAGATTCCTGCATCATAATCCAAATGAACGATACAGCTATATTCCCTTTGGGATTGGTAATCGAGTTTGCCTTGGTTCAGTCATTGCAAAAATGGAAGTATTTCTTTTCTGCGGATGTTTATTATCCAAGTACTCTATAAAATGTCCAGAAAACGAACCACTTCCTGACACTAAAGGACTTTCTGGTCTGACAATGCGTCCGCTTCCGTTTAAAATTATCTTAGAAGACCGGAAGTGAACGAAGCGACATATTTATCGGTTCCGTCCAATTTACAATGCAAAAAACTCAATCATACAGTTTTTAAAGTGCAATATATTTTGTGTTCAATGTTGTGATAGTAAAAAAGTGTGTGTATGTGTGCAGTGGCGGATCCAGGATAGGATGTTGAGGTCGTCCGCTCCCCTTTGAACCTCAAAATTTGTTTTAAAAAATCATGTTTCTCACGACTTATGTGATTTTTTTAGCATAAAATCGTCCAAAAAAAATCGACTCGCTCATATCGGCAGTATCTATTGTTTTCTGGAATTATGTCCCTTTTTCGGAAATCCTGGATCCGCCCCTGGTGTGTGTAATGCTAGATGCCTTAATGGGCTTGGTATACACTGTGATATTATGATTATAACCCATTTCCATTTATTCACATTCTGTTGTCAACTTTCATATTTAAGTGAAAATGTGTTTGCTTACTTTTGCACGAATGAGAGATTTTTAAGAGTAAAAAAGAAAGATGACTTACGTTTATGTATTTTATATATTAAATGATATTTATTCTAAATATAGATATTGTATATCATAATAATTTATCTAGTGAGATGCATTTGTTAAAAAAAAGCTGCACAACGAGATATTTTATCAACTTTATTTGTATTTATAGACAAATATATGTATTTGTTATTATATTTATTGTTTTTATTGAAAATTTATTGTTGATGAATAAACTGACATTGAAAATTGTCGTCGTCTTCATTCTTCAATAACGACCGAGGTAGAGCCAGTTTGTCGGAATTTTATTGATTTCAAGACCATTTTTCTCCTATCCTTACAAAAATCAAAATAAACAACACTCCGTGCGTGTTTTATAAAGTTTAAACCAAATTTGACATATTTCCGAACATATGATCAAATTTTGAGTACCTAATAAAAGATGGTCTGGGACTATCATTTTGATAAATTTACGGTATCTATTCTAAAAAAAAAATATCAATTGTTCGCGAACAATTGAGAGGGCTTTCCTTTTCATATTGTTAAAGATACACTCGAATAGACTCGGAAAGCATTGGATGCTTTAAAAACAACAACAAAAACCATAAAATCGAGCCAAAAACACAAATATATCTAAGACATCACCTTGAAAGTTTGAACTTACAGAATCAAGGTCATTGGTCTGCGATGTCACCGAGAAAACCCCTATGAGTCTAGGATCTTTGGTTTAAGAGTTTTCTAATAATATCGTTTCACAAACCATCAATTGGGGTTATGCTCCTTAAGGAAAGGTCAAATCTCTTCGGTCAAACAAATAACAAAGTTTCCCCTTAATGAGCCAAACACTATCAACTATTCAAGACTTCCGTAACTATCACGGTTTTATAGATTATTACCTTACAAGGTCAAAGATCAAGGACAACCTAATTGATTTATAGGACACCAGATGGCCTTCAACAAAGAACAAACCCCATTCCGTACAATAAGCTATCAAAAGTACCGACACGACAAATTATCAAACGAATAAACAAACGGCAAGATTTAAAACAATAAACGAAAAACATTTTAACAAAGTCATAGCAAACAACGACAACCACTTAATTACAGGCTCTTGATTTGGGACAGGCACATAAAGAACGTTGCGGGTTAAACATGTTTTTTAGCGCTCAACCTTTACCCTAACTCGGGAGAGATGAACAGCACAACATGATAACAAACTGTAAAAATCAGATGGAAATAGCTCAACTCATCAGCTCAGCTCATAAAAAACTTCTAACATAAAAGACAAAAGACACAAAGTACCGAGCCAAGAGTACTCGCAGTTACTAGAAAGCTAATTCAAAGCCAATAGCAACTAAAATAATAAATCATTTTCTGCTAGACTAAACATCTAACAGATTTAGTGTAGAGACGTCATAAACAGACATAAATGCATGACCTTGTGCAATGCCAAAATATCAGTACATAATATCGACAGGATGAAGGATTACAAGTTTTCACAAATGAAAAGCTATACATATTTCATTATGTTATAATTTTATAATTTGCAAAAAAAAAATCAAATCATCGTTCGTATAAAAACAAATTACGAGATCTTTAGGAATGAAGAATCAGTAAGTTTACATGGATCGTATTTAAGTTTACGTGCTTTTTATTATAAATATTACCCAAAAAATAAGGACATGATTTCCCATTTTTAATAAGAATTTTACAGGTACAACCAAACTTCAAAACCAAATATTTGTATCTTTGAAAGAATTTAGTAAATGTTTTAAGTAATTTATGGTAATGTAATCCTTGACTTAATAATTTACCAGTTATGCATAAATTAAAAAGACTATCTAAAATTCTAGTAGGTTTTAATATCTTTCCGAATTTTACCCTGTGAGAAAAACAAATACAGTGGAAATGGGCCATATCTCTATTTGATAATTGTACACCAAATCTTAATTAATGGCTGAATTGTTTGTTTCATTGTTAAAATGTTAGGTCCTTAAGCATCAGCCAAATCTTCTGTACAATATTTTAAGTATTAATTATGTTTTTTTTTTGTATCGAAATCGACTAGAATCATATCTTTTTGAAACGAAGTTCATTATAATATTGTTATTCGACCGATGTTGTTAGATAAGTACCAGAAAAAAGTTCATTATTATATCGTTTTTAAATCGATATTAATCATTTGCGATATCGGTATCAGATCGATTTTGATAATTTAGTACCAGAAAAGTTCATAATGACATCGTTATTCGATCGGTGTTGATGAATAAGTACTAAAAGGTTCATTATGATATCGTAATTAGATCGATTTCGATAATTTAGTAGACGAATTGTTCATTATGATATCGCTTTTGATAATTTAGTACTAGAAAAAGTGCACTATGATATCGTCATACCGTCGCTTTTGGTGAGTAAATAATGGGAAAAAAACCCGATATTATTATTCGATCGAGGTTAATAACTAAGTGATAGAAAATGCTATACAATTACTGTCTTTTGATGAGGTAAATGTGTGGTTTTATTGACTTTTGAAAAACTGATATTCACTGAGGCCAACGGCCGAAGTGAATGTCACTAGGTTTTTCAAAAGTCAATTAAACCACATATTTACCGAAACAAAAGACAGTAATTGTTTTATTCCATGTTCCGAGAGAGAAAAATATGTTGGAAATAACAGTTATTTACCAAAACCAACTAAACGTCAAACATTGTATCGTTATTATACACGTAAAAGCACGCGACGTTTTGCGCGGTGAATATACTTTTTCCGCAGGTGAATATGCTTATTTATTCAAAATCCCATTCATATAGAAAAACCTACTACAGTTCTTTCAATATGGAATAAATTCTAATATTGTGTTTGATCTATGTTGAAAGTTCGTTCTGTCGATATTCGTTAGACCTTTGTGTTTCTTTTGTGTTTGTTACAGTGGTGGTAAGGTAGAGTCATATACATGTATCTGTAATGACAATAAAAAAAAGTCAGAACTATAATAATAGAATGTATGCTATGAATGGAATGTCAATGCTTTTAAACCTAGTATCTCTTTTGTTGTCCTTCTTTGTCCGTTATTCAAATACAACGCGTGTTATGTTTGCAAGACTACACATATCAGTTAATTTAGACAAATTAAAACGGGTCGTGTTTTCGCAGTCTATTGTTTTGCATATTCTCGTGCATATAGTCTCGAAATTGCAATTCATAAGAGTTAGAAAATGTGGTATGGTTGCCAATAAGACGAAATTGCAATTTGTACGCTTGCTGTGTACTACAATGCTTTATTTCCTGTTTCATTTGATTGAAGAGTGTGAAGTCGTTGGAATGTACATAAATATGAGATAACTTAACCTTGTCGGAGTGAAGACAGAGGAGCCTAATATATCTGTCAAGTATATATAGTTTTTATAAACCGTCTGCGATTATACAATTATATGTCTGAATTGGTCCTTGTATGGCAAGCTGACCCACTGTAAAGAGAGTATAAGGAGAAACGAAATTTGTCTAATATGAAGATGGTGCATGGAAAAATTATTTTCTTAGTCTTTAAATGGGTTTTCTTACAGAGTTTGCACAATTAAACCAAAAAGGAAATGCCATCAATTGTTTTGTTTCCCGACGTCAATTAACAGATATGGATGAAACATATGATTACGCATGCTCTCTTTAGTTTCAAATCATTGGATTCAAATTTTTGGAGTTCCGAGCGTTCCTGATTATCGTAAATCCAAGAATGCGCGTCGGAAGTACCAAATTCATAAATAATTCAATCAAATATTTTCATTGTATAATAATTCTAAATGTTGAACGACTCCATAAGTGTACATGTGACTGATTATCTTTGTCTCCTTAAACAAATACACTAGTTACGAACTAAATGTGATTACGTAACCATTGTCTGGGAAATACGGCATGTTTTCACGGCGATTGAAGGTCATTGAGAAGTAGCTGATCCTTCTATCTGTAAAAATTAAAACAGATAAAAAAAAAACCTCATGTTTGACGGACGACATACAACAATCCATACAGCCACATAAAACACAAAATCGTCATCGATAACAGTCTTGTTGATTTAAGACATTGCCTAAAAACGAACTCAAAACTTGACGAGTGTATTTCCAAAACAAACTTTCCTGCTGAGCCAAGATATCGGAATCAGATATTTGATTTACCTTTTCTTCCTACATGTTGCTGCACGAGCCCATTTTTTTTTCCGAATGTCATCGCTATCATTTGCTGTACTCTCTATAAATCAAATTTTCACTTTAAACGGCCAATGTATTTTTTAATGTTGCTATATAAATCGTTTCTTGGTAAATTGTAAATAGGAAAGGAGCTTTCAGACAAGTTATTTATAATGCCCGGGAATTTTTTTTATTGTTAATTGTTATAACTTTGATATGTGGGATAAACGTCAACAAAACAGCAAACTGACGACAGAAAAAGACATCTAGAGGTCAGCATTCAATCTATTACGTTATCATTAGTAAAACCCATTACACACCAATGAACATGCTGTATATATATACAAAATACTTTAGAACTACTAGTGTATGATACGTCGTTCGGTGACATCCACCTCAAGCATTACAGCCGAACACCTTCAGTTACCAAGGACAATATATATCAAAAAGATTTTCTCTATCCATCTTGTCAGTGCATGCACTGCAAGAGACATAAATATTGCATGTTGGTGGTCTAGTAAAAAAATGGATGTGAAGTTATCTTATATTACCATATTTTGACAGGTGTATGTACACCAGAAATATGCATTATGCAATTCAATGTACCAATCTCCCATTAAATATGCTGGAGACAAAACCTTGAGAGCGTTGACCCATGTGACCTTTTTCAAAATACATGTATCAAAATTAAAATAATGAAGATGTATGCAAAGTTTCAAAATATAATTGCTAGTTTTTAATGTAAATCCGACAACGTATTGTTTGGTTTGTTAAACTGTTAGAGCTATCTAATGTAAAAATAAAATAAACCCCACGTTATCAGAAGGATGAAAGAAAAGTAGAATAAGAAGCAAAAATCATTCAGTCATTTTAGTTAATAAATTTATAAAAACATAAGAAATTAGTCCAAATTTCTGATCAAAAATTTTGAAAAGGTGCATCTTTGACATAATAAAATGAAATGAAGTAAAAACAATAATGGAATTATATCGCTGTACTTTTACTTCAATTGTTTACTGTATTTTTTCGGGGTTCATATGATCTCTAAAGAGTCTCCAAAGTATGACAAAAATGCGGAAATATGAGCTTAAACAGTAATATGCATACTATCTGGACCATGTCCGTCGTTCTTTGTTTTTGTTTGTATATGAAGTAATGAATATATATATATATATTAGAATTTATTTTTTTAAATCTGAACACGACTTGTGTATATATTTGAAGATTTATTACAACTTTCACGCGTTCTGAACATTTCTGTTACATTTTTTGTCGAATGGAATGATAAGAATTTCAGTCGCAATGACATTGTCACTTTAAATGACATCGCTTTGTAATTTTACATAATAAATAATCTTTAATGTATATGCAAAACAGAAAAAAGTGACATAAAGTACACAAAAAGTTTATTCCTTTAATACAAGTAAACACTTATATTTTTTACCTCAACCAAACGTGCAAAGAATTCTGTTGCTAGACTGATCCACCGTATTAATGAGGCATTAGCTGCAAATTTCGTTCCCATCGAATTAACTCAAATATTCAATTTGATTATAACGTACTAAAACGTTTATCAGAATTACAAAAGTTGCATAGAAAATAATAAATAATAAACGTGCATATTTTGCTTAGTACGTTTTGGATGTTATAATCTTTGAAAAAAAAATAATAGCAACTTAATGCTCTAAGTCGGAAGGTTTTCCTATTTTGGACTTGACGCCATCGATTGCCGATTGACATACCAATGTAAATAGACCGACAAGCACGCGCAATACTAGAAGTATGCCGATTTTTCTGATTTAATATCTAATTATAAAATGTAAATCTTCGTTTTGCCTGTATATAAGAATGAATTTTTGTAAGCAGAATCAGTCCACGAAATAGGTGCCCCTGTTGACTTTCCTTGTTTCACTTTTTCTGCTGAAATTCTTATTAGCAACTGAACATGCTAAGCACATGCCCAATCGGTCTCCAACTGGGATCACGTCATAGTTCACAAGCATACAGATCCAAACGAGGCTGAAATAATGTACCACCGAAGTTTTTGAGCTTATTTTCACAAAATTGAAACAAAATTTCTGTTTTCTGCTAAACTAATTTAATAGATGACCTTAACATTATCAACAACCCTTCTCAGAGGAGACAAATCATACTATGTTGAAAATAGCTCTGATTCAACCAAAAGGTTCCCCGAAACTTATTTCATCAATTATGATGCTGGATTTTTTTATTGACACAACATATATGATAAATTTGGGGGAAGTGTTTTTTTGACATACAATCGTTTTTTTTCTATGAAACCAACTGAGCCCCTCGGCTTGCCGACTTGTTCGTTTATTCTTATGACACAGATTGCACAGAGGAGCTACTCAAGAACTAAACTTTACGACAAAAAAGATGAATTTAATTTTCTTATTGTGAACTTGCCATTTCTGTGTAGCAACAATCTGGCAGCTTTAACCCGATCCATATCACAAACTTTATTCTGAACGCATATAAACTAAACATTATCCTGAACACATTATAACACCACACTCTTTATTCTGAACTCATACGTAATTGACCTTATCCAGATCACAAACTTTATTCTGAACGCTGGCAAACTAAACCTTATTCTGAACAGCTTATAACATCATACACTTTATAATGAACGTTTGCATAATGAACCTTATTCCTGAAATTATAATTACAACACAATATACTTCATTCTGAACGCACGCACGAAAAACAAATATAAAAATAAGATGTAGTGTAATTACCATTGGAACCATTTTTCACCAGAGAACATTTTTTTAAGGGCGTAAAAGTTAGCAACTATAGGTGACCGTACGGGCCTTCAACAATGAGCAAAACCCTTAATTCTTTAGATCGACACAAAACACGCAAAAAACAGCTAAAAAAAAGAGACTTAAGATACAACGTAACAATCAAAAAGTACTTGCAGTTACAGAAAGCTAGTTAAAAGCCAATAACAACTAACAAAAAAATCAGGTATTCAAAACTAAAATATCAATCAATATACAACAATGGATTAAGTGTTAAAACGTCATAAACAGTCAAAGAAATGCATGATCTTGTGCAATGTCAAGATATAAGTATCGACAGAATGCAGTACCGTAATTTGCGTAAATTTTCATAGCTGTATAGAAATAATATTCAGTTAGGTTTTAATTTATTGATAACAAAATCAATGATTGTAACTATAAAAACAATATTTAAAATCGTTTTATAGTGTTAAATTGATAACCTTTCAGAATAAGTTTATTTTAAAGGATCCACTAATTTATACTGATCGTATTTTAATATACGGGCTCTATAAACAACACCACCGTAATTATTGTGATGCAATGTCCTGTTTGTAATGGACTTTCTACTGGTACAGCAAAACTTATAAACCATATCTTTATTATATCTATGAACGAATTTAGTAACGGTTTAAAGTAATTTGTGACAACAAAATCCCTGATTCAATGTTTTACCAGTGATACAGATAACGTTCATTGAAATCAAACAAGGGCATAGTGAACGCATCTTCATTCTGAACGCATGCACAATGTACCTTATCTTGAAAACAAACATTATTCTGAACGCATAAACAATGAACCTTATCCTGAACACATTCTTAATTGTGAACACATGCATAAGTAAACCTATCCTGAACACATAATTACACCATAAACGTTATTCTTAACGCTTGCATGATAAATTTTATCCTGAACACATACTTACAACATAAACATTTTATTCAGAACGCATACAAAATTTGTCTAATCTTGAACATATAGTAGATGTAAACATTATTAGGAAGGCATACATTATCAATCTTATCTTAAACATACACTTTCATATGAACATTAATAATTCTGAACTCAAATATGCATAATTAATCTAATCATGAACATATACATTATAACGAACGCATGTACACATTACCATATCATTAACACATACTTTACCATATCGTGAACATATACTTTACCAAATCATGATCACATACATAACAATATAATAAATACATACTTTACAAAAGCCGAAGTTCTGAAAACATGCTTTTACATATCCTGAACACACACTTTATCATATCCTAAAAACATACATTACCATATCATAAACACATATTTTACCATAGCCTCAAGCCATGAACACATGCTTTACCATATCCTGAATACATACTTTGATATATCCTGAACACCAACATAACAATATCCTGAACATACGCTTTAGCATATCATCATCAGCATATACTTTACCATATCATGAACACAAGTCATACTTAACAATATCACAAACACATACTTTACCATAGCCGAAAGCCCTGAACACATGTTTTACCATATCCTGAACACACACTTTACAATATCCTGAACACGTTTTACCGTATCCTGAACACACGCTTTACCATATCCTAAACACACATCACCATAACATGAACACACTTCACCTTAACCTGAGAACATGCTTAACAATATCCTTAACACATACTTTACCATATCCTGAACACACACTTGACCATAATAACCTGAACATATGCTTCACCGTATTCTGAACACAAAATATATTGAACACAACCTTTACAATATAACGAATACAAACTTTACCAAAACCTTAACGCATACTTTACCATATCCTTAACACATACTTTACATTATCCTGAACACATACATTATCATATCCTGGACACATACTTTACTACATCATGAACACATACTTGACCATAACCTGAACACACGCTTTACAATATTCTGAACACATACATTACCATATCATAAACACATTGTTTACCATAGTCTCAAGCCCTGAACACAGGTGACCATAACCTGAATATACACTTAACTATATTTTGGACACATACTTTACAATATCCTGAACACACACTTTACCATATCCTGAACACATACTTTAAAATATCCGGAACACACGCTTTACCATATCCTGAATACACGCTTTATCATATCCTGAGCACACACTTTACGATAACCTGAACACATGATTAACAATAGATTCTGAACACACTCTTTACCATATACTGATCACATACTTTACCATATAATGAACACATACTTTACCATATCCTGAACACATGCTTTACAATATCCATGAACACATACTTAACCATATCCTGAACACATGCTTTACAATATCCATGAACACATACTTAACCATATCTGAACACACACTTTACCATATACTGATCACATACTTTACCATATAATGAACACACCCTTTACCATATCCTGAACACATACTTTAAAATATCCGGAACACACGCTTTACCATATCCTGAATACACGCTTTATCATATCCTGAACACACACTTTACGATAACCTGAACACATGCTTAAGAATAGATTCTGAACACACACTTTACCATATACTGAACACATACTTTTCAATATAATGAACACATACTTTACCATATCCTGAACACATACATTACCATATTTACCATAGCCTCAAGCCCTAAAAACATGCTTTACTATATCCTTAACACACACTTTACCATATACTAAACACATACTTTACCGTATCATGAACACACACTTTACCTTACACTGAACATATACTTTACTATATCCTGAACACACACTCTATTATATCCTAAACACATACTTTACCATATCCTGAACACATACTTTACCATATCCTGAACACATACTTTACCATATCCTGAACACATACTTTACCATATCCTGAACACATACTAAATGCATACTTTACAATATCCGGAACATACACTTTACCGTATACTAAACACATACTTTACCATATCCCGAAGACACACTTTACCATATCCTGTAGCCGGTGTCATTGAATATTACAGCGGCTGACAACATTACCGAACTACTGGAATGCTATTTATTCTCTGTTTTGTTAAGAGGTTAATGTATTTATACTAATAGATACTTAGATATAGTATATAGATTCATTTGTAATCATTTTTATGTAAGTAGTACTATTGAATATCAAATAGTGTATGTAAGAGTTTTGGCAAATGAGTTTCTTTATAAACTGTGAATACATTATCAGTATCATCAATTGGGTAATTAGCTATTATATTTTAAGAGACACAGTTTTTCATAGTTTACTCCATGCTCTTTCAGAACCATATAAGAACATATATTTATATATACATGACGACTTACTAATACCATAATTATTTCAATCACCATATGACAATATTCTCATTGGCCTAATCATTAATTTATGGTGTAGACCCTTAATTATCCTTAATAGCGACGATAAAAACAACATTCGAACGAAATGGAGATTAAATGGTTTAAGACTATGTCATGGACAAATTTCAAAGAGTATTTAACGTCCATGAGCTATTTTTGACAATTCTGCATACCTGCCAGAATATGTGTTTAAATTTTATTGGATTTAATTTAAACCGTTACAAAGCATATTATTTCATAAAAAATAATGGAACTACCAAACCGTTAACTATTTGACTGTCTTCCAACGAGGTTTTGCCATTGATTGATTTAAAAAAATCATGAATGAGCATTTTTCCATTTAAACAGATAACAATGTAAGTTCAAGTTCAAGTTCAACATTATACAGTCAATCAAAATTACAGGTACAAAATTCAAAATATAGGCTTCACACATTGGTTTACATCATTCTATCTCGGTCATGATCATCTGGCAAAATATTTGTAAAAAATTGTAACTACTGTTTATATATAACCATGAAAAAAATTTGAACAAGACATTTTATTCAAAATAAAATACGCTTGCGAACCTGTTTAACATACAGAGGCTCCCTTTAAATATCTATGATTTGGTTCACACGGGCTGGTTCAGCTTTAAGATATTGATTGGGTCACACAGGCTAGTTTAGTTTATAAGATATTGCTCGGTTCAAACAGGCTAGTTCAGTTTATAAGATATTACTGGGTTCTTCCGGCTAGTTCACCTTATAAGATATAATTGCTCGGTTCACACAGGCTAGTTCTACTTATAAGATATTACTCGGTTCACACAGGCTAGTTCAGCTTATAAGATATCATATACTCGGTTCACACAGGCTAGTTCAGCTTATAAGATATTGCTCGGTTCACACAGACTAGTTCAGCTTATAAGATATTGCTCGGTTCACACAGACTAGTTCAGCTTATAAGATATTGCTCGGTTCACACAGACTAGTTTAGCTTTATAGATAATACTAGGTTCCTTATAGAAAGTAATCGAATCAGCTATTTTCTAGTGGAACTAATATGCTAGGGGATGACCATTTCATTTTCTGGGGTAGGGGCAGGGAGGTTTTGGAAATGAATATCCTGGGATAATCTTGCCGAAGACTGGATGATTATTCATTTTTCTGCCCAACAAAATTCAGAAAATAATGCGCGAAATAAAGCCGGCCTAGCGACAATTGAAAATGAATACTCCGCCCAAAAAAAATCCATCTGCACCCTCCATAGAATCAAATGGTCGTCCCCTTATATTCGATGGATATGTAATGATATTAAGTATAAAACATCAACTTGTTCTTATTTTTATTTTTGTAAAAATGCGGACAAATATCCTCTAGACGTCGTTAGTTATTTTTGTCGTTGGGCTGCTGTCTCATTGGCGTATACCCCACATCTCTTTTTATTCAATCGTCTACGTTCCTGAATAGAGGGGCAAAAAAATCTGGCAGAATAACCATTCAATAACTAAAAGTTCATTTAAGACAATTGATCGGTTGTATGCGATACTTAAGGCCTGTTTGGATAGAATCTCTACATACTCTAAATCGATGTTGTCGAGCCACCATGTTCAGTCATCATTTGTTCGTTTATTAATAAACTTTCTGTTTTCGAGATATGTGATCATTATATCTTCACGACTAAATAAAACAGTGTGGGCTTTTCTCATTGTTGAAGGCCGTACGGTGACGTATAGTTGTTAATTTCTGTGTCATTTGGTCTCTTGTGGAGAGTTGTCTCATTTGCAATCATACCACATCTTCTTATTTTTATATATGTAGGACTCTAAAGTGCGATGGGGACGCTAAAGTACGATGGTCACGCTAAAGTGCGATGGTCTGCGCTAAAGTGCGATGCCTCCATACGCTAAAGTCCGATGGTCCGCGAAAGTAAAGACGTAAGAAACGTAGTTGGATTATGACGTTAACAGTCGTTTATACAAACCAAAAATGAACATGCTGAAAGATAAATTAAGAATATTTGATTAACAACTTTTAAACCAAATATCCATGACTTAATTAATTTAAACCTAACCGTGCTTTGTCGGCTGAAGCAAATGAGTTTTTTTTGGGGGATGCTGGATGCAGGACTTGTATCCTGCAGTCGACCATTTTACTATATAGGATCATATAGATACAAAATGATATACGCACATTAGTGAAAGACTGATTGAACGGCAAGCTACGCAAATTATCCAAATATTTAATAAGCCCGAATTGTTAAAAATTCATTTACAGAAAATATAGTATTTTTTGTGACACCTAAATTACCTTTTTAGCAATTATTACGTGGTCGGTCTTCTAAATTTAGAAACAATCACTTAAGCCTACCAGTAAATTATAAAGACTATCACATATGTTATACCTTAGCATACTAGCTTTTGCAAAAATACTATTTTTTTAATATCAATATACTTTAACGTTTTAAGCCCTCGAACCTTACCCTATTGGTTAATCGCACTTTAGCGTGATATACCATCGTACTTTAGAAAACAAACAACCATCGCACTTTAGCGTGAGACACCATCGTACTTTAGCGTAGACCATCGCACTTAAGAGTACCATCGCACTTTAGAGTCCTACATATATAATAGGTTTATTTTATTTTGAAAATTTTACAAATTTTATCCATGTTTATCAATATTTAATGTATTTTTTTATTCTAGTCATTCATTTTTTCATTGCATTTTTCAGATTGAGATTTTAATCTATATTATGCATAACCGCTTTATTCTACCGTCTTTTATTTGCTGTGAAATATTTAGCGTAACATATAAATTACACTTTCATTTTTCATTATTTTTGGCAAAATAGCTTCTGTAAAGGATTTTTATTTTATTATGTATATGAATGTCATCTGTGAGGTTCTTAATTAGTCTTCAGGAATTCGTTTCTAATAAATTTGCTATCGTTTCATTTTTGGGGTATGATTTATTCGGAATAGAAAATTTATATGTATGTAGAAGACGAGCACATTGATAATATCTTTTTAAAGACTAGATAATATTTCAATGCAAATTATGACACGTTCTAATTGTTGATGTAATTAAAGGTGAATATTTGAAAATGAGCTTCATATAAAGTTATAAATTTTAAATCAAAGGCGTACAAATATTTTTGTCATTTAGATCAAATTCCTTCTGTGTCATTTTGTCTAATATATGAGGGTCTAGATGGGGTTTACAGATAGGAGAATAATGGACAAAAAGTGCAGAATAAAGGGCAAAAATAATAAAGAATAAAGAATAAAGGGGTGCTGAATTATAAATAATAGGGAATAATGGACAAAATGAATGAAGAATCCTCATCAAGACCATCATTTATTATTTCAAGTGTGTTAAGGTCTTTAAAGAGGTACAACACCGCCTGGATTTCTATTCTGTTAACGTTTTGAACATGTCAGCTACTATACGTACAAACGTACGTGTAATGATTTCGTTATTAATTAGAGATGTCCGAACTGTAACATAGACATGGCAAAGTTATTTTTCTTATTCAGCAAAAGAAGGCAGATGATTGTATAGCCTTGAAAAAGTGATGGGGCGACATACTTTCAAATTGAAGGAGGACGTCCTGACTAAAATATCAGGATAGGCCTTTCTGCCGCCCCCTCTTTATATTGTATATTGTATAGCCTTGAAAAAGTGATTGGGCGACATACTTTCAAATTGAAGGAGGACATCCTGACTAAAATATCAGGATAGGCCCTTCCGCCGCCCCCTCTTTATATTGTATAACCTTGAAAAAGTGATGGGGCGACATACTTTCATATTAAAGGAGGACGTCATGACTAAAATATCAGGACAGGCCCTTCTATCCCCTCCCCTCACCCAACACCAATAACAACAGCAAATTGCAAATTGTAGCTGAGGGTGAAGAGACCTCAAAGGAGAAGCTCAAATTCGGTAATTAAAAGTATTACTGCCCCTCATCAAGCCACGCCATCCAAAATGATTAACCTTAACGTAGTGTTTCGTCGCTTCTATCTGTGAGAATGAGCGCAATATCAATATGTTTTGTCTTTGTGTGCAACCTATTATCTTTTTCCATTGTTAACAAACATGGTGAAAAACAAAAATAGTATCATCGACCGACGTGCTACTTTTGCAAACAGATTCATCCACCATAGTCGATTAGGTTACCAAAAAGTAAGCCCCTTTTTATTTTCATTCCTCCGATGAATTCATATGAATAAAAGGAGCTATGTAGGGTATACCTTATTGAGACGGAAACCAAACGACTTCTAAATGTCATCTAAAGGTCAATATACGATGTTCTACAACAAACAGTAGGATTAAGCATAGTTTCCTTTGTTGTAAGAGCAGAATAGCGGTTCGTGTAAATTGATGTAACAGTAAGATTGAATAGACATATACAAAAACACGTAAAATAAAGGAAAAGGAAGGAAAAAAACTTACTGGAAAAAATTGACTTATCAAATAGAACATAAAAAGGGGACGGGTTTCATTGACCACTAGCTTTTCTGTGGTATATATATATTCGAGACTCAGCAGTAAACCATTTAAACATCGACCATTTATCTGGTGTGTGGGAGGAGGGTATGTTTTTTTTTCTCGCATATTTTTTCAACTTGTATATAAAACAAACTTTATTTTCAATAACTAACTGAAACAATATTATTTTTACTAATATCAATAGAAAAAACTTACTATTTCACTTCTGAAACAAATTAAATTTATTGTCAGAATTAACAATTCATTTAAAAAAAACATGAACACCCCTTCACTCTTTCCAGGAAAGATGAACGATAGGTGCATTATTTACACTATTGAATCGTCCAATTTCACTTTCCTTCTAAAAGTCATTTAATGATACACTTAATATATTTTATTAGTTTTATCGGAAAGCCGATATCCATTCACTGTGCCCATCGAAATGTGTGTACCCTAGCTTGTGACCGTAATATTAGACGCTATATATATAGAACTTATTCGGAAAAATCTGTACACATCAAAATGTTTGTTCCCTTGTGGTCGTAATATAAGACAAGACACTAGGATAAGTTAATGTCTTTAGCGGTGGGATATTTCATATCTATAACAAAGACCTATTCGGAAAAATCTGTATCAATCGAAATGACCGGAATATTAGACACTAGAGCTAGTTAACGTCTTTTAAGAGGTTGAATATTTTCCTCCTATTCGGAAAAATCCCAAAATAATTTATGCGCATAAATAACGGAGTGTACTTTAGTCATGTCATTTCTGTATGCATACGTTGACAAGGTAAATGTAAGGAATGTCTATAACTTAATTATTAAAGGATTTAAATGTCTTGTAAGATCGTCTTCTTTTTGTGAATGATAAATGTTAGTTGGAGAATTATTACTCCTGGGTCGTGTAAATTTAGTATCTTTGCAAGGGGTAAAAATTTTTATGCATCTTTTATTTGTTGACAAAATGCAGTGAACTGTTTCTTGTGAGTACATTGGCCCACTTTAAGTAAGTGCATCACAAAAGTTAGGTTTTACTAGCTAGTAGAATTCAAATCGGTCAGTAAAACTGGAAACAAATGATTACCTGTACATGTATATCTTTAATGAATATTTTGGATAGAATCAGATGATTTTTTTTATTATGACTGAAAAATATTAGGGTCTGGACGGGGTTTACAGAATAGATAATGCAAAAAGTGCAGGATAATGGCAAAAAAATAAAAAAGAATAGAGAAAAATAGGGCAAAAAAAAAATAAAGAATAGAAAATAATGCAGCGTCATAATATAAAGAATAAAGAATAATGGGCACAAAATATAAAGAATAGAGAAAAATTACATAAAAAATTAAAGAATACAGAAACAAAAAGACCCTCATTCAGACCCTCTTATATGATCTTTAAGAACATTGTGTTATTTTTAGGTATAATGGAAACCTAACACATTAAACTGAGGTCAACGTAAATAAAAACAAATAAATATGTTACAGTTTTGCTTATCGTAAAAACCAAGTAGATATACCTGACTAGCAATTACCTCTATGATAAAATAATAATAATAATAATGTAGTTTAATATGAAAGTGTAATTTCAGAAATTTTTGCGTGCACTTAATTTTGCAATTGTTGAATAATAGACAAAAATGCGAGATTAATCATTGCGATTTCTGGAAATGCTGCGTACAAACAATGCTATCAAAATTTAAAATGCGTTATCAATGTGAATTTGATTTCTGTTGATATGCGAAACCTATCTTGTCGCAATTTTCGAAATAATAAAGATTTCCGCAAAAATTTCTGAATTTAAAGTATTTAAAGTATAGAAAAAATGCTATCTTATGTCGATGTACTGTGGTTCCATTCTCTATACACTGTAAAGGAAGGGCTCCTTTAATGTGTACAGCCTCTTTGAACAGTTAGTAAATTGACTGACGGTAAAATTTCCTTTCCCTTTTAACATAACCTCTTTTCACAGTCGAAGTCCTACCTGCTAAACTAGTTGATGATTACGCATGAAATATTTGCAACTGGACGTAAAGCAAACAACTTTTGGTCCATTTTATCTGAAGCTATCTCAATAACAAGAAGCCTTTAAGTCCATTAAGGAGACCTTTAAAAAAGAAATTGATAATAATATTGCAGTTGATGGAAACATAACCCTCATTTATGCAGTAGAGGTATTTGATGAAATATTAACAAGGTATTAAATATCTGGAAAATGTTAATTCTTTAGAACAAATACCTAAATTAAAATCATGACAATGCATATTTTATCCAACACTTGGTAATTTTAATATTGTATCTTGTGAAATAGATTGCAATCTATAACCTCGGTGTGAAATTACATCTCGAGGATATAGATCAATCAATGCAGATTTAAAAGAAGAAGATAAATATAGAAATTATGTTCAAAATAAGATATAAAATTGTCATTTTTGTGACTTTAACATCTAAAAATAGATCACAACAAAGTACAATTGGCCATGAAATTGTTTACTTTCGATAAGGATATAGACTTCAAACAGTGGAGGACAAGATTATTTACCTAGCCTTATTGTCATAGGTTTGACCGATATGACTTCTTTATTTTTCACATGACATTATGTTGTGTTCTAATAATTTCCTCAACGACTTGAGAGCACCAAACCGATATGTATTGCAACACATATTTAAATTCCTAAGATGAGTTATTATGATATAAATATTTTAATATAATAATATATTGGGAAAACCCCAAAATACTAAAACCAGACGCATTGAGAATAAATCATACAATATCGAGTGATTGATTGATTGCTGCTTGATTTTCGTCCAGTGTCAAATATTTCATGCATATTCAGTACGAGAACAAATTAACAATTAATACAAAAGGGAATGTTTTGCAAGGTATGTCGGCCGCAATGGAATACAGCAAATTTGATCTACCATAAATGGACAGGGGTATGCTTGATAGGGACAGTAAGGAGGAGGTATGGTAGAGCCGTTATTTGGCCCTTGAAATTGCAAAAATATTAAATTATTCAAGACTTTCAAAGTTGTAAATGAACAGGTTAATATAATCTGGACACTTAAGTGCAGAAAGGTCACGTGTGATGTCACTATGACATCATAAACATGTTGAAATTTACTTATTTGACCAAAAATGGCAATTTTACACATAAACTTAATTTTTTGGACATAATTAATATGAGCAAAGGATTTACACACCTTGATATTTCACACTCATTGACACGTTTATAAAATATATTTTGTAGCCGATAACTTTTTGTGTAAAACCTTTTTTAAAGACTAAGATCTTAAAACGAGGCTCCATTGACCGTTTTGGCAGTTTTGCACTAAATTCAAGAAGTTTGAAGCTTTAATGCAAATATGTAAGACAACATTTAAATCTATGAATACTGATCTCTGTCAAACTAATGTATTATGAACACCTGACGGATGTTATTTGATAGATTCATAATACTTTTTGATTTTCAATTCAAGGAGCCAAAACACTCGTCTTATCACATATGCAACAGACCACCTATACAGACCCCTCAATGAATTGTTTCAATGTTTTTTTTAAGTTGCAAACATCGTGGTTCTCGCTCTACACGAGGTATGCGGTATCATGACTACACTTTTTCCACATTGAAGCCTGAAAGAAATGAACATTGGACTTTTGAAAATGTGGTAGAAATAAGAACAAAAATAAAATGAAAGACGTGTATTTATACATTTTGTCCACGTCAACTCGTATATCATATACGTATTTTTTTCATTATATATGGTTCGTTGAATTAAATTTGAGAAATGTTTTTCTCATTTACATCCGCATTCTTGTAAAAGTTGAAAACAATGCTTGCTATTAATAGATATAAGTTCAGTATAAGTGTATATGGTTCAACAAAAAATCCACTTCTAACACCATAATGCGTTATAACCATAATCTTGCACAATTCCACCTAATGACGCCACTAAGAAAATTACATGTATTAGATAAATTCATGTGGGCGTAATTCCGATTGGTTGTATCATATCTACACAGATATTAAATGCTACATTTCAATAATTCAGGTTGGGGTCTTTCAGCATTGTGGTCTTATTAAATGGTAAAGCATGATAATGGTGGGATACCCAAAAACATTTAATGGCATATTTGTGTAAATATAAATATTCTCAACAGAATCATCTTTACATTGAATTAAATACGTGGGTACTCAGATTAATCAAATTTATTTCAGAGTTCAAAGTCCGGTTTTGATTTACAGCAGCTGTCGAGATATACAATAGCTAGTAACTATTTACAGGACCTTTTCAAATTAGGTTAAGACCACATTGACTAAGATGGGTCGTAATGACGTTATAGAGGGGGTCAATAACATATAGGTCAGAATTTCTGGTATACTGACCTTGGATTAACAATCATAGAATATACAATTGGTTATAATCAATACTCATCTCGGGATGGTAGACGTCACTGCCCTCTTGATACGTAAAGAAAAAGTGATAAGTTATAAGTACTGTTTTGATCTCCGGGATATCAATAGATTCAGTTCTGTTCAATTCATGTAGTAGAATAAATTTGCGATGTAAATTCAATGACCCATCTTAAATGTATGATGAAATGAAAAGCGTCATAAGATATCACAATACTTAAAAGAAAGATGTAATGTTACACTTACGTTATCTACAGAAGAGTGTATGGCTTCTGATACTCTGTTTTATGTTCGGATGCAGGCATCAACTTGAGGAGTTGAATGGGAACACTAATGCATTATAATTCCATTTATACACACACACAGACAAAGGCTATGAATTTTTATACAAATTCAGACACACAAAAAAAATCGAAATATAAAGAGGCATGAAAAATTATAAATAAGGGAGCTACCATTTGATTTTTAGGGGGGGGGGGGGGGGGGCTAGGATGAAAAATTGTGTCCTGCCTTTTTTTCTAGTTGTAATCTCTGTCCTGCCTTTTTATTTTTCACTCTATTCGGTCCTGCCTTTTTTTTAAAGTTTATCCTGACTTTTTTTACCTAAATTGTCATCCTGACCTTTTTTTTTTGCAAGTGTCTCATCCTGCCTTTTTTTTTACTCAAAACTCCTGTCCTGCCTATTTTTTTCAAATTTCATCCTAGCCCCCCATAAAAATCAAATGGTAGCTCCCTAAGAGAAAGTCAGAAAAAACAACTATAGAAAGAAAAAATAAAAACAAAAAGACAATAAAACAAAATAAAAGCAATTAATAAAACAACTGAGGATAGAGGAACATGGACGTCATCAAAACTGGAGAGAAATTCATGTACTTTCGAAGGGTAACCAATTTCTGCTAACAAATGTCACCTGTCGTGATTTTGTTGACTAGAAAGTATCTAGTGAAAAGCAAAATTCGGTGATAGTCATAACAGAATAATGATAGAAAAGGAACATTATACATATCTATGGGCAACTGATTTTCCGTGCAGGTCGACCAGGATGGGGTCTGTTATACTTTCGAAGAGATGCGTATAAATCAATCATTAAGAAAAAGCTTGGTTCAATTGCTTTGTAAGCAAATATTACAGAAATTCTGAAAGAAACGAAAGCTCTGGATTATCGTTTCTACGTATCTCCTGAAAGAGACATAGGAATAGCTTATAGACTATATGACGGGGCTAGACTTTTTATATCTTAGGAAGCTACCATTTGATTTTTATGGGGGGCTAGAATGAAAAATTTAGTCCTGCATTTTTTTTAGTTGTAATCTCTGTCCTGCCTTTTTATTTTTCACTCTATTCGGTCCTGCCTTTTTTTTTTATTAGTTTATCCTGACTTTTATTACATAAATTGTCATCCTGCCTTTTTTTTTCCAAGTTGTTCATCCTGCCTTTTTTTTTACTCAAAACTCCTGTCCTGCCTATTTTTTCAAATTTCATCGTAGCCCCCTACGGAAGCCGATAAGGGCCATTCAAAAAAAAAAATTTATGTCGTAATTACGACATAACATGTCGTAATAACGACATCACTATGTCGTAATTTCGACATAACATGTCGTTAAAACGACATAACATGTCGTTTAAACGACATCGCTATGTCGTAATTTCGACATAACATGTCGTTATAACGACATCGCTATGTCGTAATTTCGACATAACATGTCGTTATAACGACATCGATATGTCGTAATTTCGACATAACAAGTCGTAATTACGACATCACTATAGCTATGTCGTAATTTCGACATAGCATGTCGTTATAACGACATCGCTATGTCGTAATTTCGACATAACATGTCGTTATAACGACATCGCTATGTCGTAATTTCGACATAACAAGTCGTAATTACGACATCACTATAGCTATGTCGTAATTACGACATAGCTATGTCGTAAAAACGACATCGCTATATATATAAAAGAATATGTATTATGATTGCCAAGAGACTAAATGACACAGAAATAATCAACTATAGGTCATCATAATGCCCTCAATAATGAGAAAAGCCCCCGCATAGTCAGCTATGAAAGAGGGACGAAAGATACCAGAGGGAGAGTCCCCGAAATGACATCTGTTTAACAATTTAATTCAAACGAGTGAAAATAACGGTTTTAATAATGTACAAACAAAGACCGAAACACGAATATGTAACACAGCAACAAATGACAACCACTGAATTACAGACTCCTGACCGCTATCTGATAATAACGACAACCTTATAGTTTAACTTTTCACTTTTTGAAGCGATAGGAATTTCAAAATGGTCGCCAGTAAAGGCAAAGTTTGTATCGTAAACAAATTCATCTTTTTTTTTTTAGAATATTGAACACTTTATGCAATCATGCTTAATTAAATTTATTCACTAGCACCTCAGACTTGCACATACTAGAATTTTATTTATAATCAAGTCAAATGAGACCCAGTTGAATAGGGGAGCAATTCAAGCTCCCTGGATCCTCTAATTATGTTTGGCATTGCAGGTTCTGAATAAGATGAATTTTAAGCTTTTCCCAATAAAGACTATGTTAAACTTTGGACTCATAGTGCTCAGACCCACGGATCTCTGTACCTTCATTTGTACACACTTGAATCTTAATGAACTACTGAGGCTTGAAGCAAATTATAACTGTTTTGCTATTGTTGGTTCTTAATGAGATTCTTCAAGCGTCCTCCCCATTGAAGCCCTATTAAAACTTTGTACCCCAAGTTCTTTTAACCACTGTTCCCCAGGACAACTATTCCTACAAACTTAGAGGGAGGTTTGGGATCCCGCTAACATGTTTAACCCCGCCACATTCTTAATGTATGTGTCTGTCCCAAGTCTTTAATTTACATATTTGTTTTTCGTTTATTTTTGTACATAGAATAGGCCGTTAGTTTTTCTCGTTTGAATTGTATTAAATTTGTCATTTCGGGGCCTTTTATAGCTGACTATGCGGTATGGGCTGTGATCATTGTTGAAGGCCGTACGGTGACCTATAATTGTTAATTTCTGTGTCATTTTGGTTTCTTGTTGAGAGTTGCGTTTTTGAACAAACCAGCGTATCCCAAAGCCTTGATAACCTGTGTAGGCCCCAAATAAGACGAAAAAACATCAAAATTGGAGAGAAAACAGAAAATGAATGGTTTCTAACCTCAGGGATATTAACCCTTGGCATGCTGAATTGTTATCAGAAATTGCCTAAATTTCGAGTATTTGTAAAAATATGCAAATGATATGCAAATGAGCTGTACCCTGATGCTGATGCATACTGATTGCATTAAATCTAAGATAGCCAAGGGTTAATATCCCTGAGGTTAGAAACAATTTTTTTCAGTTTTCTCTCCAATTTTGATGTTTTTTTTCGTCTTATTTGGGGCCTACAGAGGTTATCAAGGCCTTGGGATACGCTGGTTTGTTCAAAAACGCAACTCTCAACAAGAAACCAAATGACACAGAAATTTACAATTAAAGTCACCGTACGGCCTTCAACAATGATCACAGCCCATACCGCATAGTCAGCCATAAAAGGCCCCGAAATGACAAATGTAATACAATTCAAACGAGAAAAACTAGCGGCCTATTTTATGTACAAAAATAAACGAAAAACAAATATGTAAATTGAAGACTTGGGACATACACATACATAAAGAATGTGGCGGGGTTAAACATGTTAGCGGAATCCTAACCCTCCCCTTAAGTTTGTAGGAATAGTTGCCCTGGGGAACAGTGGTTAAAAGAACTTGGGGTACAAAGTTTTAATAGGGCTTCAATGGGGAGGACGCTTGAAGAATCTCATTAAGAACCAACAATAGCAATGCAGTAATAATTTGCATCAAGCCTCAGTAGTTACTGTACATTAAGATTCAAGTGTGTACAAATGAAGGTACAGAGATCCGTGGGTCTGAGCACTATGAGTCCAAAGTTTAACATAGTCTTTATTGGGAAAAGCTTAAAATTCATCTTATTCAGAACCTGCAATGGAAATGCAGGACTTCATAATGTACACAAATCTGTACATGCCAAACATAATTAGAGGCTCCAAGGAGCTTGAATTGCTCCCCTATTCAACTGGGTCTCATTTGACTTGATTATAAATAAAGTTCTAGTGTGTGCAAGTCTGAGGTGCAAGTGAATAACTTTAATTAAGCTTGATTGCATATAGTGTTCATTATTCTAAAAAAAAAAAGACGAATTTGTTTCCGCTACAAACTTTGCCTTTACTGACAACCATTTTGAAATGCCTATCGCATCAAAAAGTGAAAAGTTAAACTATAAGGTTGCCGTTATTATCACATAGCGGTCAGGAGTCTGTAATTCAGTGGTTGTCATTTGTTTGCTGTGTTACATATTCGTTTTTCGGTCTTTGTTTGTACATTATTAAAACCGTTATTTTCATTCGTTTGAATTAAATTATTAAACAGCTGTCATGTCGGGGACTCTCCCTCTGGTATCTTTCGTCCCTCTTTTATAGCTGACTATGCGGGGGCTTTTCTCATTATTGAGGCCATGATGATGACCTATAGTTGTCAATTTCTGTGTCATTAAGTCTCTTGGCAATCATAATACATATTCTTTTATATATATATAGCGATGTCGTTATTACGACATAGCTATGTCGTTATTACGACATAGTGATGTCGTAATAACGACATGTTATGTCGAAATTACGACATAGCGATGTCGTTATAACGACATGTTATGTCGAAATTACGATATAGCGATGTCGTTATAACGACATGTTATGTCGAAATTACGACATGCTATGTCGTAATTACGACATAATTTTTTTTTTTTGAATGGCCCTTATCGGCTTCCGTAGCCCCCCCCCCCCCCCCCCCCCCCTAAAAATCAAATGGTAGCTCCCTAAGAGAAAGTCAGAAAAGACAACTATAGAAAGAAAAAATAAAAACAAAAAGACAATAAAACAAAATAAAAGCAATTAATAAAACAACTGAGGATAGAGGAACATGGACGTCATCAAAACTGGAGAGAAATTCATGTGCTTTCGAAGGGTAACCAATTTCTGCTAAAAAAATGTCACCTGTCGTGATTTTGTTGACTAGAAAGTATCTAGTGAAAAGTAAAATTCGGTGATAGTCATAACAGAATAATGATAGAAAAGGAACATTATACATATCCATGGGCAACTGATTTTCCGTGCAGGTCGACCAGGATGGGGTCTGTTATACTTTCGAAGAGATGCGTATAAATCAACCATTAAGAAAAAGCTTGGTTCAATTGCTTTGTAAGCAAATATTACAGAAATTCTGAAAGAAACGAAAGTTCTGGATTTTCGTTTCTACGTATCTACTGACAGAGACATAGGAATAGCTTATAGACTATTTGACGGGGCTAGACTTTTTATATCTTAGGGAGCTACCATTTGATTTTTATAGGGGGCTAGAATGAAAAATTTAGTCCTGCATTTTTTTTAGTTGTAATCTCTGTCCTGCCTTTTTATTTTTCACTCTATTCGGTCCTGCCTTTTTTTTTATTAGTTTATCCTGACTCTTTTTACATAAATTGTCATCCTGCCTTTTTTTTCCAAGTTGTTCATCCTGCCTTTTTTTTTACTCAAAACTCCTGTCCTGCCTTTTTTTCAAATTTCATCCTAGCCTGTATTTGAAATCTATATCCCTGTCGTTAAAGTTTTAAAATAATGAAAATATCATGTTCATAAAAATCCAAAACTTCACTGCAAGCACGCACAAAAAAAAACTAACTGAGATATGTACATTCTATATGAAGGAGCCATAAGTACATCAACAGCAAGGAAAGTAAAAATCGTCCGGTTTATCATAAACGTTGGTATGAATATTACCATACGAAATTCATATAACAAGGTCTTCACGTGCAAAACTCACAGTCATGTTAACTGACCGGAACAACCACCATCACCCGACTCCTCCGGAAAAAACACCAGCCATACAAACAATGTCACACAACAACGAACAACACATGGTCCAGATAGCATAGCTTGGTACCAGCAACACCCTACTCCTCAGGGAAAAACACCAGCCATACAAACAATGTCACACAACAACGAACAACACATGGTCCAGATAGCATAGCTTGGTACCGGCAAAACATGTGGTGGGTTTAATCCAGTTTTACTATCACCCACACACCCCTTTGCCTATGTACTAGTAGTAAATCATCGAAAGACATTGTGAAATGTCCAAAACAATACCAGATACATGCCTTAAATGTAAAAGTTAAAGTTCCGTTACTCCGGAACGACAAACCGAAAAATTAAAAAAATTGCAAGGGAGCTTTTTTTCATCAATCCTTACAATAATGTAAAGTTTGGAGGAATTCCATGTAGGTATACTGAAGTTAGTGTGCGATTTGAGAAAAATAGTCTTAAATCTAAGGGTCAAAGTTCCGTTACTCTGGACAGACAGAGTTAGAAAAATTTAAAAGATCGAAAGGGAGCTTTCTTCTGTCAATTTTAATGTTGCTTTAAAGATGTAAGAGCATTGGTTTAAGCATATTTGAGTTCTCGTACGAAATGTCTTGACGGACGGACGATGAGCGTATTAAAATCTGCGGCCATAGTTAAAAAAAATCTACTTAGTAGTATTTTGTTGGGTATTTATGAAACTTTCACATAAATTGTGACTCGTTAAAGTAAAGAAATAAATCAGCAATAAGAGGGACACAGTTACATGTATTTCCAAAAGCGAACATAAATATTTTTAAGCATAAAAATTAATGACTTTAATCATTTCTTGTAGCATATCCAATTGGTGTAATTTTTGTAAGTTTTATGAATGAAAACGGACTTATAAGGACTGCAACATATACTGACGGACTTACAAAACGCAACACTAGATTATTCTTTTTTATTCCCATTTTCAAATATGCAATTTTTGTAAAATAAATGTATAAACATAAGCACTTTCACGTATTCCTGCATCTGATATTCTTATGGCTTGAATCAGATTTTCATTGCTCAGTCTCGGCAATATAGAGATGCAACATTTTGTTCATGATTCAAGTGTGGGTATGGATTGAAAGAATTGTTTCACGAAAGAAAAAACTTTAAAAAAATCAATTATGGGTTTCAAATTTCGCTTTAAGAAATTCGTGGGATTTATAAAATCCGGTATGTTCAATAACCTCAGGTAAAACAGGTGTTGAATTTTTCTAAACATAAAGAAGTATGGTAAGCATGAATAGTAGTTCTATGATGATCAATAGTGATTTGGTAAAAAAAAAATCACCAAAATGTGTGTTGCGTTTCTAAAGTCCGTCAGTATATATGGTGGCAACGAGATTTATCGAAAGCCCTAATTATTAGTATAGAAAATATCTCTTTTATAAAATAGTAGTAGTGTGGAAGTGTAGTGATCACATCTGTCGATGGAGGTAAACTGACAGTAAAGGAGTTTCACATTGCATAAAGTGTTAAGTGTTATTAACATTTGTGTTTCACAATCCAGAAAGTGTTAAGGGCATACGATACAGTTTTGATCCCATAATGAAATTTTGATGAAAATTTGCAAAAAGGCTATTTTTTACCTGCTTAAATCAAATATGTAATAAAAAATATACCTTCATGTGCTACTTTTTGAGTAAAATGAGGTCGAAATTTCAGATATTTACTCAAAATTCGGATTTGTGGACGTATTTTTCCTTCCGACAGAAATGCATTACTTTTTTGTTTTAAGAGATAAACACGAACTGGTTTTCGTAAAATTATTTATAATTTCTCTTCTATATAAGTATCCTATAAATTTATGATTTTTTTTGTTTGGAAATAACTGAAATTTAACTAATGTTCATTAGTGTAGAAAAAACGTCATTTTTTGCTGTATATTTATCAAATTTAAAAAAATTGCATTATTGACTTTTTCATGAAAATTGGTACAAATAAACTTCATACGTAATCAAACCGAATGTCATTTTAAAAAAGAGGAGTCCATGAACTCTTTTAAAAGTTAAATCAGTTTGAATGATAAAAATCAGTCGAAAAATGCATCTTTTCCCGATATGTCACAGTTTGACGTCGCGAAAATAACATTTTACGTTAGCAACGTCATTACCTCCCCTGTAACTGTATCGTATGCCCTTAAAACCGCTATTAACATATACCTACTATTTCATAACGAGATTTTTTACAATTATAAGAGTATAAGTCAAAAGAACCTCAACATCTGTAGTTGAATTTATCTGGAAGTAGGTATGAAACGAAATTTACAAAGGTTCTTTAAATCTTAACTGTTAATAAAAAATGAGGTTATGATGGATAGGGTTGGGAAATTGCCTTGCAACATGCAACCTACGGAACACTCAGAGAGTTGTTGCAAGGGTTAAACGTACAAGCATATGCCCTACACGAAGCATCAGATTCGGAACGTTTCCATTTTGACCGGACGTTGTTGTGTATTTAGCAAGGTTTTAATTGCCGGACAGAAGAAGTCCAGGCATGATCATATTTCCAAACCTTATTCGCACTTTGACATTTGTCTATTGTTGAAGACCGTATGTTTCCCTTCAGGTGTACTTTAGCTTTTGTGTTGTTAGGTTGCTGTCTAAATGACATATACGCATATCCTCCAGTTCATATCTTTTGTGCAGCAACCCAACTTTCGAAGTTAACCAAATTATACTTCCATTTATATATTACTTATTTATATGTATCATGAGTACATATAAATGGGTTGGTGTTTATGTTTTTTCATGTTGATAGACACAATGGTTTCTTTTTTTTCAAGGTGAAGCTAATCTGATATTTCTTAAACCGTCGATTTCTAGGTGAGACCCAAAGTATAAGCAGATATTACTGTATATGAGGATATTTAACGTGTATTTCAAGTTCAATGTGATAGACCTGCTCGACAGTCACACAATTAGTCAGTGAAAGGAAACCATGCACATATAAAGCAGAACAGATAATAACGCTAGCTTCTTTTCATTCTTCTTTAAGTTTCCCTTTTCGTGTATGAAATACACTAATATGAATAAATAAACATTGGCGTGAAGAGATGCACATTTGGTACCCATAGGTATACCGACTCTCTTTACACCATCAAACATAATAAACACGTTTTCAATAATACGAATAAAACAACGTTTGCTTTAAACATAATATTGGTATCACAACAATAACCTTAGTGAGAACTATAATTTTTTATTAAGTTCTTCCAAATAGAAATATACTTCAACAAAAAATGTCTATATATTTGTGGTAGAATTAAGTAAAAGCTTTTTTTATAATATGAAATCTGTATAATAACAGGTAAAGGTTGTTTAGTAAAGAAAAAAAACCGAAAGTATACAACTTTACTGAAATCTGAGACATCATTACAAACACGGGTATATCGAATCAACAGATAAATGCTCAATCCATAAGAAAGACCATAAAAACATCAACATTATTGAAATAAAAAAAAATACTAAGGAGTGGAAAAGTCGTTACTTTTGTCAATTTTTTATTTGAAGATTACCGTTAGAAAACCGTAATAGTTATACACCGAGGGATAGGTGTGTCTGGATAACACCCCATGCTAAACCTTATATTTCGTAACCTTGATTACAAGTGAGTAGATTTTACAAATGTCAAAGATGCTGTTTTGGATATTCCCATTAAATCCTTGTGCTAATATGGATCAGCAGGTCAAGGTTGACCGTTTCGTGCATTTTCATTACAAAAAAAAACATCATGCTCCTTATATGCAGTTGTCAATATGGACGGGTGTAAGACGGACGACATTTTGAGTCAAGCGTTGGATTTTGTAGAAGAGACTAAAGATAAAGGCAATATAATTACCCAAAGTACTTACCTGTATCAGTTTAATGAAGGTAATCATAAATGTATTTTATATGTTACGGTTTTATAACCCCCTTTTATTATCAAGTACAAACAAACATTCATATTCGGACATACTGAGGATAGGTGTGTCTGGATTAGAAATCCGAGGACCGGACACGCTCAACATACAAAAATACAGATTGAATATTTAGGAAATCCCTTTTTTGTGGGGCAATCCAGGGGTGGAGGTCCTGGAGTTAGAATCTCCTTTTTTCTTAAAGATCAAAGCTTAAGAATAGAGACATATGCCCGGGATCAGTGGCGGATCTAGGGAGAGGGTCCGGGGGTTGGACCCCCCCCCCCCTATTTTGTGACGATCAATGCATTTGAATGGGGAAACATGGTTGGAACCCCCCTTTTTATCCTTTTTACCTTCAAGCAACGGAGTATTTAAAGGATTTTTTTTATTCAAAATAGACGTTTAATACTTTTTTCGCTATTTGAATTTCAAATAGCGAAACAATTTTTAAAAAAACACATTTTAGGAAATTTAAATTGAATTTCCTAAAATGTGTGTTTTTTTTTTTTATATGTCTTGAAACAACTTGTGTAGTGAACACTGTTAGTAATTTCTTCTGTTCATGCCATTTTAAAAAATAATCAATTTCTATTGTTATGAATAACAATGGACTGTGTTTTCGGGATGTAGAAGCAGGGGTTTCCAGAAACCCCGCTCGTCACACCATGTGGTCAAAATCCATTGTTATTCGTAACAATAGATCTATTCAATTTACACTTGTTTCAGAAATAGAAACAATGATGTATAACAATAGAACTGGGATGTAATAATGATTCAAGGTCTGAAAAATTGCCACATTCACTTATATTAATATTTGACATTCATTTTTATTAAGGTTTGACTAAATAGGCAAGGGTTCGGGCGTAAAAAAAAATAAGTGATAATGAATTAAAGTCAGGTTCATTTCGTCTAAACATCTGCATGTATTGCTGAAAATGTCCATCATATAGTTCAGTATTTATCTATTTATGTATACTTCTTGCTTGCTTTACTAGTTTAGGCACGGGGAAATTCGTATGAATCTTAAGCACCGTTCACTGGTGTCTACTACAGCTAAGCAATCAATTTACCAAAATGTTTGTCTCCCCTTGGTTCGCACTGCAGCAAACATCCTTGGTTCGCACTGCCGCTTACATCCTTGGTTCGCACTGACGCAAACATCCTTATTGCAAATAACTAAACATTTAAAAAGGCGTCTTATATTGTTTTTGTTAATTATACATTGTATTCTTGTTCTGTATTGTTTGTATAACTGAATTATGATTGTATCTTTGCCATTGCCCCCTGAGGTAACTTAATAGGAATAAACGCATATGGTGTTGTGTTTAACTATAATCTGTGTTAAAGACACAAATCAGCAATAAGATTCAAACAGTTAGTAACCAACAAAATACCAATTTCTTGACTAATATATAATTTATCTCCAAAACGAACATATTCTGCAAGTGCATGACCTTACTCAGGAGCCTTTAATTTAGTGGTTGACTTTTGTTGTTGTATATCATATTTGTTTTTCGTTTATTGTTTTGTACATAAATCAAGCCGTTAGTTTTCTCGTTTGAATTGTTTTGCAGTTGTCATTTCGGGGTCTTTTATACATTTGTAGCTTACTATGCGGTATGGGTTTTACTCGTTGTTGAAATCCGTACGGTGAAACTTCTATGTCATTTGTTGTCTGGTGGAGAGTTGTCTCGTTGGCAATTATACCACAGCTTCTTATATTTATATCAACATTATTAATAAATATCTAATGGCTTAAAGGATTTTATTGTCCAATTTAAACATTTTGTTTAAGTTTTTATTACAAAAACAGATATAAAATGCTATCCAAGTTTTTTTTTAAAGAAAGACAATTTATTAGATAAAAAAAAAAACTGTTTGATAAATTTATGTTGTATTGTCGAATCAAGAGTACAAAAATTAGTCATCACATTCTACAAAATCAAGCTGATCCTAAAACAAACGGAAGCTTATTCAAATTTTGCAAATAATTTTTATAACAAAAAAAACGATATTAACATAAGCAATGTTACAATGACGAGTTCCTTTACGACTGCGGGACCACAAGTGAGCAAAACAAATGCCTCCATCCTCTAAAGCAATTAATGGGATAATGTTATTTCTCGTAGAAATATACCAAATTCCGGTGGAATATTACATGCACCCGTTTCTAAGAATTTGTTCTTTTAAGGGTATATAATCATTAAAGCAAAAATTGCTTGTTAACAGAAATTGTAAGACTCCATTTTTCAATGAATAGAATGGGTATGAACACATAACAAATTCTTTATACAAAAAGCGAATAGACAGATCCGCTTTTTCTGTCATGAATTTTGCAAATTTAAGCATGGGATATTCAAAACTCGGAATTTTATTTAAAGAGTGCAGTTTTTAAAACATTTCTTTCAAACACAAATGATTATGGCACATCACTATTCAAATTTGATACATTGTATTCGTCAATTTCTCTTCTCCTTCTCACTCTCTCCCTTTAATCATTTCATGTGTCCTGTTTCAGCGACCGCTTTCCGGTGTGTATTTTTGTCTGTTTAATTTTGTCGGGAACATATATATTGACGGGACTTGACACTACCTGATTGTAGTCGATTTTATCGTCCTGCCATAGTTTATAAAGATACGATACAGAAACGGACATGTGTTAAAAACGGACTCGCTATTATCCTAATAATTTCTGATATTATCAATAAAATGTCATTCAAACTAGTTTTATAGTGATGCTAGTGTATCAAACTTGTATTCTGTCACTTCAAATTTGTTAAAATCGCAAGCATTTCATCACAGAATTGTGCAGAATGCAAACCAGGTAATAAAAAAATGGCGGCCATTGCCGCGATGATTTACAAATTCCCAAACTATTATAAAACACTTCACATCAAATAAATCAAACTTATTTTGGTAATTTTATATGACAAAATATATCTACTAAATGATAAAACTTGTATTTATTTACAATTAGAGTTATGTGGTTTATTTGTTGAGCAGTTCTGATAGTTTTTCAGTCAGACGCTACCAAAATCCGTAAATCTTGGGAAGTCTCGGGGAGTCCGAGATTTTATCAATTTTATACTGAAAAGCGTATCAGATTCATTTCCCGTTAGATATACTGTTCCCAGATTTTGTTAATCTCATTTTTTTTATAATAAACGTTAGATAACTCATGCAGTCTTGTGAATCTATTACCTGTAGAGTTATCTTTCTTACAATCGTACAATGTACAAAGCCGATGAACAAAATATGTAAAAGTATTATTATTATAATTTCACAACTGCGTATATCAATATATCAGTACCTCAAAGATAAATGTTGATAATTATATCCCGCAGTCATTTCCAGTCGGTATGGGGATGGTAATTACGATGCCCCGTGTGGGGGAGAGTGCCACTTTTCCTGCATATTAAAAAGCTTGAAACAACTTATTGAGGGGTGTTTTGCAAGGTTGAAAATATAACTTTCCTGTGGCATGTCGAAATTTCTTGGTTTTTAACCCAGTCGTCCGAATTCGCAGAATAAACATGAAACAACAATCAGTCAATCAGGAAGCCTTCTTTCTACAAATGTTGGTAAAATGTCAGATTTGTAATATAGAGAGAAGATTATTTTCCATGTTACAGCACCACATTCCAGAGCAAAACTTTGGTTTTTAAACATACAAAATTCTTTAAATCAAAATCAACTTTAACGTTGAGAGTTCCTGAAGAAGGATAATCAATAAGCACTTACCGTGAACTCTGAACTCTGGTGTCCTATGTGTATATCAATATCATTTGGTTGGTGCCACTGTTGGTAACCGAAATTCCAAGATGCAAGTGCTTTGATACTGGCATGATTTAAATGATACGTGTGCATTTTGGATGTACATTTTCAGTTTGTAAATTACTTAAAAGAGAGGCGGAAGATACCAAAGGTATATTCAAACTCATCAGTCATATCTAACTGTCCTTAATCTAATGTTGCATCTCTCTATATACGTGATAATTTGACCTTAGACGATTTTGTTTATCTGGTTAGCCCTTTTTCGACGCAGTCGATGTAGTATCGAATCGTTACTATTGGCCTAATTGAGCTAAACTATGGTAATAGCATGGGCGTTGTGGCTGGTCTGTTCTCTGATTGGACGAAAATGTCATTGTCGATGTTCGAACATACATTTGTTTAATATTTTGTGATGTACAGCGAGTGATAGCTTTAAATATAAATATCTTATAACAATGGTACAACTAAAGTATTCTTGATAAATATAAAAATAATGAGATTTGTTATGATTGACATTGAGACGCCTATCCACCAGAGTTCAAATAAGTGGATATAATAGCTTTTTACAATAGAAAATATTTGCAAGTGGAAATTTCGAATGTCACTACAAATTATCATCCCTGTTGTATTTTTAGCGGGGATTTAGAGAATTTAAACATTCAAACCAATCAAAAAGATTTGCATACGTTACATAAAAATAAACTCATTTACGGAGGGAAAATCTCTAACCTTCAGATAAACATAATGAATTCGAGAAGGTATTGAAATGGTCACTTTCACTAATGCGAAATTATTTCCAAACTTGAAGTTCACTACCACCGCGATCGCGCGCTCTAGATCATGTGTGCCTATTAATACCGTCTGTACAGGTACATCTTGGTTTTATATGCGGTTCAGTTAACTACAGTTGAAGCATTATTAGCTCGAATGCTATTAAAATATCTTTCATTGACACTTTTCAAGAGAAATTTCAGTTTCCACAGGGACTTCATTCTGAGAAATACTCCACAGAGAGTCATATAGTAAACATCAACATCTCAGCTAAAGGCCTCCTCTGAACATTTGAAGGTCCTTACTATGTATTGGTTTCCTAAACTAAACCAAAAAAAAGCCGTAAAATGTCGTTCCATCTCGGCCAATAGTAAATGTTCTGCAACTAATCTTTCAGTGCTTTTAACTAGTTTCTTAACTAATACCAAAGAACTTTTCATTAACTTTTGTATAAAGCATATGAAAATAGTGGAATTAACTGTTTTTAACTTAATAAAGACCCATCTTGATTCCATTTAATTGATAAATTCGTCAACACTTACCGTTATCTTTGAATAATTCAGAATTCTCTAGATAATTATACTGCCAAAATTTACCCAAAGGATCTTACTTATACTTAAAATAAATCAAATATAAACAGCAATAATTGTTCTTTCCTAGATTTAGATATTTCAGTTTTGAACGGGGAGCTCTACACAAAAATAAGCGACAGAAGGGATGATTTTTCGCTCCATATTGTAAATGTTCCTTTTTGGACGGTGATGTTCTTTTAGCACCATCTTTCGGTGTTTATATATCCAAGCTCGTTCGCTATGCTCGTGTCAATAGTGACATTTTTTTTATTTCAATGAACGCAATCTATGTATTACTGGTAAATTATTTAGGTAAGGATTTCGTTATCACATATTACAAATTCTCGATTTTCCGAATTGTCATACTTACGGCATTTGAATGTGCTCAAAAAGATAAAAAAAAAAAAAAGACTTAAATTAAAAAAATATGCCTATCTGAAGACGTCGAATATCTTTTTTAAAGACAGTACTTGTTGGTTTTAATGCTCTCAAACTTCTATATTCACGCCTGGTAAACCATCAAATCTCAACCAAATGGTTAAGCGAGAAAAAAGACTACTGGTACTTCCTGTTGCGCTTTTCTGGTACAAAATATTAAAAATATAGATAGGGTAGGTCGACTTTTCATCAATTTATTGTCAATCTGTAAATATTTTGTTAAATAGGAGAATGTCATGTCATAGTTAACTAAACGAGAGCTTGTCTCGTTCATTACTCGGACCAATGTAATTTAAATTATTATACTTCATGTTAAAATGCCATATTTTGATTGGCTAATACGAGGGTGTTAATTTACTTTATTATACTTCACGTTAAAATGCCATATTTTCATTGGCTAATACGAGGGTGTTAATTTACTCTATTACCCTTCATGGTTACGCTTGATCAAGTGTGCGCTTTATTAAATACGACTCTATCCTATGGCAAATACTCTATTACCCTTCACGGAGACGCTTGATCAAATGTGCGCTTTATTAAATACGACTCTATCCTAAGGCAAATACTAAAGACGTCATAGTTTATTACTTTGAATTTGAAATCTAATCGACAGTAATAACAGAACATTCAGTATAATAAATTAAATAACACATATCTGAGAGGGTGATAGAGCAGATTGTTACCCCTCGAAAAGACATTGTCAACCTTGGTTTCGCCTCAGTTGACAATGTTTTCTCGGGGTAACAATCTGCTCTATCACCCTCTCAGCTATGTTTTATTCATATAATGACAACGGAATGACTTTTCTCCTGCAGGTAAGTGTGGCCAGCTCAGTGAGTGTTTAAAAAAATGTCAATGAGTTCATTGATACGTATAAGTTACATGTATATATCAGTATATAAGTGTTCTTCCCCGTCACTATAAACGTATAATAACAGGTTTTTTTTCTATTTCTTTACGAATATAATTTAATTAAGCTGATTATGTTATAACGTATGTCAGATTGAGATTGTCTGGTATCGGTTGTGATATTCTGGAACAATGTTGAGACCTTCTGTCAAATAAATCTTTCAACTAGCTGATTGTCAATCGAATAAGACTGTCAACTTTCGTAAACCCTCTGTATAGTGGTTGCCATCATAGCTTGTTTCTTGTTTTGCCATTAGTGTTGTGTGATCGAGTCCTGTTGGTCTATTAATACAGATACTAAAGAGTAGTAGTTTTTAAAGCCTAGAAAACGAGATGTGAAGTCTAGCGCTGAAGAGCTGAAGATGTTAAGTAAGCGCCGGAGAAGTAAAGTCAAGTGCTCAAGATGAAAGCTCTAGCGCTGTAGATGTAAAGTCGGGTGCTGTAGGTAGTAAGTTGCAATACACAGTTAGAAGTTTGGTTTCGCAATTCGGCCCCGGTGAATTTGTCAAATAAGAAAGTCGGTTTCCAATTAAATTTATCGGAAGTTAGATAGCTGAAGAATAGTATAACTCTCAAAAGGGGTTGTTATGAACATCAAGATTGTTTTTCTCATGTTTTCTAGTGAATTTTTATATGACAGTCCTTGCATCACATCCGTACCGCCATTAGGTCCAGAAATTATTGAAGCGTGTTTTTTTACATTTTTTCAAGTATATGTTCAAACTTTTCAATTCAATTTTATCGAAAAACAAGAAATGATTGTAACAGGATTCTGTTACAGTCTCCAAAACAAATTCCCCGTAAGTATAAACCCCTAATGACTCTCCCTATTGAATAGATTAAAGAAAAAAAGTTCAAGGTCAAAGGTCATTTGACCATTGACCTTTTGACCTTTCAGTTGACCAATAGTTTGTATCAAATAAATTCAAATTGTTTCCTTGGTAAAAACTAAAAGAGATTATATTTTACCATTATGCCTATTGTAAATTAAATGTATTAAATGTATGAAAGATGATGTTTCCATACATATGCAATGTCATTTTAAATTGCATTGGTCCGAGTAATGAACGAGACAAGGTCTCATTCAGTTATCTATGGCATGACATTCTTCTATTTAACAAAATATTTACAGATTGACAATAAATTGATGAAAAGTCGACCTACCATATCTATATTTTTAATATTTTGTACCAGAAAATCGCAACAGGAAGTGCCAGTAAACATTTTTTCCCGCTTAACCATTTTGTTGAGATTTGATGGTTTACCAGGCGTGATATTCTGGTATTAGATTTCAATAACTTTTCAGTCTCCGTCTTGTGCCCTGAAATAGGTTGCATACGTCTATATAATTATGCATACGGAAACATACATTGGATAAGCTGTTTAATTCACCAAATTTATTAGTAAGATATTTTGAATTAAGCACACAAGATACTCCAGAATTTTAATAGTTTCCACCAGGAATTCTGATATCATGAGGAGGGAATATGTGTTGTCTTTGTATTGTCAAAAGATTAAGTATTTTGAACTTGATCTCAGTAACTTGGAACAATTTATCACATACAGTATAACATGTATGTTGATTTAAAGTAGCTGTGGTTTGTTCTTAATGCATAAAAGCAGTACTTCTACTGTCAAAGTATATTAATGATTATGCTTATTTGAGGAGAAGCATGTGGTATAACATTTTTATTTAAAAAAAGAAAAAAGGAAAATAAACAAAATTAGATTTGTTTTATCTTTTTTGTCAATGTAACTTATTTGTATTGTTTATTGTTTATTGTTTATCTCTAATGCCGACATACATGTAATTGAAACAACTTTGTTTTCTAACTCTCGCTGATGGACATACATACTTTGGAAAGATTGAATATTGAGTATTTCGTGTAGTTTGAAACAAAGTAGTGCGTATGAGTTCTTGACACAAGTCAGTGAGCTCTTTCTGTGATTTTCAGTGTTCTATTAAGAATGTTGGTTTAAATATTGGATATTCCGTTTATTCATACATATAACCTACCTAGATTCAGACCGATGGAGTATATTGATTGATTGGTGTTTAACTCCACTTTCAGCACTAATGTGCCAGAGGCTGATTAAGGGGGTGGGGGCAGGTTGCCCGCGCCACTGAAGCATGACTGGATTGGGCCCCCTCTTATGGCAGTCAGTGCCCCCACCCCCTTTATGAAAATTTCTGGATCCGCCACTGTGTGCTTTTTCGTGGCGGTCAGTTTTTATTGGTGGAGGGAGCCGGAGTGCCCGGAGAGAATCACCGACCTTCTGTTGGATAACTTACAATCCTAGCCAATTAAGATCGGAGTCGAGCACACCTGCCACGTGTGGGATTAGAACTCACAACCTCAGTGTTGACAGGCTTGTGATACAGTAGTTCGACTACTTAGACCACTCGACCACCGATGCCCCTCCGATGCTGTATAGAGATTTAAAAGGTTAAAAAGGGAATATCAAAATAAATATTTATTAATAGCATTCTGCATCCAAAATTTAAAACGACTATATTCAAAATGTATCACTCTGTCCCTTTACACAGAGATGTTGAATATCTTAAAGGCATTTATTTTCTCTGTTTAGTTTCATTTTCATTGTATTGGGTACCTGTAACAAAGGAGACAATAACCATAAAAGTAAAACATATACCGTGTTTACCAATATAGATACAAGTTAGGCCTCATTGTCCCAAAAATATCACTTTAAACGACTAAAACTGACCAAAATTGGAAAATGACACAATTTTTTAATTTTCGTCGCCTCCAAACATCTTGACAAAACTTGTAAGATTGTTAGAAAAAGATACAACATTTATCCTGAACGGTGCTTCTCTTTACGTGCTTCGTAGGAAAAAACTCAAAATTTACACCGAACACTCGCACATCGGTAAAAAGCTGAATACAATTTTCTAATGGAATGCCTAAATTTAGATCTGAATAAAAAGTGATGTGGGGTAAACGTCATTAAGAATTCACTTGCCATAATAAGTCGATGCTTGAAGAATGTGTGGAGACCTCTCGATGTTTTTTTTTTTATGGATTTGTATTCTGTTTTTTATATTATGTGCTAGTAACTAATCGAGAATTTTGTCATTCCTCGAGTTTTCTATCTTCTCAATCAATTTAGTTTAAATTTTTTACAACCTTGGTCGTGCTATGCTGTGTCAACGTATAGCAATATATATATATACCCACATAAATTGTATATTATATATTTTTGGACTCTGGTGGATAGTTGACGCATTGGCAATCATACCACATACGTTTGGCCATAATTTCAGAACAATTCGTACGATTAAAGAAGACCTTATAAAGACAAGAAATGAAGATATATATATATATATATATAGATATATATCTATGGTTTTTATACATATTTTTTTAATAATTAACAATAAACATTAACAACACTGCACACCAACACACATTTTATATACATTTTGCGTAAATTGTGCACTTTGTGAAATTTTATATATTTACGATGTTAACATTTACAGAAAACGAAACTGTCCGTCCACTGAAATCTGCCGAGACAAAAGCACATCCGAAGTATAAGGTGTACAAGATTCCCCGTAATTCATTTTAAATATGACTAGAATGTATATATATAGCACTATAAAAAAAATCACATAATTGATGATCATTGTGATGATGATGACGACGATGACGACGAAGACGACGACGACGATGATGCATGAAAGAAGAACAGATAAAAAAAATGTTTTAATTATGCACTTCTCACACATTTTCGTTTTGCTGGTGGAACTTTGTTCTTGTCCTCGTTCTCGTTTAAAATATCTGCGGACGCAATCTCACTTTTAGTTGTCTTTCTAGTACTGTCACTTTCTGCATCTTCTGAATCTTCATCCAAAAGGTCTTTTAAATGAGAAATGTAATCTATGGCAAATCTTAAAATTTCCACTTTACTCACACGTTTGTTCTTTCGTTCGATTGGCAAATGTTCTTTTAATACAGCATACCCTTCGTTAACACATTTGACTCTGTCTCTCTCTCGTTCATTTCTTCTGCGCACGAAAGTTGGTTCCATGTGATCTCTTCCGAATGGCACAGGGAGAGGTATCATACACATTGGACTGTAAGGGTCAATCTTTGTCGGATAACCTTTTAAGGTTGCTTCGTATCGGATGCCATCGATATGAAGCGATGGGTTCTTTATGATACGGGATGTAAACAAGGGAATGCCCACTTCATCGGTGTTTTTCGGAATACCCAGGTCTTTACATGTCGGAGAGGATATTTTAACTGGTATAAGATCTCTACACATGTAGCTTTCTTGTAGTTGCATGACCTAACCTGTAACAAAGTGAGAAACAAATTAAATAGGGGAAAACTTATTTTTTAGTTATTTTCAATATTCTTTAATTTTTAATATTGACTTGGTGTAAATAATGAATTTAATGTCTTTTTGTCAATATATTTTAAATAATTTAGGGTTATGTCTTTCGTAAATAGAGATTCGTCATTCACCTCAAAAGCTAACCAAACCTTTAAACAGACATACTCAGAAGGTACTGTTGTCGGGTCATTAAAGATGAGAATTTTTGGAATAAATATTGATTCACTCATAAGGTCTTTGCATCGGAAATAAACACATTTATTCTTAAACCAGTTGTTGGCATGATACGGGTTATGTTCTTCGCGTATTTTTTATGATAGTATGATACAAAACCCCTAACGGGAGGGATTGTGCTTAATTTACATATGATGAAGACATAATCTTTTGATCAGTTTGAATGAGGTCATTTTGCTTACTTTCTTCTGTTACCTGTTGTAACATCGGACTTGGGCTTTTTACTGAGTTTTACTGTGCGTATTGCTGTGTGTTTATTTATTCCACATTAGCTAGATGTATGAGGGGAGGGTTGAGATGTCACAAAACATGTTTAACCCGGCCGCATCTTTTGCGCCTGTCGCAAGTCAGGAACCTCTGGCCTTTGTTAGTCTTGTATGTTTTTTTTATTAATTTTGGTTCATTTATATGTTTTGGAGTTTAGTGTGACGTCCATTTTCGCTGAACTAGTATACATTATTGTTTATGGGTCAGCTAAATCCCGCTTCCGGGTGCGGGATTTTCTCGCTGTGTTGAAGACCCATTGGTGGGCTGTTTTCTGCTCTTTGGTCAGGTTGTTGTTTTTTTGACACATCCCCCGTTTCCATTCTCAATTTTATTAATTTGAATGTTAGAAACCATTATCTCCTGTGCTTAATTCTCGTTGTATATTGTATGCATGTAGGTCCATAAAACGATTCCAATTCGATTTTAGCTATCAATTTGGAAATTTAGACGAGAACACGACCGCTCATTATAAATCACACTTAAAATTGAATACTTTTTTATACGACACTGGCTATTTGAATTGCCTTTATAAGCTATTTTGAGATCCTTTTAATTTAGTCCTGGCCTGGAGTGAAGTACTTTGCGCTTATCTCAAATCATAAAAAAACATCATGAAAGGAAAATATTGCCATTTTTTTCCCAGTGGAAACAAGTTGGTTATAGATGTAAGATCAGTTAATACATACAAAATTTTCTTTCAAACCAGAGAATTTTTCTACGTACAGACTAATGCATTTTTCTTATTATTAATATCAAGGTTATTATGTAAGCGATTAGTGTTGATTTGTTTTCAAAAATATTGCGCAAAGTAAAATAATTTCTGTTCATCAGTATATACCAGTTTCAAAACTTTCAATACATATACTTTCTAGAAAAATAATAAAAAAAGAAGGAAAAAACCCAGTTCGTATTTACATCTTATTAGTTTGTCCATAAACTCATCATAGATACTATTTTTAGGTTTCATTTCTTGGAATTGTGTCTGTCGTGCATTTTGATGTTGACTTTCATTTTTGAATGCAGTTTTTCGCTATCTTCTCGATATTAAATATATACGGTGTTGCATATACTACAATATACTGATAAAACAGTATTTCTCATTTTCTGCCATAATTTGATTTACATATACATACAATTCCATTTGATTGTTTTATCTATATGTAGTGAACCACTATTCTATTTTTTAGAATAAACTGCATTTTTAAAAAGGCCTATTTCAAGTTTAATATGTTTAAGATAAGTTGTGAAATGACATTAATCATCCAATATTTTTTACCTTTTTTTACAGAGCAAAATAATAATAATAATAATAATAATAATAATAATAATTTTTTTTCCCCTCCCCTTTTTTTCCAAAATCCGTTTTTTTTTCTATCAATTTCAATTATTTTGGCGTTTTTCTGTATTATATGAACATAAATGTACTAGAAATAACTTGTCTTTGCTTTTTACTATAGAGTATATTTATGTTCATATAATACAGAAATACGCGGAAATAACTGAAATTGATAGAAAGCAAAAAATAAAATAACGGATTTTAGAAAAAAGGTAGAGGACTAAAAAAATTGTCCTGTCCCCAAGTACCTATATGCCAAAAATTAGTCCATTTATCAGTAAAATCCGGATTTCTTTTTACAAAATCAATTCTTGTTTCTTCAGATACTATTTCTTTATCTTGAAGAAGTCCATGTCCAAGTTTCATAACATTTCATGAAGGTTTGACATAGATTTTGATGTCAAAAAACTGTATTCTTAGATTGTATATGTAAACTTAAACAACAGACTGAACCTAAAATAGGATTGCTATATATCTTGTTCCCGCGTCAAAATGTCGCAGACTCGACAATAATAACAACAAAAAGTTCTGCCGAGGTGCCATTATTCGATTTAGTAGATTCAACGCGATGTTGTATTTAATTAAGAGGTGTATAGTTAATGTTCTAATCACTGACATTCAAAATGTGTCCACTAGAATTTTTTTTTTTGACAATCACGTTTTGCTTCCCCTCCTTTCAACATTCTGTCGTATATGGAGCAAATGAAAGGCTGATAAAATATAATTGCAATGAAAAAATTATGAATGAACATAAACTTGTCTATAGTGATATTTTAATTAAAAAAAATGTGTTTTAAATATCTATAGACTTAACCTTTTTGAATTGTTTCATACTAAATGTTAGAGGTTTCACGCGTATATTTTATTAATAGAATCAATTTTCGTTTATCATTAGTAAAAATGTACTTTTTTTTTTTTCATTTGATAAAATTTTATTGACAAATATATATTTACAATAAAAAGTGAATAGGATAAAATACATATTCACTTAACATGATAAACATTGTTCATATCCATTGCTTGTTGATAGAATAGTAAAATAAAGTTTCAGAAAATTGATGTCGTAATTAGTTCAAATATAACATGTATTCTTTACACACACCAAAACTGATAATCAAGAGTAACCCTTCGTTTCCATAATTTTTTGAAATTTTTCTCTATAAATGTAAAGATATTTTGAAATTATTTGAATAATATGCATGTATCACATGAACAGTGATCCACAATTATCGTTTATGCAAAAGTGCTTACCTTGATCAAACACGTTGACATAAATGCATTGGAAAATCCTTACGCAGAACTTTATCTCTTTTTATAAATACCAATATGTAAATTATGAGAAAATCCTTTGGCGCGTGTCTCTTAACACAAAATGTGTCAAGGGAGATTATCCAGTTCTAATCGCTTAACAAAATAATATAAAATCCAAATTAGACCAATTCGGTAGCAAATAAAACTTTAATTTCTTTATTTAGGGTGAATATCTAAACCATACAAATCTAATTTTATTATTTTTGTTTGTGTTTTTCCTTCAGCAAAATTGAAAAATCGAAAAAAATGTTTGTTCATAAATAAAATTGAGAATGGAGATGGGGAATGTGTCAAAGAGACAACAACCCGACCAAACAGGCTTCATTAAACTACTATCTTTAAGAAAATGATTGTCATAATAATATATATTAATTTTGTGTTTATGTTTGAGGTTAATTATATGGTTTTCATACTTCAAACAGTAGAATAAACCATATATCGTAAAGTTGAAAAGTGCATCTAAGAGTCGAGTACAGGAACAAATAAACAAAAAATCCGGCTCAGTCTGTTTCAAGTAAATATTTAGTAACAGTTTGTGTGATTGCCACCAAAGTTTAAACGAAGTGGATGTAGGCAATTATAGGCAACCGTACGGCAGTCAACAACGAGAAAACCCCATACCGTATAGTCGGCTATAAAAGACCCCGACATGAAAAATATGAACCAACTTACGGCCTAATTTATAACAAAACAATTTATGAAAAACAAATATGACAGACATGTACCAGTTTTCATTTTTTTAATGATAGTATATTATATTAGTACTTATATTTTAAAATATATGACCAATCATAAACGACTAAAAATAGCAGAAAGCTGTAATATGAATACATTTTGGCAAATTTGAAGTATTTTACGAACAAGGCATTCTTTGTCAAAAATCAAAACACAAATCATCATAAATTTATGGAAATATATAAAATTGTTTAAAATTTTTTTTAAGTATATTATAAAGACTCTATGATGTTAATCTTTCAGAAGGTTTGAAAACATTCTAATTTTGACAATGTGAATCAAAGAAATAAAAATTGGCCATATAATTAATCAGGAATTTGTTTAACCATTGTGTAAGGATGCATACCTAAACCCATAAATTTTCGGATACAAATTTTCAAAATAATACAAATTTACCCACGTTTCAATCAAAATCTACGACCTATGAATGAAATGAGGCGTTGGGTATATGTCAATTAGACAGCATACCAACAACATCTATCTATCCGTTTTTGAAGATTACAATTTCGATTTGGACCTTACGTTCTGAAAAAAAAAAAACTTGTTTTGTGTTGTACCTAAATAGCTACCCTAAAAAAAAGCCTGTTGTTGGTATGCTAGCTTAATAAGCCTGTTGTTCAGTGGTTGTTTTACACTAGTCATTTTTGGGGCCCTTTATAGCTTGCTGTTCGGTGTGAGCCAAGGCTCCGTGTTTACGACCGTACTTTGACCTATAATTGTTTACTTTTTATACATTGTGACTTGGATGGAGAGTTGTTTCATTGGCACTCATACCACATCTTCTTATTTGTATCCATAAACAAGAAGACATTTTGAAAAGTTTACTCGACTTTTTATTTATTTTTTAATACATTGGTTGTATTTAATATAATTTAATTTGTTATATATCTCAGAAACCAAAAAAATATTCAATTTGAAATCCTTATTGCTGTCACGGTAGGTTGTCGTGTCACTATCATCGAAATTTAGTTCTATTGGAGAGTAGAATTTGATTTTGTGCGGCCTTTTGTACTTTGTACGAAGTATTTAAATAGAATTATTATTTACCAATTGACCTCAAATATTTTCTCATAATTTCAAAAGTCAAGAAATGTGTAAACAGGATGAATCATAAGTTTTATAAATTGTTGTCGCATTTAATTTTTGACACTCTTTCTTAAAATTATGCATACAGTCAATATTATTTTAATACACAACAATATATTTATATAAGGCATAAAATTGAATTTTAATAAAATAAATACTTCTCCAAAAATGGCGCGGTCGGAACAAGTAAAAATTCATGGCGGATTAATTTATTAAAGGACTAAAAAGAAAACAAAGAGGTAGACATATAAATCTTAATCTGTCAATTTATTTTAATAATATTTATAAAAAATGTGATTTATTTAATTGCGGTCCGTTTGATGTTAAAAAGACCGAAAATCAGAAATTCGTATGTTTTCGTAAAGATTTTTCGTTTCGTTTTGTTTTAGGTGTTTTAATCTAATTTGATAAGTCCTCGAATCCACGAGTCCGTACTTGTGATTTATTCATTAGCATTCCGAAAATTATTTGTTAAATTAGAATTAATACATACCGATAATTTGTTAAACTTATTTATATATACCCGAATTTATTTAAATATTCAACTGTACTTTTATATAAAAATATAACAGGGAAATAATTTGGGGTTATGTATATGAGATTATGTATCTAATAATTAAATATATATTACAATTGATAAGAAATAGGGATATCTGAACGTATAATAAAAAAATTCCACAACAAATATTTCATCAAAATGTCTCTTGTGATAAAAATTAGGTTGGGTTCCAATAAAACATGGCGGTACATCATATTTTGAGTTATATTTAGTAATCAAATTTGAACACACACACAACAAAACTGTTATTGGTAAATGTATTTGCAACCAAAAGAGCTCATTGAATATATACAATGAACATCAAATTAACACAATACATAAAGTATTCCATCCAAAAGTTGTCGAGGAAAAATGAAGGTATTACTTTCCAGATCCGTTAGGAATTTTGTGTATATATAACTGAATAAACCCATTTAAGGCAATTTTGACCAACCTTTAATATAAATGCAAATGACCCCAAAAAAATGGATATAAAAACAAATTTCTTATAAAAACACTATTTGGCATTAAATGATTTTTTTGTGTAATACATGTATCAAGTAAAATTAGGAAAAATCATACGATATTCGTTTTCTACATTCAAAATTACTTTTCAACATTCAACATTCCTTTCAGCTTTAAATTACAACCAAAGAATAAGCAAAATTGTAATCAGTTGTGATTTTCGGTTTAAAATCAATTATTTTCTAATTTTTTTTCGTTTTAAAAATAAAGAGTAGGCCCGAGAACACAGTTATTTCGTAATGCATTTCTTTTAGACAATAAATTCAAATTAAAAAAATCGCACCTGCTCTATCTCAAAAAGATTTTTACAGTGTAGTGTACTACTATTGAGACAAATAATATCAAAATTATAGAAAAGTCTACCAGCTCTAACTCAAAATATTGACAATTCTATGTTAAGGGGGGTCTAAAATTCAGTTTGACAGCTTCAGACATACTAGTTTATGACCTTTTTTAACTGGACCAAATCACTTCTTACTAACATAAAGATTCAGCACCCAAATTTTTTTAACATGTAATTTCACCCCTTACTTAATATTTCATGCATAAAATATAAAGAAATAAATTTGGAAAGTGTATGAAAAAAATTTGCAAGTTATACACTGTCCACACTAGGAACTATATTTGTATTTACAAATGATCTACTTTAGTAACATTGTTCTAACAAAAGATGAAAGAAATTTATAACTGAACTGAATTGTATTTAATTTAACAACTTCGACATGAGCCCAGAAAGTATACTTTGGTGCTATTGAAGTACATTAGAAATAGTGTACATACACGACTTCTTGTTGTCTCTCTTGTTCTTAGTGCATTCTATATAAATATTTCTCAAAAGTCAAGTCACAAATAATAAATCAAATATGTTATAATTACGCAAAAATACATATAGAATTAAGAAATAAGACCGCGGTGAGCCAACTGGAAGACAATCTGCATGTTCTATCTCAATATGTTAAAAATATTACTTTAGAAATTTACTTTTTTGGGTTTACTTCCATCAGGAACGCTCATATATACCTAAAAGCTCAAGAAGCCAGCGATGTATAAATGCTAAAAAGAAAAGCCAAATCCACCTAAGGTCTATTGAGGGAATTTTACCTTAGATTCTAAATTATATATCTACGGAGAATATCAGAAAAATATTTTGTAAATCATGGTAATGCCAAAGAGTTACCTACTAAACGATACTGGTTGTCAAAATAAAGATAACTTGCACAAAAAACTTACAGTTTGAACACAACATATATATTTTTTTCACTGGATAAATTGTAGCATTAAAAGGGGAATCAGCGGGTGTGCGTTTCCATCTGAATTGGAAAACGTATCATTTTTAACATAACGCACGTAAAAAGTGTTTCTAGGATTCTTAAGCTTATGACCCCACCTTTCCGCAAATCCGCCTCTGATTGAGGTAAAGTGGTTCCATTATAGTGCTTACAATTATTTGAAATTGCTCTTTCTAAAAGTATCAATGCAATCAATTACATCTGAAAAAATCTGTATGAACATTTCGACTTCTAAAACAGACAAAAGATAAAACTCAGATAATAAGAAATACAAAATGAGGACAATCTTACAATTAGAAATAACTCAAAATGACTTTTAATCCTCTTTGTTTATTTATTCAGACTATAGTAATTAATGTAAAGTAAACAAAACAAGCCATATAGAAGTACTTGAAGATATCTGACCGACTAAGTAAAATGCTTTGTTTTTCATCTGAATTGATTTTATGGGAACTTGATTGACTGTTTAGCCACTTGAACAATATTACGAGTTTAACTGTTCAGTTTCCGAGTGCTGAGTTAATTTCAGTCGTGTGTTCAAAGGCATGCCGTAGTAAAGATTGAATATGATAAAGTGTCTCTGTGTTTAAGATCTTCTGGTCAAAACAAACTTGAACCGTGTGTCAAATCTTCAAAAAAAAAATTTTTAAATGACAAAAATTAATTAAAAATTTGGTTTATATTCTGCTTTAAAACATACGACAATAGGTATTGAAATAAAATCATTATGGAAAACTTATTCATTTTACATTTTTATTTATCATTTTTTCATTATTAATGTTGTATATTAGCATGGTTCATTTTTTTATTATTTAAAAGATTATTATATTATAGTGATAGTTAAAAAAAAAACATAAATAAAAAGAGAAGCGAAGGATACCAAAGGGACATTCAAACTCATAAGTCGAAAAATAAACTGACAAAGCCATGGCTAAAAAAGGAAAAAGACAAACAGACAAACAACAGTACACAAAACAACATAGAAAACCAAAGACTGAGCAACACGAACCCCACCAAAAACTGGGGGTGATCTCAGGTGCTCCGGAAGGGTAATCAGATCCTGCTCCACATGAGACACCCGTCGTGTTGCTCATGTAGTACAAACCCGGTGATATGTCTTATTCGGTAGGTTTCATTCGGGGGAAGGTGACGAGTTTGTAGTTACGACAATTGGAACATATCCGTCGTCATCTGTGAAACGGATATTCCATAACTGACAACCAACTTCTGTAGGCGTCCATAAAGTACGAAAGATTTAACTTTTTGAACCAACTTTTAGTTATTTGTACCATTCGATTCCTTTTTGCCCTATATCAAACGGCGATGCAGTACAACATCTTGAGACGCATAAGGAACAGGCCATTATTTTATTAACAGTACAATACAAAGATACGTTTAAGTGTTTACAGTGAATTAATAAAAAAAATTGTTTTCCAAATATCGTAACCGCAACCGAGGTCTTCATTTATACACATAAATAGAAACATTTTGTTTAAACAAAATATTCCGACAAAGGTTTTATTTCATGTCTGAAAACATGCACAACCGACAGTTTCATATCCGATTCAATATCAAGGCATATGGTTTTGCATTTCGTCATTCGTTTCAATGGTAAGCTTCAATGAGTTTTTTTTTCTTGTGTTCTTCATTGATTGACAGTTTGATAAAATATGTCGACCATGTAACAGAACCTCCATAGTTTTTTTTCCAGGAGAACACGTGCCTAAGAGCGTATGTTTAACTAGATAATAAACTTTTAAATGATGTCTTTAAACTTGATGTAAAACAAAAGTTTCAACCATTCATACAGAAAGTCTATTTATAATATTCATTTTGTAACAAAATTGGTATGGTAAGAGACATTTATTTAATTCAAACCAAATGCATTGCTTTTTTTTAACATAAATAAATTGTAACATCAATGGCTGGATGGAAATACGATCCAAACCATGCATCTAAATCAAAATGATCCCTTCTTCATATACTTCGGGGGTATGGGAATATGAATTGTTATTTAATATCTTAGCTGTATTTGGCAAAACCTTTCGGAATTAAGGGTCCTCAATGCTCTTCAATTTCGTTCGTTAGTTGGCTTTTTTACCTTTATATTCGAGCGTTACTTGGTAGGTCTTTTGTAGACGAAACGCGCGTCTGGCGTACACAAATATAAGCCTGGTATCTTTGACGATGTTTTTTATATCCCCATATTTTCTCTGGTGCGTACATAACTTGTGTATCCTAGAAAGTCGTTTGTTAATAAGACAAATTATATGAAAGAGTGTAACCTACGGCAAACGTTTTGAAAACCTTCTCTCCGCGTATTAAGCTGACGATTACTGCCATGTACGTGTCAGAGGATTACTTAATTTTCTTAATTTACTGTGAACTACTTAACTTTTATTGGGGAGGATTATGGAAATTAATTTCTCACATATAATCTAAAAGTTTCTTTTTCTCGATTAAACATTGACAGTACAAAGTTTTTATTGGTTGATGGGGCAGAGAGATGTTTGTTTAAAGTTTTAATTTTCTTAATCTCAAGTATTATCGAATTTCTTCAATTTGAGAAAAGATGCGCGGCAAAACTGTAGTCGATAACGATCCGTGTGACAAACTATATCAGAGTGGTCGAGGCAAATAGATGTTTTCCTGTAGCGTTTTTACCATTTTTTTAAATGTGTTTTTGTGCAAAAAGACTTATTAAAAATGCACTTTCTAGAATTGTTTTTGTTCACCGTGTTTTTTTTTATTCCACGTTCTTACAGAAAATAGTCAACTGAAGAGGAAAAAGACACTAATTTTGTATATTTATATTGAATGTCTGCAATTGTTTTCAGAACGATACTCATGATGATACCAAAAAATAAGCAAATACCCTCAAATGCATTATAGCCGCATAAACCATAAAACTTTTACTACAACCTGAGACTACAACTAATGAAGTAATAAAGAAGCAATGTAGTACCTTTATGCTATGCTCCCATGCTAACAAAGGACCAGATTATATTAATAAGTCTACTAAGCAATATTATAAATCATAGTTTATTAATAAAATAAACAAAACTACACTTTCGTCGATTTCTCAAATAATTATAAACAATTTGAAGTTTTTAAACAGAAGTATAGCAATTCAGGATGTCAACGATTTGAATATTCACAGAAATGCAATCTAATTAAAATTCAGATCTATCGTAACTTGCTTACTCATCTTATGAACATAACAAAATCAGAGACCTTTAGATTGGCAAAAATAGACATAGCTAAAAATGCCGAACCAATATCATATAGTAAAGAAAAACAACGAAACAATATCATATTGAAAAGCAAAGCACCAAATACCACAAGCTCGAGACCACAAGTAATCTATAAAGAACTATTCGGAATTTCACGGTAAATGAAAAGAGGGGATTAGTAAACCAAAGATTTCGTACAATAGGTGTGTCCTCGTTTTACTGTTTCATACGCACACATTTTGTTAATTTTGTCTGGTACATAATAGTCCCAGATTTTATGTATCAAAATCAAAATGAACATTCATATTTATAAGTTGTTATGTATCAAATTCTTATTAAAAATATATTGTTCATATCTTTGAACATTCTAAGATTATTATCAGCTGCTTTTGATTTTCGCAATACTATCATTAATAAGAGAGTACGATTTAGTTTTTTTCAAGATTTTATTTCCAACAAACCAGGCACACAAGTGTGCAACATAAGCAAACACAAAACATAATATTATATAATATACAAAAAGCAACATAATCTATAATGAACAGTGTATAAAAATATGGGGGAAAGAGAGGATACAGGAGTCCAGTTTTAAAACAGTGGACTAATTTTTTTAATAAACATGGACAAGTTTGAAAGTAACTCTGTATGACATAGCATAAGCATACCACTCATTTTAGCTTCACATGGATTATCTAGATAATAGTTGATGAAAAGTGCCATGTTGACATTTTGCCAATACTTGAAATACATTTAAAAACGTTGATGTAATATTTTAATTCGTTAAACAAATTACAAGTTTATTAGAATATAATACTCCTGATTATTGGACTTAATTCCTTAATAACACTACATTCTTGAGAGGAAAGTCATAATTGTTTATTCTTTAAGTAAACAATTTCTTGTCCACGCGACCGATTGTCTCAGAGGACAATTGACGGAATGACACATTGAAAAAAATATTCTTCCATTTTAATGCCTCAATGGTGTTATAAAAATTCAAGCACGTTCACGTACTGTATTCTCTTTCCCCTGGTGTGTTCTGTGTAAAAAACGGGTTTTTGTGTTGCAAAAATTAAACTCGAATAAGCATAGTATTACAGTACATAAAGTAATTTCACATTTTAGAAATTTGGAATCACCACTTCTGAGTTGATGCCACTGATGGTTCACAAATCAACTGAACAGTGCGTTTGTAATTGCCTGATCTCGGTTTGATATTGATAATATGGAAATAGAAAACTAAGAGGCACTAATCGTTAGTCCTTTTTTGTCGATACATCGTTTTTATTTACTCGGGTCAAAATTATAACTCAGAAATTTAATCAAAAACAAACTATATTCTTTTTCAGTAACGCTTTTTTAAATTCAAATGAATGTTATTTTCTATACTTGATTTTGAATAGAAACTAACATTTTTCCACTTCTTTTTTTATACTAATTTATGATTCATTTAACGATAAAAAAAAACCGTGCTTCCCAAAAATAGAATGAATGGTCGGTGTTTCAGGATAATAAATTAAAAGATGTTCCTTCTCATCTGTTTTATTGATATTCCATTTTGTGAGTAATCATCTTCTAAATTTGATACTTACTTTCAATGTTTGGTTTCGAGTACTTTATAGTACCACTGATGACAAATAAGTTTCCAAAATTTGCAAATATATGGTGCATCAAATAAATTTCAGAGTCTTGTAATCTTTTTTTTTTAACATGAGAACATTTGAATATTATCGACCTTCTGTTAAAATTGGGGTAAATTGTAAAAATAAAAATTAAGTAACCGTAATAGTCTTCAGTAACGAAATTTAAGTCTTATCTAGTTGTATCTTCCGTTTCGCATTTTAATCTGTTTTGATTTTTCTGAGTTTTTAAAAAAAAAATTACATAAACAAATTTACTGCATTGAACATTTTATCAGCTTATATCTTTTGGTCAGTTTTATAACGCAATGAATGTTTTACTCATTAATATTTTTGCGATAGCTTTAGCTTCAAGCCAGTTATCATGACGAAGGTCGGTTTGTTCTCTCCGGGAATTCCGACTTCCTGCACCAATAAAAACCTAATGCCTCAATGGTGTTATAAGAATTCAAGCACGTTCACGTACTGTATTATCTTTCCCCTGGTGTGTTCCGTGTAAAATGCGGGTTTTTGTGTTGCAAAAAATAAACCCGAATAAGCATACGCTTCATAAAGTAATTTCATATTTTAATAATTTTGAATCACCACTTCTGAGTTGATGCCACTGATGGTTCACAAATCAACTTAACAGTGCGTTTGTAATTGCCTGATCTCGGTTTGATAGGGTTACTATTGAAATAGAAAACTAAGAGGCACCAATCGTTAGTCCTTTTTTGTCGATGTGTCGGTTTTGTTTTTACTCGGGACAAAATTATAACTCAGAAATTTAATCAAAAACAAACTATATTCTTTTTCAGTAATGCTTTTTTAAATTCAAATGAATGTTATTTTCTATACTTGATTTTGAATAGAAACTAACATTTGTCCACTTCTTTTTTCATACTATTCATGATTCATTTAACAATAAAAAACATGCTTCCCAAAAATAAAGTGAATGGTCGGTGTTTAAGGATAATAAATTGAAAGTTGTTTCTTCTTATCGGTTTTATTGATATTTCGTTTTGTGAGTAATTTGAGTAATTATCTTCTAAATTTGATACTTACTTTCAATGTTTAGTTTCGAGTACCACTGATGACAAATAAATTTCTAAAATTGCAAATATATGGTGGATCAACTAAATTTCAGAGTCTTGTAATCCTTTTTTTTAACATGAGAACATTTGAATATTATCGACCTTCTGTTAAAATTGGGGTAAATTGTCAAAATAAAAATTAAGTAACCGTAATAGTCTTCAGTGATGAAATTTAAGTCTCATCTAGTTTTATCTTTCGTTTCGCATTTTAATCTGTTTTGATTTTTCGGAGTTTTTTTTTTTAAATTATATACACAAATTTATTGCATTGGACATTTTGTCAGGTTATATCTTTTGCTCAGTTTTATAACGCAATGAAAAAATAATCTCTTGTTTTACTCATTAAATATTTTTGCGATAGCTTTAGCTTCAAGCCAGTTTTCATGGCCCAAAAGTGACAGAATAGCCAACATGATAACGATGGTCACTAACCGGTTGAAGTAGAAGCATGACGAAGGTCGGTTTGTTCTCTCCGGGAATTCAGACTTCATGCACTAATAAAAACCCTTAAATTTCGTGGTTTCGTGATCGAATTGAGTGCTTCTGCCAAGCAAGTACGTAGCATTTTTAAAAGAGCAAAAGCAAAGACTGGTAGGCATGGAGTCAGATTAATGTGTCCGATACCGTAGGTTTTCCTCCTGTGGTCTTTTAGCACGTCTTCTTAAGCATTTATCGACCTGAATATGCATGTAATATTTGCCATTATAGACGTTAAACAAACAACAATCAGTCATAAATATGTATGTAGTATTTGTTGCTGGACATTTATCAGTCATCAAAGACACGAAATTAATTTAATTGTCAGCGCATGAAGTCAAATGTTGCACGTTCTAACCGAAACCAATTGTCCAAAGTTAATAAAAAATCCCCGTTTTGTAATTCTTTCCATCTTTTCGTTTTATTTCATATCTTAAATAATTGAAATTCGTGTACCGATGCCAATAAAACACACGAAATCTCTGATAAGAACTTATATAAAGATAATGATTTTTTTTTGGAAAATTTTTTACATTTAAATTGAAACTCACTTGCACACCCATGCTGAAACTTGTGTTGCATCAATCCAGTTAAAATTTTCTCAATAAAATGTGAAAAATAGTGAAGTCTGAAAGTTATATGCTTAATTTTTGTATTATTTCAACAGCTGTTGTTTAATACTGGGCAGAACTTTATTAACAATTTACCGAGGAGAAAAACAGCTGTCCAGTTGACACAACAAACAGGTCACCTGAATAGACATGAGTTTATTGTAGGGTTTTACCATTTAGAAGCCATTTCATTATAGATACGTACAGTGCATACTTTGTTGATATACAGTTTGATGTTTTGTATAGAATTTAAACGCAAAATTTTGTATTTTATATCTACTTTTTTTTAAATTAATTTCCGTTTTCCTAAAGTGATTTAGGGTTGATACAGGGTTTTTTGGTACCTTTTTATATGGTGCACATAATGTATGTTATCACTTATTCAATATTTTTTTTTATTTCTTGTCGATTTTCTTCTCGAAATTTTCTAAAAAAAACATGCATACTCTTTTGACAGTGGAATATCCCAAGCGAACAAATTAAAGATAAATACGCATATGAATGAATGTTTTCACAGCGTTACATAAAATTAGAATAAAAAATTGGGTTTATAATTAAAACAAACATTTTTGCATATTTTTTTTCGTTCCATACCTTTTTTTTTAAATTCGTAAACAGATATCGTGAGTAGTTTTCTAAGATAAACAGGTTATATTGGTATACATTCGGACTTTTCTGTTTAAATTAATTGTTTTCCAATTCCCGAGATGCAAAAAAAAAATGTTTTACGTCTTAGACTTATCTTTAATCATTTATCAATTCTATATTTAGAACAATAACGGATTAATGTCTGGTCAGTGACCAGATTATCTATTTAATTCTTATCTCATTAAGAACAATTAAAGTGGTCAACTGTTTTATCAGTTGAAAAAATAATTTGAAGATTATTGACAAGAAATTATATCTTTATAGCGAAATGAAAGAAAATTATTGCCAAATATATTTAAATGTTACATAAAATCCCACTTTGACACTATTAGTTTTGTAATTTTCATTTGTTTTTCAGGCTATAATAATGGAACACTGTTGGAAATCTGTATTCAGATATGTCAATTTAGCAGAGCAAATGAACCAATATAAAACTACCCACACTTTTCTTAAAACTTGCCCTGTCTAAACAAATATTCTCTTTATTTTTTTTATTTGAAGATTATTGTCACGAATTTATATCTTTATAGCAAAATGAATAAAGAAAGCTACGCCATGAGCGCATGATCGATACGCCCGTCGCCCTTTAAGCTCCAAAGTTCCATAACGCCGCAATGTCATTTCAGAAATTAAAAAAAAAGCAGAAGAGTGTTTATTTCAATAGATATAAACAGCCACCAAAGTTTCATGAAAACTGCTCAAAGCATTTTTGAGTTACAATGGTTAAAGTTAAAATTGACACCCCCTTTTTATGAATAAAGTCCCAATACTCCAGAACGTAAAATCAGACATTTAAAAAATCGAAAGTTTAACTTATGTCAATATATATAGAAAATTCACCAAAGTTATATGAAAATTGTTCAAAGCATTTTTGAGTTATAGTCCGAAAACTGGTAAATCACCATTTTTTTATGAATAAAATCCCATAGCTCGGAAACGTAAAATCTAAAATTGATAAAAATCGAAAGGGAGCTTTCGTCAATAGATATAAACAATTCTCCAAAGTTTCATGAACTGGTGAAAGCATTTTTGAGTTATTGTCCGAAATGTTGACGACGGACGGACGGACAGACGGACAATGGTATACTATAAAACGTGCCGTAAACGGGCGTATAAAAACAGTAGAGAAACAGGTATTTATTTTGACAAAGATGAGTTTTATTTCTTCCTGTCTTCTTGTTTAAACATTCTGTACCCTTTCACATATATATCTTTGAAACTTGCATACAACTGCATCACATTATTGATGTGTATTGCAACATTAGCAATGTTTTATATTTATATATCAATAGAATAAAAATTATGATTTTTTAATCAAATACTATTTTTTTTAATTTAAGATCTAAATTATAAAATCTAAATCAAGTGTGGTATGATTGCCATTTGTCTATCCACAAGCACAGTGCCACAAGAGGCTTAAGGACGAGGATGTAATAACTATATGTCACCGTACGGCATCAGTCAACAATGAACAAAACATAAAACGTAAAGTAAAATATAAAAGGCATCAGCATGCAAGAATGTTAAACAATTTAACGAGAAAACCAACTGTATGATAAAACAACAAGAGTGCATATGCTGAAATGTCTCGCCTGCTTTACTTACCATGATTAAACTTATGTTGAAAGTCTGTAAAATGAAGGTTTAACTAATAGAATAACATAAACGTAATATAAACAATGATCTACGCAAACGAGGACAAGATCAGAGGTGGCAGACAGACACGTGCATATTTACAATCATACCACACACCAAATATAGTAAGCCTATTGTTCATAGCATCTGAGAAACTGACCTTTAATTACAAATTGAGGTCAAGGTCAGATGAACCCTGCCTGACAATTATGTACACATAACAATCATTCCATACACAAAATAAGTTGACCTATTGTTTATAGTATCTGATAAATTGACAAAACCAGGAAAACTTAATATTGAACAATGAACTATCAAAATGAGGTCAAGGTCATATCAAACCTGCCAGACAGACATGTACACCTTACATTCGTTTTATACACCAATTAAAGTTGCACTATTGCTTAAAGTGTATGAGAAATAGACCGTAACACAAAAACACTTTCCAATGAACCATGAAAATAGGTCAAGGTCAGATAAAACCTGTCAGACAGACATGGACACCATACAATCATACCACACACCAAATACAGCTGATCTATTACTTATAGCATCTGAGAAACCGACCAAATTACAAAAACTTAACATTGACCAATGAATCATGATAATGAGGTCAAGGTAAGATGGAACCTATAATCTTATAAATTCATATTTTTTTTTAAGCAGTCGATGAACCATGAAAAGAAACAAGAGTGCACACGCTGAAATGTCTCGCCTGCTTTACTGACCATTGAATTTATGTTGATAGTCCTAAATATAAAGTTTGACTACAGATATCACATACCCTTAACATGATCAACGAAAATGAGGTCAAGGTCAGATGAACCAAGCCAGAAATACATGTACACCTTAAACTCATTCCAGACACCAAATTTAGTTGACCTATTTATATTGCTTATAGTATACAAGAAACAAACCAAACCATGCAAACTTAACAATGAACAATGAAAATGAGGTCAAGGTCAGATGAACCCTGCCAGACAGACATGTACACCTTACAAGCATTACATGCTTTAATATAGTTGACCTATTACATATAGTATTTAAGAAACAAATTTACAAATGAAAACTTAACATTGACCAATGAACCATGAAAATGAGGTCAAGGTCAGATGATAACTGCCAGACAGACATATACACCTTACCATTCCATACACCAAATATAGTTAACCTGTTGCGTATAGTTTAAGAAAACAGACCAAAACACAAAAATTTAACATTAAAATTGAACCGTAAAAATGAGGTCAAGGTTAAATAAAATCTGTCAGACTTACATGTACATAGTAAAATATTTTCATACACCAAATATACAGTATTAGAAAAACAGACCAAAACACAAAAACTTAACTTTAACCACTGAACCATGAAAATGAGGTCAAGGTCAGATGACACCTGCCAATTGCACATGTACACCTTACAATCATTCCATAAACTAAATATAGTAGACCTATTGCTTATAGTATCTGAGATATGGTCAAGTGAAAACTGTCTGATAAGCATGATGACCTTGCAAAGTACGCACCTACCAAATATAGTTATCCTTTTACTCATAATAAGAGAGAAATAGACATTACAAAAAATCTAACCTTTTTTTTCAAGTAGTCACTGAACCACGAAAATGAGGTCAAGAACAATGGACATATGACAGACGGAAACTTCATATCAGAAGGCATCTATATATAAAGTATGAAACATCCAGGTCTTTAAGCTTCTGAAATATCAAGCTTTTAAGAAGTTTGTTAACGCCGCCGCCGCTGCCGGATCACTATCCCTATGTCTCGCTTTCTGCAAAAAGAAGTCGCAGGCTCGACAAAAAAAGACCCTAGAACAAAGGACATATGACAGACAGAAACTTTGAAACATAATGCATCTGCATACAAGGTATAAAGCAATAAGGTCGTATACCTACTGAAATATGAAGCTTTAAGCCAATAGTTTACGACATCAGCGCTGCTGCTGCCAGATAGTAATCTGTACGTCTCGCATTCTACTATTTTTGTCGCAGGCGACACAAAAAAAGCGAAAAACAAATATTGCAGACAGCAACCAACGACAACCACTGAATTACAGCTCCGGCACAAAAAGCATGTGACTGGGTTTAAGATGATTAATTCTCCCCCTAATCAGAGACAGTGGTGTAACGACACAAAATAAGAACAAACTGTAACTAGAGGCTCTCAAGAGCCTGTGTTGCTCACCTAGGGTTAGGTGCATCTTCAACAATGGACACTCTCCAACATTGTGGACTAGAATAGAATTCATGACAAAAAATCTCCTTTGTGTTGATCTTGTATTGCTGACCGTTTTTTTCTGTTTTCAGTTTCTTTCTATCTTCTTTAGTTTTTGCCCAAAACACCAAAAGTGGTTAACATGTTGTCATTTAAGGGCAATCACTCATATAAAGAGTCTACTAACGATTTGGGAAACATTTGGCTTATTTGTAGATCTTTTCTTGCTGATCATTTTTCCTTTTAAATTGTCTATCTTTTTTAGTTTTTAAAATAATATGGAAAAACATAACATATTAGTAAAAATCGTCATTAAAGAACAAGAACTCTAATCTAATCTTGCTGATCATTTTTGCATATGTATGCTTCAATCTATCTATTATAGTTTTTCAGATACTAGGCAAAAACGCAAAAACATCCAAAGAAACTTCAATACATGTGCAATCATTCTATTAAGTTTCAAGGATCTACGCTGGACACTGAAAGAGGAGTTGATACACAAAGGTAATATCTTTTATAATTTTGCTGAAATACTACTACAAGTTTCCAAGTCTGGAAAATGTGAAAGAATTCATCAAACAATTCCATGATAGCAGGATTACAACTTCAATATTTTTTCAATCGTTCTGTGAAGTTTCAAGGATCTTGTTGAAAACTGTAGTAGGAGTTGATTACACAAAAAGTAGACTTTTCATTGCTAGCCCGAATCACTTGTTTCGCAACACGGCAAAAAATAATGAACATTATTATAATTGAATCAATGAATGCTCACAGTACTTGTAACCTGCTGATATCGATTGCTATACTTCAAAGAAGATTTCATACGGCAACTTTATAAATAGTATTGGAAGACCTGATCCCATCCAATGACAAGAAGAAACTAGATTTTCAATGTAGAAAACCAAAGCAAAACATTCTAGTATTGCATCAAACTTTAAATTAGCAAATTAATGTTCATCCCACCAAAATACTAGACAAAGTGATTGAACAACAGTGTAATTATAACCTTTTACCAATAAGTCTATTGAACCAAAGACAGAGGGGTTTATTGATTGATTGTTGGTGATTAACACCACTTTTAGCACTCTTGGCTATTTCATGGTGGCTAGTTTTTATAAGTGGAGGAATCTGGAGTGTCCAGAGAGAGTCACAATCTTCGATAGGAAAACTGGCTATCCTAGTCAATCAAAATAGCAGCTCTATCCACCTTGTCAATTGCGGGTGTTGAACTCATAACCTCACTGTTGGCAGTATAGATTAACCACTTAGACTAATGACTACTGAGGCTCAGAAGAAGAAGATTTGAAAGACAATTCCTTTACTTATTAGCTTTATTAATGATATTACCATAAAAAGCAGCCTGCTAATTACAAGTTAAATTCTAGCAGGTGAACACATAATTTAACAATACACTTAATTAAGTAAAAGCTTTAACCAGTTAATTGTATCTTTACCCTTGCAGTAAAAAGTCAATGAGACAACAAATCAACAACACAAAATATCAAAGAGAATGAAATCACTGGTGGAAAGATTGCCAGAGTTGTGAGTATAATTTCAATAATATTTTAATCTTCCATTGAGGTATGTTGGTGGACAAAAACCCATTGAACTAGCACTTTAGCATTTTGCATTGTTGAAGTTCTATAGAAAGATAAGCATTTTTTGTCAGTAGCTAAAATGAGCTAATGTGTTACAATGTCAGTAGGTCACTGAATTTGCATAGCAGTTTATCTTTAAGTTGCAATATTTGTTGTTGTGCTATATTCAAATATTGGTATACTTCTTTCTAAATCTTCAAAGGATTTTGTATTGAAATTGTTAAAAATTCGTAAGGGTTCCGCGGAACCCAGTGTCTCGCCTACTTTTTCTGTTAATCGCAGGCTCAACAAAAATGAGGAAGTAAATCAATAAAAATATTCCTCTTGATACTATCTTTTGATTGTAAGAAGGTTCTGTCCAAGTTTGGTTAACTGGAAGAAAACAAAATTTCCTTCTAGATACTAGCATTTGATCATAAACAAGCTCCTGTCCAATTTTGGTACAAATCCAAAATAGTATAAGGAAGTTATTAAAATTTTAAAAACTTTAACCACAGAGTGAATGTGTTGTTTCCTGGCAGAAAATCTAAGTCTATTTAAAAGTAAAATACGGAAAAAATGGATTTATTTTTTTACAAAATTTCCTTCTAGATACTAGCTTTTGATCATAAACAAGCTTCTGTCCAAATTTGGTACAAATCCAAAATAGTATAAGAAAGTTATTAAAATTTTAAAAACTTTATCCACAGAGTGAATGTGTTGTTTCCTGGCAGAAAATCTAAGTCCATTTAAAAGTAAAATAAGGAAAAAATGGAATTTTATTTTTACAAAATTTACTTCTGGATACTATCTTATGATCATAAACAAGCTTCTGTCCAAGTTTGGTAGAAATCCAGGATAGTTTAAGAAAGTTATTAAAATTTTAAAAACTTTAACCACAGAGTGAATGTAATATTTCCCGGCAGAAAAACTAAGTCCATTTATAAGTAAAATACGGAAAAAATGGAATTTTATTTTTACAAAATTTACTTCTGGATACTACCTTATGATCATAAACAAGCTTCTGTCCAAGTTTGGTAGAAATCCAGGATAGTTTAAGAAAGTTATTAAAATTTCAAAAACTTTAACCACAGAGTGAATATTTGTGGACGCCGCCGACGACGACGACGCCGACGGAATGTAGGATCGCTGTGTCTCGCTTTTTCGACTAAAGTCGAAGGCTCGACAAAAATCATATAAATCAAGATGAATGAATGAATGGTTGTAGGGTGACAAAGCGAAATTTTAATTTCTATACTATTTTTTGAGGCAAATTCTTATTTTGAAATTGCACTGATGTTACATTTTTTTTCTAAAAATTTGTCATGAATGATTTCTGATATAGTTGCAAAGAGGAATTTTTCAGAGCGAAGTGATGTATTTTTTTATTGGAATTTCCATAAGATCATTTGTTTATATTTACATAGACACGAGAAGTAATGGGAACTATATTTCAGTGTATATTGATTTCCCTGCTAACATGGTTACATCCTGGTTTGTGAGGTGATGCTTAAGAAAGAATTGGAAAAATAGTTCCAATCTCTAAAAAACAGTAAGTTTTCCAACATTATTACATGCTTCAGATGCCTTCCAAACTTACAAATGAAGCTTTCACAGTAATTTTTTCTCTTTGAATATAATATAAATGATAGTTTGTTTTCTTTTTAAATTAAGGCTGGTAGACGCAAGAGACACAAGGTTTGAATCATGATAATCTTCATATCATCCATTCACCTCTGATGGAGAGAAAAAAGGTATTTGGCACTTTAACATAAATTAAGAGTTCTATCTCTCTAGGGTAAAGTTCACCATAGCATGTTTTGGTTGCTCTTGTTTTGACAGGAGGTTTACCCTGTCAACGCACCCTGTCTTGTTCCTTCTGGAGTTCATGTGATTGCCTTGGTTTTTGTTTGTTACCTTGATTTGTCCCTTCCTAAACGATTTAAAGATTTGAACATTGGTTACCTCGTCTAAATTTTCCCAATTGCTTTCGATTTTCTAAACTATCAAAAACTTCTAAATTTCAAAAAAAAGCTTAAAACATGTATTTACATGACTTTTAACTTTAAAATGTAATTCAAACAAACTTTTACAGAATACAGTGCCTGCAAATTCAATCCAAACAAATCAAGATCTAAAGATAAATAATTTGCTTACAAACTTGAACAAATGGTCCACATAATAGAAAAATACAAAAAGTTTATTTTTTCAACTTTTTAATAACTTTAATGCTAATTCTTCATCTGCCTCTATTGTTAACCCAGTATCCATGGTGACAGAATCTCCATCTGAATTGTCTTCATTATCACTGCTGTCTTTTTCACTATTATATTCACTCTCTGAATCTTCATCATCAGAATCAAAGTCTATCTTAGCTTTCTTCCTTGGACTGAAAAACAAAATCAAAAAAGTTTATTTCAAAAATTGAATAATTCTGTAATTACACAAAATGTATTTCTGAAGAAGACATGTCTACTTATACTTATCACTGTAAAACTTTCCATTGGCCTTTTCTCAGAAGTAACCATAAAACTTTCCATTGGCCTTTTCTCAGAAGTTACCATGTTTGACACTTTTGCATACATTTTGACATGAACACTGCAATTTGACACCAAAAAGGTCCATAATAATCAGGCTATTGAACCTTGTTTACATTTGTTTTGTTACCTTGTATAGATATAAATGTTCTGAAAAATCATAAATTTGAGAGAAAAATAAACATCAATGCATCACCTGTAGTAGGAATTTACTAGGTTGTTGTAGAAATAACTGTATTAAAAAATAAAAAATAACGCACACTTATTGTAAATCAGACATCATTGGATAATGCCAGATTAGTTTTACATCTATCTGTTCTGGTCATGTTTAAGTATATTTTTACTATCAAAACTTATGACAATAGTGAGCAAGCTCACATACTCCACACTCAAAGATATTGCTAAGTTGTATAATAACAAAGTTGCCCTCTGCAAAAAGGCTTAACTGTCAGAAGTGATTTTTTTAAAGAATTGTTTTAACAAATACCCTTCATCATCACTTTCTTCCTCTTCACTGTCATCTTCCTCTCCACTTTCTCTTCCATAGATCTTGTCAGGGTCAGGTAACTCTGCTATAAGCTGGTCTGTATCTTCTGTTCCTTCAAACACTACACCTTCTTCCTGTTATAAAGAATAACATATTAAATTATAAACATTACTTCTTGTTTCAACATGTACTTGATTTGTCAGGTTCTTTTCCTTTTTTTTATTGTCGAGCCTTCGACTATTGTTGAAAAAGTGAGACAAAGCGATCCTACATTCCGTCGTCGGCGTCGTCGTTGGTGGTGTCCACAAATATTCACTCTGTGGTTAAAGTTTTTGAAATATTAATAACTTTCTTAAACTATCCTGGATTTCTACCAAACTTGGACAGAAGCTTATTTATGATCATAAGATAGTATCCAGAAGTAAATTTTGTAAAAAAAAAAATCCATTTTTTCCGTATTTAACTTATAAATGGACTTAGTTTTTCTGCCAGTTAACATTACATTCACTCTGTGGTTAAAGTTTTTAAAATTTTAACAACTTTCTTAAACTATCCTGGATTTGTACCAAACTTGGACAGATGGTTGTTTATGATTAAAGGCTAGTATCTAGAAGGAAATTTTGTTAAAATTTTGTTCCATTTTTTCCGTATTTTACTTATAAATGGACTTAGTTTTTCTTCCAGTTAACATTACGTGCAGTCTGCAGTTTAAGTTTTTAAAACATTTATTAGATTCATAAACTATCCTGGATTTTTACCAAACTTGGACAGAAGCTACTTACAATCAAAATATATTATAGAGAGGAATATTTTTATTAATTTTTTTCCTCATTTTTGTCGAGCCTGTGATTAACAGCAAAAGTAGGCGAGACACTGGGTTCCGCGGAACTCTTACGAATTTTGTTATCTGATTATTTTTTTTACTGCAAGTTATAAAATCAGTGTTATCTCCCTTTCTTGAACATGTATAATATTAAACCTCTTTTCTGTTTGATATTTATTTTGTAAGGTAAATCAACAAAATGCATTCAGGGTAAACTATCTGATTCTCAAAAGGCAAAGTTTATTTTTATTGATAGATTCTCATCTAGTTGGAGCAATGAAGTATACATGTAATCTTTTTCAGATTAATGCAGATGCACTTAATATTTTTGTTGGTATCTATTTTCTTGATTGGAGAAAAATCCTATTTCTAGTCTTTAATTTCATGGTTTCATTTTTTGTTCCTATCAAAGTATTTTTAAATTGTTGAGTATTTGAATTCATGGTTTTCCCCTACCCACAAAATCAATGAACATTGGTATCCCACGAACATTAACAAATCCATAGTACACTTGATGTATATGGCTACTGGAAATAATTTAAATACAAAAATATTGCCTATTTTGTTAACTAAAAATTCTTTTACAAAAACCATGACATGAGTTAAGGAAAAGTATATAAGTTAGCTTGGTTAAAAGTGGATTTCCTGAGAAAAAATAACATTGAGTGTCCTCTCTTTTTTCAAAAAAGAAATCTGGTATACCTTTTAGTAATTAGCATTTGTTTAAAATTATGGGATGGTTTACGATATTGTAAGTAATCTTTAAAAAGCACAGTTTTACCATTACAATTTGTTTGTGATGACACTCATATTGCTTGACAGAAACATTGCATATATTTATGAAGCTAGACTGTAGATCAAGAATTAAAACTTCATCTGTATCTTAGGCATTTCAGAAGACAAATACTCAATTTTTCTATTTCATAAACAGTTTTACAAGGCAAAAATCTTACATCATCATCATCATCATCTTTCTTCTTGTTCTTTTCTCTCATTTTCTCTTTATTCTTTATTCTTTCTTCCTAAAAATATGAACATATGCAATTAATTTTACAACCCATATACCCATATATTGCATACAGTGGATTAACAAATTGGTATGAAGGTTAATTAGATGTTTGTTCTGATAAAATTATGTGTTTTAAAATTGTCAATTAAAGTCAAATGTACAATTATTTTTTATTTGCACTTTAACAGAAGTCAATATAATTTGTGGAATCAAACTCAAATGTATATTCTAGTCTGCAATTTGTCTATATTACCCTGCCTCTGTCAGGTCTGAAATACACAGGTGTGGTGTTATACACATCTAGCAATTAAATCTGATCAAATCAGCTTCATCTTGAACTTGCCTCGAGGTGTCAGCTTTTATTCCTTCTAAAAGGCCCTACTGTGACCTTGAGATGAAAAACAGTAATCAAGTGCTGTCTTTTACTTTGGGTTTTTGTCATGTGTGTGTAGTGATTTTGTATAATGAATTAATCACCCATATCTCTCCTTTTCAATTGAATACTGTGGATTCATTTATTTTCGTGAGTACCAATTTTTGTGGATGTTGGATTTCCCAAAATCTGCAAACAAGCCTATGTATACCTTTACCCACAAAATCCATGAAAATTGGTATCCAAGGAATAATAATGAATCAACAGTAATTTCTTTTAGGTAGTAAAATTCATACTCAGTACAACAAGGCACAGAACTGATTAAAAAGTATTTTATGGCCCTTTACCTTATGTTTTTGTTTGATCCTCTCTCTGAACAACTGTTTATCAAACTTATCTTCCTCCATCATGCGTTGCCTAGCAACTTGAATATTTATTCCACCCTCATCCTCGTCGTCCTCAAATGTCTTCTTTACAACTGGTTTCTTCATTTTATTCTCTATTTCCTAATAAAACAAATCAAAAGCTTTTATTTAACACTATTGAAAACTATATTTCAAAACCAAAATAAATGATGTATAATGCGCTTAATATAAAAATAAGAAGATGTGATATGATTGCCTATGAGATATATATTTACCAGAGACCAAAGGGGATGTGATATGATTACCAATGAGATATATATTTACCAGAGACCAAAGGGGATGTGATATGAATGCCAATGAGATATTTATTTACCAGAGACCAAAGGGGATGTGATAGGATTGCCAATGAGATATATATTTACCAGAGACCAAAGGGGATGTGATATGATTGCTAATGAGATACATATTTACCAGAGACCAAAGGGGGATATGATATGATTGCCAATGAGATATATATTTACCAGAGACCAAAGGGGAATGTGATATGATTGCCAATGAGATATATATTTACCAGAGACCAAAGGGGGATGTGATATGATTGCCAATGAGATATATATTTACCAGAGACCAAAGGGGATGTGATATGATTGCCAATGAGATACATATTTACCAGAGACCAAAGGGGGATGTGATATGATTGTCAATGAGATATATATTTACCAGAGACCAAAGGGGGATGTGATATGATTGCCAATGAGAAAATATTTACCAGAGACCAGAGAGGGATGTGATATGATTGCCTATGAGATATATATTTACCAGAGACCAGAGAGGGATGTGATATGATTGCCAATGAGATATATATTTACCAGAGACCAAAGGGGATGTGATATGATTGCCAATGAGATATATATTTACCAGAGACCAAAGGGGGATGTGATATGATTGCCAATGAGATATATATTTACCAGAGACCAAAGGGGATGTGATATGAATGCCAATGAGATATATATTTACCAGAGACCAAAGGGGGATGTGATATGATTGCCAATGAAATATATATTTACCAGAGACCAAATGACAAGGATATAAACAACTATACAATTGTCATCCATCATACCACTTCAACAATGAGCAAGACCAACAGTGACATTACGGCACAAATAAAAACAAGCTATTAAAATCCGTTGGAAAGGGCTTGACTCATCAGATCAGCAAGAAGCACAAAAAAAACAAATCCCAAAATGAAAAAAAAGACAAAAAGTACCAATCTTAAGAGTACTGGCAGTTCCTGAAAACTAGATCCAAACCAATTTTGACCAATAGATGAACTATGAGGATTTAATATCCTGATTTTAATAAGGTTTTGACAGGTACAGCCAAACTTCCAAACCAAATCTTTGTATTTATGAAATTCTTTAGTAAAGGTCTTAAGAAATTTGTGGTTATGAAAACCCCTGGCTTGATAATTTACCAGTTAAACATAGATTATGTTAATTAAAATCTGAACTGTCACTACATACAAGAGCATAGTGAATGAGTTAGGATAAATTCACACCAAAAGAAGAAACCAAAGAAATATTACCGTTCAAAAATGGAAAATTAAATGTACATGGCTTGCATGCAACTTTTTTCAAATGTACATCTACCCTTTACCCTCTTTGAAAAATAATATATCAAGAAGTCATTATCTGTTTCAAATATGGTACGTAATTAGTTTCAGGTCGTAATTTTTCATGAACTTGAAGAACAACATCTTGATATTTATTTTAATTTTTGCAACAAGATCAAGACAAAAAGTGCTTTTTACTGAGTAGTTCTTTTATATTATTTCCAGTGTGTTTATTTGATTATAGTTTTTTTTTTTTTTTTTTTTTTCTAATTAGTACTCTCACATCTTGACAATCCATCAAATCGCTATGGACTTGAATTTTCTTTTCCAGAATGCATTCATTTTTATTAAAACTTGCTTTAAAAATAACAAACCTCTCCCTCCTCATCAAACTGTATCTTTGTATTCACTGTAATCTTTTGCTTCTGTAATTTCTTTGCAAGAGCTGCCTTTGATTTTGGTTTTTCTAACTTTTCACTTTTTTCCAATTCCTCTTCTGAATCGTCCTCTAATTCTACCCGTTTTACAGTAAACAGATCATCAACATCGTCCTCATCAACATCAAAATTCATTTCTTGGTTGGATTTATTTTTAGTCACATTAGAATTTTTATTTTCACTTTCACTTTCTTCACTCTGATCTGAATCGTTTTCAGAGTCAATGTCTTCATCTGATTCACTTCCTGATTCTGACCCTGATGCTATTTGGGGATTTAGTCTACTTTCACTTTCTGAAAGGTCATCACTTTCATATTCTTCAACCTGTTTATCTTTTATTTTCTTTTTAATTTTTGCTGCTTTTTCTTCAAGTCTTTTCTGGTCTCTCTTCAAAAATCTTACCTTTGGTGCTATTGCTAATCCAAGAGACCTAGACAATAGATGAAATTAAAGAAAATCTATATTAAAACTTCTATTAAAAGAGACCTAGAAATAGATGAAATAAGAGAAATTTATATTATAAATTCTATTAAAAGAGTTCTAACAGTTAAACCAAGACATGCAGTCAATTAATCAAGTAAGAAATGTTTTCACTAAAAAAAAAAATATTCATGATTGATTCTCCATACATTAAACCTGAATGAACATTAGGTTGGTGAATAAGACCTCTCAAACACAGTGAATCTATGAATAAAAGGAAATGTGCAGTATATGGCAATGATGACATATCAAAAAAAAAAAAAAATCCATCAAGATAAAACATGTCAAAATCAAAATATGTTCTTCAAGAATGGAAAAGTGTTAATGTAAAAATAAGAGATGTGGTATGATTACCAATTGTCAACATTACATTAAATCTTCAAAAGACAAAAACATGAACTTTGTAAGTTATTGACACTGTTATGATACAGGTTTTTAGTTTGAAATACTGTTAATTCAGAAATTATTGGAATGTTTTATTGCCAAAAATGCCACATTATCAGGTTTGCAATAATAAAAACTGGCATTAATAATATCAGTAGTGATTTTCCTTCACAAAATTTTTGCAATCACATTTATTAAATCTAAATTTTTTACCAGTATTCAGTGATTAACAATAATAAATGCACATACTGAATTTTCCAATTGGGTAATCACATGGGACACTGATAAGGACATTTGAGCACATGGATTTTTTTCTCCGATAATTTGTGCTGTAACATACTCCACTTGAGAAAAAGAGCATTTTAGAAATTAATAAATCAAGCACACTGCTCTATTTCTAGTACCTTGAATATTCTTCAATATCAAGCTTGTGAACATCAAACACTTTTTTGTCACTCATCAGGAACACTGATCTTAAATATCCCAGGAAGGCCTGAAAAATAAAATTGTCCTAAGTCAGGAGCCTGTTTTTCAGTGGTTGTCGGTTGTTGGTGTTGTTCATAAGTGTTTTTCTCGTTTCTCCTTTTTTTATATAGATTAGATCGTTGGTTTTCCTGTTTGAATTGTTTTACACTAGTCTTTTTGGGGCCCTTCATAGCTTGCTGTACGGTGTGAGCCAAGGCTCCTGTTGAAGGCTGTACTTTTGACCTATAATTGTTTACTTTTTACACATTGTGACTTGGATGGATAGTTGTCTCATTGGCACTCATACCACATCTTCTTATTTACAATTAGGTGACACAACATAAAGTAAAACATAGAGTATAAATAAATAAATGGGGAATGTGTCTATGGGACACAGATGAGGCCCCGCTTGCATATCATATAAAGTTATAAAGGGACATAACTGAAGAACGGTAAAAGTGACGCTAACCAAATTTGTACCTGATCTGGGTTTTGTGGTAATAAGTATTGTGTATAAGTCTCATAACATTTGGTTTAGGCAAACTTAAGTTAGAGAACAGAAACGAAAAATTCAGTAATTTTTCCATTTGTAAACAGGCATAACTATAGAACAATAAGGTGACATCCCCAACATTCAAACTTGATCTGTATTTTGTGGTAATAAGCATTGTGTATAAGTTTCATAACATTTGGTTGAGGCAAACTGAAATTAAAGAACAGATACGAAAAAATTCAGCAATTTTTATGTTTAAAAAGGGGCATAACTCGAACGGTAAAAGTGACACCACCCAATTTCAAACTTGATCTGTAATAAGCATTGTGTATAAGTTTCATAACATTTATTTGAGGCAAACTAAAGTTAGAGAACGGAAATGAAAAATTCAGCATTTTTTATGTTTATAAAGGGGCATAACTCAAGAATGGTAAAAGTGACACCACCCAATTTCAAACTTGATCTGTATTATGTGGTAATATGCATTGTGTATATGTTTCATAACCTTTGGTTGAGGCAAACTAAAGTTAAAGAACGGAAACGAAAAATTCAGCAATTTTTATGTTTATAAAGGGGCATAACTCAAGAATCGTAAAAGTGAAACCACCCAATTTCAAGCTTGATCTGTATTATGTGGTAATAAGCATTGTGTATAAGTTTCATAACATTTTTTTTAGGCAAACTAAAGTTAGAGAACGGAAATGAAAAATTCAGCAATTTTTCCATTTGTAAAGGGGCATAACTCTACAACGGTTAGAGTGATGCCACCAAAAATTAAACTTGATCTGTGTTTTGTGATAATTAGCATTGTGTATAAGTTTCATATTATTTGGTTGAGGCAAACTTAAGTTAGAGAACGGAAACCAACTTTGGGACGTACAGACGGACTGACGGATGTACAGACGGACAAGGGTAAAACTTCATGCCCCCTCCGCTACAGCGGGGGCATAAAAAAGATAATTGGTATATATCAATGAGAAAGCAACTAAAAGACAGGAAAATCAAAAGGCATATGCGTTTTGCTAGAATATGATCTGTAAAAATATTCAATAGAAAGTTCAATTGATTGGCAATTTGCGTAAGGTTCTATGCAATATTTTTTTTCCTACTGCAACATTGTCGACATTATATTTTCAAAGGATAGTTTTCCAAGATCATTCATAATACATATAAGCAGACAATTTTTTAAACTAAATGTCTAGCTTCATCCTTAACCATGATCCACAGGTACATGGCCAATTAAAATCTTTTCTTGTCAGTATCTAAAAAATAATTTTTGCAATAAGTTATCTACAGATAAACAATTTGGATGTATGGGTCTGTAATTAAACAAGCATTCTGTGAATATTGCCTGGTAATACATAGTCCCCTTCCGGTTAAAAATTCATTGTACTGGAACAAAATGCTAACTTGATCTATAACTTGTCATGATAAAACTATATACCAAACATCAAATCAATATCTTCAAGCATGACGAAAAAAAGTGAGGAAAACTATTATTTGAGTGAATTTTCTAAGTTCAAGGACCATAACTCTGCACAAAATCGTCAGAATGGAACAAAATTCGAACTTGATCTGAAACTTGTCATGATTAAACAATGCACAAAATATCAAATCAATATCTTCAAGCACGAAGAAAAAAAAAAGCTCCGCTGGGCGCAGCTTGATACGACCACAGAGGTCGAACCCTGAACAGTTGGCAAGTATGGACACAACATTCAAGCTTGATACACACTGAGTTTGGATGGTGATTAAATATATGACACAGCATAGGTTTCTGACACAGAATGAATGTGGTCTAAGAACTTATAAATTTTTAATTTACCTATTCAAACCATATCATTATTATTTGCTTTTATATATAAATCAGAACTAACCAATTTAAAATGGAAAATTTTAAAGAAAAAAAAATGAAAAAAAAATCCCTGCCCCCAAATTTTTTGAACCCCTTATGATTCATCACCCCCAAACTCAATCCCAGCCTTCCCTTTGTGGTATGGTACCTTGCAGTACAATTTCAGAGAGATCCATACACTTGAACACGTTATTTTCTGGAAACTAGAAAAATGCTTTTTTTTTGGCCCCCTTGTCCTAAACGTTTAGAACAATTACCCCCAAACTCAAACCCAGCTTTCCCTTTGTGATATGGAACCTTGTAGTACAATTTCATAAAGATCCAAACACTTACACACAAGTTATTGTCCTGAAACTAGAAAAAATTCTTGTTTTTTGCCCCTTTTTGGCCCCTTATTCCTAAAATTTTGAGACAATTACCCCCAAAATCAATCCCAGCCTTCCCTTTGTGGTATGGTAACTTGCAGTACTATTTCAGAGAGATCCATACACTTGAACACAAGTTATTGTCTGGAAACTAGAAAAATGCTAATTTTTGGCCCCTATTTGGCTCCTTATTCCTAAACGTTTTGGGCAATTACCCCCAAACTCAATTCCAGCTTTTCCTTTGTGATATTGAACCTTGTAGTACAATTTCAGAAAGATCCATATACTTACACACAAGTTATTGTCATGAAACTAGAAAAATGCTTGTTTTTGGCCCCTTATTCCTAAAATTTTGAGGCAATTACCCCCAAAATCAATCCCAGCATTCCCTTCGTGATATGGAACCTTGTGGTACAATGTCAGAGAGATCCATACACTAACACACAAGTAATGTCTGGAAGTTACAAAAATGCTTATTTTTGGCCCCTAATTCCTTAACTGTTGGTACCATAACCCCCAAAATCAATCCCAACCTTCCTTTTGTGGTATTGAACCTTATGGTAAAATTTCATAGAGATCCATTCACTTAAACTAAAGTTAGAGTGCGAAAACCAATGTGTCTTCGGATGACAACGACGACAATGATGACGATGAAGACGACGCCAATGTCATACAGATGGACAGACAGACAGACGAACCTAAAGTCCCCTTCGACTTCGTCGATAGGGGACTAAAAAGACTTATTTTGAATACTGATAATTTGTTTAGGATTACCCTCTGTGCCATTTCTTTCAGACTGGGATCAGCTGCACAGTTAGATTCTAACTTATTCTGTATACTCCATATCTTCTTAGAATTAACTCTGAAAAAAATAAAACACATAAATGCAGAGTGAAATATAAACTATTTCAGTTATTAATGATATTTCTCCAACTGAAAAAAATGCAAACATGAATCATTTTGCAGTGCCAATTTTGTGAATGTAATGTTTATTGAAAATTAACAACTGCAATACCATCCCATGTAAACACATAAATTACGAAACCACAAAATACAGCTATAAACAAGAAAAATTGCTAAAGAAGAAAAGAAATTCAAATTCAGAAATGAATATGATGCAGTGTTTTCTTAAAGTGTAAAATGAGACAGGATATAAATTGCAATAATCTAAATTCACTTTACAGTCTTTGCTAGTAATATTCTACAGCAACAAGGGCAGAAAACCCCAAATTTAAATTTTTGATCATCACTGGTTGACAACTATTCACACTCATAAATACAAAAAATCAGTCTGAATTAGTAGTACTTGAAAGTTCTTACATTTCATTTTTAAATTTTGATATACATGTACTTGCCAAGGTTATTTTATGAACTTCCACTTCAAATTTTTACCTGCCTGTAGTCTAATCATGATAAATCAGTCAACCAGAACAAAACACAAACTCGATCTGTATGTCATCATTATACACTTATGTACCAAAATTCAGTCCCAGATTTACAGGCAATACAAAAAAAGTCAGGACATTTGTCACAAAATCCAAGGGCCTAAATGTAGTCAAAAGTCAGTCCACCAAATAAAATGCAAACTCGATCTGCAGGCATGACCAAAAAAAATCAGGCCAACTGTTTGATTCCAGAATAAGGTAAGGATGGATATGGGTAAAATTATATGCCCAAGGTACTTAGTGGTGGGGGAAGGTGGTCGCTTAAAAACATCAGGAAGACAAATGGGCATTATGATTACCAGGTATGCATTTTTCTATTCAGGGAAAATAACAGTGATAAGTGATATTAGGATGCAAATAAATGAACAGAGACCTATAATTGATTTTATCTTCATCATTTGAACTCTGGTGGATAGTTGTCACATTGGCAATCATACCACATCTCCTTATTTTTATAAAGGTCATTGTAAAAAGATTTTACTGCACTTACTTAATACATTCTATAGGTATCTTTTTATCTTTTAAATGCTGAACCATGGCTTCCTCCTCTGATGGCAATAATAACAACATGGCCTCTCCTCCTTTCTCATATCTGTGGAAGATTATGCGAACATTATAGGTTTTGTGCTTTTGATTTAGTTTTCATCATCAGATAAATATTTTACAACTAATTGGCATGTAGGCAATTGTAGATGTAGAAAAGAATGATTTTATGTGGAAATTCAAAACAGAAATCAGATGTTTCATTTGTGAATTTTTCTCTTTTTGCCTGTCCCAAGTCAGAGTTTTGTAATTCAGTGGTTTACTGTTTGTTGCTGTATATCACACCTATTTTTGTTCATTGTTTTGTACATAAATCAGGCTGTACGTTTTCTTGTTTGAATTATTTGAATGGTCTTCTATAGCTTGCTATGAGGTATGAGTTGTACATAATGATGAAGGCCCTACAGTGACCTATAGTGGCTTATTCCTATGTCAGTTAGTCTTGGGTGGAGAGTTTTCTTTTTAGCAATCATACCACATCTTTTTATAAGTGTAACTTTTTGTCACAGTCAGGTTGAATATCTTTCACCAACAAAATATGGATTATCTCCCTTAGACCAAGTATTCAATGTCATCTTCATATTATTTTGAAGGTGGTAATTTAATCATTTTCACAGATTTGCTAATACCATACGTTAGCAGGTTTTTATTTTTGCAGTTTCATAAAAAAAAAGCAATGTGTGTTTCTGATTTTGAATAATCTTTTAAAGGACACTATATTTCACAATTCTATTTGTATCACAAACAAATCAAAATGTCTTACAACCTTTAAACATCTATTTTTCGACAGTAATAACTTTTGTGGGATAATTTTATAATTTGACATATTTAAAGACAAAAAGTGCAGTAAAAATATGCATGTTTTTGTATAAAAGACAGTAAGTGCAAAAATTCATCCATGATTAAAGATGAAACTTTTTGGAATATGAACCAAATCCAAGAAAATATCTTAAAATTTTCCCATCATAAATACCGTGCAGTTCTTCCAGCTCTGTGTATGTATGTGTTAGCATCTTCAGGACAGTCCATCTGTATTACCCAGTTAACAGCAGGAAAATCTATAATTATTTATTGACAAACATCATAACATGCTTTTTTATCCAAACTTTTGGTCCTGATGAAGTTTATTCCAGAACCATGTGTCTATGTACTGACATTGTCACCATGCATTTATATCATAAACAGGTAAATTAACAAATAAAGCTCTAAAAAATAAATGGAAATTCTGACTTTTTTTAATCTACAATTCCTCTTAAAACTTACTTTTTTGCCATCTAGCTACTGAGAAAAATGCAATTTTTCATGACAAACAGGACACCAATTTATCAACTGATTGTGGGATTTAAAAAAAAAATTATGGTTTTTAGTGCAGTAAATTCTGAACAAAACATTTGAAAGGTCAAACAAACCTCGCCACATTCTGTATGTGGCTGTTCCAAGTCAGGACCCTGTAATTCAGAGATTGTTGTTTGTTGCTTTATATCATATTTGTTTTTTGTTTATTCTTTTGTTCATTATTCTGCCTGTTAGTTTTCTCGTTTGAATTGTTTTACATTTGTCATTTCAGGGCCTTTTATAGATTGCTCTTCCGTATGGGTTTTGCTCATTGTTGAAGGCCATACAGTAACCTATAATTGCTAATTTCTACTTCATTTGGTCTCTGGTGGAGAGTTGTCTCATTGGCAATTATACCATATCTACTTATCTTCATACTTATCCCCTAGCAGTAATATCTGTGGCAAAAAAAATAAAGAGCTGCGCCATGAGCACATGATACGCCCGTCGCTTTTTCAAAGAATAAAGTTCTATAACTCCTCAATGTTATATCAGAAATTTATAAAAAACTAAAAGGAGGTTATTTTAATAAATATAAACCAGTCACCAAAGTTTCATGAAAACTTCTCACAGCAGTTTTTGAGTTATTGTATGAAAACTGGAAAATCCCCCTTTTTTTTATTAATAAAACCCCATAATTCGGAAACGTAAAATCAAAAATTTATAAAAATCAAAAGGGAGCTCACATCAATAGATATAAACAATTCACCAAAGTTTCATGAAAACTGCTCAAAGCATTTTTGAGTTATTGTTCGACATGTTGACGACGGATGGACAACAGTATACCATAATACATCTCTTAAACAGCATATAAAAACAGTTCAAGGGTCAAACAAACCTAATCCTCTAGCAGCAATATCTGTGGCAAATAAAACAGCATGTTTCTTTCTACAGAATTCTCTATAAGCTGCCACTCTTTTTAACTGATTCATTCCACCATGTAAACAAAGAACAGTGACACCTGGTCGGAATCTTCTAAAACATTCAAAGATGAACTTCACCTATAAATTTAAATAAAATCATCTTTGAGTATGCTTTGATATTTTAAAAGTTAAAGAAAGAAATCTTATATATAATCACATAAATTTAATTTGTGAACTTACAAAACAGAAAATGCTTACATGAATGTTTTACTTTAAAAATTGCAAATGGAACTCATTTTAAGCAGTTTTCAAAAATGTCAATGTACTTTCAAATTTTAATATAAAACATGGGGCCACAAAGACCTATTTTTCGTTAAAATACATCGAAACCAGTTACCAGTATTCTATATGGGTTATATAGGGGAAACTTAATTTTTTCTTACTGATGAAACATTAAATAGAATTGGTTAAAATTCAAAGAGAGAATTGCTTTTCATAAATACTTCCAAAATATCAAATAAAACTAGAGGCTCTAAAGAGCCTGTGTCGCTCACCTTGGTCTATGTGCATATTAAACAAAGGACACAGATGGATTCATGACAAAATTGTGTTTTGGTGATGGTGATGTGTTTGTAGATCTTACTTTACTGAACATTCTTGCTCCTTACTATTATCTCTATCTATAATGAACTTGGCCCGGTAGTTACAGTGGAAAATACTTTGTAAAAATTTACAAAAATTTACAAAATTTATGAAAATTGTAAAAAATTGACTATAAAGGGCAATAACTCCTTAAGGGGTCAATTGACAATTTTGGTCATGTTGCCTTATTTGTAGATCTAACTTTGCTGTACATTATTGCTGTTAACAGTTTATCTCTATCTATAACAATATTCAAGATAATAACCAAAAGCTGCAAAATTTTCTTAAAATTACCAATTCAGGGGCAGCAACCCAACAACGTGTTGCCTGATTGGTCTGAAAATTTCAGGGCAGATAGATCTTGACCTAATGAACAATTTTATCCCATCAGATTTGCTCTAAATGCTTTGGTTTCAGAGATATGAGCCAAAAATTGCATTTTACCCTATGTACTATTTTTTAGCCATGTCGGCCATCTTGGTTCGCGGGCTGGGTCATCGGACACATTTTTTAAACTAGATACCCTAATGATGATCGTGGACAAGTTTGGTTAAATTTGTCCTAGTAGTTTCAGAGGAGAAGATTTTTGTAAAAAATTACAAAAAATTACGAAAAATGGTTAAAAATTGACTATAAAGGGCAATAACTCCTTAAGGGGTCAACTGACCATTTTGGTCAAGTTGACTTATTTGTAGATCTTACTTTGCTGAACATTATTGCTGTTTACAGTTTATCTCTATCTATAATAATGTTCAAGATAATAACCAAAAACTGCAAAATTTCCTTAAAATTACCAATTCAGGGGCAGCAACCCAACAACGGGTTGCCTGATTGGTCTGAAAATTTCAGGGCAGATAGATCATGACCTAATGAACAATTTTATCCTCATCAGATTTGCTCTTAATGCTTTGGTTTCAGAGATATGAGCCAAAAACTGCATTTTACCCTATGTACTATTTTTTAGCCATGTCGGCCATCTTGGTTCGCGGGCGGGGTCATCGGACACATTTTTTAAACTAGATACCCTAATGATGATTGTGGACAAGTTTGGTTAAATTTGTTTAAGTAGTTTCAGAGGAGAAGATTTTTGTAAAAGATTACAAAAATTTACGAAAAATGGTTAAAAATTGACTATAAAGGGCAATAACTCCTTAAGGGGTCAAATGACCATTTTGGTCAAGTTGACTTATTTGTAGATCTTACTTTGCTGAACATTATTGCTGTTTACAGTTTATCTCTATCTATAATAATGTTCACGATAATAACCAAAAACGGCAAAATTTCCTTAAAATTACCAATTCAGGGGCAGCAACCCATCAACGGGTTGTCCGATTCATCTGAAAATTTCAGGGCAGATAGATCTTGACCTGATAAACAATTTTACCCCATATCAGATTTGCTCTAAATGCTTTGGTTTCAGAGATATAAGCCAAAATCTACATTTTACCCCTATGTTCTATTTTTAGCCATGGCGGCCATCTTGGTTGGTTGGCCGGGTCACCGGACACATTTTTTAAAATAGATACCCCAATGATGATTGTGGCCAAGTTTGGTCAAATTTGGCCCAGTAGTTTCAGAGGAGAAGATTTTTGTAAAAGTTTACGGACGACGGACGACGGACGCAGGACGACGGACGCAGGACGACGGACGCAGGACGACGGACGCCAAGTGATGAGAAAAGCTCACTTGACCTTTCAGGTCAGGTGAGCTAAAAAGGGGCCACAGGCCTTAATTTCTTCAAAAATCCAAAAAGCACAAATTGTCCTATCAAATTCAATATAATTATCTGCCCTTGATTTTAAAGGATTTTTTCTGAAAATTTTAAATACACTTATAATAATGACACTTCATTTGTTGGTAGTTTAATCTTTAAATTTAAACTTTTAGATGTTTCTGGTGTATATTGAATGATACAAGTACTTAGGAAAATATTTTTAAACCAAAAGTATTTTTGCAACATGCCCAGAAATTAAGCTGAGCATGAGACTAATGAAAATAATGATTACAGTTACAGGTATATATTTTGGAGGACAACTTACCAATTTGTAATGCCTGGTGGCATACAGTTTGGAATAATCCAATATATTTTTTTCAAATTAAAATAATTTTTAGTTTTTTTTTTAATTTAGTATGTATGTGAGAGAAGAAATTGGTGAAAATTTCAATTGTGTTTATACTATTAACTCATTCGCCCCCAAGAGATTTCTGGAAAATCAGGCATTTCCGAAAATTTGCAATCATATGCAAATTATATGCAAATTAGCAGACTCTTGATGCTGTAACTGATGCTCATCTATTAAACTATGTATTGAGATTTGGGGGCGGATGGCATGGGTTGGGCGTGGGGTGGGAGGTGGAATATTTTCTTGTGGGTTTGAACCCACCCCCACTGAAAAATGTTAATTTTCCGTCTATTTTCCGATTTTAAAACGACCTTGAGAGGTGAACATTGACCAGACTGTTTTTCTTTGTCATTCAAGTATTACCCTATAGTTACAGCAGTCCATTCATGCTAACTGGGAGTATATTGGACTTAAGTGTCTTGCTGGGGAATTATTATTGTCAAGTCAGGTCTGCCTAAATGTCCGTTTTTACGGATTTTTGACAAAACGGTGACCTAAATTTTACAGACTAGATTCCTATTGGCCATATTATACCTCGTTGTGTTCCTTTACCACCTATGCATGCATTTATGATAATAGTTTATACCTACAGTCACTACGAGTTACGTAGTGGCCATCAAAAGATGCCCACCCCCACCTGATTTTGGCTACTTTTCACGTTTTTCCGATTTTGAACTCTTAAACGGCTTTCAAAGTGCCATATTTTCATGAACAGACATCTGAGAAGAGTTTATGGACCATGAACTGCTTGGTTGAAGTCCCTGCTATCATGACAGTTCAGCTGGGGCAGTTCAAAAAAGGTATGGAGGGTCATACGGGCCATCAAAGAATGGTTGTCGCCATCACGCCTACAGGCGGGATTGGGGGCTAAAGGGTTAAAGTGAATCTTAACCAAATGCTTTCTAAAAAAATAAATTTAGTACCAGGGTAAAAATTTAACGTTTTTACTGCTTGTCTCACAGTGTTTTGTACTTAACGAGCATTGAGGTCAGTAAAGAATTTTATAATATGATATTTTAAGACAAGATTGCCTTATACTTGATGCACTGACTATATGAATATAATGAGACTACTACAGGGGTGTTTAACAACCTGGACTACCCATGTGGGTGTCGCATAGTCAGTAATAATGAGAAATAAACATATTGTATTATCAATAAGGGCTATTCCATTAAAATGGATGAGGGAAGATAAGGAGGGAAGTTTTATTGTTGGAAATTTTTGTTGTTGGTTATTTATTGTTGTAAGATCATTTGATGTAGGCAAAATCACGCTGATTGGGGAGAGATTTTCTAGGACCCTTCTGACACTCCTATGTCCATTTTAATGGAATAATAGCCCTTAATATAATGTTATTTCAATGATAAGGAAAACATCCAAAATAATATGCCTACAAACAAAATATAGTTTTTTCCTTAAGGACTTTTTTGAAATAGTACATAATGACAAAATCTTACTTGTTTGCAGCTAGACATGAAGATTAAGACTTTAGACTTCAGATGATTCTTTACAAATGACCATAAAATATTCATCTTGTCATGAAGCTCACATACAATGTAACTCTGAAATGTAAAATAAGAAATTGATGGCTTCTAGCAGAGGGATTAATTCATTGCTTATAATATTGTGTACAATGCATTATAAATTTAGATTTCTTTTTAAATTGTGAAAACTTTCAAGAGTATCGATTATATATGACACTGCATCCAGATGGAAATAATTTCTCAACTACATGTACTGAAAATAGTTGAAATATTAAAAATTTTAACAATTGAGAGTGGAGAGATATAGCTCCCATGTGATGTGGAGAAATAATCTGTTTTCCTAATGTTTTTTTTTTTAATAGAATCAAATATTATTGGTGTCCTATTTTCTATCTATTTACAGAAACTGTGTTCCATTGAGGTGTTAACTTCTATAAAAATTTTGTGTATATTGTCAATTATAAGTGACTTACCTGTTCAAGGTGCGTAGGTGTGCTATGAGCAAGTGACTTAGCTGTTCAAGGTGGGTAGGTGTGCTATGAGCAAGTGACTTACCTGTTCAAGTTGCGTAGGTGTGCTGTGAGCAGCATTTTCATGAACAGAAACATAAACAGGATTATTCAAACTAAGTCTTGCCAAGTCCTTGATAGATCTGAAAACATCAAGTAATACAATAATTATTGATAATATATCAAATATCAAGTTCCAATTGATTTGAGTAAAGAAGTTTTGAGATAAAAAAAAAACCCAATATATTAGGGCTATAGGGTAGGAAAGGGTGTTTTCATTTTTGAATTATGTTGCAGTTCGTTTATCATTGTATGTCCAAATATTGAATTCTTCCTAAGTGTTTCAGAACTATAGAAATATCTAACATGTCTGAAGACAAAAGTAATTACTTCACATCTATAAAATTTTTAACCCTTGGTTTTTAGTTGGATTCTTATTGCTCAATGTAGTTTTCTGTATGTTTTAGAATAATATTTGTTGTTTACTTTTGGAAATGGAGTTGTCTGCCCCTTTTTTAGGTCCATGATTTTTTTTTTGCTCCTTCTTGTGTTCTTGTTTATAAGATATATTTTTGTCTTTATTACAGTAGTTTTTCAGTAGCATTTAAAGAGAGTTAATTTTCGTTTGCTGATCATTCTTATGTTGCAGAACTTGTAGTTGCTTCATACGGTGAAAGTCCCTACTTTAAATTGTAAATTTCAAACTTCAGCAATTATATACATGACACTTAAGAAGCAATTGTGTGCTTCAAACAAAATTTGCTTTGGTGAATGCTATTTCACCCAAATAAAATTTAGAAAAAGAAGCATTCAATTCTTAAAAAAATCTTCTGAACCAACTACCGTTCTTTTACTTAAATAGTGTAACATCAACACAAATGAACCATGCATAGAAGTATAATAACTTTAATTTCTAGAAAAATACTTAAAAAGCATATAATTTTTTTCCATATAATACACATATATATACTTACTTAGTTTGTGTGGCACTGAATAACAATGTCTGTCTTTCTGATGGTAAATTTTCTATAATGGCATTCATTGACTGGGCAAAACCCATATCTAATATCCTGTCTGCTTCATCAAGAACTGAAATATATAGATGCACAATATTAAATTAACATTGATTTCTTTTTCATTCTAAAATATTATTCAGAATAAATTCTCTTCTAAACACAGTTTTTTCTGCCTTTTGGAACTTACAGCTAATTTTGCAGATGAACTAAATATTCAGTTACATTTATGAAAAAACACTTTTATTTTTGTATAAAACAACAGATATCATTGCTGGTTGTTTTGCAATTTTTCATTTGCTGATAATTCTTATGTTGTTGTTGCTTCATACTGTGTAGTCACTACTTTAGAAAAAAAATGATACTTTGGAGTGTATTTTCTTACCCAATCTGATTAGAATATAGATCCTGTGTCTAAGCTTTACTTACAAGGATCTGACAACACTCTGTTTTATTTTCTGTTCTGGTATTATTACATCAGCCAATGAAATTTCAACCTTCAAATTTTTGAAAGTGTGTATTAATCCTACAAAACCAGAGGATCCCGAAAGAACTTAAAACTGAAAGTAGAAAAGGGAGTTTTTAGATCCTTGAAAGATAAGCTTGGACACAGGATCTGTATTAACCAGATTGCTTTCTCACCAAGAATTTGTAAAGAATCCGCTGTAAAGTTGAACGTTTCATCCATGTGTTGTAGAAGTCTGCCTGGGGTACATATCACTATGTTTGTCCTGTTTAATCTCACCGTTTCTTCTCGTAAATGCTAAAAAAAAAAACAACACATAATTATTTCAATGAAAGAAAAAAGTTTAATGTAAACTGAACATTTTTTAAAAGTTCATTTTGCGAAAACAAAAAATTAGAATAATACATTTTATCATAAAACAAAGGGTAACTTTTACAAGTAATAAGTCTGATATCTTGGTACTTTCAAATGGCAGAGCTGAAACTTATCATACATCTGATCAATTGAGGACAGTTAGTTATATCTGAATTGATGTAAAACATTATCATAGTAAGAAAGCTATAAGATGTTGATTTAGAGTATATGCTATCACTAAAGCATTTCTCTGACAAATGAAAATGTGTAAAATGTTGAGTATATTGACTGTAATTACAATGTCTTGCTATTGTGATCAGTACTATATCGTTTCAATGCCTTTATTTCAGTCAAGTAGTGGCTAATGACCTTCTTCACATACTGTTTATATATGTATCATTTCCACATTGCAATACTGTAAATTCAGAAATTATTGTGAGGTTTTTATTTTTGCAAAAAAAGCGACAGAGTTGCAAACGCAATAATTTAAACTCGCATTTTGAAATATTTTACATGAATAAAACAGGATTTTTCTCAAAATCGTAAAAATTAAAATCGCATTTAAGTCTTAAATGACAAAATCGCAATAATAAATGCATGCAATAATTTCTGAATTTACAGTACCCTTTTTCACATCTAGAAAAAAACATGACTTGTTAGAAATAAACCATTAGAACAAAAAAAGTATACATATTATGTTTCCTGCCTCCCTACCTACCATAAATTTTCATGCCCACCCTAACACATTTTATGGGCAACTTTGGTTAAGCACCTTTAAAGTTCAGTCATTTTTTATCATAATCCCTGTTGAAGTCCAGAACATTTCATTATAATGTCTATGTAAAATATTTTTCAAAAATAAAATAACTTTACACTTTTTTATCTGGGGAGACAGGAAACATGTATGTATTTTTTTGTCCTTTTATAATCATCATGGATATACAACCTTCCCACCAATGACAAGCCCAGCTGAGAAGTCATGCCTGTTTCCAACCCTTTTTAACACTTCAAATGTCTGGTAGGCTAACTCTCTAGTAGGGGAGATAATTAGAGCTCCTAAACCATCCATGTGACTCCATTTTTCTCTGAATAAACATTCTAACACCTGGAATAAATTGTAATTCAATAAGATACAGGCTAGTCATTTAATCAGCATGAACACACCTTTGATATAACAATATATAAAAAAAAAGTCATTTTCCTGCAAATGGTTGATTAGAAATCTGTATTATTATCTCCATTAGGTATAATAGGTAGTTGTTATCCAAGTACACTCCTCTTTTAAAAAAAAAAAAAAAAAATAAAATAAAAAAATGTCAAACAAAATTAAGTTGGCACGAGAACATAGCTATTTTGTAGTGCATTTCTCTAGAACAAAAAATGCAAATCAAAATAATCTCATCCGCCCTTTCTCAATAAGATTTTTACAGTGCAATGCAATACTCTTGGGACAAATTATATAAAACTTCATCAACTCTTAACTCAAAATATGAACAATTTTATATTGAGGGTCTTGAATTCAGTTTGACAGCTTCAGAATCTTTTTTTACCTTTTTCAACGGGACCAAATTACTACTTTACCTTATAATTCATGACCCAAATTCTTTTTAACAGTGTAATTACATTTCCATACTTGCTATTTCGTGCATAAAAAATGAAGAAAAAAACTTGGAAGGTGTAAGAAAAAATTTTGCAATTAATACTCTTTCCAAACTAGGGACTATATTTGTAGACAACTAAAATCAAAGGAAGATAACAATATTCTCAAACCTGTTTTAGCCTATTTCAATGGATATAAAATTTGTAGATTTCGTACATAAAAAAATCATTGAAGTTTTATATATATCTAACATGTCTAACAAAACATACATTTAATAAATGTTATAACTTTGTCACTCAGACTGTATGAAGGATTAAAAAACTTGATTTGATTTGATTGTTGGTGTTTTAACGCCACTTTTAAGCATCGCTTTCAGGCTATTTCGTGGCTGCCAGTTTTTATTGGTGGAGGAAGCTGGAGTGCCCGGAGAAAACCACCGATCTTCATTAGGAAAACTGACAATCCTAGTCAATTAAGATTGGAGTTGAGTGCACCTGCAAGAGCGGGGTTCAATCTCACAACCTCAGTGTTGACTGGCTAGTGATTACAGTAGTAACTACTTAGACCACTCGTCCACCGAGGCCCCTTTAAAAAACTTGTTTCTATGTCATAAACACATACTGGAATCAGAAATGCTAGAGTTTTTCCTGATCCTGTTTTAGCAGCTCCCAATACATCATTTCCTTTTAGTGCTAGTCCTATTGATTCTCTTTGTATATCTGTTGGTGTGGCAAACTTAGCTATTCTCAAACCTAAAAAGAAATACATATGAGGCAAACTTGTGAATTTGGAAATCAAGACACAAAACTATTTTTAAAATCTATGCAAATTTTTTAGACAATGTTAGAAAAGATAATTCGAAACAACTTTATTTAAAGAAAGAATCACTGTGCAAAAATAACAATTAATATACAATGGAACTCTGCAATGAGCTAAGGGAATAACTATTTAAAATTCACAAGTTTCAATTCATTTGCCTAAAATACAAATATTCTGACATACATGTATGTTTTATGAAATAAAACCTGGTTGGTATTGGAGAAAAACACAACTCTCAACTTTAAGTTAAAATGGTTGAATCACACTGGCATGTTATTTGAAGTAAATTAAAAAAATGATTTCTTCTTTAAAGCCTCATAAAGTTACATTTATTCAACCAAAAAACAAACTCAAACAGCCAACTTTGAAACAAAATATAAAATATTTTCATGAATGTGTATACACTGTGGCAAATATTTCTACCCAAAAACCATCTGTTTAAAAATATCAGTTATTTGAAAACAATCATTTTTATCCAGAAATGATTGATAGTCTAGAAAAAAATCTGAAAAATAAAGGTTTGTTTTAGTCATACATGCTACGATGACTGCAGTCTGCATCTTTTTATAGAACAAAGAATAAAATGATGACTGTCCATGCTTTTCATGTTTAATGCCAGAAACACATAATCAGGAGTTTGGCAACTCTACTTAATAGCTTTCTCATTGTTTTTAAAATTACATTTTGATACAATGACTTCAATTTTTTTCTTCTTGTTTTTAGGATTTTTCATGATATGGTTTTTTAAAGGCTTGAAAAAGATAATTTTTATTAAAATATAATTTTTGTATAAATAGCTGGATATCAATCATGATCAATTTTTGAAATTCATTGTTCATTTATAAACAATGAATTTCAAAAATTCATATTCAGATATTGAAAGTTCAATGAAGTCACAGAACGAGGGATGGAGTTGGTATGGTTGATGTTTTTTTTTATAGTACAAATGTGTTGTTTCAAAAAATTGAAATCTAAACGATTTCTTAATAAGGTATTAAAGGTTTTAATCAAACATCTTTTGTGATTATTGATTTTTGCTTTATATCAAGGGATTTCACATAGTTGCAGATGGGGTCAGACCTATAATCTGACAGTCCCATAATCCGACAGTCCTGTAGTCTGACAATCTTATAATCCGACAATCCTATAGTCCGACAGTCTTATAATCCGACCACCCAATAGTCTGACGCAAGGTCACTTGTCTCTGAAAAATATGCCTATATAGACATGTAACGTTTGTAAATTGGTATATTTTTTCACATAGACATGATAGAACATAATCAAATCAGTCAGTATGACGTCTTGTACAGGGCCGCACTAATCCCATACAAACCGGAAATTAACGCAGTGGGCTAAATTCAATTGGCAATCCTCGGATGAATAGCTAATACCCTTAGACGGTGGAACGAAATCTGTAGCTGCATTATTCATTATTGGGAAACATTTTTATTGGAGAGTAGTAGAGAACCACAGGGCTGCTCTGCGGGAATAGACAAACCGAAGAGTTATCAGCAGATTGATTGATTTCCAGGTCAAAGTTAAGGGGAAACTTTGACCATCTAGGCCCCAAAGTTTAAACTCCGATCTGGTTACCAGAGATGTGAGAGGGAGGGCGAAATTCACCCTTCTGATTAATGAAATGTCTAGCACCCAGAGTCAATATCCGTCTTAACTGCTATCTGCTTTGTCTGCTGTGTGTGAATAAGTACTGTCTTCACGTCATTGCCCATCTTCGTTCTGTTCTTTTTCACATAATTGGTGTCATATCGTGATGATTCTATGACTAGGAATGATTAGGTCCATATTATAATTTACATAGAAGTGTTATCATTTATCAGCAAAAAGTTCAGGTTCTGGCAATTAAACCAGAAAAAGACAAGATAGTACAGTGATTTATATTGCCATACAAAAGCAGTTATAAGGTATCATTTTGATGACAGAAAAATAGACGCAATTTATTAAGATTTCATTCCAAATCCATAACAATGAAACATCTTCTGAAAGTGTTACTGCATCTGGAAAATTCAAGATAACGACACTATACCAACTTTATCAAAACTAATTGCTCTTTTAAGAACAAGAGAAAAGATAAAAAAAAAAAAAAATATTTATTACTTCTATGTAAGTTGTCTCATACTTCGGTGCTAACGCCCCCTCAGATATGAGAAGCATACATCTAATACATGTGACATTTCACATTCAACCACATAATACGTTACATGCACGTGCATGTATGTAAACAGACATTCTCGTTATCAACTTCGGCATGATGAACAGAAATGGAATCTTAGATTAATTGTTCAAACAGTACAGGATTTAATTTGGATCCCATTACAACGCATTCCACTTTTAAAATTTTAAACACTTCTCATGTTTCGACAGTATACTAATAAGCTTATATGAAGACAAGATCAATATCCTTTGCAGCAGCACGGCCTAATGTCGAACCATCGGGCTGCCGGATTTACAGACTGTCGGATTATTGGACTATTGGACCGTCAGACTAATCGACTGTCGGACTACTGGACTGTCAGAATTTCTGGGGGTCGGATTATAGCTACACTCCTGTTGCCGATCTCTTGTATCATATCAATTTATATGTCACTGGTGTTACTTTGCACTGTATCAAACATTACCTTCTAAAGTTCGTTTAGATAATGGAAAATCTGTGAAACTGTTAATTTTACTTGGTTCAATCTGAAATATATAAAATTTCCTCTTTTATAACACTATAATAAATTTTTATCTACATGTTCATGTACATTGCTATACATGTACAGTATATGTATTTCATATGGTACATGTATATGCATTTAGAATATTGTGGTCCTTTGCATTTTATTCAGGTGCCATAAGACAATGAATTTTTATTTTTGATGAGGATTCCAATAATTACCCGTGCCATTGATTATTTTACCATCCCCAAGGGAAAATTGCACAGACACTTGTTTCTATCCATGGGAAGATCTACTATCAATGTATATTTACAATAAAATGCTCTGCTCGGGCGCAGCTTGATACGACCGCAGAGGTCGAACCCTGAACAGTTGAGGCAAGTATGGACACAACATTTAAGCTTGATACAGCACTGAATTTGGATTGTAATTAAATATTTGACACAGCATAGGTTTTTGACACAGAATGAATATGGTCTAAGAACTTAAAAAATTTTAATTTACCTATTCAAACCATATCATTATTATTTGCTTTTATATATAAATCAGAAATAACCAATTTAAAATGGAAAATTTTAAAGAAAAAAAAGGAAAAAAAAATCCCCCCCCCCAAATTTTTTGAACCCCCTTATGATTCATCACCCCCAAACTCAATCCCAGCCTTCCCTTTGTGGTATGGTACCTTGCAGTACAATTTCAGAGAGATCCATACACTTGAACACAAGTTATTGTCTGGAATCTAGAAAAATGCTTGTTTTTAGTCCCTTTTTGGCCCCAATTTCCTAAAATTTTGAGGCAATTACACCCAAACTCAAACCCAGCTTTCCCTTTGTGATATGGAACCTTGTAGTACAATTTCATAAAGATCAATACACTTACAAACAAGTTATTGTCCTGAAACTAAAACAAGAGTGCACACGCTGAAATGTCTCGCCTTCTTTACTAACCATTGATATTATGCTGATAGTCCTAAATGAAAGCTTTACTACAACTATTACATAAACTTAACATGATCCAAGAAAATGAAGTCAAGGTCATATAAACCAAACGAGAAATACATGTACACCTTACAATCATTCAATACACTAAATATAGTTGACCTATTGCTTATAGTTTCTAAGAAACAGACTTAACCAAGAAAACTAAACATTGACCAATGAATCGTGAAAATGAGGTCAAGGTCAGATGAACCATGCCAGGCAGACATGAACAGCTTACAATCCTTCCATACAACAAATATAGCTGACCTATTGCTTATAGTTTAAGAAAAACAGACTGAAACAGATAAACTTAACACTGAGCAATGAACCGTGAAAATGAGGTCAAGGTCAAATAAAACCTGCGAGACTGACATGTACATCATAGAATATTTCCATACACCAAATATGGTTGACTTATTGCATATAGTATAAGAAAAAAGACCAAAATTCAAAAACTGAACTTTGACCACTGAACCATGAAAATGAGGTCAAAGTCAGATGACACCTGCCAGTTGGACATGTACACCTTACAATCATTCCATACACCAAATATAGAAGACCTATTGCATAAAGTATAAGAAAAACGGACCAAAACACAAAAACTAAACTATAACCACTGAACCATAAAAATGAGGTCAAGGTCAGATGACACCTGCCAGCTAGACATGTACACCTTACAATCATTCCATACACCAAATATAGTAGACCTATTGCATACAGTATAAGAAAAACAGACCAAAACACTAAAACTTAACTATAACCACTGAACCATGAAAATGAGGTCAAGGTCAGATGACACCTGCCAGTTGGACATGTACACCTTACAGTCCTTCCATACACCGAATATACTAGACCTATTGCTTATAGTATCTGAGATATGGACTTGACCACCAAAACTTAACCTTGTTCACTGATCCATGAAATGAGGTCGAGGTCAAGTGAAAACTGTCTGACGGGCATGAGGACCTTGCAAGGTACGCACATACCAAATATAGTTATCCTATTACTTACAATAAGAGAGAATTTAACATTACAAAAAATCTTAACTTTTTTTTCAAGTAGTCACTGAACCATGAAAATGAGGTCAAGGACATTGGACATGTGACTGACGGAAACTTCGTAACATGAGGCATCCATATACAAAGTATGAAGCATCCAGACCTTCCACCTTCTAAAATATAAAGCTTTTAAGAAGTTAGCTAACGCCGCCGCCGCGGGATCACTATCCCTATGTCGAGCTTTCAGCGACAAAAGTCGCAGGCTCGACAACAATGCTTGTTTTTTTGCCCCTTTATGGCCCCTAATTCCTAAAATTTGGAGACAATCACCCCCAAAATCAATCCCAGCCTTCCCTTTGTGGTATGGTACCTTGCAGTACAATTTCAGAGAGATCCATACACTTGAACACAAGTAATTGTCTGGAAACTAGAAAAATGCTTATTTTTGGCCCCTTTTTGTCCCCTTATTCCTAAACGTTTTGGGCAATTACCCCCAAACTCAATTCCAGCTTTCCCTTTGTGATATATAACCTTGTAGCAAAATTTCATAAAGATCCATACACTTACACACAAGTTAATGTCATGAAACTAGAAAAATGCTTGTTTTTCCCCCTTTTTGGCCCCTAATTCCTAAAATTTGGAGGCAATTACCCCCAAAATCAATCCCAGCATTCCCTTTGTGATATGGAACCTTGTGGTACAATGTCAGAGAGATCCATACACTTACACACAAGTTATTGTCATGAAACTAGAAAAATGCTTGTTTTTTGCCCCTTTTTGTCCCCTAATTCCTAAAATTTGGAGGCAACTACCCCAAAAATCCATCCCAGCATTCCCTTTGTGGTATGGTACCTTGCAGTACAATTGCAGAGAGATCCATACACTAACACACAAGTTATGTCTGGAAGTTACAAAAATGCTTATTTTTGGCCCCTAATTCCTTAACTGTTGGTACCATAACCCCCAAAATCAATCCCCACCTTCCTTTTGTGGTATTGAACCTTATGGTAAAATTTCATAGAGATCCATTCACTTAAACTAAAGTTAGAGTGCGAAAACCAATGCGTCTTCGGACGACAACGACATACCAATATACGACCGCGGTCTTATAAAAAAGTACCCAACTACTTTTTTCACCTCTCCACTTCAAAACCTTATTTTGCTGTCAATTCATGCTCAAATTTCTTGTTCCATATATACCCCATTCTATTCGTTAAATGTTTTTCTTTCAGATGGTATGCATTGTATTTACCCTTGGAGTACCCCTTACCAGCAACACACAAGATTTGTCAATAAATTTTCATGTGATCGTTAAGCGGAGAGGTGAAAAAAGTAGTTGGGTACCTTCTCGTAAATATACATTGATAGTGGATCTTCCCATGGATAGAAACAAGTGCCTGTGGAGAATTGATACATGACACGATACATCATTGTTTTTATAATGTACTGTCATCTGTCAGACAATTGGAACACTATGCAATGAGACAAAAAAATGGAAAAAGGCTGCTGACAGATGAATTCTAAATTATCTTATTTAATCAATTTATATCGGACACTATTGATTTATAAGTTAGCAAGAGCAAGAAAGAGCATTTGAAGAAAAAAATTTTGATTTGATGTGCCTTTACATATGATTTAAGTATAGCTGCTTTGGGAAAATTGGGGAAAATTAAATTACACAGCCTTGGACCTGGCCCTTGACCTCAGGGATCTCCATGACCTGTTTTATGATGGTGCATCGCCATCGTTAAAATATATTCCGCCACCGTCAAATGATCCCCGCCATCATTAAATTATCTTCTGCCATCGTCAAATGATCCCCGCCACTGTCAAAATGTGTGTTTTCGTTTTTCTAGCTGCTGCCATTTATGTTAGCAATTATATAAATTATAATCAATTGCATGTAATTGCATTACCCTTATGCTTTTTGTATTACAATCCAAAGGGTCTTCAGGATTACAATTTTAAAGTCCTGAGGGATATCCGGCTAAAGGTCGCTAATCACTTGTACAGGTACATTTTTTGTACACTGTAGATCGACACACCTGACAGGAGAACACTTGATCAAGATAGACGATTGATTCATTGCATGGTTTGATTTTAATTAATTTAAAATCCGGTTACAAAGTAAAAAGTTTAACAAGGCGAACACGTGCTTTTATATTGACTTACTAAATCAGCATCCCCCTTTTTAAACAAGTACAAAATAAGATGTAAAACAGAACATAATTTCATGCCAAATAACACAAGTACAGCAATTGTTTATAATATTGAATCACTTTACAAGTTTAAAGTAAATTCGTGAATATTAACTGCAACTTGATAATCTGAAAAAATTTCGTATCGTAATTCCGAATTCATTTTGTAGTTTACAATCAAATTGATACATCCAGTTTTCCGGTTTACATTCAAAACCGAAAGATGCATGTTGCATGAAATTTGCTAGTTAGTCATTAAAACGGTATAAGTATGGGTATCGGGTCCTTTCTTTCTCATTACATGTTCGACCCCCACACGCTCGCCCCCCTGGGTTTGTTCGCACCTTATTTTTATTCAAATCCTGATTGAATTATTAGATGTATTCATCAAAATATTTAAATTTTCTTTAATAAAAATTAGGGAGTTTTTAAATGAAATATTTGTTTTTGTGATTTGATGATTAATTATTAATAAAAGGTTAATTATGTATGACTACTGCTAATTGGTATTTACAAAGCCAAATTTGGTATTATTGTTCCTCAGTATTGTTCTGTGTTTGAAAATCATGATTGTTGTTGTAACTAGCTTTGATGTCAATACCGCATGCAGTTCTCTTGGCATGAGTAAACTTAATGAAGATTTGGTATCTTCCGTCTTTCTTTTACAAGTCTTATACGAATGAACTTTGCCTTAATCTTCATGACAATTTTTTATTCATGATTATTCATTTCGTCAAAATAATAAATAAAACACTATAACATTAAAGGAAATCTGTTTACATTTTTATTATATCACTTTATTTTGAAACGATTAGAAAAACTTAATTTATAGCAATACACTAACTTAAATACGATTAAATCTTTATTCAACACAAAACCCATAAAAAGTGTGGGAACAGACCCAGGGTGTGAACGTGTGGGGTGCTTATGTGAAAGGGGGCGAACATGATTTTGGGCGAACTGACCTGGATTCCATTAAAACCTTTTAAGTTGTAAACATTTAACCTCCAAATCTTTCTTCAACGTTTTACAAAACGGGTACTAAACCTCTTGTTGTTGATGCTGCAAATCGTCGATACCGGTTCATGACTTCTGAATTTGACAGTGAAAAAAAATGATCACCCCGATTTTTAAGCCCTAAACAATTACCATAATAGCAAGAAAACGTTGTGGGAACTTTAAGGACAGCTTGTGGTCATCCTTGATTAAGGGGGAGCCATGCCAGCTTGGCATTGGAATTGTTACAAATGACAATTAATGAAAGTATTGGTTATTCTATAATGAAAATTAAAATAAATATAATATAAATAAGCAATATATTAGCCTGTTCACCATTCCTTAAGTGGAAATGGAAGAATGATATACTTTCGATCACGAAACGCCGTAGACGCGGGGATTTGTCTGGTGAAAGTTCCTCCATCGTTAAATCTTCAATAGAGACTTCATCCATGAAGATCCCTGGACCTTGTGGAATATTCTTAAAATCCTGTGTTTGTAAATAAAAATAGAAATCATTTATAAAATCGTAACTATACAGACTTCGTCCCTTTTCATTTTAAGGCGAACGGATTCGTTATGACGGTTATCTTTTCTTAAACTGTAAAACTAAAAGTAAAAATCTGTGAGAGGTTACCGTACCTGTGAATATCTGCTGCGAATATCAGCAATTTCTTTATCAAGTGCGTCAACTTTACGTTCTTTTATGCTCAATAATTGCTTTTTTCTTTTCTCGCCGCTTCGCCCTTTAAAATTGTCTTTTCTTGGACGATCTTGTCCACCAAACAAAAACCTCGTGTTCGTGTTTTTCTTCATTTTCTTATTTATCCGGAAGTGTAGGGTAAAAACGCCTCCAATATAAAAATCGAGAAATAAATTTGCTATCCCATGTATAATATAATCATAGGGTTACACTAATGTCCTGACAATGTCCTGACAATGTCCTGACAAAGTCCTGACGGATATGAAAATGCTAATTACGTTTTCATTATATAAAGGATTTACTTTAAATTTGGAACCAAGCAAGATGACAACATTAATCTAATAAATAAAAGAAAAAAAATTAAAAAAAATATTTTTAAGAGTTAGAAAACTTGACCTGACCAACTTCGACTTTGAAATCACTAATGTCCTGACCGATATGAAACGGCTAAATACTTTTTTATTATTCACAGGATAGACTTCAAATTCGATATCAAGGAAGATTAAAACATTTAATCCAAAAATATAAGAAAAAAATGAAAAAAAAATAATTTTTAGAGTTAGAAAACTTGACCTGACCAATACGATTTTGCCGCGACTAATGTCCGGACCGATATAAAACTGCTAATTTCTTTTTTATCTTTGGAAGGATTAACTTCAAATTTAGTAGCAAGGAAGATTTCGACATTTAACAAAGAAATAAAAAGAAATGAAAAGAAAGCAAATATTCAAAAGACCAAAAAACTTGACCTGACCAACATAGGCTATTCACCAAAAAAAGACATGTTCGTTTAAAAAATAGAAAGACTATGTATATTTCTTAAATAAATGTCTTTAAGTTTGATAAATATCAATATTTTATTAAATATTTAAATGACAAAAAGAAAAAAATGTGAACAAGTATTGCAAGGGTAAAAATATATTGACCTGACATTGTCGAACTTGTCCTGATCAATTTTCTAACTGAAAGAAAATGTTAACCTCTTACCTTAAATCATTGAAATTGAAAATATCCGATCACAATGATATTACAACATTGAACGCAGAAAGATACTGTTGAAATGAAACGAAAGAGAAATATTAGAACCAGTTGCTGAATGTGAGTATTGTTTATGCATGTTAACTTTCTGTTATTGCTCTAATTGTTTATCTGATTAGGGGCTTGTTATGATTAGATTAATCACCTACTTGTTAATCCAATTAATTAATTATGAACGTGAACTGTGACCAGCTATTATTAAGACTGATAATTTATGATAAACAATACATTGGTATTTATGGGCTTCTACAAGCTTTGGTGATTGCTTTTTAAAAGTGAACATTAGTTACTTACAGTTATAAATGAGGATGAAATACAGCTTATATCGCCGTCCGTGTCACCGAAGAGTACCTGCCGACTTCCGATGAAAAAGCGTAAATTAACAACAGACGCTAAAAGTATAAACCATACACCTTGGGTTGCAAGTTTAAATACAGAACACAAACTTATGTTGGAGAATAATTCATGGCTATGTTCCGAAATTATAAATGTGTGCATGAATATGCTAGCGAAACAATTTCCAATTATATCTGGATTTCAATCAACAGGTTTAGCGCCTCTTTTTGATGAAGATAAACAGTGTTGGACAGAAAATTTCGGGACATTCACCAGTCAAGATACACCATGTGTGCAAATTCACCATACCGGAAAATCTCATTGGATTACATCTCTTCAGACTAAAAAGGATAGTGCCGTTTATGTGTTAGATAGTTACAGTAAAGATTTCAGATTAACACCATCGACAGAAATTCAGTTATCAGCTATTTATTCTCATGGAAAAAAGAACTTGCTTGTTAAATTACCTGATGTTCAACAACAAACAAATGGATATGACTGTGGTGTTTATGCTATTGCCAACATGGTGGAATATTGTCATAAAGAAAAACTCAACACTCAAAGACGTACGAAGTTTATTGAGAAATACATGCGACCACATTTAATATCGTGTTTGGAAAAAGGACATTTTACACCATTTCCTCAAAATACAACATCAAGTACAGACTTTGTTAGGATTTTTGCCAGAAGAATTGAGTGTAGTTGTCAGTGTGGTAAACCAGATGTTTTTGAGAACATGATTGGATGTGAAGCGAAAAGAGGACGGATCAGCTGTACTAAGTGGGTTCATCAGACATGTTCAGGAGTTTCAGAAGATTGGTACTGTGATGAACATCGCGATGCTTGAACATTGTATTGTATTGTATTGTATTGTATTGTATTGTATTGTATTGTATTGTATTGTATTGTATTGTATTGTATTGTATTGTATTGTATTGTATTGTATTGTATTGTATTGTATTGTATTGTATTGTATTGTATTGTATTGTATTGTATTGTATTGTATTGTATTGTATTGTATTGTATTGTATTGTATTGTATTGTATTGTATTGTATTGTATTGTATTGTATTGTATTGTATTGTGTTGTGTTGACTCCTATATATTAGATATGAACGTTTTTCATTGTGGTAGGTAATCGTGACTAAATTGTTCTTTTCCATTTATCTTTATTGAACTCAATTTAATTGAATGTCTTCTTTTTTTCTGTTAGTGAAAATTGTGTGTATTAATTTATTTTATTTCTTTGTGATTCTAACATAATTGTAATTTATATGCTTGTATATACATCGTTTTTAAACAATACGAATCTCATTTCCTGCCTTTATATGACATGTATAATCACTCAATAACTAGATAAACAAAAAATAAATAATCAGATAGGAAAGAAAACATTCCAATTTGTGTAGGTAACTAATTACATTTCACTTTTATAATTATTTAATTGGGTTTAATAATTCAATAATTAGTTTCATTAGTCACACTTATTAATCAAATCAAATGAAGTAGAGTTGTGATGAGGGGTAAACAATACTCACAGTCAGCAACTTGTACTCATATTTCCCCTATCTTTTCATTTAACAAAATTTATTTGCTTTGGATGTTGTGTTTTATGGATAAGATAAATATAAATTCAATGACAATATAAGGTAAGAACTAAAAACGTTTTTGTTTGTGTATTAAGTTTAATAAATTGAAGGTGGTTAGGTCAAGTTTTTATTTCGTATGAAATATTGTTTTCCAATTACTTTATAAAAAGTATTAAAAAGAAAACGTTATAATTTGACTTGGTTTCAAATAAGAACTCAATCATACCAACAATGTTACAAGTATTAGCACTTTTATATCGGTCAGGACATTAGTCACGACAAAGTCGATGTTGGTCAGGTCAAGTTTTTTTACCCTTAAAGTATTTTTTTCCCAATTCTTTTCAAATAAGTATTAAATCAATATTACTTTCTTGTCTGGTGTCAAATTTGAAGTCAATCCTTCCAAAGAAAAAAAGGAAATTAGCAGTTTTATATCGGTCCGGACATTAATCGCGGCAAAGTCGTAGTTGGTCAGGTCAAGTTTTCTAACTCTAAAAATTATTTTTTTTGCATTTTTTTCTTATATTTTTGGATTAAATGTTTTAATCTTCCTTGATATCGAATTTGAAGTCTATCCTGTGAATAATAAAAAAGTATTAAGCCGTTTCATATCGGTCAGGACATTAGTGATTTCAAAGTCGAAGTTGGTCAGGTCAAGTTTTCTAACTCTTAAAAATATTTTTTTAAATTTTTTTTCTTTTATTTAATAAATTAATGTTGTCATCTTGCTTGGTTCCAAATTTAAAGTAAATCCTTTAAATAATGAAAACGTAATTAGCATTTTCATATCCGTCAGGACTTTGTCAGGACATTGTCAGGACATTGTCAGGACATTAGTGTAACCCATAATCATACCGTATGTTGTCTGATATGCGATCGAAGTTCCAGGTCAGATTAAATGATTAGAGTGTGTTGAAAATTAAAGATAATAACATAAAAGGTGTTTTAAAAAAGAGACATATATAATAAATGAGTCTAGTTGAAATATGGCCGGTTTTTCACTTCAGTGTAATGCACTACATGTGTACACACGAGCAGCTGGGATTAAAAAAACAAAATATATATATTTGAGGGGCCTGATGGGGGGGGGGGGGGGGGGTCTCATCACGATTCATGAGTTGATTTTTTTGTCAATCACGATTCACAGAAAATAAATTTCCATGATCACGGATCACGTAAATATAAAAAAAAAAATCTGTAGAAAAACGGATCACGATAGCGAAAATGCGCCGATCACGAAGAACGAAAATAACCCATCAGGCCCCTTATATTTAAACTTAGCTGAAATCCTGACCATACATATATTTGGAGGAAAAAACATAACTCAGCTCATATATACCTTGTTATATTAAGGTAAAGAGGGGTTTTCAGAGATAAGGGAGCAACCATTGAACTTCAAGGGGGCCTGGGTTATGGTTTTTATGTGGGAGTCAGAATTTTTTTTAGTTTAACGACGCTATCAATCAAATTTTTTTTTCAAAATTGAACACTATAAGGTATGGGGAAAATCTGGATTCAGAATATATTTTTTTTTGTCATCTGCTTGATCACAGTTTAACCCAATCACAGGACCCAAAATACAGGCAAACAAATCATAACAAAAACCTTTATACAAGGATTTGTATAGTGAGGGTCAGCTCACTATGCAAATCCTTGCTTTATAGAATATATATAACTACTTTTATTAATATTTTCACATAACTATCATACTGATTGTATTGTATTGTGCAATAGTTAAGAACCATTATTTGTCTTTTCGTCTTTTCCCTTTTGGCCATAATGTTGTCTGTTCTCATTTGATTCGTGATTCTTTATCACTCTGCAATAATTTTTCTGTTTTATTCAAAGGTACTATAATATCACATACTTAAACGTGAAAATTTATTGTACGATTAAAATCATATGACATATCCTGACATGTCACATGATAAAAACATGGCAACCTCCATAACAATGTTTTCTGCTTTCTTGATTTTGTTGTCAGTTACATGCATTAATGGATTTTCTGGCGACCCTGTCAATCCTCCTGCGTTTGTTGTTAATCTTGATCTACCTGAAGAGCAAAGATGGACAGAGGTGGCTCTGAAATACAAACAACTTGTACCAGATATTTACGCTATAATGAAGTAAGTCTTACTGATCCGTTAATAAATTTGTCCGGTTTCAGCTCTTATACTTTCTTCTTATTTCATTTTAAAATGTTTAAATATCAGTTATTAGGAGGATGTCACTTTTGCCCCATTTTGACCAAAAAATTTATTGAAAATCATGTATGTATGTTGGTGTAATTTAATTTGATACTGTAACGTTTTTACGGAAAATATGCAAGTTATTTTTCAAGGTCTTTTATGACAAAGTGCACGTGTAACATAAATTAATGTCCCCTATGAAATACTGTTTGTCCAATAAAATATTTATTATGAAATAGTGTCCTTGTCCATGAAATTTTGTCACCTCCTTCTGGAAAATATTTCACTATGAAATGCTGTCCATGACAATATTTCTGACAGTGTAAACTGCTGTTCGTGAAAATATTTCTTAAGGTTCATGTAGTCCCTTTGACTACTTTGTTTACACCGCAAAATTCACTCTGAGTGCAGACACACCTGTGCATCTGGAAACATTTTAAGGCATATCATGCCCCAGATATATAAAATTCAAATGCATTTTATGTTTCAGAAAATTAAAAATTTAACTGGATTTTGCTGTCCATGTTTTCTTAGTCCTTCAGAAGATGATGAAATAAACACCTGAGTTGCATTTGATACGGTCCACTCAGTTACACAGTTTATAAATCTATTGTTGTCAGACATCTATTGTCCTCTATTGTCCATGCCAATCAATACAGTTTACCTTAAGTATTGCACAAGGGGAAGTTCTCAAAACACTTTCCTAACTTTGTTTATTTTGGCACCTTCTGCAGGAATGAAAAAAAGTGGACAGCAAAATCCAGTTAATTTTTTAATTTTCTGAAACAAAAAAATGCTTTTGAATTTTATATATATCTAGGACATGCTACATGCATGTCTAAACAATTTTCAGATGCACAGGTTTGTCTGCACTCCGAGTAAATTTTGTTGTGTAAATACAACCCATATTAGCCAAAATGTCCACATGAACCTTAATCAAATTATGTCTTCCTCTGCATGAAATTGTGAGTGTCTGGAATCTTTAAAATATTTTTCATGATGAACAAAATAAAACATTTTAATAATATCATTATCCAAAATAATATACATGTATGTTGATAACCTCCCTTTCATGAGACAAAATATCATGACAATCCGTCTATGAAATATTGTCTCAAAATACACAAATTATAACCTTGGATAACCTCCCTTTAACAAGACAAAATTTAATACTATTCATCTATGAAATATTGTTTATATATAGACAAAACTTTATATGGAAATTTATCCTTCTTTGGACACTTTTTCATAGATGGGGACAATATTTCATGATACATAAATCATGAAATATTGTCTAGGGGAGGGGTGGGGGTGGGGCAATATATCATAGGATAATATTCTGCTTTACACACGTTCCATAGTGACTTTTCTCTGCACACTATATAGAGAGTTGATGTGGAGCTGCTTGTGTTGGCTTACTCTTATAGACGAAGGCGTATGATATTACATGTCATGATATTCATGACGATAAAATGATAATGAATTATGAATATACCCTACTTTGTACTAGACGACACACCGAGGAGGATTTTAACGCGATAACTCGCAAGGTAATAGTCCAAAGGAAAACCATCCTGCTCTAAGGTCGAGCCGACTATTATTTGCTAGCTTTATGTATAGATTCCAGGTGCTTGGGGTAGGGGGGAGCAGCAAAACGAAATAGTGTGGTTAAATTACCCGAACGGAGAATCGACCTACAGCACTCGAGATGATTGAGCGTGCTCCCACAAGACCATCGTGGTGATAAGGCTTAGTATCATTCATTTGAAGTTACTACAGTCTTACATGTCATGGATTCATAGATGGTTTGCATTTTCCTAGGTTCTCTGTATCAAACCAAGTGTTATTTTGGTATTTTTGGTTAAGATGTTTCATCGTTACCCCGGCGTATCCGCCGCGCATCTAAGAGTTTTGGATACGTTTTGGTAAACTCATGAAACAATAATTGGATAAAATTTTATAAACAAATTTATTACATACTTTAGTTTCATCAAATCTTCTTTAGGTATGACCTGGGAACAGTATATCAATATATATGTTCCTGGGTATGACCCCCTCTAAAATTGTATGGAATGTGAGTGGCGGAAGGACGTTTTTCGGGACATTGGGACTGGGCCTTTATTTTTGCGGGAATTCGGGATTTATACTTATCGGGACTCGGTAATTAAAGCTTAATTTTTCGGGATCCGGGAAAAATGCTTCATAATTTTCCGGTAATTCAGGATAACACCCCTCTCACAACCCCTAATGTGTGTCCAAAATTAAGGAAACATGATGACTAGTCTTCTTGTAGAGATGCCGAATCTGATTGGTTGCATAACAGGCAATCGTGAGGCATACATGTACATAAGAAGTGGCGTCTTGTTGCTTGCAAACACGTAAGTGGAATTTCATCTGGCTCTGTTACCTCGTGAATGTTGAGTTCTTTCATAAACTTTGTAATTTCCTTACACCCATATTTAATTTTAGTGTTAAATACATAATAAAATTAAGAAATAAACACTTCGAGTGGTTGTGTCTGATTTCCTGAATCGAGAAAGACAATAGTACAAGCTTGAAATTTCTTCTGGCTTTAATGTTTTTTTCAGACAATTTCTACCCGATCCAACCATCAGTTTACCACTTATCAGGAAAATAGCTGCGGATGTCGACAAATATCTAGCGAAACCGTATGCTGGTGAAATGAGAGGTATGATTTTCTGGCTTAGCGGATGAATTTTAAGGTATCACTCTAAAATGATAAAATAGGGAAAAGAATGTATCACTAATTGTGGAAGTAGTTATTCCTTCTTATTTTGAACACATAAGTAGATTTAAATTTACTTTAGCTTAACAGTTGCACTAATTGTATTCATTTAAAAGAAAAATACTGCTATACAAGTCAAATAAAATAAGCGTAACTTGAAAGTATACTTGGTTTGGATAACAAACCATAAAGTGTAACTATTCTTGTGTCATTTATGTCTATTTTACTTTATTTGACGTGAAAATGCTTCTAATTAATTATATTTTGTTTTTATATTTTCTTTATATTGCTGGTATGATTTTGGAACTACTATGATTATATAAGTAGACTTTTGTTTTCTTTTTACTCCAGGTATCGCCAAAACACTGAACATGAGCCTTGGGGATGTGGTAACGTGCAATTTGTTGTATGATATTTCTGCGTAAGTCGTTCTGTATGTTTTTGAACGAATCAATAGCGACAATGAAGGAATACATAAGGGCCTTTTATGCTCTGAACGGTAATCTTAACTTGCACTTCGGACGAGCAAGTTGCTTTGGAATTATTAATTAAACCCTACATTCCTATGATGCATAACAGTTGAAAATTTCAGGTGGTTCATCAGCAGTGAACAAATGTTTAAATTGAAATATGATAAGACGTTTGGATTAAGGCAACAGTATTTTACTAATGTTCAAATCTCATAAATTCATTAAGAAGATACAAATCATTGTAAAACACAAAATCTGGGAATCGCATGAACTCCAAAGTGAGCTTCATATAGACCGGATGCGTCAACAGTATAAGCATTTTCTAGCTGCTATGCATGCATCACCCGCCATGCGAATTCACACTCACTGAAAATATCACAATAGGAAATAGGACACAATTGATAAAATTACAGATCAAACGACTCTTCTGGTATCTTATGACCTAAGACTGCCAAACCAGTGAGTTAAAACACAGTACCAGTTAACCAATTCGTGATGGTGACTGCAAACCTTATGTTAAGTGCCAGTCTTTGTAAGAATCAGACAATTTTGAAAAAAATCAAAGCATGGCCGAAAAAAACCCACCGACCTAACCATACTCTTTTGAAGTTACCCTCATCATGAGTTAGAAATGGTAGATCTTTCATTTCTGCGTGCCTGGTAATTCGAGAAATCTTTAGATAACTTTTGGTAAGAATGATACCAAATTGCGGAGTTAGCTCCCCTTATTTGTTAATTTCTAGTGCATTTCAACCAAATTATATCTCGAATTATCAGAACTGGAAAAGAAAACGAATGTTATATTCGTGCACCATTATACATTTTGAACATAAATTTATGTCAACTTGAGTGGGTTTTTGTTTGTCATATTATCACCACTGCCTGATTCTTAGGCTGATTGACACTTAAGTCGATTTCGGCATTAACATTAACATGCCGAGAATGAGAAAGAGAGGCGAAAGATACAAAAGGGACATTCAAACTCATAAGAGTTGTTGAGAGAAGTTGACAATTTGATAGTTAAACTCGTCATGTTTGTCGTATATTCTAGTTTGAAGTCATCAATATCAGTTATGGTTCACCAAAATCCGTACGTCTCCAGTTCACTGGGATATATGAGATGTTAGCACTCACTGAAATGTTGTTTATTGAAGATATCTTGGGTGTATTTGTTTTTGAAATTATTGTGGTTCTTCACACACAGTAAGATTTTTCATGGCTTAAAACAAGGAATTTGTATCTACGATTCCAAAGTTAATTTTAGGAAAAGCTCTATTTAATGAGACGATATAGTCGACAATGGAACATTTGGTAAAGTAGCGTAAAGCGTACAAAAAAATCTTAAGTTTCGATGTTACTGCAAATTGTAAAAATTGTATTTAAGTCTTTAGAATTTTTAAGAATCTACATTTTTAGACAACGCTGGTTGAATATACATCACCACAATATTTCTGAAGGTCATCATTTACTGTAGAAAGAATGGCGGTGAGAACTTAACAGAGATGCTTAGTCAAACATCTTGACAACTCGACTACATATCTTTCTTTATAAGTATTTTGTGAAGTGTAGGTATCCAGTATGTAGACGGGAGATTTCCATCGTCCTTTTTTATGTAAACACCAAATGAGAGAAGGACGGATTTGTGATTTTCTAAAATTTTCTCTTACGTGAATGATGTAGAGGTATATTTGGAAACAGTAAATAAGTGTTCCAGATAAGTTGAACTACAGCTAGATACTGAAAGCTGTAGATTTATCAAAACAATATATAAAATAGATTTTCATGAAGTTGCATATAATTTTGGAACAATTCCATACACTCATGGCGTAGTTTAATACTGGGCTTATGATTTGTTTTTATGTCTTGGTGGGATGACAGAATTTCCGATCCGAATAATATTGATTATATTTTATGGTCAGGTTTTGTACTAGTATAGTCATGCAGGATGCTAATGGTACAATATGGCATGCCAGAAACCTAGACTACAGTTTCACTGAGATACTGAGAAATATTTCGATTAGAGTAGACTACCAGAAAGGAGGAAAGGTATGCATTATATGGAAAGATTAGTTGACCCGTTGATCATGTTAATGATTTTGTTATCATTTCTAGTTTGATTGATTAATCTGTTATAATTGGTGAAATTCAGAAACACATCTGCGATATCGAAAAAAATCAAAAATATATCTGCAGGACGAAGTTATCGAACAACATATTTAGGATCGAAGTACAAAGTAATAATGAAAAAACACACGCAGGATCAAAGTAAATGAAAAAAACATTAGCACTATAAAAAAAACCTACAAACACAAAACTATCCTGACGTCAATTAAAACAGTCTCAAGGACGTCTGAGATTGGATCACGATAATTGGTGCAACGGATGTATAATTAAGGTAATTGATACGATATAAAGATGTTATCCTCCTTTTGAAACCAGAAAACGTACGAGCAAATTCGACATATTGATCACCACATAGGTATTGAAACGGATAAAGATGTAAAATATCACACTTAACCAAATATTACTAGAATGTAATGCATGTAATATAGATGATGCGTCCCATTTTTTTTTAAACCTTTAGGCTCCTTAATTAATTGGTGACGGGGAGCACTTGATTACATTTGTTGTGTGGTATTATTTTAATGATGCTGTTCTCCTTACTTGTTTGTTTGTCCTGTCCCTTTTCATGTATTTTTGTTATTAGGATGACATTTTCCATTTTGAATTTCAGACAGCCTATACAGGGATTACCTACGCTGGCTATGTTGGGCTTGTAACTGGCCAAAGACCAAATGCATTTACTATGACAATGGACGAAAGAGGTGAACATGATTTTTCAAGAGAACTTTAGATTTATTTGTTAATACTGATAGAGGAATATGATTCATAACGATTATCTTACAGCACTCTGGTTACCTGTTGGTTAAATCTGACACATAGAGATAATATTGTACGGTGCATAAAATGTACCATTACAACCAAAGATTTATAGGAACTGACATAATTATCAGATGTGGATTCTAAACAAATTCCAAAATCTATTAAAGTACATACAAATCAAAGTCCCTTATGTCTTACAAAAGTATACAACCGTTTGATTTATTTACTCGGCGTTACAAAAATATTCATCATTTTAAACCTGAAATAAAAGATAAATCGGGAAAAGTGTAAAGATAAGATGAAAGAATTAGTCAAACTTTGTTTCATAAAAAATCGCCAATGTAGATAGAAATGTCTTGTTTTAGGAATAGACGAATCATACTTCTTATTCATCATTGGCTTTCAAATATTCGGCGCCTTCAGTTAGTGTTCCTGGTAAAGGTAAATAAAAAAAAAAACGCTTCGGACGCATGAAATTTATAAAGTGCTATTTTTATTTTTTTATTTTGTATAAAAACATGCACACTCTGATTCAAACAAAAGTTTTATCTGAAAGTATGGAAAGCCACAGTATGGAAAGCCACAGTGAACCCCCCGATTATTATTATTTTTCCTTTAAAAATACATGGATACAAATAAATCTTCGGCTTTCAGAATCCCGCCGATTATTATCAATTCTAAAATCTTCGGCTTTTCAAAATCTTCGGCTTTTCAAAATCTTCGGCTTTTCAAAATCTTCGGCTTTTCAAAATCTTCGGCTTTCAAAATCTTCGGCTTTTCAAAATCTTCGGCTTTTCAAAATCTTCGGCTTTCAAAATCTTCGGCTTTTTAAAAAGTGAAATGATTAAGATTCTGTTCTTTTTTTATTGACAACATATATTTGTTATTTTTGGAGAACGTGTATTTTAACAGAAAATTGGTATTCCTATGGGAACCAAATGTTCTCATCTTCTATTCGATTTGGTCCCATTTTCGTATGAGGCAACCTACACAAATGGACTTTTCAAGAAGAATGGAAAGACGCTATCCTCTCAGTTATATGTATGATGTTTTCTTACATAAAATTCAAATATGTTGAATGAATCTGTCCAATGGAACATGAAATAAAGGACACCTCATAGCATATATTTCCCAGATGATACAATATTTCAGGATTTGCATTTCTTAACATGATTTCCATAATAAAAAGGTTGCTGCTTAAAAGGAAGCGATCGAACGGTTCTGAATGACATCGTTTTACGGAAGCAATAAATATTTGGTTGACCGTTATGGAATATCTGTCTTATAATTTAGCATGTACGGATAAGTTTCTTATTTCCTCGTTTCTGCTGCTGAACTGTAAGTGTAAAGTAAAATCACAAAAATACTGAACTTCGAGGAAAATTCAAAAAGGAAAGTCCCTAATCAAATGGCAAAATCAAAAGCCCAAACACATCAAACGAATGGATAACAACTGTCATATTCCTGACTTGGTACAGGCATTTTCTTATGTAGAAAATGGTGAATTGAACCTGGTTTTATAGCTAGCTAAACCTCTCACTTGTATAACAGTCGCATCAAATTCCATTATATTGTCAACGATGCGTGAACAAAACAAACAGACACAATAGGTAAAAATGTCAAAAATAGGGGTACATCAGTCAACATTGTGTTATCATCTTAATCACTATAAAAACAAACAAATGTAACGAAGAAGCACAAAAAGGCATACATCAAATTTAACATCCTCATTTTGCTTTTTTATTTATACGGTTTTATTTATCTATGTAAAATCCACCCATAAAGGATGGAAGGTTTTAAGTACTGGCGTAAAATCGCGCGTTTGAAATTCGCACAGGTAGACATAAAATAATTTTGTCGTTAAAAGTATGACGGGATACATAAGTACAGAGTCACGTAAAATGGTTATCACAAAAAACAGACTTAACAGTAAAAGTAATATTAATAAATAAAATAATTTTGTGGTTCAAAGTATGACGGGATACATAAGTACAGAGACACGTCAAATGTATATCACAAAAAACAGACTTAAAAAACACTATTGTTTCGGAAAAAGGGTGAAGGTTTGGTACCATTAAAACGTTTAAACCCGCTGCAATTGTTTACACCTGTCCTAAGTCAGGAATCTGATGTTCAGTAGTTGTCGTTTGTTGATGTGGTTCATAAGTGTTTCTCGTTTTTTATATAGATTAGACCGTTGGTTTTCCCGTTTGAATGGTTTTGCACTAGTCATTTTTGGGGCCCTTTATAGCTTGCTGTTCGATGTGAGCCAAGGCTCCGTGTTGAAGACCGTACTTTGACCTATAATGGTTTACTTTTATAAATTTTGACTTGGATGGAGAGTTGTCTCATTGGCACTCATACCACATCTTCTTATATCTATTAACAGTAAAAGTAATATTATTAATAAAACAATTTTGTCGTTCAAAGTATGACGGGATACATAAGTGTCTAACTGTATCACCAGCCCATCAGCCCTTCAATGTTTGTATTAGTTTGATTTGCAAATATTTTGACCTCTAGCATCATGGAAGAGTGAGATCAATTTTCGAAATGTGCATCTGGTGCAGTAGATTTTTTTAACGTTATTATGACAATACCGATTGCATCTTAGCACCATATTTAAATAACCTTGAGCAACACCAGTGACTAGTGGAGGAGGAATTGCTCATCCGTTAGAGCAAAATACCTTTTTGATCACTGCAGTTTGCATTTTTCTACTATGTTAACGAAACTACGCACTTATGTTTACATTGATATTTTATAACCGATTCATGTTTAAGTCAATGTTTCACTTCGATTACACAGCTTGCATATCGTCTTCTCCTGTGATTTTTTAAAACAAATTCAATGTGCTTGGTTTCGAATCTTTTGGTCATACACATAATCAAGTACTTACACATCATTGGCATTTTTTTTTTGGTATAAGCGTTCTCAATGAAGTTAAATTCAGAAAATGGGTTCGAACTCACCAAATATATAAAGTGTTATTTTTATACTATACAAGAGTACTAAGTTATTATTGTCAATTTCAATTTTCAGACCAGGGAGCATGGTGGATGAATATTTTAATCGCCATTTTAGACAGAAATGCCAGCCCTGTCAGTTTTCTCCTGAGAGATGTAAGTAGTTTACTTCCTTGTTCATAATTGATAACCCTAAAAGCTCCAAAATTCTAAGAATTCCATTTCCTGATTCTGGGCCAAAGTTAGCTATTTATTGATATTGCAAAATGACCAAAGTAAGATGAGACGTATATGCAAATGAGACAAAGAACCAACAAAGGAAAAGACGGAATCATCTAGATATTCTGAATAAAACTTGATTGTTTGGGCAATCCCAAAATGTATAAAGTTCAATAATTTATATTGATGGAAAAGTGAGGCAACATTATATATGAAAGTCAAGACCGTATATATTTTTATCGTTTTCCAACTACTTAGATTTCTATTTTTGTAGACATTAGCAATGTCTGAAAATTTCACATCCGCACTTGAAAAAGTTGCCTACACAACAACAGCTGCTTCGTTTTACACGATTATGGGAGGCGTTCGCGTAGGAGAAGGGGCAGTCATAACTAAAGGGAGAGTTGGTCCAATAGATATATGGAAACTGGATGCCAAATCAGGAAGGTTTGTGAACTTAAAAAGTGTCATAATGACTTTTTAATGACTGGATTGCAACTGCCTAAGGCAATGTTAAACTTATATGGTTTTGGCTACTAGTATATAATTCTTTTTATGATCTATTTATTTATAGTAACCCCATATATTTATCCTTTTTGTTTGCTTCAAGTTTGTGTCTGATGATTCCTGATGAAGGTTTATTCAGAAATGTGAAATGAATGCAACAAAAACAAAAAAGATTCGTTTTACCTCGATTGTGCTACTTAGTTCCAAAGACATGAACTTTGGAATGGCTAACAACATTTGTTTGGATAAATATAATGAAACAGCTATTTTGACAAACAATGTTCCTAAAGAGTATAAAAAATACTCATGCAAGATATACCAGGCTTTTGATTTGTATATCTGTATAATTATAGTTAAATTTAACATTAAATATAAACACTGACATTTCTTTTTAAGAGCAAACAAACTCCATAAAATCACCGTACTGTGTATGTCACGTTTGTTTTACCAAACCATGTTAATAAATGATTAATTGGCATAACAGTATATGATAAAATTGTTGACAATCCATTGATTCACATATTTTAGTTAATAGTTTTTTTTTATCTAAATGCTATGTCTTGTTGTTGAAATTTTAAGGTGTTCTTGATTTATAATCCATCCACCCTAAGTGCACGTGAATTTTATAGTTTTCATAGTGATCTGTTTATATATTTTTTCTTACACGAATAATCAAGTCATTTTATTCCGCTCATACGATCACTCCTCGCTCGGGAACATGATTCCGGACAGGGGCCGCAGATTTTACTCCGTTTATCACTTTTCAGATATATGAGTATTTTATGTTTAACACGGGTGACTTACTTTTGCTGAAGACCCCAACCCCCCAAAAAAAAAGAGAAAACAAAAGAAAGACTGACAGATATAATGGGATTGACAGAAAACTAGTGTTTGAACGATATTGAATTTACCGCATTGAAAATATATGAAAACTGAATGAGTGACTGCACCTCATAAATTCTTGTTCAGAATCATATTATAGGTCCAGATCCTAAGTACCATTTCAGTTTAAAACGTATTCACTGTTTGTACTTTCACCTTTTGCTTATTCAGATGGTATGAAGTTGAAACAAATTATGACCACTGGGCACCACCTCCAGCAGGTGATGACAGAAGGTATGTGATATGTTTGTTTGACAGAAACAAATTTGAGCAAGAATTGTTTCCCTTTTGTTACCATGTTGGCGGTCAAAGTGCACACATTCCTTCATAATTCAGCCAAGTTCAACATTTTATGCTGACCTTTAGACTTATTAACAAAAAGTTTTCCAAAATATTTCTTTAAGCCTTGCATGATTCATCACCAGAATCTAGTTAGAATTTCTTCTCACACTTGCCTGTACTACATGTTTCAATTTGGTTAGTCAAATACAAAGATCAACCAGTTACACCTAGGTCCAACATGGGGATAAGGGAAATAACTCAAACTCAAACTTAGTCTTATCAAAATATATCTTTTATAGTTTCAAGCAAGTTTTCTTATAAGCTTACTTGCCAGAAAAATATATAATAAGAAAGTTGATTTCATATTTATATTATATTTATTTGAGAAAGGGGTATAGAAATACCACTCAAAGTCGATTCTCTCAGTCAGAGTATCAACTTTTTTAAAGATATTTTATCCGCCATTTCTGCATGAAAGTGAATCAGATCATCAAAGTTTAGATTACAGTCAGTAGTAATATTGTGGTAAAATTAAATTATGTTTAAAAGAAATCTATATGATCCTATGGTTTTGTTACATTATTTAAGTTCAGCTATCGATTTTAATTTTTGTTTCAGGGATCCTGCAATAAAAGCAATGAATTCCATGGGTCAGAAAAGTATATCAAAGAAATCACTTTTCAACGTGATGTCAACACCACCTGTTATGAATAAGTAAATAGTAAAAAAAGATTAAACATATTTTTATACACTCTTCAACTCATCATTGAATCACATGCTTACAGGGCTAACACATATAAACTATCACACTAATTTTTATTTATTTTTATATGAATCAATAATATTGACAATATATGGCAATTTTTGGCATATCAGTTTTAAATAGCATACAACAAGTTTCACAAAAAACAAAGCCATGATTTGATAACAAAGACATTTTATTTGCCATTAATTTTACCACATTCCTTCATAGACTTTGCTGAGTAAAGAAGACTTAAATTGTATAAAGACTGCTTTTTAAAAAAAATGTTTTATACTTTTAGCAAAACTACATATACGGTTGTAATGTCAGCAGCACAGCCAGATATAATGGAGGCCTGGATTAGAAATCCGTAGAGAACTCATGTCAAATATGTTTGATGAACAGTCTGTGATAGAAACATATACTCATTGGTTGTTTGTTAATAAAAATCAATATTAAATCGCATAATATGTTGATTCATGAGGGTCTGGATAAGGTTTACAGAATATAGAATAAAGGACAAAAAATTTAAGAATAAATAAAAACAGAAAAAAAAGAATAGTAAAAAAGGCTAAAAAAATTAGGAAAACATACATGCAGACCCCATCCGGACCCTCAACCATGACAATTGTACAACTGAATAAAAATCAGTTTTAATATTATTTACTTTTGACATGTTCACAGCGAAATCAATTCCACATGCAGGTTTTCTAGCTTCATGATAATAACATTAAACACGGTTTTCATTGATGCAGAAATTCATGTACTCTTACTTATGATAAAACAGCATTATCATGTAAACTTGTGTCATGTTTTGGAAGCTTGAATCATTATCACCCACTTCTAATAGCGGGGGTATGCATAATTTGTAATCTTATCATAACCCCTATGTTTTACATGCACGGGGATTACTTTGCAAACTGTAAATTCAGAATCATTTGCGATGTTTTTATTATTGCCAAAAAGTGATGAATTAGTACTACATTCGTTATTAAAAGCTTAATTTCAAATTTTGACTTCATTGTATTTCCTGAAACTGCACCAACTAGTCCTGCATTTTTATCCTGCTAATGATCACCAATCGCAATAATAAATACATGCAATATTTCAGTTCCATTATTTTCAACATGGTAGTTGTATTACATTTAATTTCTCTTACATATATAGCTTCTCTTTACTTAATAAACTGCAGAAGGAATTCTAATCATATTACATAAAGGATTCAGTTTACATTTAAAAGCATATACATGTATTATATTTGAAATACATTATTTTATAACTGCAAGTGAATTGAACATTAATTTATACCATTATGGTACATACTAATTAAGATTTTGCTATGAAATTCGTTTGTATTTCTATTCTTAGTGTTGTGAAATGATAAATTGTTCAAAATAATATAGACAGTCACTGATTTTTCAAAGACCATTATTATAATAATATACTTGTTGATACAATTTAGATTTTTTTCTTTATGAAATAAATACAATTAATGTTTTGGTTACGTTATGTTGTTGTGTTGCTGTCTCGTGTTGCTGTATCAATGATGTTAACACCACTATGACACCACTGTCAACGTATATTTGTTCCGTCTAACAGAAGTTCCCCTGAAAACTTTGTTATAAACAATGCCATAATATCTGTTCCTGTTGGATCATATATTATATACCCTTTATTCTGTAAGGAACAAATTATGTTATATTTTTCCAGTGGAACTTATATGGTCCGAGGACACAGTTATCGTCCTTAGATTTTCGTTGTCTTACAAATATATTCCCTAGTGTGGACAGTGTATAACTTGCAAATTTTTTTCATACACTTTCCAAATTCATTTCTTTATATTTTATGCATGAAATATTAAGAAAGGGGATGAAATTACATGTTAAAAAAATTTTGGGTGCTGAATCTTTATGTAAAGTAGTGATTTGGTCCAGTTAAAAAAGGTCAAAAACTAGTATGCCTGAAGCTGTCAAACTGAATTTTAGACCCCCTTAACATAGAATTGTCAATATTTTGAGTTAGAGCTGGTAGACTTTTCTATAATTTTGATATTATTTGTCCCAATAGTAGTACACTACACTGTAAAATTCTTTTTGAGATAGAGCAGGTGCGATTTTTTTAATTTGACTTTATTGTCTAAAAGAAATGCACAACGAAATAACTGTGTTCTCGGGCCTAAGAGTACAGAAAATGTATTCCATTTGGAAATTATATTATGAAGGAACTTCTATTTCATGACACCAAAACCATACAAGATTAAAATACAAGAAGAACATATTATTATATTTTCACCGTAGCTCATTTGGTAGCTGTCGGATTTGAGTGGACTACACATCAACAAATAACCAAAAAAGAAAATTCAACAACCTATTACAAATATAGTCGTGACAGGTAACACTATATTCTATCAGAGACTATATAAATATGACAATTGTCTCTGTTTCTGTTGACGATGAATTATAATCGAAAACCATAATACTGTATCTGACTCTTTTATAAAATACTTTTCTAAAATTCTCCGTTGATAAATATATATTATTAAGAAATTATTAAGAAAGTAAAGTTCCAACCCCTCGGCAATAATGACCTTGGTTGAATTTGGCTATTATTTAGTTCCTTATTGGTCATATAGTCCCCCATAACGTTTCTTCACAAAACCCCTTGCTTTAAAATGTTACGATTTGAGCGTTTACGATGAAGGTTAATACAGAAAATCGCTTCAGATGCACGAAATTTAAGTGTTATTTTCATTATGTATCCTTGTTCTAACTTTAAGGGATTTGAAACCCTTTTTAGACTTTTCAGTAACACACCAGACTATTTTAGCTTCGAAATCGTATCGGAGCAAAAGGGACGATTCGTCTTAACATCCTCCAAATTTGTGTATTATTATAGTATGAATGAATGAGTATGAAAGCTAACCATTTTATAGTCAAAATATCTTGAACTCATATGATTTTGTTTTGATCTATTTTGTAGCAATGAACTAAATAAATATAAGCATATCAAAACTAAATAAGTATGTTTTTGTTTCGTTTTCTATTTATTTCTGCGAATAACTAGTTTTTAAAAGTCGCTGTTAGTTTGTGTGCACAACGTCAACGGAAATATGTACTTTTACACACTCTGTATAGGTAAAGCTTTTTGCTTAAATGAAGGCCTGTACAACATAACAATAAACGAGTTATAAGAATGAGAAAACGTGAAACTTAAAACCCTCTTAAAAACAACTTGCAAATAAAGATTTCATTTTCATATTTATGAAGGGTTGTAAATTATCATGCATATCATACACTAGAAAACTATATAGTAATGAATGTGTTTGTGACTGAGGATGGACAGACATTCGTAAATGATAGAAAAAAAATGCAGATAATAATTAACATAAACAAAATACCAAATATTTGAGATCGAATTAAAAACAAAGATTACACGCCTTTTAGGCAAAATAAACTGAGTGGAAAACTGCAAAACGCAATCTGTCTCAATAACAACACTGTCATAATGAATATGACCAAGTTTTAAAGCAAAATTAAAAAAAAAACGTTATCCGATTAGACGACTTTGGAAATTGTTAACATGTTTACAATTCCATCTGAGAAATGAATTGTATTCTTTGACCGTCAATATACTGATTGAACACTTAAAGAGTCGGCGATGTAAACTAAAGAACACATTTACATAATGGATGTAGGTACATTTGACCCTTTTAAAAAAAGCCCCCTCCAAAAACAAACACAAAAAAAAAAAAAAAAACACAAAAACAAATTAAAACAACACAACAAACAAACACGGATAAAAACAATTTTATGACTGACGTATGCTCCGGATGTTTCCTTTATGAAACCTATCACGATGATAAACATAATTACCACAAATTATACGGTTCTAAGAAAAAAGAAAATCTCGCCTATACAACATACACCTAACTTTAGAATGGTGGTTAGACTAAACGTACCTTGCACAACAGTTTGTTGGTATAAGAGAATGGTAAGTAATGTTTTTTTTAGCTCACCTAACCTAATGGGCCATGTGGGCTTTTTCCATTACTTGGCGTCCTTCGTCGTCGTTTTAAAATTTAAAATATCTCTGAAACTACTGGGCAAATTGTTACCAAACATTACCTGGATTTTCCTTAGGGTATGTTGTTCATCCAGGAATTTGAAACATCATCAACCATGGCCGATGTTGCTACACATATAACATAGTGTTAAAACTCAGTTTTTGGCTTATATCTTAAAAGCTAAATCATTAAGTGGAAATCTGACATGGTTAAAAATGGTCAAGTTGAAGGTCTGTCGTCTGTAGAGTTTTCAGAAAAATCGAACAACACATTTTGGCGTGATTGTCTCTGAAATGTCAATATTTTGCAAATTTTGTATTTTTCCTACTATCTTGAGAACTATAACAGATAGAGAGAAATTTCAACAGTGAGAATGACCAGAACAATAAGATCTACAATTAAGTTTACTTGGCAAAATCATCAAATGACCCTTTATAGGAGTTATTGATTTTAAATAATGATGTTTTTCCTTTGTTGCAATTTTTTTTTTGAAACTCTAGTTGATAGAGAGAATCTTTCAATAGTAAAAATGTTCAACAAAATATGACCAACAAATAAGTCGACATGGATGAATCGTCAATTTACCCCTTACAGGAGTTATTGACCTTGACAACCTAATTTTACGTTTTTTGCACAAACTGTTATAGAAAAAATTTTAAAAGAAAAAGTGTTCAGCAAAGTAAGATCTACAAATAAGTCAACATTGCCGAAATTGTCAATTGACCGCTTATAGGAATTATTGCTCTTGAAAGTTTGTTTTTATCCGTCTTTTCATTTTGTGCAGAAACCATTTTAGATAGAGATAAATGTAATAAGAAAAGAAGTTTAGCACAATAAGATTTACAAATAAGTAAACACAGCCGAAACTGTCAACTTACTCCTTTAAGGAAGTTACAGTAAATGGGCTATGTCACAGATTTTGGTAAAATTTTGCATACAACTTTGGCTCGTTGAACTAAAAATGAAAATCGGAAAAATAATGCATTTATCTCTTTTATCATCTGAAATATTACTGGTTGAAATCTTTCAAAATAGGTGAACATTTGTATAGAAAGCACATAAAATCGGCGAAAAACCTTCTTAAATTTATCTTAAAATCATTAAACCTCTAATTTCTAATACATAGATTTTCTTAAAAAAAAACTATATGTTGTTGATCAATTTCCGTTTTGATAATGTAAAACAATGATATAGTCACCGACTTCGTTTTTACGGTATACATCATTCAAAGTGGTGTTCTATGTGAAAAAATACCACAAAACGTCGAAATCGAATTATATCATTGGTAGCATTGAATTACATTGATTTCCCAGTCAAATAAAAACCGATAATTTCACATGTGAAATAAACGTGGTTATTTCACTCTCTGACGTCATACAACAATAGGCGTTGTCAAGACGTCGATAACGTTGGATCAAAACAAATTGTGAATGCGTAGAAAAAAGATATAGTTCCTTACATTTTCTACATTAATTTCATTAAAAAAAGCCATTTGCCAATGTAATAAAAAGAATAACTAATCAAAGAATTCAAATATCGAAAAATATTCAACTCGTGACCAAACAACACTGATAATTAACTCATGCGCTACGCGCATTCGTGAATTAATGTGTTGTTCGGTCACTCGTTGAATATTTTTCTCTATTTGAATTCTTCGATTAGTTATTCTATAAATAATCGTAACGTCATCGCGTAGCAGCAGGCCGTAAACCGTTATTTTTTTACGTTTTTCACTACCAACTAGGTAACAGATTCATTATTAGACAAACAATGAAGTCGGTGACCATATGATTATTTTATGTCATTAAAATGGAAATTTATATATCATCAACGTATAAATTTTTTAAGAAAAATATATGTGCTTGAAATTGAAGTTTGATGATTTAAAGACAATTTTAAGAACGTTTTTCCCCGATTTTATGTCCTTTCTTTACAAATGTCCACTTAAATTTGAAAGAATTCAATCAGTAGTATTTCAGACAATAAAAGAGATAAATGTATTATTTTTTCGATTTTTAGTTAAAGTTCAACAAGCTAAAACTGTATGCAAAATTTTACCTAAATCTGTGACATAGCCCATTCACTGTTCCTTGACCTTAAGGAATAATTGCCCTTGAAAGATGAAGTTTTGCCATTTTTGCAGCTTTTGCGCAAATAATAAAAGACAGAGAGAACCAGTAGAAAAAATTAAAAAAATTAAGGACAATAAGATTTATAAATCAGTTATTATGACCCAAATTATCAACCAACTCTATATAGAAGTTATATTCCCTGAATGAGTCATCATGACCCAAATTATCAATCGACTCTATATAGAAGTTCTTTTCCCGGAATAATGATTTTTATCCATTTTTGCATGTGCATCAAAAACTATTATGAGTTGGAGAGAAACTTTAAATAAAAAAACAAACAGATCAGCAAAAGAGATCTACAAGTAGATCAACATTGCCAAGTTGTCACACTAGTTACAGTATTTTTTTATCCCAAACCAAAGGTACATCAGAAATCCCATTAGACCGGCAGATTAAAAAAAAAAATCAAAACCCGAGGAACTCTATGCAATAAAAAAAAAGGATTATTCAACCGATAATTTGATTTGTGATAATCGGTCATTATAATTCATTATCGAAGTTTATAAGTAGTTATAATAATAGATTATATAAATGTAACGATGTACTAATAGAATTATTTGATAACTGTTAAAAGTTAATAAGAGGTTTATGTAAGCAAACGTTTATTCAGTTCATATGTAACAAGCACACTTGTCCTCGGCTAAACATATTTTCAGACCTTAGGTTGGCCTTCACATCTGCATATATCTTTGTGATCTTTATATATAAGGAACTACCTAAAAGTATTTTTTATTTCACGTGCATTCTTGAAATATTTTTAAATCCTCAAGAAACATATATTTGAATGTACCTATTTTAGCATTTGATATTACAAGTTTTTTCATAAGTTTTGTAACTGTTTGAAAATTAATTATATTTTTTATACTTTAACTAAAAACAAAACTAAAAGCTTGATATGCGTCGTCTAACAATTACTCTATACAATACGCAAATGTTGGTTTGGTTTTCATGAATTTTATACGTTCAACCAATTTAGGATGCACAGTAGTAAATTTTAATGATTTACTTTCATGAGTATATAAACTCATCAAAGATACCTGGTTTTGTGAAACGTAATAGCCACTTTAGAAAAAATAAATCCTAGTTTATCAAACTTAAATTAGGATTTTTCTCAAAGCAGTCTTTAATTATCTCTGTTAAACCGGGACTATCTGAGCTTAATTCGAATTCAAGAAAACCGGGATTTTGTTTTAGCTTAACGCGAGATATTGAGATAACCCTTAGAGTACTTTTAGATCTGATGCCAATATATAATATCTTTCAAACTGATATAAAAGTTTGTTCTTATGTTGTGCTGTTACACCACTGTATCATAATCAGGTTAGGAAACGGATAAAGGTCAAAACATGCTGAAACCTGCTTCATTCTTTATGTACATGTCAAAAATTAGGAGCATATACTAGTAATCCAGTGGTTTTTGTCGAGTGTCGTGTGCTATGATTATTTTCAGTTTATTAGTATTATTCAGGTCGTGAATCTAATGACACTTTAAAAAGTAAAATAACAAAAATACCGAACTCCAATGAAAATTCAAATCGAAAAGTCCCTTATCAGATGGCAAAATCAAAAGCTCAAACAAATCAAACGAATGGAAAACAACTGTCATATTACTGTCTTGGTACAGGCATTTCCTTAAGTAGAAAATGGTGGATTAAACCTGGTTTTATAGCTAGCTAAACCTCTCACTTGTATGACAGTCGCATAAAATTCCATTATATTGACAACAATGTGTGAACAAAACAAACAGACACAATAGGTGAAAATGTCCAGTCCATTATTCAAAATTGGCTATTTCAAAATTTTCACGCCTATTTTGGCTTGTAGGTCCTTCGTAACCCCTCTAATCGGCATTGCGGCACATATTGATTATATACCTTTTGTTCCTCTATGGATAAGCTTTCGATTGGTGTATATATAAGGTTTCTCTGTAATTAGGGGATTGAGGGTCTTAACAGTCCATTCAATTATTCAAAATGTCCAGTCAATTATTCAAAATTGGCTATTTCAAAATTTTCACGCCTATTTTGGCATTTAGGTCCTCCATAACATTAAAACACGGAATTCCCGTTAAGAATAGTTTAACCTCCGAAACTAAATAAATAAAGTAAAGATAAAAATTTCAAAGAGTATTTTTTTTCTTTCTGATATCAATTATAAAATTTGTAAAATGACATAAACAAAATGGCAAAGTTCAGAAATACGAGATTGTGTCACAGTCAAATAATAATTAAATGATCTATTTCATTATTTACTTTTCAACTTGAATACTGAAACATGAACTAATTCATTATTCATTACTACACGTTGAATAATGAATACTGAACTATTTCATTATTCATCATTGATTTTTGAATAATGAAAAATGAATAATGGACGTACTTTAGCGCGGTCAAAAATAGGGGTACAGCAGTCAACATTGTGTTATAATCTTAATCACTATAAAAACAAACAAATATGTCAACAAAGAAAAACAAAATGGCATACATACAACTTATTAACTTTCTTTTCATATAAAACTGTGTATTGAAGGACATCCAGAACTCGTATTAAATCTTATCTGAAAAAGACCATCCTTCTTATTTTTCAAATAGTTCATAAAATAAGCCGAAAATCTATCAAAATGTGGTTTTGCAGCGACGAGTTAATACAATTACCACAAATTATACGGTTCTAAGAAAAACAAAATGTCGTCAATACAATATACATCTTCCTATAGATTGATGGTAAGATTAAACGTTTCTTGTACAACATTTTGTTGGTATAAGGGAACAGTAAAAAGGTATGGCAAAAAGGGGAAGTCCATAAATACGGACAAAATCAACATTAACAACCAACGGAACGAGTGGAAAACAACTGTCATATTCCCGTCTTAGTACAGGCATTTTCCGTAGAAAATGGTCAGTTAAAGCTGGTTTTTTGCTAGCTAAACCTCCTACTTGTATGACAGTTATTCATAGTTCCTTTTTGTTGACAAGACTTGTTGACCAACTCAAACGACATAATAGGTTAATGTGACAATACTTGGAAACAACACTGTAAAGAAGTTTTTATAATCTACATTTGAAATTTTATAATGATATGAGAATTAGTAAAAGAGCGAATAAACCATGTTTATTTGAATTGATATTAACAAAAATGGTCAAGAGTTGTTATTGTATAAGCCTATCTAGGCTTATAAGGTAAACCCAGAAAAGCGCTTAGGACGCATGGAATTTGTAAAATGTTGTTTACATTTAAGGAATGACTGTAATATTTTTTCTGTCTATGAAGAAATAACAGCGGGTTATTTTAAAGTGTGCACCACATTTTTTATGTTATTTCGAATAGACAGAAAAAATATTACAGTCATTTCTTATAATTTAATTCTAAATTCCATTTTAAACCGGAGTAAACCATGAAAAAACGTTGATGACGTCACGGTCACATGACAAAATTATGTCTATGAGCTGATAAACAAAACAACGTCAGCCAATCAGAAGACGTGTTACATCCAAAATTAAATTATTTCTTATTGTTTTAAAATTACGCACAACGGAGATGAAGTTCGAATTGTTTTCTGTACATCAGAATTGAAAAGACGGAGATTTTTAAAGATGTATTTAAGTGTAAAACTTTCTAAAAAAAATGTTTTCAGCTGATTTATATGACCTATAGCACAGCATGCAACAGTTGACTGTATACAGTGAAACAACAAAACATTTGTTTACCATTACAAAAGATATAGCTATTCCTGATGTCCCATCACAGTATTTTTAAACGTTAAGGATTAAAGTTTTACAATTATTGGTTTGAAAGGCAAGCTTACATCGAAATGATTTTTTTAAATGATTATGATGGTAGCCAGTCTGTTGAAAATGTCCAGTTCAATCATTAATGTTACAGATCAGTTGTGGTTAAATGGACTCAATTTCTCCTTATTACTCCATTCTTTGAATGATCACCAGCCCAGTAGTCAGCACTTCTGTGTTGACATGAATTATCATTGATATGGTCATAATTATAAATTAACTGTTTACAAAACTTTTCATTTTTGAAATACTAAGGCTTTTCTACCTCAGGAATAGATTACCCTAGCTGTATTTGGCAAAATTTTTAGGAAGTTTTGGTCCTCAATGCTCTTCAACTTCGTTCTTTATTTGGCCTTTTTTACTTTTTTTGATTCGAGCGTCACTGATGAGTCTTTTGTAGACGAAACGCGCGTCTGGCGCAAATACAAAATTTCAATCCTGGTATCTATGATGAGTTTATTTGAATTATGTACATTGATACAAAAGAAGATTTCAAACCTTAAACATTAATTTGCAAAGCAAGCGTGCGATCTTTATCTATTTCAGACATATGCTACAATCGCTTATAGTATTGATGGTACAAAAAAATATAAATGCAACATATGTACCTGCATTCTTAAAATGTTTTACATGTATTCATCATAATTCTATTTTGCGCTATACAATACTGTTGATGATGATTGTGATTCAATATTACAAATTCTACGTGGTTCTTTTCATATAAAGCTTTAAATTGCATTGAAGGCCATCCAGAACTCAGAATTTAATCTTATCTGAAATTCAAAACACAAAACCCTAGTCGTACTTCCGATAGAAGACATTCCTGTTAATTTTTTGAATAGATACAAGTAAATGCTGAAAATGTATAAAACTACAATTTTTCTTTTTTTATCCGTATTGTCATGCATGCACAATGATATAGGGAAAAATCAAACTGATAATTGTATCTGTGATAATAATTCATCATTAAGGTTTTATAAGTAGTTATAATGATAGTTTATATAATTGTAACGATGTGCTAATAGAATTATTTGATATCTATCAAAAGTTGATAAGTAGTTTATATAAGCAAACATTTATTCAGTTCAAATGTACCAAACACACGTTTCCTTGGCTAAACATAATATTAACAGAAATTTTATTGGCCCACAAATCAGTATATATCTTTGTGTCCTATATATTATATGAGTAACTACCTAGGTAATTTGTATTTCAAGTTCACAGACTTGTAAGCGTTCTCAATCGGATCCTCAGGAGGCATTTATTTGAGTAAACCTATTTTAGCATTTGATATTCTAAGACTTTTTTTATAAGTTTTGCAACTGTTTTAACATTAATTACTATCTTGTAAATAAATGAGAACAGAAACTTGATATGAATCTTCTGAGAATTACTCCGTACAGTACGCATATGTTTGTTTGGCTTTCCTTTATTTCATGCATTCGTCAGAGGATTTATATTACTAACTAAAATATATATCCTTGGTTCAGCCAGTTTAAAAGGTACAGTTGTAAGTTTGAATGATTTACTCTCATGATAATATGACACTATGTAAACACTTTAATTAATTAATGCTATAAAAATAAGGAGATATGGTGTGATTGCCAATGAGACAACTATCCACCAAAGTTCGAATAAAGTGGATGTAAGCAATTATAGGCAACCGTACGGACTTCAACAATAAGAAAAACCCATACCGTATAGTCGGCTATAAAAGGTCCCGACATGAAAAAATGAAACAATTCGATTGAGAAAACTCACGGCCTAATTTATAACAAAACAATTTACGAAAAGCAAATATGACGGACATCAACCAACGACAACCACTAAACTACATGCTCCTGACTTGAGACAGGCACATAAAGATAGTGGCGGGGTTAAACATGTTTATGAGCGCTCAACCCCCTTACCTGGGACAGTGGTGTTACAGCACAACATAAGAACAAACTATAAAAATCAGTTGAAAAAGCTTATATTAGATTGTTAAACAGAAAAACATATCTTACAAAAACACAGACCGGACGTGGCATGGTATTTATACATCCCTGACAACAAAAAAGACACAAAGTACAGATCTGAGAGTACTTGCAGTTACTGACAGCTAGTTCAAAGCCAATAACAACTAATAAAAAAAACATGAATCTTAGACTAAAATGTCAATCAGTACACATCCAACATCCAAAGGATTTAGTGTAAAGACGTTATTAACCGCTAGAGAAGAACACGACCTTGTGCATTGCCAAAATATAGGTATCGACAGATTGTAGTACCATGAAAGTGCATATGTGTATAACAATAATATTTAGTATGATTTTAATTTAATGATATAACAAATTCAATATTTATACAATAAAAACAATATTCAAAGATCTAATTACAATATTGAATTGGTAACCTTTTAGAATAAGTTTTTTTAAGGATTTCCAAGGTTTACCCTGATCGTATCTAAAATTTCCAGGCTCGGTAAACAACATCACCGTAAAAATTGGGATGTGCTATTCCGTTTGAAATAAGTTTTTTTACAGGTACAGCCAAACTTTCAAACCAAATCTTTGTATGTATGGAAGAATTAAGTAAAGGTTTTAAGTAATTTGTGATAACGAATCCTGACTTAAAAATTTACCAGTAGTACATAGATTACGCTCATTGATTACGCTAGTCTATCTAACTTAAATAGGATTTTCTCTACTGCAGTTTTACAATTAACTTATATGTTATTTTAGCTTAATTCGGATTCGAGGAAAGCCGGTTTTTTCTCAGCTTAATACAAGATAGCAATATAATCCGAGATAATGAGAATACTTTTAGATCGGTTATTTTTGATTTTGTCTTACTTGATACTGGTATTTTGTCTTAGTACCGATCTGATGAGTCAACCCTTTCTAACTGTTTATTCCTATTTAAGTTTGTTTTTCGTTGTCACTACTGCTTCAGTTAAGGAATGGGGTAATTTAAAAGCTCAAAACATGCTGAGCCCCGCCTCATACTTTATATGCATCCATGTACAAAATTAATAAAAGCATGTAATCCAGTGGGTTTCGTCGATTGTCTTCTGGTATTATTGTTTTTCATTTATTGTTTTTTAGTATTAATCAGGTCGGTAGTTTTTTTCCTTTGGATTGATTTATACTTTGACATCCCGATGCTTTTTATATAATAGCTTACAATACGGTATGGGTTTTGCTCATTGTTGAAGGTTGTGTTTTGACCTGTGATTATTCACATTCAAGGTCTTTGTGGATAGTATACCGTACATTGAAAATAAAAAGATTTTTTCATGATACGGTTGTGTAGAAATACCTTACATTTATCAAGAAAAATATAAATCTGGGTGGTACCAGTAGCTATTTGGTAAAATTGGACCCAAAGCAAGAAAAACATTTACGATGGTTAAAATGCAGCCAGTAACCAAACCCCTGTGTCTTCAACTGCAGTATCAAAAATATACTGTATAAATTATAAAATTTCTAAGAAAGGACCAAAATATCGTCCTCAGTCGATAATAAATTGGAAAGAGTGTCGTCGGATCATCAAAGATGCTCTTTCATGGTATTGTAAACTCTGGTGTTAACGAGAGAAATCTGACTAAAAGTCACTTGATTCCTATTTGAATAAATGTATGAATATTGTGGATATTCGCATATCCCATTTCGAAAGTAGTTTAAAAATTAATAAAAGGGTAAGTAAAACGTCCATTTCTAGGAATAAAAAAAAAACAAATTTCAAGTACTCGTAAAGCGTTTTGTGTTCGTGCCGGCCGAAAAAAAAACCAGCCAAGCCAAAAAATATGATAGTTGTCGGACATTCTACATGGAAGTTCTTAAGAATGAAATTATAAATTCTTCTACATTCAATTAATACCATGCGCTCCACAGATAGTCAAGTAGTAAATTATGTCACTACCATATCTCAGCTTAAGGCCTTCTCTGCATATATGAAGGTTTCTTCTATGTTCGGCTACCTAAACTACACAAAAAAAACCCCTTGAAATGTCGTTTCATTTCAGTTTCTATTAAGTGTTCTACGACTATTTTTTTCTGTGAAATGAAAATAATAGAATTAATTATTTTTGGAGTGTCAAAAATTCTTTGGATGGTTTGTTGAATTTGGTTGACATTTATGACTTCTATACAATCTTATCAAACAGAAGTGTTCTTATTAAATAAATGGCCTTTTGAAAAATCTTATTGCAGATTTATTTGCTGGAATTCATATAAAAAATTCTTCTGTAATGAAAAGGGAAATATGCAAGATATACCTACTAGAACTGTGATGAGATGATTCAAGCTGTAATCTACTTGACAACATCTATGTACGTTTCGGCAATACAGTTTGTCGACAGGTTGTAGGCATTCCTATATGCACTTATTGTGCCACTTTTATAATAGACTTGTTCCTGTATTGTTATGAATCACAGTCTATTCACGTGTCTGTAGTCGCGTTTTAGATTTCAATGAACATAATCTAAGAACAACTGGTAAATTATTAAGTCAGGGTTTTCGTTACCGCAAATTAATTAAAACTTTTACTAAAGTCTTTCATAGATAGATGTGATGTTGTTAATAAAGCACGAAAATTTAGATACGATCCATGTTAGCTCATCGATTCATCGAATAAACTTATTCTTAAAGTTTATCAATTTAACCCCGTAGTAAAATCTTTAAATATTGTTTTATCGGTACCGAGATTTATTTTGTTTTTCAAAATTTAAAACATAACTAAATATTTATTGCAATATATGTACAGTTATGAGTACTCGTGATCCTACATCCAGTCGATACTGTTTAGTTACATTTTGGCATTGCACAAGGTCATGCGCTTCTCATACTGTTCATGGCGTTGTTTATGACGGCTTTACACTAAATCCATTGAATGTGTACTGATTAAAACTTTAGTCTGGGTGAACATGATTTATTTTTTTTATTTGTAATTGGTTTTGAACTAGCTTTCAGTAACTGCGAGTCCTCTTTTATCGATGCTTTGTGCTTATTTAGTTTATGTACATTTAATTTTTTGGGGTTTCGTACAGATCTGTTGAGCTAAGCCATTTTCAACTGATTTTTACAATGTGTTCTAATGTTGTGCTGTTACACCGCTATTCCAGGTTTGGGGAGGGTATCGCTCCCACACGTATTTAACACGTACCGCCACATTCTGTATGTGCCTCTCCAAAGTAAGGAGTCTGTAATTGAGTGGTTGTTGTTGGTTCATGTCTGTCATATTCTGTCATATTTGCTTTTCGTAAATTATTTTGTTATAAATTAGACCGTTAGTTTTCTCGTTTAAAATGTTTTACATTTTTCATTTCGGGGCCTTTTATAGCTAACTATACGGTATGGGTTTTTTTCTCATCGTTGAAGGCCGTACCGCTGCCTATATTTGCTTACATCTTCATCACCCTGGTGGATAGTTGTCCCATTGGCAATCATACCATATCTCCTTATTTTTATCTACCACATTTTAGTCCTTATTTTGTATATGTACAGCTTCATACAATACTGTTTTCCATTAAACAATTGCTTAATATGATTTTTTATGTTTGTGAAAAGAAATCAAAACTCAATTCAAACTTGTAAGGTGGAAATCTGTGCTCATGCAGGAAATACAATGCTTATCCATCAATGCAAGAGTTTGTATATATTAAATCAAAGCAAATTATTTAAATGGTTTAAAAATCCAAATGTACGACTATCATGAAAATCTACAAATTCAACATTAACGAACACGCAACCGACATATACCTAAATATAGATAAGAATATACATGGCACACATATGTTTTATATATGTAGAAAATCGATGATGTATAACCAAAATTAAAAAAATCATAAGCATATTAAAAAATATAATTGTACTCTAACATGTGCTAACTGATATACAAAGGTCCATAGAACTCCAAATTCTCTATGAATATTTTATGGTATGCTTATTGTTTCTAAATAATGCATGCAGTTGCATAAAAGAAAATATATTAATCATCTTAGTAAGATGTGGTAATTAATTTAGAGTAAGATAACAACTGGTCGGTTTGTTTCGTTATTTCTATAATAAGAACATAAAACTAGTTTGTGGTTTTATGATGAGTGGAACTATATTGTTTTTTCCATACAAGCAGAGAGCAATTCACTTTTCGACAGTCAATAATTATGACAGTACATGTAGTAGTCCACTTTTGACTAGACGAACTTTACCGCGGAAGATATATCTTAAAGAATAATATTACAAAGGACTCCTGATGAATTCAATACTTAAATTAGAAAATTACTCTTATGCTTCCAAAAAATAAAAGGATGCATAGTATACGGATATAAAAAAACTCATCATTAAAATACATAGCCTACAATTTAGTCCGCCAGACGCGCGTTTTGTCTGCATAGGAATCACCAGTGGCGCTCGAATCAAAATAGTTGGAAGGCCATAGCAGATACGAAGTCAAAGAACATTAATAACAGAAAATTTCTAAAAGTTGTGCAGAATACAGATAAGGCAATCTTTATTTTTTTTGGTACGAACCAGCTGAACCTTCATAATGGAGTCATCCTATAGTGTATGAAAATAATGGGGAAAATTGTGTAGCTCCATAACAAATCACACTCCTGTTATAAAGACATCGTCATCCCAAGCACTTCCAGAATCAGAAGTACATTTGTTGAAACACATTTGTTTAATCTTTTTTCGAAACTCAGTGAACCGTAGAAAGTAAATGATTGGATTTCCAAGTGGTGAGAGAATGAAGAAAATGTTTCCTATGGTACTTGCTTCCGCTGGCATTATGAATACTATGATATATTTCGGAAGTATACTCACTGTAAGCACTGATAGAAGAAGTCCGAGAGTGAAAATGTTCAGTTTCAGTCTTTTCAATCGATGCACATGCTGCGTTTCAGACATGGCCTGATCTCCAATGGCAACCTTTGAAAGCATCCTTCGAAGATGAACAATGATGACCGTATATAAATATATAATTATAATAAAAATAAATAAAATTGGAATTTGATTTGCCATTACGTATGTAATATTCTGATGGCCCGTGCAACCTTCAGAAAAATCTATTGAATTAATGGTAGCTTTATATGCAAGGCTTATAACTAAAAATATCGGCAATATTTTTTTCTGAGTAAGTTTTCCCCTCAGCGATTGGTTGGTCGATTGTGTTACTGCCATATATCTTTCTATGCATATCAATAGCGTCTGAAACATAGAAAACGATATGAAACAGTAGACTAATGACGAAATGACTTTACACAGGTACGGCACATGCCATCTAAAAACTTCTAGAGATGCATTAACGAGCATTGCATCGAGTAAAATCATCGATAGAAAATCTCCTATACTTCGACACAGAGTGAGGTAATGGAATCGGCTTTTCTGCAACTGAGGGGTTTTGACTAATACAATTATACAGACAACATTAAGGAGAGCGATAAGAAATACCACTGTTGCTATCCATATGTACTGAGAAAGTTTGGTCACATCGCTGGAAACAGAACCGTTGTTGAAAATTTTCGAATTGTTCATATTGTGGTCTTAGGTTTGCATAAATAAAGACAGGTAATATTATTTATATTTATATTTACGATATGTTTATCATGTCAGCTTGGTTTTTTCAGTTACTTTCATTTTTCTTCTAAGTACTAGTAATCCATTTGCCAAATTGTATTTTTTGTACAATAAAACTAGTCTGATGGAAGTTATTTTCCAGGATCACGTTAAATCCAAAGGTATGTTTTCATTTTGTCTTTTCTTTTGGCTTGTTGGTATAGATTTTCCGTCAATTTTTTCTAAACTTTTCCTTCGCAGTGAAGTGTTTGTTATTTCATCAGTACTGTGTCAACTGTTCTTCTAGTTCAACCCACTGCAGGCCGTTTTATATGTGTTCGTGTTATATGTCTCTACATTTTATGCAGCCCCTGTTTACGAAAATGCTCGTCTCCACGATAGTATCGTCCCTTTTTAAAACATTATTCCTTTATGGTCTAGTATCTAGTCAAGAATTCTGTTATATAGTATAACATTATGTTTTATCGATTTCGTCTTTATGTTTGTGATAATTGTGTCGATGTAACAATCGTATTATTAGACCTTTTAAACAATTGTCTACACATACAGTTGAGAACGACTACGACAGGTGCGATATGAGGGACCGTCTCAAAAATAAAATTGAAAAAATTATTATTGATCGCATATGATTATTTTGATTGCCAATGAGACCACTATCCAACATGACGTGTATATAAGCAATTGTTGTGTACCGTACCTTATTTTGTTTTTCAATAGTATTTACCTATTAAGATTAAACTTATTTGTGAATTGACTGTGAAGAAAAGGAAGGACTTCGATGTTTCATTTCTTTTAGACGTAGAGTTGGAAAATGAAAAAAACAAACAAACTGAAGACAAACCTGTATGTTTGTATTAGATGTTTAATTAATCAACGTTTTATGTCTGTTGACTACATATTTCTACAATGTCTGTTAATTTGGCTTCGAATGCCTCAATGGTACTCATTACTTTATTTCTATTTAATTCATCAATTTGATTTCAACTTGAAATCGATATTCAGCGACAATGCAATTTAAATTTCGACTATTTCTCTTTAAATTATCCGGTTTACTGTGCCGTCACTGGACCTGCTACTCGGCAACCAGATGCCGTAGCTGACCAGAGAAAGGAAGAAGCTGATGAATTGCCTCGCCCTAATGCTGTACGACCAAAACAAACTTAAAGCAAAATAGCGCCCACAAATGAACCTCATTCGCGAGAATCAGCTGGAGTACAATAAATCCATAACAAAATAGGTACCAAGATTTTTAAGGCCCTTGGTGTCTCTTCTGATAAAGATTCAGATTTAAATCGTAAGCTTTTTTTTTCGTTTTCTTGTTATTTTTATGACTTCCGAAATAGGAAAAAAATAAAACAATGCAACATATAAAACAGACATTCAGAGTTACAGCATGGTCTCATTCTGCTAAAAGACCACCATCCCCAACCCCAAAAAAGGAAAAAAAGGGAACAAAGTTACTATCTTCGATCGAATAAAAAGGAAATAAATATAAGAGCATTGAAGAGCGAAGCATAATGTCAAAATATAAAATTGTAAACTAAAAGTTATATTGGGACAAAAACTTACCAATTGCAATGACCAATTTGTTCAGGAATTGTTTCAGGCGCATACAACATGCGGCGGTTTTTTACTTGTATAATTGGATCTAAAACCTCTTTGTATAATTATGGTCAGAGATGAAATTTTAAAACTATTATGCATGAAAAAAATAGAAAAAAGTAGAAAACCAAAGCTATGTCCTGAAAAGAGTAAGGGTAAGCAGTTCTCGCTTCTTGCAAGACACACGAAGGTCATTTTTCGGAAACAAGGAAAGGAATCTACGGCAAAGTGACAAGGTATGTTGTCTTGTGGGACACGGACAACCTATAACGGTCAATCAGCTCGGCACTGTCCAAAAGACATTGCAATGACAACAAGCTCTGTTGAGATATGAATACCATACGCATCACTGAAGAGACATTAATTGTCAAAATGTGCATGTGGCGCAGTAAAAATGGTGCCGTTAATGTTTCCAGTTCATTAAGGAAACATCACAACTTTAACATGGTATCTACAAGCGATGTGGCCTTTTCCTTTGACCTTTAGACCAATAGGCTTTTACCCCTCCCAAAATTGAATGTGTTCAACGAGTGACGTGAAGATCGGTTGAGAAACACAAACTCTAGCGGACGTACGGCAGTCCTGTTACAATGTTCCTTCCGCAAATTTCATAAATAGCATTACAAAAACGAATTAATCGCTATTGGTATGTGGAACAATCTGCGTTGACAGACTCGCTTATCTAAACACTCACATAATCATAAAATTTAAGAAGAAAAAAAGGCAGATTACGATGTGAATTGATTGCAGTAATTATTTACTTGAAGGTTTAATAAATTCAACGTAAAATGTCGTTTGAATACAAGTAATAAGAATGTTATACAAAAGAGAGAGAGAGATATAATTCATATTTGTTTAAAATGTTTTTTCGTCAAAATAGTGAAAAACGATAAATCAAATGTGTAAACGTAATACTATTCATGAATGATTGTTAATTTGGAGAAGACCCCTTCATTTTACCTGTAAACTGTAGGTGTCATTAGTCGGTAACGAGAGTTGATGAAAAAGTCTATTAGTAAACATCATCAGTAGTTGTAATTTGTAAATAGCCTAATGCTATATAAGTATTTCACCTTTGTTCACTTCAATTATTTATATAACAGATTCAAAAGCGCAATTTTTTTTTTATGACGCAATCTGCGGCTAATAGTGTGACAGTGTATATAAAGTGCGAATCCAGTTAGTTCATTTTCACTGTTGTATGCGAGTATATCTATTGTAGAATAAAGGATGATGGGGAAAACAGCGTTTGTTTACTTTTTGAAAATACAAAATAATTGATTTGAATGTATGTTTTAACACAATTTCATTAGAATATAACTTTTTAATGTATAACAACAGGATTTAATTCCAAAAAAGTGTAATTAAAGCAGCAGAATCCATAATATTGATTACTGAATGAGATTCATTTTAACTATAGATGCGATGAATTATCACTGTAAGTGCAATCATTTCTGATGTGGAATTTTTGGAGGTGCGATGAATTTTCAATTGTTTTTATTAATATGTAATCGACATGCAACAACTGAAAATAGTTTTTAAATTACTTTAATATTGATGATAGTCGTAGATGCTTACTTGAATATACAAGGGTATAACCACGTTCATATCATGTATATTCAAACATTGTTGGTGAGTTTGCTATAAGCTTGTCATGGATCCGAAAATTTACTGGAGCAGAACATTCATGAATGTCATACGTATGTCTACCCTATTGATAGGCTTTTTCACAACGAACAGTACAATAATGTACAACGAACGGTGCTAAAGAAAGTAAACAAACTACAATGTGAATGAATCGTACAGTGCCAAAATTGTGAAGTCAATTTTGCAAGTAAATGTCTTCAAAAATAATTAAAACAACGGGTTTCTCATTCGCATTATGTATTTTTAACAACAACAAATCACAAAATACACGGTCGCATTTAGTGTAAGAGCCAACCAACTATGCTCTATTTGTAGATTAAGGCAAGTTTGAGTTACACAGAGTGTTTGTTTCGCGATGTTTTCAAGTAACTCACAGACCTGTCTATTTAAAATAGTGACATGGTGTTGGTGTTTATGTAATATAAATGATATACAATGCTGCCAGGAGCAGTAAACTTTGTTTTCATAAATATTGAATACTTAACTGAACATTACGTCAATTAGTCTTTGGTGAAAATATAATGACCTATAATGGTATACTTTTACAAATTGTGACTTGGATGGAGAGTTGTCTCATTGGCACTCATACCACATCTTCTTATATCTAAGAACGGTACCGGTATATCTACCAATATCGCTTCGCGATGTAGCTATTAACGTCCGGAATCAACTGTACGGTGGTTATACCACGTGGTATAGAACCATTTAAACATGTAATAACAAACTGTTTTCAATATTTCCATGTATTCTTACAACTGCGTATTTTATTATTTGTAACACCAACTTATAAGAAATTCAAACATAAATTAAAGTGACTCGACTGTTGCTCGAACATTCTTCACTGTATTAGATGTATACACAATGGCACGATAAATATCACTTATCTAGTCATCAAAGCGTCAGTTGATTGTACAAGATGAAAACGTATCCACTCATTTAATCGTGAAATGAAGATCGTTTTGTGAATGCTCTTTATTATCTAAAATGCATCCATTAGAGCTCTTTTCCTAATGCTTGTAGTTTAAAGGTTTGGTTGACTTGCTTGCTTTGTTTGTATAAATGTTTGCTCAATCTTAATTATAATGCTTAAGCAAACATTTATACAAACAAAGCAAGCAAGCCAACTACACCTTTAAACTACAAGCATTAGGAAAAAAGCTCTCATAATGTTTAATTTATTAGTATGCGATGTAGATTTAGACCGAAACAGAAACTTTGCTTTTTTCTGTGACGTGGATTGGCTTAACTTTCCAAAATATATGTATTCAATGATGGCGTATCATAGGGAAGGATAAATTTTATCCTACATATAGATCTGGATCTGGACAAATTATTAGAGAAAATAGATTTGACTATATTAACAATAAATGCCATTTTTGGGGAATTTATTGATATATTACCTCAGACTTTCACTCACTAAGTATGCATATATAATCAATCCTTCTGACTTCATAAATTTTGTTAGAGAGTCGGCTGAATTAAGACTTTATATAATGAAAATTAATTAATTTCCTTCTGTGAAAATGCATCGCATATACAATAGAATGAATCGCCCTACAGTGAAAATGAAAGTCTAGTATCATTATTCGACAGTAAACATGAATCGCATAACGAAAACAACATAGTGGAATTTGATTCAATATCAACAAGCTGAATAACAAAACCTGTTTTAAGTTATACAACATTCATAATCATGTTAAAAGGTACATTTTTCTACAAATGAAACTTAACTGCTACTTTGAAATCTCTTGCACGCTCTGTTCGTGAACTTTTCTTAACATTTATCTATTTGTGTATCAATTTTGCACCTGGATGGCTGTAGGCGCGATGAAAACTCGTCCGCATCTCATACCAATATCATGAATTTATAAAAACAGTACACATTATATATTATCTGTTATTTTATTCAAAAATCATGAATTTGTCGTCTGTTTATTTATCATTCTACATCAGAAATTCATCACGGATACAGTGAAAATGACATTTCAGGATTCGCACATTACATACACTGGTGTGATATATCCAATCACAAATGCCTTTTTCAATTTTAAGTCATGCTGTCAAAATGTTTATATTAAAAAAAATTGTGCATTAATACAACGAGGGGTTGATTGCTTATTAAATCCATTTAAACATAAAAAAGCATGTTTAAACATAAAATAAGCATGTTTAAACACTGAAATGATTTAAGAACAGTTATACTTATATGCCGGTGTGGTGTCCACTCTCCTCGGTGCCAATATAAAAATAAGATGTGGTGATATGATTGCAAATGCCACAACTCAACACCAGAGACCAAATAACGTAGAAGTGAACAACTTCATGTAACAGTATACGGCTTTCAACAATGAGCAAAACCCATACTGCGTATTAAGCTACAAAAGGCTATAAAATGACAAATGTTAAACAATTCAAACGAAAAACTAACGGCCTGATTTATGTACAAAACAATAAACGAAAAACAAATAAGATATAAGCAACAAACGGCAACCACTGATTTACAGGCTCCTGACTTTGGATAGGCACATTAAGAATGTGGCGGGGTTAAACATGTTTGCTGGGGTCAAACCCTCCCCAATCTGGGACAGTGGTGTAACAGTGCAACATAAGCACACACTATAAAAATCAGTTGAAAAGGCTTAACTCATCAGATCGATACAAAGCACACAAAAAAAAACAATAAAAAACAAAAGAAACAAAGTACAGATCTTAGAGTACTCACAGTTATTGAAAGCTAGTTCAAAGCCAATAACAACTACTAGTAATAAAAAAATCATGTATCTAAGATTAAAAAAACAATCAATACACATCCTACATCCAATGGATTTAGTGTAAAGACGTCATTAACAGTCCAATAAATGTAATAGCAAGATGCATAATTTTATATGGTGTCATGATTATGTTAAGCAGAATTTATGAATCCTGGATTGATAATATCAATAGCTTAATAATATTGCTTATATGCAAAGATATCTGAATTTGCATAAATTTTTATGGTTACTTCTGTTTTCTTAGAGAAAATACGAAAATAACTTTCAGAAAACACTACGGCCTCTAAATTTTATGACAAATTCAACTTTCTGAATTTAAACGGTTGTTCCTCAAGTAGAAATTTAATTAAAACTCTTAATTTAAGTGTCGGAAAATTTTACTGACTGCATGGATCGTCACTTGCCAAGTTTACTATACAATCGATTGGCATCCATAAAGTCACCAATTCAATTGGTGCACGACCAAACATAAACAAAGTGAGCGAGTGCGGAGATCTAATTCTAAGTACATTGTTAAATCCCTTGGTTGTGTATTTCTTTGTGTGTTCCTTGTTTGCTCTATAAAGATGATCCAGATGAATAAAAATGACAGTTCAGACATTTTTTGACGATTTGGCGTCTATCAGTGCACCCCTTTAAGACAACTTAGATTACCCATATTCAAAATCGAACAATCTCTTTACAAGACCAAAACAGTATTCCAAGTAGTTTTAGATGAAAAACTATTTTGTTTTATTTTGATAACGTCTATTACAGAAGGTCTGGATGTGGGGTTCTTCATTTCTTAATTCTTTAATTTTTAGACCATTTTTCTTTATTCTTTATTTGTTTTGTCCATTGTTCTCTATTCTTTGTATTTTAGCACCCCATTATTCTTTATTCTATTTTTTTCACTATTCTTTATTTTTTTCCCCTTTATTCTGCACTGTTTGTCCATTATTCTCTATTCGGGAAACCCCATCCAGAGCCTCATTCTCACAGAGAAAATAATATGGAACTGTAGACTTATGATGAAATGCCGTTGCAAAGGTAAGACACATGCCATTCAAATACTTCTAGGGATGAATTAAATAGCATTGCAACGAATAAAATCATTGATAGGCAATCTTCAATACTTAGACACCGTTTGAGGTAATGAAACCAACTTTTCTGGAGGGAACAAAATTGTACTTGAATGTTTTAGAACTGAGCTAGATAAGACTATCATATGCTGATTAAAAACTATATCACTAAAGTTAAATTATTAAAGATGTATTTTATGGATTAATTTTCATCAATTTTTAAAATAGACAGTATCCTTCAGATGCCAGACGTGATAAATAACATATCTTTCTTAAATTGTCCGTTATAAATCAGAAATTATAAAAAAAAACAAGGTTTTAACTCCCTAAGGCAAAGTTGACCTTAGATGACCTGAGATGGATTTGGCTATTATTTGTATGTCTTTTTTTTTTTGTATAGCTTTTCACCTGTTTCGGTTCTTATACATCCTAGCTTGGCTTTCAAATATTCGGCTTTGAGCATTCTTGTAGATGGTAAATCCAGAACAGCGCTTCGGACGTATATTTATTTAGTGTTATTTTACACTTATTCCATATAATAAATCATTAATTTTCTGTAAATGTAAGCATAAACAACTAGCGGTTGTAGAAAACAGAGGGGCATAGCTTGGCCTAGTTTTTTTTTAAATGGGGTGGGGGGAAAGCAAAAAAAATAAATAGACAATGTATTCAAAACTCGGTAAAAACTGCCAAATGAAATAGTTAAGGAAATGATCTCAGACCCAATGCCTTAGCGCAATGGAGGCATATGGGACCAATGTCTCGTTAATAAATAGTAATTATAGCTGTGAAAAGTTGTTCTTTTACAAAGCCCGATCACATGACGTCAGACAGGTATGGGCTGTTATTAGATTAATAGGTAGCCTGTGTATGTTTTTTCACCGCTTGAAAACGTTAGTAACAGCTTTAATCTTTTGTTTTGATAAATGCCATTTATCTTCTGTTTTATAACACATGCAAAACTGGACATAGCTTTACACTCATCTGACGTTTGAAAAATCCACTTAATTGTGTCTGCGTAAAAAAAAATTACTTGAGATCGTGGCTATTATGTTGTTGACGTCATATTTAGAGGGTGATAATAGGGTTATTACCCAAACTTCGACTGAACAGTGACGCGACGCTGACTTGTCTGCAAGTTTAACGTAGCGACGTCAACACTATTTCGGAGTTATTTCGGTTATTACCATCTACAAGCCCTAGTGCAAACATAGGGTTGTTCCCCTAAGTTATCTATTTTTGTTAAAACATCTTATTTTCTGCGTTTTGTGTTGCAAGATATTTCAAGACAAGATCATTTGTTTTCCGTTTTTACCAGGCCAGGGTATTAATTTTCAAAATCCTCCTGCCCCCCCCCCCCCCCCGCCCCCCCCCCACCCCCACCCCCCTAAAAAATCTAAAGGTCGTCCCGTTAGTTTAGTATAGAGTACATGCATTGGATCCCCAAAGGTTAGTGCAGGCATATGCCAACCTTTTTTGATATAAAGAATGTTAACATTAGGGACTTGTCATTTTTTACCTGGGAGGGGGGCTGGTCAAAATGTAGGGGGGATCAAGTTTTTTTTCTGTAAGTGGAAAAGGGAGGGTTCAAATTTTTTTATTACTTCAAAGTGGGGGGATCAATTTTATCTCTAATGAAACATTTGTGAACTTTTGAATCTTCAAGTATATCCTACATATCATGTATGTCCAAGGTAAGTGATTTGCATGTTAAAATTTTGGCATGTTTAAATGAGGAGGGATCACATTTTTTTAAAAATGTTTTTAAGAGGGGGATAAAATAAAAATAGTGAAATATCATAGGGGGATCAAGAAAAATTTATATGTTTGATTTCAAAATGACCCCCCCCCCCCCCCCCCCCCATTTCCCCCAGGTAAAAAGTGATAAGTCCCTTAACACAAAATGTACTATTTTACTTAAAGTAAGAAATATTTTCAACCCCACCAGGATGTAACAATTTGATTCTGAGGAGGGGGCCTGTTACGTATTTTTTATGTCATGTTTTTATCATGTTGCTCGTTCTTTTTTTTTTAATATAAATTGGTAAATTATCCATTTTATTTGTATTATTATTAATCGATTTATATAAATTAAAGTTTGATAATAATTTGAATTTTTTTAAAACTACTTTAATAGGCGGGTCAGACTTACTTCCCTTAGTTATTGTTTACGTGTCATGAATTAGGACGTGTTATCTCATGTCGAATATTCTAAAGATCTTGAATTTCTGCATAGTCATTAGAACAGTGCATGTAAGTTTATTTTAATTTTTGCCATGCTATATGATATTAACTGGAACTGTACTGCTTTGATTAATTTGATTAATATGTAACTGTATGCGCATACGTTTAATACTTGTTCCATTAATGACAGTCTTTGAAAGGAATAACTATGATAGCTTACCATTTTTAGAGATGAAAAAGGGGTGTTTTTCAGGAATGTACTCATTCCATTTTTTAGAAACGTGAAGTGTAAAACTCTAAGACATATTTTTCCTTGAGGCTAAATTTCCTCGACTAGGATAAAAGCACTAGTGACAAGAAGAAATGCACCAGACTAAGTGCATATTCCTTGTGCCGGAAATCATATAATTTTAAAGTTCAATATATCCAGTACACACAGTAAAATTATTTTAATTTAATAACAAGTATTCATATCTTTGAAATCAGTAATAATACTGCATTTTATGCGTTATCTAAACACGGAAATTAAAAATTAGGTTACGACTGATCTACTTCAACAAAGAAATATTTCAGCTTTCTCAGATGGCAGGGACTATGAGAGCAGTACAGTTTCAAACTGGTGGTCCGGAAAAGATGAAGATTGGTGAGGTTCCAATTCCAGTCCTTAGGAAAAAGGAGATTTTAATAAAAGTTTACGCTTCTGCAATAAACAGAGCCGACACTTTACAGGTTAGTAAATAAATTCACAAAATAATCTGAACTCATGATCCTCATAATTCAGTACAAAAAGCTTCTGTTTTCACCAATCAAGGAAATACAAGAAAATTAGAACGTCCAAATATGAAATAACTTTTGTTCACTCAGAGTGCTCTCTTATACATTAAGTTCATTGACATTTTATTTTAGGAACATGCAATTTGTTGTTGGTGGCTGTGGAATAAGGAATCTAGGCACTAGGACTAAACCAAGTTATCTTGCCCTAATCAAAACTAGGGTTTGAATCAATTATCTGGAGGACTTATACGTTGACGGACAACCGTCAAAATTGTTTTTTATGGGATTCCTGCTTCTTTTGCCTTATTTTATTCTTCTTTGAATTGTATTGTAGACTGTTTTCATTTCGTATTTTTTTTCTTTCTGGGGTGCATTTTTACTATAAACTATGTTTTTGAGTTCCCCCTTGGTGTCTAATTTTTTTATCTGGTAAAGGAGGACAACTCTTATGGCAAATTTTTCAATCACCAAATGATACAAATACATTATATCATTAGCTCAGTAGTCAGACAGGATTTTAAAAAAATAATAAGGTTTGAAAATTATTGATTCAGGGCTTGCACACTGAGAATTTAGGTGGGTTTTTTGAAAGTATAGTTTTAAAATATTTTTACACTTTATTATATGCATTTTCGTTAAAAAGGCAGTTAAAGTTATTTTTATATTGATGAACATTCCACTTCATTTAAACTCTGGTGGATAGTTGTCTCATTGGCAATCATACCACATCTCCTTATTTTTATATTTATTTAATCGTACAACATTTTTTACTGTCTTATTGAAGTAAACTCAACATTTCGAATCATTCATACCCCCAACAACCTTGAATGTCAAAATAAGGACATCTTGACCTTCAAAAATCGAAAGCAATCAAATCAGTGTTTATTATTTCAGCGGAAAGGAGCTTATCCACCACCAGCTGGAGAAAGCGATATCCTTGGTCTAGAGGCTGTAGGGACTGTTGACAAACTTGGACCAGACTGTTCAAAAAAATGGAACATAGGAGATCGTGTCATGGCCCTATTAGCAGGGGGTGGTAATGCCGAATTTGTCGCTTGTCGAGAAGAGTGTTTAATGCCCATTCCAAAGAAGATGTCTTTCACCATAGCAGCTGCAATACCGGAAGTCTGGTTAACGGCTTACCAATTACTTCATACAGTGGGTAGGTTTACGTATTTCATGTTTTGAAATAGCAAAATAAGACGAACAGACAAATGCAAGACTGTGCAAATTTAATTGCTAATATTTCATAGTCTTCCTAACCGAAATATATATTTTGAACATTTATATCCATCTATCACAAATGACATAACTCGAACATTAGGTGAACTTGTTTTTTATATATACTTAAAAAAAAGAAAAATAAAGGAAAAAAGATGGATGGCTGTCCAGTGGCAAATTAAAGGCACATTCTCGACTAGAACATGTTGCATAATGTGTAATGCATATGAGTCTTGCTTTGTACTATATTGACCCCACGACCCCCACTCTCAAGGCTAGCGCCATTTACGAGCCCACCAAGGCGGTCCAGGAAAAGGAATAATAAGTATCCAGAATAAGTCAAGGCATACATGAACAAATAAATCAACAATAGGTTATGGATAATTGAAACGAAAAAACAACCAACAGAGCAACTCTTTTTTTATAACCGAAGATGGAAATGGATAGTTTGTGTATATGTCGATAGAAGCTTTTAATTTGGTAATGAAAAGTGAATACATTTAGAACAAGAAATGTAAAATATCATTTTGTATTCCTCAACAGCGCCTGCAACAAGAGTATATATCTCCCAGTTGATACGATATTCTATAGATTGCATGTGTTTCCTATCATGATTTCCTTGATAGAGAGTTGCTGTTTTAATATACAAGAATGTAATGGTTAAGTTGAAGTCATTCCTTCAAAAATTATACGCCAACATGGTTTGGTTGACCGCTATGGAATTTCAATATCTATGTCACAGATGACTACGGGTAGTTATGTTCAAATTGTCGTGACCACAGCCCCTCTTTTCCCTCGATTATGACATCACCGAATGCGACTTTTTACCTGTCATATGTTAAACAACTGATGCCACTAGTGTAGCAGGAACTGCTTAGCCTTTCAGAACACATGAGTTTACTTGCGGATTTTCGTGTGATTCGTGTTGCTTAATCTTAAGTTTTATGTGAATATTTTTATGAACTAGTTTGTCTTTTCGTCCTTTTATTTATGGTCATTGTGTTGTCTGTTTTTTCTTCGACTATGGGTTTTTTATTGACCCCTGGTATATTCTTTCCTTTTTGTAGGTGGAGTTAAAGCTGGTGATACCGTGTTAATACACGCTGGCGGAAGTGGTGTTGGTACTGCAGCGACACAGTTATCTGTTCTGGCAAAGGCCAAACCTCTAGTAACAGCAGGATCAATCGAGAAAATAGATATGGCAAAGTCCCTTGGAGCAGTTGCAGGGTTCAATTACAAAGAAGGAGACTTCAGTCTAGGTGTGAAGCAATACACAAAAGGTACTATAAATTTTGATATGAACACATTTGTCTTAGATACATGATTTGTTTATGTTATTGGCTTTGAAAAAAATAACTGTCAGTAACTTCGAGTACTCTAAGATCTTTACTTAGGGTCTTTTTTGTTGTGGGATGTATAGATACGCTGCCACGTCCGGTCTATGCTTTCGTTAGATGTTTTCTGCTTTGTATCGATCTGATGAGTTAATCCCTTTTCAACTGATTTTTATAGTTTGTTCTTATGTTGTACTATTACACCACTGTCTCGGGTTAGGGGAGGGTTCGCGCCTTCAAACATGTTTAACCCCGCCACATTCTTTATGTGCCTGTCCCAAGTCAGGAGCCTGTAATTCAGTGGTTGTCGTTTGTTCAGTCTGTCATATTTGTTTTTCGTAAATTGTTTTGTTATAAATTAGGCCGTTAGTTTTCTCACTTGGGTTGTTTCATATTTTTCATGTCGGGACCTTTTATAGCCGACTATACGGTATGGGTTTTTCTCATTGGTGAAGGCCGTATGAGAGATAATAGATAGTTGTCTCATTGGCTATCATACCACATATCCTTATTTTCATATACAATTATAAAAGCGTATTTAAACATGTGAAATTGATTTTTTTATGAAACAATACGAGGACTTTTTTCAAACCTTGAACAACTCTTAACATGTGACTGGCTATAGAAATTAATGAATTTTATAGTCTTTCTACTAGAATAACTCTAATACTTTTAGATATGAAATGCAGCAAAATATATTATTGTCTCATGCACATGAACTACTTGGCATTTATTTTTTCTATGCTACAGTGCAATGTAGAAATTTAACTGGAAAATAAGCTTCGCGATTTTTGCTTAAGTTTGTTTTAGTGTCATAAAACTTCTGTCGGTCAGACCTAAATTGAAAAATTAAAGTTTTGTAATAGGTTAATAATGTAAATGTTATGAATGAAATCCGGGAACTAAGTCCTGTGTGTTCACGATATACGAGATATATTGAATATGCTTAAATCAAACATTTCGGCATGTAATTGTAATTTCATATGTATGCAAGTCTATACAACTATTGGCTCATTCGGATCGGGCGTATACATTGTGGTGGAAGATTCGATAAAGTCTAGTAGCAAGGAGTTGCAAATCATTACATTGTATGTTACTATTCTGAAAATTTGCTAGCAGATTTGTGATTTTTTTTCATTACTGCATCGAGGATACCCCATGGACTTACTGGAATGAGATACTGCATCGAGGATATCCAATGGACTTACTGGAATGAGACAATGCATCGAGGATATCCCATGGACTTACTGGGATGAGGTCTTCTCAATTTATTTTTTTAAATTAAAAAAGATGACATGGACGTTTACTGGATATTATTAAGGCCCCTTTTAGAGACACTGATCCCCTTGTTTATACATCTTTGGCCTTCACAATAAATGAAACGTAACAGAAATGTGCATCAAACACAGTTAATTTGGTACGTTATTAAATGAATATGATCTATGAGTACACAGTATTACCGTACTTTGATATGTATTTTTAAGATGTTGGAGTGAACCTGATATTAGACTGTATCGGTGAATCTTTCTACAATCAAAACATCGAGTCCATAGCAAATGATGGTACCTGGGTTGTTTATGGCTTATTGGGTACGTATGCTTTGAACCTAAGATGAAAACATGCAAACGAGCAATAACATTCATAGTTTCTTCTCCAAAACGGTTAGCAAGTTAATACATCGCCACCGATTTACAGTAAATACATTCAGATCACTGTTGATGTCGAAGTTCTGAAAACAAGCCACAAATCATAATCAATGGAATAGATTATTTTAGAGATCCTAATTTTAAACTGCACTTGCATGTATTTAAAAATATATCTTTAGTTCCTTCTTTTTTACCTACATTGTGTAAATGTCTTCTTACAGTATCGGGATTCCAATACATGGAAACAATTTCAGCAATTTACACATAATTGATGACAACAAGTGTGAGAGATTGGTTTCATACCATACACAGTTCAAATTTGTAGACCATTACTTAAAAAAACAAGAGTTTCCTGGTGTATAAATTAATGTCATCTGGACGACTTCTCCTGTCCGGCAGTAAAATCCTTAGGTGGTCTGTCGCAAGAAAGAAATTCTGCTTCTATACAAAATCATCTTTCTCCAATGTCAGTTCATACTTCATCCACGTGGACTTACTTTGTAAACTTATCTACTGGATTAATTGTTTTTTGCTATCGTCCTGAAATGCATGACATATTTGCAACCAGACGTTTTACAAAAATCAATCAATAAATCAATCAACCATATATAATTTTAATACCGATGCCATTTTTATATATAATACGTCCACTTTTTAGATCTTCAATTTTTAAACGAAGAGTTGATTTGCAATACGTAATATCCACAGATTACAAATGAACACTTGCGCATGATCGTAACAACCTATATTCTTTATCATAAATACTTTTAATTTTAAAAGGTGGCGGGAAAATAAACGCTGATCTATTGAGTAAACTGTTGAGGAAAAGAATAACTATTACTGGTACAACTTTACGTGTACGTCCAATAGAGGTGAGTACCAGACTACTTTTCTAAAATCTCAATCAATTAATTTATGAAGGCTCTAAATTGATATGCGTTTTTTATACGACCGCAAAAAAATTTTGTGGTCGTATATTGGTATGACGTTGGCGTCGTCGTCGTCGTCGTCGTCGTCGTCGTCCGGCGTCGTCGTCCGAAGACACATTGGTTTTCGCACTCTTACTTTAGTTTAAGTGAATGGATCTTTTTGAAATTTGACCATAAGGTTAAAGACCACAAAAGGAAGGTTGGGATTGATTTTGGGGGTTATTGTACCAACAGTTAAGGAATTAGGGGCCAAAAAGGGGCCAAAAATAAGCATTTTCTAGTTTCCAGACAATAACTGTGGAACGGTGTATGGATCTCTCCGAAATTATACTACAAGTTTCCATACCACAAAGGGATTGTTAGGATTTGCTTTGGGGGGTTATGGCTCAAACCGTTTAGGAATTAGGGGCAAAAAAGGGGGAAAAACAAGGTTGTCCTGGTTAATGGACAAATACTTTAGTACAAAACATAATTTAAAGCAGTGTAAGGGAGATAAATCAAATTCATCATTGAAATTATCTCCCTTACACTGCTTTTAAATTATGTATAAAGTAATGGTTAATGAACAATAAAGATAATTTAAAACAGTGTAAGGGAGGTAATCCAAATACAACGTTTTGGTTACTTCCCTTACACTGCTTTTAAATTATGTTTAAAGAAATGCATATTTATAAAGGAAGACCAGTAAAAATATCTGCAAATGTTGCATCTTTGTTTTTTACAAAAAAATCCATATGAAAGATTTGACACTATATTTTTAATTCTATTATAAAATAGATTAAGTTAGCACTATGGTAAATTTAAATGGGTAATTATGGTTGTCAACTCCATTGGAAATTTGAATTTAGATTATGACCATATCTTGAGGGAAAGAATTTTTTGGGGGAAAAAAAGGGGGGGGGGGATAAAAAGAAATTGTGGGGGGTCAATTTTTTCTCATTTCAGATTTCAGAAATTAAAAAGAATTATTCTTCAAATATTATTTTTTTTTCAAATTTCAAATATTGAAAAATTTCAAGAAGTAATCTTTAATTGCACAGTATGGCGCATTAGATTTGTAAAATCTTTGATCACATTTATTTATTTGTTATGCCGATTCTAACAGTGTATTTAGATTTTAAATTTTGGGTCCAGTTTTCAAATTGGTCTACATTAAGGTCCAAAGGGTCCAAAATTAAACTTTGTTTGATTTTAGCAAAAATTGAATATATGAGGTTCTTTGATATGCTGAATCTAAACATGTATTTAGATTTTTGATTTTTGGCCCAGTTTTCAAGTTGGTCCAAATTGGGGTCCAAAATTAAACTTTGTTTGATTTCAACAAAAATTGAATATATGGGGTTCTTTGATATGCTGAATCTAACCATGTATTTAGATTTTTTATTTGTGGACCCTGTTATCAAATTGGTTCATATTGAGGTCAAAAGGGTCCAAAATTAAACTTTGTTTGATTTCATCTAAAATTGAATTATTGGGGTTCTTTGATATTCCAAATCTAACTGTGTATTTAGATTTTTAATTTTGGGTCCTGTTTTTTAAATTGGTCTACATTAAGGTCCAAAGGGTCCAAAATTAAACTTAGTTTGATTTTAACAAAAATTGAATTCTTGGGGTTCTTTGATATGCTGAATCTAAACATGTGTTTAGATTTTTGATTATGGGCCCAGTTTTCAAGTTGTTCCAAGATAGGGTCCAGTATTTAAACTTTGTTTGATTTCAACAAAAATTGAATATATGGGGTTCTTTGATATGCTGAATCTAAACATGTATTTAGAATTTTTGATTATGGGCCCAGTTTTCAAGTTAGTCCAAATTAGGGTCCAAAATTAAACTTTGTTTGATTTCAACAAAAATTGAATATATGAGGTTCTTTGATATGCTGAATCTAACCATGTATTTAGATTTTTTATTTGTAGGCTATCAAATTGGTTCAAATTATGGTCAAAAGGGTCCAAAATTAAACTTTGTTTGATTTCATCAAAAATTGAATTATTGGGGTTCTTTGATATGCCAAATCTAACCGTGTTTTTAGATTTTTAATTTGGGTCCCGTTTTTTAAATTGGTCTTCATTGAGGTCCAAAGGGTCCAAAATTAAACTTAGTTTGATTTTAACAAAAATTGAATTCTTGGGGTTCTTTGATATGCTGAATCTAAACATGTGTTTAGATTTTTGTTATGGGCCCAGTTTTCAAGTTGGTCCAAGTTGGGGTCCAAAATTAAACTTTTTTTGATTTCAACAAAAATTGAATATATGGGGTTCTTTGATATGCTGAATCTAACCATGAATTTAGATTTTTTATTTGTGGGCCCCGCTATCAAATTGGTTCATATTGAGGTCAAAAGGGTCCAAAATTAAACTTTGTTTGATTTCATCAAAAATTGAATTCTTGGGGTTCTTTGATATTCCAAATCTAACCGTGTATTTAGATTTTTAATTTTAAGTTCCGTTTTTTAAATTGGTCTACATTAAGGTCAAAAGGGTCCAAAATTAAACTTAGTTTGATTTTAGCAAAAATTGAATTCTTGGGGTTCTTTGATATGCTGAATCTAAACATGTGTTTAGATTTTTATACGACCGCAAAAATATTTTGTGGTCGTATATTGGTATGACGTTGGCGTCGTCGTCGTCGTCGTCGTCGTCCGGCGTCGTCGTCCGAAGACACATTGGTTTTCGCACTCTAACTTTAGTTTAAGTGAATGGATCTTTTTGAAATTTGACCATAAGGTTAAATACCACAAAAGGAAGGTTGGGATTGATTTTGGGGGTTATGGTACCAACAGTTAAGGAATTAGGGGCCAAAAAGGGGTCAAAAATAAGCATTTTCTAGTTTCCAGACAATAACTGTGGAACGGTGTATGGATCTCTCTGAAATTATACTACAAGTTTCCAAACCACAAAGGGATAATTAGGATTTGCTTTGGGGGGTTATGGCTCAAACCGTTTAGGAATTAGGGGCAAAAAAGGGGGAAAAACAAGGTTGTCCTGGTTAATGGACAAATACTTTAGTACAAAACATAATTTAAAGCAGTGTAAGGGAGATAAATCAAATACATCATTGAAATTATCTCCCTTACACTGCTTTTAAATTATGTATAAAGTAATGGTTAATGAACAATAATGATAATTTAAAACAGTGTAAGGGAGGTAATCCAAATACAACGTTTTGGTTACTTCCCTTACACTGCTTTTAAATTATGTTTAAAGAAATGCATATTTATAAAGGAAGACCAGTAAAAGTATCTGCAAATGCTGCATCTTTTTTTTTTACAAAAAAATCCATATGAAAGATTTGACACTATATTTTTAATTCTATTATAAAATAGATTAAGTTAGCACTATGGTAAATTTAAATGGGTAATTATGGTTGCCAACTCCATTGGAAATTTGAATTGAGATTATGACCATATCTTGAGGGAAAGAATTTTTTGGGGGAAAAAAGGGGGGGGGGGGATAAAAAGAAATTGTGGGGGGTCAATTTTTTCTCATTTCAGATTTCAGAAATTAAAAAGAATTATTCTTCTAATATTATTTTTTTTTCAAATTTCAAATATTGAAAAATTTCAAGAAGTAATCTTTAATTGCACAGTATGGCGCATTAGATTTGTAAAATCTTTGATCACATTTATTTATTTGTTATGCCAAATCTAACAGTGTATTTAGATTTTTAATTTTGGGTCCAGTTTTCAAATTGGTCTACATTAAGGTCCAAAGGGTCCAAAATTAAACTTTGTTTGATTTAAGCAAAAATTGAATATATGAGGTTCTTTGATATGCTGAATCTAAACATGTATTTAGATTTTTGATTTTTGGCCCAGTTTTCAAGTTGGTCCAAATTGGGGTCCAAAACTAAACTTTGTTCGATTTCAACAAAAATTGAATATATGGGGTTCTTTGATATGCTGAATCTAACCATGTATTTAGATTTTTTATTTGTGGACCCTGTTATCAAATTGGTTCATATTGAGGTCAAAAGGGTCCAAAATTAAACTTTGTTTGATTTCATCTAAAATTTAATTATTGGGGTTCTTTGATATTCCAAATCTAACCGTGTATTTAGATTTTTAATTTTGGGTCCTGTTTTTTAAATTGGTCTACATTAAGGTCCAAAGGGTCCAAAATTAAACTTAATTTGATTTGAACAAAAATTGAATTCTTGGGGTTCTTTGATATGCTGAATCTAAACATGTGTTTAGATTTTTGATTATGGGCCCAGTTTTCAAGTTGGTCCAAGATAGGGTCCAGTATTTAAACTTTGTTTGATTTCAACAAAAATTGAATATATGGGGTTCTTTGATATGCTGAATCTAACCATGTATTTTGATTTTGGACATTGGACCATAATAGGTAAATTAAAAAAATTCAAGTTCTTAGACCACATTCTTTCTGTGTCAGAAACCTATGCTGTGTCAAATATTTAATAACAATCCAAATTCAGAGCTGTATCAAGCTTGAATGTTGTGTCCATACTTGCCCCAACTGTTCAGGGTTCGACCTCTGCGGTCGTATCAAGCTGCGCCCCAGCGAAGCATTTTATTGATTATGGGCCCAGTTTTCAAGTTTGTCCAAGTTGGGGTCCTAAATTAAACTTTGTTTGATTTTAACAAAAATTGAATATATGGGGTTCTTTGATATGCTGAATCTAACCATGTATTTTGATTTTGGACATTGGACCATAATAGGTAAATTAAAAAAATTCAAGTTCTTAGACCACATTCTTTCTGTGTCAGAAACCTATGCTGTGTCAAATATTTAATAACAATCCAAATTCAGAGCTGTATCAAGCTTGAATGTTGTGTCCATACTTGCCCCAACTGTTCAGGGTTCGACCTCTGCGGTCGTATCAAGCTGCGCCCCAGCGAAGCATTTTATTAAATTTTACAGATATCATTTGTGATAATCCTTCAGTTTTTTTGTTTGTGTTTTTAGATAACCTTGTTACCATGCTAGAGATGAAATCAAATTGTTCTAATTCATTTTCTTGGTAACTTTTCGACTAAAAACAAAGTTGAAAAAAAAATGACAGCCCAGGTCTTTGAAAGACGTTGTGATATATATTCACAACTTTTGTTAGACTCAGGGCGATTCGTAAACCCCACAACTCGTCTTATTCAAGATAATTTTGCCAAGACAAGACAAGACAAGACAATTTATTACAACTTAGGCATACGTATAGTGCTACAAGAGGATAACAATTATACATTAACAATTACATAATTATACATTTGCAAGCAAGACAAACAATAAATAAATTAGCGATATCATACAGTAGAATTGAAATATACAATATTTGGTTGATGTTTTTGCAATATTTTGAATTGCAACGTGAATAAAATTTTATTTTAAAATAAATACTACATTGTAACATGATACAAATTATGAAAATATCTTTTCTAAGTGTCTTAAAAACGTGCACAGTTTTGTTAGAACTGGCACGTTACAGTGTGACAATAGACCTATGAATTTTAATTGGGAAGGATTATTTGTGTAATATGTAGGTATATACTTTCCTCTTAATGACATAATTTGTTCATTGGTACATGTAAACAAATAATGACATTCGTCACCAATTGTAGTGACGGCATATACGATCCTCTTTTGGTGTATTTTTCCACCGACCAACTTCAATAGGGATTTTGATATTTGAACATCTAAATCTACTGTAGATATAACGATCTGTCACTTTAAGATTGAGTAAATATTGCTCTAAACAAAAACTAGTTTTGTAATGACGCATTAAACACACCTCTTGACGAGTTTGTTATATTGGCAAATAGACGCTGTCCGCATTGGTCAACTAATCTCTGTTTTATTTCTTTTTTTAATATCCGAACTTTTAACACCCTGTGCATTCCAGACAAAGGAAAATCCTGTATCATCTAATATTTGTTTCAGAGAAGATAGCCATTTAAATGAGTATTGACCTGAAGTATGCAAGTTATACATTAACTGATACAAAATCCCGGATAATTTGCTACTACCGCTTTGCACTAACCTTGACCAAAAGCAAAGTAATTTAGTTTTAATATTAATTATTAGCGGGAATCTGCCAGTTTCTCCATAGACCATATAATTTGGTGTTGTTGATCTTACATTCAAGACCCTCTTCAGGAAACTTAAGTGCACCTTTTCAATCATGTCAACATTCTCATGACCCCATATACCCGAGCCATAAAGTTAAATTGGAGAGACCATACAATCAAATAGTCGAAATTGCAGATCTGAAGGAATATTTACATTTCTTAACTTGTAGTATAATGCGTACAGTGCTTTTTGTGACTGTTCAGCCAGTTTTTTCTTTGATAGATTAAAATTGCAATTGTATCTTATTAATAATCCCAGATATTTATAACTGACTCTGTCCGTGAGCTGTAACTCCTCGCCTCTTAACATAAATCTCAGATTTCTTTTACGCTTCGCCTTCTCAAACACCATTACTTTTGTCTTATCAATGTTTTCATTTAGTTTCCAGTTAGCACAGTATTCATCAAACTTATTCAACACTCTTTGTAAATCGTCAGCTGATTCTGCCAGTAATATTGTATCATCAGCATATAATAATGAAATAATTCTAATATACATGCCAAGTTCACTTAGACAGTATTCATTTACCTTTTCTAAACATTTTATATCATGCTGAATAAAATAGCTGTCTAGATCAATAATGAAAAGAGCAAACAGAAAGGGCGATAAGTTTTCACCTTGTCTAACCCAACTTCGCACGGAAAGAAATTTGAACAACCTGAGTTGTGTCTAACACATGATTTGATATTAGAATAGAGGTTGTAAATAGAGTTAAATATTTTGCTTGTAATGTTACTAGAGATAAGCTTTTGCCACAGCCCTACCCTCCACACAGTACCAAAGGCTTTCTTGAAATCTACAAATGTACAGAATAAACGCTTTCCAGAGAGTAAATACAGTTGAATCAAACAATATAAACTAAATATATTATCAAGTGTAGAGTGACCTTTCCTAAATCCTGCTTGGCATTTTGAAAGTAATTCAATTTCATGTGCAAATTTGTCTAGTCTATTATTTAGTATAGCTGTAAATACTTTTCCTAAACATGATACCAGTGTTATACCTCGACACGAGTCTGGATCTTTAAGATCTCCCCTATTCTTATAAATGGAATTAATTGTTCCTATTGACCAGATTTCGGGTGTAGTCCCTGTGTCGAATACGAAATTGAACAACTTGACGTAAAGAGGTAAACATACAGACACTGAATTTTTAATATACTCGTTTCTTATCCCATCATATCCAGCGGCTTTATTATTTTTAAAAGTATTAATGACTTTGATAATTTCTTCGTCGGTAATAGGCCAATTTAAAATTTCATCAAACTCATTAGACCGTCAGTAGGTTAGGTAATTGAAACTCTCCCTCAATATTTACCTCACCTCCATTAAGCTTCTTCAATGGTCATACCTTACTTCTAGTGAAATTGAACTTTCCTTTTTTTGTTTCGGAGAAAATCTATTTAAAATTTTCCAAAATTCTTTCGGGTTATTTTTTGATATATTACGAAGCTCCTTTTCTGTCTTTAACTGATATTTTTTAAAAACAATTGCTTATTTCTTTTTTTATATTCCTTACTTGCTCTTTTTAGTGGCTTTTTCTTATTTATACTTTTCTGTTTATTATATTTATATATTTTGCCGAGTGAAATTGTTTTCTTTTCAATTTACATGATTTACCAAACCATGGTTTATAACCCTTTTTGACCCCATGAGCTTTTTTCATCGGACTTTTATCAACAAAAGTTCCATAAGAATCTTTAGCTGCCTGCGAGTAAAAATTTGTTAAACTAGTTATAACTCCGTTTATGTCATGATCATCTTTTTTGAAGGATTCCAATTCATTACACAAATCAAGTATTTTTTCCTCGCTCTTTCTTACATTTTCGATGAATTTGTGTTTATCCTGTTCCATCCATTTTATTGACGTCTTTTTATGTGAACTCTTTTCCTCTACTATTATATATTGGCCTCTGTTATTAGTTTGACATGTATGCGGTTGTGTACATCAGAGAATAATGCATCAAACAAAATAACCTCAAACTCTTCAATATTCTAAAAAAAAGATTTGACGAAACTATAAAATAGTCAATCAAACTATTGTCATTCGTGGTAGCCTTATCTGCCCCAGTCCTACCCGCTGTAATGTACAAATTATTTCTCTTACAAAAGTTTACTAATTTATAATCCTTATAACCCTGAGAATTTGGACGCACTTTATCTTCTGAAAATCTTTTTAGTGGAATTTTTAATGAAATTAGATTTTGGTAATCATATAAAAAAATCGATTAATTCATCGTTTCAATTTTCATCTAAAACCTCTACCAAATTTTCATCTGGAACGACAAAATCCAAAAGGGTTCCAGTTCTGGCATAAAAATCGCCAATAAATGAACACAACTGTTCATCATCTCAGCGTTACCATCTCCCTTTATTTTTCCTCGGAAGCATCTTTTGATGCATATCTGCTATTTTCTGGTGGTATATAAACACATCCGATAAGCATGTTTGATTGATTTGAAATATTATTGAGTTGAATCCGTAGAACAAATTCACAGTCGGTTTTGATGAACTTGATATTTCTTTCTATTGATTTACTATAAATGACTGAGATGCCACCAGATTTTTTCTTGATTTTTTTTCTACATTTTGAAAAAGAAAGATACCCATTGGGCAAAGATAGCATATCAAATTCATCAATTTTTGATTCAATACATACTAGAATATCGTAATTTTGAATAGTTTCAATGAATTCGGGAATAATTAATTTAGATTTTAAGCCACATACATTAATAAAAGACACTTTTAATCCCCCGTATTCATAGTTTAAAAGTTCAGTAGAAACCTTATCCCTTGTATCGGTGTCGTCCTACATATATCTATTCTCTGGAGGCATAGTAATTACCCTCCAGTCTGCTACGCTACACGTAACAGATGAGGAATTCCACGTAGAACTTGGAAATGTTCTATTCCAAGCTCGTTGTAGATAAAGCTTCGAAGCTTTTCTTCACAATTTTCATTTGGTGAAAACCTAACCTAGAGAAAATAAGATTGTTTTTCATTGACCTGCACCTTAAATCTAGAAGGCTATGATCCATTTGTTTGATATGCTCTTTTAGGTTGTAATTTTCTATTTGCCTTTCAAGTTCTTCGTTTCTGCTCTTCATATTCTCAATTTCTTTTTTGTTGCCCGAACACCTCTCAATGACAGTGTCAAGCAACCCTCCGATATCTTCCACACTTTTTTCAATTAATGAATTCCTTTTTATTAAATTCAATAAGGATGTTTCAATTTCGGTGATCTTGTTGCACATTTGACTAACCGAACCATTCATTTCATCTATCTTCGTGAGCTTATTCTTCAATTTCTGTTGCCGCTCATCTATTCTTTCCAGGATTATCAAGATTTTATTCATATTTGAAGCTCTGTCGGATTGTTCCATTGCTTTCTTGCTTTCTTTGATCAGCGATTTTGTGTTTAGAGCCATGTTGTACATTTGTGGAGGTTAAACAATGCCAAAGTGGAATTAACATTGATATAAGTAATATTAAATTTATGTAAAATGTACTATATGTTTTAATTGAGAATTGAATGCTACTTTTTGTAATTGTATTGGTCGGACGCGTTGACCTAATCACATTTTGTGTGAAGCTTGGAAGCCTTTAAATGTATATATCAGTGGCTCAAAAGTTGTTTCACTATCTAATTGGATCAATTAAATTTTTTTAAATCATAAAACCTGTTACTTATTTGGTATGAGCGGTTTTCTTTAATATGTTTTGTTTTGCCATTTCAGTACAAAGAATCGTTGGTTCAAAACTTCACACAGAATGCACTTCCGTATTTTGAATCTGGAAGACTAAAACCAATCATTGATAAAATATTTCCGCTCGAACAGATTGGAAATGCTCATCAGTTAATGGAGGAAAACAAGAACACGGGGAAAATTGTCTTGAAAATTCGCGAGGAAGATGGTAGAGATGAACTTTAGAATAAATTAAGTCGCAGCTATCTATAGTCAGACTGCGATACCCGTGTGATTCCCAATGAAATCAACTTGCTCGTTCTGCAGATTTCTGCATCTAAATGTATGTTGTAATTTTGATATGAAGGGACAAAAATATGAAATGCTCTAAAGTTTGACTCATCATTTTGGACAGAAATCAAATCGTTTGAATTTCAAGACGCTTTCATGAAGTAGAGTAGCGCTGACACATATAATCTAGAAGAAGCATGTTTTCATTCTATAAATATACTACCACGAACATGCATAATAAATGTAGAGCTAGTCAGATTTGCAGAACTGTTATGATTGACTTTGAATAAATTTATTTTTTATTATTTTTTTGAACAAATTGTTACTTGAACCTATATATACATTCTATGCGAAGTAGATATGGTATTTCTCTACTGTAGACAGTTAAAATGATAGTGTATCAAAAGTTAAAATGAATTTATGAAGTTAGTTGCTTTAATACACCTACGTAATTTGGTCTCTGGTGGATGTTTGTCTCATTGGCGGTACATATCACATCTCCTGATTGTTATTTTTATTTGAAATCCAATCTTTTGGCGACACACACTGGTGGTGAGCAACAATAATACTACGTATCATTAAGGATTTAATTAGGTGAAATTAAAAAATCTAGAATTTAAAATTGATACTATAAGTCAGAAGAACAAAATAAGCTAAAAATATTGATAGGTTATGAAGCTAACTTTCGAGATATTTATTTTTTTTTAAATGGCGAGAAAACTTTTTAAGGCTGACTCGGACTTTTACCTTATATTTGCATTGGTATTATTTGGGTCTCAAATCGAATGAAATCAAATAAAGAACCTGCTTAAATTTTGGTAAATGAACTTTTATGAGCTATTGAAGTTTTATATGAAAAGAAAAATGGGTTTTATGGGGCAAAATATTTTACCCTGTACCATAGGAAAAAAACCAAGGAGTCCGAACATCTGACAAAAATTCCTAAACCTGACCTAAGTACATCCTTAATATCCTTCTATGCATTCAAAATGTTTGAGGTGGATATGACTTTGTATATCTATAAAAAGTTCGTGACGTTAACTTGCCGACAGACATTTTAACATTATTTGCCACACATTCCCTGGTGGTGGGCAACAATAATACCAAGTATCATTAATATCCATTAACTTTAAGGCATTCAAAAGATTTGAACCTGACGACTTTCAGACAGACAGATATGTATACAGAGTGATTCCTTAGGCTATATACTCCTCCGAAATTCGGCGCGAGTGCTCTAAGTGTAAACCATAATGTCGAAAGCCAGAGAAGGGGTTTTCCTTTACATTTTCCCTTTTTAAAAATAATAATGACTGTTTAGTTGAGGAAATGTTCAAATGAGGAAGCAAATGTTCACAAGAATCCTGAAGTACCTAGCTTTCATAACAAACAGAAGATCAATTTCAGTGCCCTCAACACATAACTCTGGAATAATCGTTAGGTATACGCTCGAAATCAAGAGTTTGTGAAGTCAAACATACATTAGGCTCCAACCACACTGAGTCGGATTTTAAATGTATTAAAAGCTCATGACGTATAGTCCGCAGAAAGACATGTTACCCTCATTATTCTGATTCTTAACTGATCAGTCTTTTTTGTAACTCTTAAATGTTTTTATGCTTGGCGGAGAAGCCAATGTGAACTTAAAAGTCCTTGGTTTGACCATACCGCTTATTGAACAAATTCTTCCGATTCGGTTATCGTTTAATGATAATGTATACGAAACACGATCTTAACATCGTTCAATACTAAGAGGTTATAAACTTTCTGAAAAATACCAAACTATCGTCCCATCGAAAATGAATTGAAAGAGTGTCGCCAGGAAATGGTATTAAAAATGCTCTTTCATCCTACTATAAAAATATGAGTTAACAGGAGAAATGTCATATTTAACATCAATTGATTCTTGTTTCAACAAATTATGAATATGGTAGATATTCGCATATCACATTTAGAAATTTATTTAGAAATTATAAAAATTTATCAATACGTCCATTTCTGGGATAAGACATCAGAATTTGGAAAGCGACCAACAATTGCGGTGGTGGTATGTGGTTCTTAAGAATGAAATTATAACTCCTTTACACGCAAAGGCATGTGCTCCACGGAGAGTCAAATTATGGACAATCATATCTTGCCACATCTCAGCTAAAGTCATCCTCGAACACTTGAAAGTCTCTACTATGTATTGGATACCTGAACTACACACAAACACACTCATCAGATATCGGTTTATGTCGGCCTCTGTAAGTGATTTAGAATTAACCTTTCTAACCTTTTACTACTAAGTTCCTTTCACTACCATTAAGAAAATTATTATTCAATTTTAAAATAAAGTACATGCAAATAACGGAATTAATTATTTTGGGATGTGAAAAACTGTTTCTTTTTGGTAAATTGCATGCTTAAATTGTCCTTTCAATTCGGTTGACAGTTATAACTGGTCGCCTCTTAATTTACTCTCTTATCAAACCGGGGCTAAATCTCATTAAGTTGATGCAACTCTAGTAAAGCCTTCCTCTGTAATAAAACAAATAAATATGCCAGCGATACTTACTGGAATTGTGATGCAATGACCAAAGTTGTTTTCTCCATGTCAGCATCTGTGTACGTTTTTGCAACAGTTTATTGACGGGTAGTATGCATTCCTGTGGGCACCAACTGCTCCCCTTTTATAGAAAAGTTGATCCTGTATTGTTAGAATTCAGTTTATAGCCTAAGTCGGTAAAGATCTGTCTTAATTTCATTGTATAGAAACCATTAATTTCACATACTGTTGACTTGATGATATTCTTGAAATAATCAAGAATTCTCTTAACTATACTGCGGAAATTTACCCAAGGGAACCGACTTTGTCCTTTTCTTGGTTTGATATTTCAATTTCAAATGGAAAGCTTAATTGACGACAAAATGACGATTTTCGTTCTTTATTGTTTATTTTCCCTTTTTTGGACGGTGACATTCTTTTAGCCCCTTCTCACGGTGTGAACGCTATGCACGTGTCTGTAGTGACGTTTTAGATTTTAATGAACGAAATTTATGTATAACATAATCTTTTTATTAATAAAAGGGATTTTAACCACAATTTACTTTTAACCATGCATACTCGAATTATTTCATAGACACATAGATTTGGTTTTGAAGTTTTGCTGTACCTGTAGAAATCTATCATATTACAAACCGGTCCCGAATATATTAATTATCCTAGCTTTACGATGAAGTTGCTTATAGAGCCAATACATAAAGATATGACTAACTATACTTATTGGTCTTTTGAATAAACTGATTCTTAAAGGTTATCATTATAACATTGAAGTAAGATCGATTATCGGTACTGACATTGATTTTATTTTTTAACAGATACACTGCTATCCTGTTATTAACAGTCATGGTCCATCATCCTGTTGATACTTATATATATATTTTGGCATTATACAAAGTCATGTTTTTCTCAGACTACTTATTACGTCCTATAGCTAGGGCCTCGATGGCCGATCGCGAGTGGTCTAAGTAGTCGAACTACTGTGTCACTAGCCTGTCAACACTGAGATTGTGAGTTCGAATCACACACGTGGCAAGTGCGCTCGACTCCAATCTTAATTGACTAGGATTGTCAGTTTTCCTACCGAAGGTCATTGGTTCTCTCCTGACACTCCGTCTTCCTCCAACAATATAAACTGACTGCATCGAAACACCGCAAAAGTGCTGAAAGTGGCGTTTAACACCTATCAATCAATCAATCCTACTATTAAGTCTCCTAAACGACTTATTTTTTTTGTTCAGTTCTTCTTCTTCTTCTTCCGCCTCTTTTAAATTTGAACTTGTCCGCACCCGTTCTCCAAAACTGCTAGTAGGATTAACTTAGGGTTCCACAATATGTTAGACTAACATGTCTAGTGGTGCAATCAGGGTTTTGTTTGTGCAATGGGGGTTATAAAGGGGTACTTTGAGGGGCAAAAAGAAAGGAGGGTTTTACTATAGAACCCTATGGAATTTTATTATTTTAAATTTTCAAATGATTATAAATTGAAACCCATTTGTGATAGACACAATCTTTTTAATTGAAAATGTTCTACATGATAAAGCACATTAAATGAAACAAACGTTTAGTCCTCAGGGGTTATCCCCACCCCCTGCCATATGGTTTGAGAAAGTTTTAATATCTTGTAAATGGTCAAGATCCAGACCCCTAAACCATATATATTCTGGTTTGTCATGCGAAGATGGTTTGAATGATATACAGGATTAGTCTCCAGGGGTCATCCCGACCCCCTGCCATTTGAGAAAATTCTAATATCTTGTAAATGGTTGAGATCCCCACCCCTAAACCATATAAATTTCTGTTCGTCATGTCTCGAATATTTGAATGGCGTATAGGGTCAGTCCCCAGGGGTTCACCCCACCCCCAATGTTCTAATATCTTGTAAATGGTCGAGATCCCCACCCCTAAACCATATATATTCCTGTTCATGTCTCGAAGATTTGAATGATGTATAGAGTCAGTCCCCCAGGGGTTCCCACCACCCCCAATGTTATAATATCTTGTAAATGGTCGAGATCCCCACCCCTAAACCATATATATTCTGGTTTGCCATGCCAAGATGATTTGAATGATATACAGGGTCAGTCCCCAGGCATCACTTATGCATATGACTTTACTGGACCAAACCAATTTTCACTGGACTTTGCCAGGTAGATTGGGCGCTCAAAAGATGTTTAACCCCACTGCATTATGTGTCCGTTCTAAACAACGAGTCTGTAATTCAGTGGTTGTCGTTAGTTACAGTCTGTCATTATTTTTATTTTGTTGCATTATAAAACTAGGAGGCAGTTCGATTCTCGCTTCTGAGTTTTTTTTCTACATTCCGTTATGTCGGGGAGGGGGGCTTTTATAGCTTACTATTTGTTCACATCCTTGTCATTTGGTCTTTTGTATAGCTGTTCATTGAAACTCGCACCAAATCTCAATATTTTTTGTTTGTTTTGTGTTGTTAGATTTCGGTCTCATAGACGTATACCTTGTATGAACAAAATGTAGTTCCATTGAAAACACCTCAATCAAGTGTTAATGCTTGATGCTAATTTTAATATATTAATAATAATGTTTTATTTTTTTTACTATTGATGCCTTTTTTTTTGCATTTCCTATCATGATTTTCTTGATGGAGGGTTTCTGCTTACAAGGAAACTTTTAAACCAAGAGTTCTAACCGGTGAATTTGAAATCATCCCTTCGAAAATTTTACGGACGCCATAACAAGAAGGTTGACCGTGATGGAATATCCCCGGTATGTTTCACAGGAGACGACGGATATGTCACAGTCGAATTGTAACATTTCTGTCCTCTTTTCCTCGAATGTGACCTACCGAATTAGACTATCACCGGGTTTGTACGTGTATGAGCAACACGACGGTACTACATGTGGAGCAGGATCTGCTTACCCTTCCGGGTTATGGTTATTGGTAGGGTTTGTGTTGTTCAGTCTATAGTTTTCTATCTTGTGTTTTATGTGCTATTGGTTGTCTTTTGGTCGTTTTCATTTTTTGCCATGACATTGTCGGTTCGTTTTCGTTTTTTGCCATGGCATTGTCGGTTCGTTTTCGTTTTTTGCCATGACATTGTCGGTTCGTTTTCGTTTTTTGCCATGACATTGTCGGTTCGTTTTCGAACTATTGAGTTTTATTATCCCTTTGGGTATCTTTTGTCTCTCTTGTAAAGAGATTGATATGCCTTGATTATTATTTTATCATATAAACAAAATATAACATGAAAATAGATACAAAATAAACTGAATTTATTATTTTTGATATACATCAATGTTTCCCTTTCAATTCGTTATTGTCTTAAGAAAAAAATTTCTACACCATAAAAATATAAAAGATCTCTAGTGCGATACACCATACATACATGATATGAGAATGTTACCAATGGTTACTGTTTACATAGTAAACCAATTTCTTGTTCTTTTTAATTGCGGATTTTATAAAATATCACAGTTTGGTCACTGGTTTTACTAATTGTTGTTAATATTGTTCGTTGAATTTTTATTAAAAGGGTATACATTTAAAGTTAAGAAATATTTCAATATACATGTTTAACTTATATTTATTTTTTCTGTGAATATAAACAAAATAATTGCCTTAGAACCCTTATGCTAAAAACATTGCATCACGTTTATCACCCACAGAGAATCTATTTGACAGATAAATATCAAAAATAACTTATATCGTATGCTGATGTGTTTTACGTGAAAAATATGACATATCGGTATACTCGATAACTGAACGGAATGCAAAACTCTTAAAATAGTTTATGTTATTTTTTTTAAATTGTCAGTCTCGATGAAAGCAAGTGATGAATGAGTATATTTACACAATTTGTTTACTTAGGTAACATTCCTTTCAAAACAGTTTGATATAGTCTATCATCATTTAAAAAAAAATAGTACATGCTATAACCAAACGTAGTATTAACCAAGATTGTTACATACACGAACAGATTCCTTCGAGCAATCCCAGTGTCCATCACAATGACATCGGCACTGGAATTGTCTACAGTTTTCTTCAATGACAAACACACTATTTCCAGCATATTCATTTCCTCTGGCTCGACATTTCTGACACTGGCCGGAAGTACACAAGTTCTCTGTTCGTTCGGCTGGGCAGTTCCATGACCCGTCACACTGACAGTCACAATTGAATTTTTCACATCGTTCCGTGTATGTGAATGGTTTGTTTGGTAAGTACCTGTTGCCCTTGACAAGACAGTCGCGACAAATTTGACCATTGGATTTACAAATGTCTGTAACAGATGGACAACTATGAACTCCATTGCAGTTGCAGGAACATTTATTTAGGTTACAGCCATCAATGTAGGAAAATGTTTTATTTGGTGGATATCGTTTCCCATTGATAAAACATTCTCGACACGTTTGCGAACCAAGACCTCCGCAAATATTTATTGTTCTTTCAGCTGGACACCTCCATGATCCGTCACAATTACAGTCACAGTCGAAACGATTGCAGCCTTTGTCGTATTGGAATTTCCTATTTGGGGGATAGTCTCTTCCTTCTACCGCACAATTTCTACATTTATCAGGTCTACCACTGCATATATCCTTAGTTCTCTCCGCTGGACAGTTATACGAACCATCACAGGCACAGTCACAATTAAACCTAAAACAACTATCTTCGTACTCGAATATGGTATTTGCTGGATACGCCTTTCCATTTACTCTACATTCTCTGCACGTCTGTGGACAGATATTGATAGTACGCTCTGCAGGACAGCTCCAAGAACCATCGCACTTACACCGACAGCTGAACCGGAAACAGTTGTCTTCAAATTGAAATGCTGAGTTACTACTGTATTCAACCTTATTTACAATACAAGCCCGGCAACCACGACTGTCAACAGCTGATCCTGATGTATATCCACTGCGTGACCTGAGTTCGGTAATTGTTTGCGACTCGCCTAGTGTTGAAGTACTCGACACCTTCTCAGTTCCAGTACTTGTACGTGTTTCTGTAATAGATTTTGAATCAACTATTGAGCCTGAACCAGTTCTTCGTGATTCACTTCTGGAACGGTCAGTTTCCGAGCTAGTTCGACTACCAGCGCCTGTAATTAGACTTGAACCGGAACCAGTTAGTCGTGATGAACCTGATTCAACAGTGCGTCTTGATCCTGTCCCAGCAACACGTTCAGAACCTGCCCCGCTCGTTACGCGAGTAGAACTAGTTCGCAAGCCTGAAGTTTGCCTAGAATCGCAGATACGCTCAGTTCTTGACGCAGGACAATTCCAGGAACCGTCACAGTTACAGTCACAATTATATCTGAAACAATCTTCATCGTACGAGAATCGTGAGTTACCACGGTATTTACGACCTTTAACCTCGCATTCTGTACACTGTCCTGTTTGGGGATTACTGTCGATTCTTTCTGTACGAGATGCAGGACAGTTCCACGAACCATCACAGTTACAGTCACAATTATACCGGAAACTGCCTTCATCATACGAAAATCTAGAATTCCCCCTATATCTACGACCTTTGACCTCGCATTCTGTGCATTGTGCCGGTTGTGGATTAACGTTTATTCTTTCTGTACGAGATGCAGGACAGTTAAATGAGCCATCACAGTTACAGTCACAATTATACCGGACACTACCTTCATCATAACTGAATCTAGAATTACCACGGTATTTACGGCCGTTGACCTCGCATTCTTTGCACTGTGCCGGTTGTGGATTAACGTTTATTCTTTCTGTACGAGAAGCAGGACAGTTCCATGAGCCATCACAGTTACAGTCACAATTATATCGGAAATTACCTTCATCATAACTGAACCTCGAATTACCGCGGTATTTACGGCCTTTGACCTCGCATTCTGTACACTGTCCTGTTTGGGGAGTACTGCCGATTCTTTCTGTACGAGACGCAGGACAGTTCCAAGAGCCATCACAGTTACAGTCACAATTATACCGGAAACTACCTTCATCATAACTGAACCTCGAATTACTGCGGTATTTACGGCCTTTGACCTCGCACTCTGTACACTGTCCTGTTTGGGGTTGAGGAGTACTGTCGAGTCTTTCTGTACGAGACGCAGGACAGTTCCACGAGCCATCACAGTTACAGTCACAATTATACCGGAAACTATCTTCATCATAACTGAACCTCGAATTTCCACGGTATTTACGGCCTTTGACCTCGCATTCTGTACACTGTCCTGTTTGGGGAGAACTGTCGAGTCTTTCTGTACGAGAAGCAGGACAGTTCCACGAGCCATCACAGTTACAATCACAATTATACCGGAAACTGCCTTCATCATAACTAAACCTTGAATTACCACGGTATTTACGGCCTTTTACCTCGCATTCTGTACACTGTCCTGTTTGGGGTTGGGGTGTAGTGGCGGCGATTCTTTCGGTGCGAGATGCAGGACAGTTCCACGAGCCATCACATTTACAGTCACAATTATAGCGGAAGCTACCTTCATCATACGTGAACCTTGAATTTCCTTGATATTTCTGACCTTTAACATCACACTCCTTGCAGGTACTGCGACAAGTGTTAACAGTTCTTGAAGCCGGACAGTTCCAAGATCCATCGCACTTACAATCGCAACTGAATCTATTACAACCCTCTTCGTATGTGAAAGGTGCATTCGCTTGGTATCGGTTTCCCTTGACAACGCATTCCTTACATTGTTGTTCACATGTGTTAACGATGTTCTCTGGTGGACAGCTGTAGACACCGTTACATGGACATGTACACTGGTACTTACGACATCTATCAATGTCTACTGTAAAGCTGAAATAGATTTAAAGGTTGATAATTATTTCGAAAAAATGTCGCAAAATAAACAAGCATAATCCGAAATTGCTCTGATGTATGATTGCCTTTTTCATGTTTTTCGGGATCTGCTGCCCAGAGAACCCAGGAATCTTAAAAAGATTGTCAGACGTCAGAGCAATCTCGGACTTACCAAAGCATACCTTCAGGAGATGTTTGGCTAAAAAAAGAAATAATTTAAAGTTGCTGTAAACTCTTGAATTATTTAACAAAGAACTACCGATATGTTGCTGTAATGGCTTCTATTAAATGCAGAAGTTTTAATGAGTCACAATACCACTGAAACTTACGCACCGACAATTAACATAGTGCGGGGGAAGTGTTATTACTTTTTCCATTCTGAAAATGTTACCACGCAAGCATCAAATAATTTATATTCTTTTGTTGCGCAAAGCACGAATTATTTTTAAGAAATCATAATATTTATTTAGAAAATAACAATACCCCTCCTCGAAGTTAAAAGGTTATTCCCAGTGGCGGATCCAGAACTTTTCATAAGGGGGGCCCGCTCCAGTCATGCTTCAGTGGTTCCCTATATAATTAACCAAATTTTTCCCACGAAAGGGGGGGCCCGGGCCCCCCAGCCCCCCCCCCCCCCCTTGGATCCGCCTATGGTTCCTTTATTAAGATACTCACTTTAGGAGCAAATGACTGGAGTAATTCATTTGATAAAATCGGGAAATCTTTCAAAAATCATTTGTTCCTAAAGTGAGGATCTTAATAAAAAAATAATACTCCTCTTCCCCCGCACAAAGTTAAATGTCGGTGCGTAACATGTAACACCGTTGTCATGCCAAGAGATTTTAATTGCAGTGAATTTTCATGATTAGGTGCAGTAGGTCATGCCTTTGTCAATTATGTCATTGTAGAGAATTAACTCGAGTAAATATGATATCGATAATTGTCTTGTATGGATAAGTGATGCGATTGATATGATTCAGCAAAGTGTCAACAATTGTCATGGGGAAATACAATTTGTCATGATTTAATCCAGTACATACTCGTCTCACGTTTATATTATTGTGACCTGACTGTTAGTGTTGCTCTCCACCTATTGCAACTTATTCAAAATTCTGACCAAATTGCAATTTCTTTTATTAAACCAAATTGTTCAACTGGTCAGAAATTAGAAGAAACTGCTGTAGAAAACCACAGTCAAGTCGTGAAAGTGCAAGGTGATAAAATAAAACATACTTGCAATCCTATAAGACCTTAAATTGCAATAGGTGGAGAGCAACACTAACAGTCAAGTCACAGTAATAATTTAACGTCATTAACGTGGAGTTAAATAACTAATTAGGCTTAATAATCATGCTACACTAAACAATTAACGATCGAAAGACTATCAAAATGATAGTTATGTGTGGCATTGTTATGTGTGGACAGTTGAAGTTATTCTCAGGCACAACAAACTCTGGAAAAAAAGTTTTGTATATGTTTATGTTCCACCGACGTGGAGTTAAATAACTAATTAGGCTTACTAATCATGCTACTCTACCCAATTAACGATCGAAAGACTATCAAAAGGAAAAGTCACGTGTTTGATGCGTCGTCATAAACGTATTTGAATAGGTTGTATATGACATTTACTCGTCTCATGTTCATCATTTTTTAGTTAACGATTAGAATTTACAGTTATGAATCATGACGAACATTAACTAAACCATGAACTTAACTAAAGTATTACACTGATTTTGCTTTTAACTTTAATTATGTGGAAAAGTCGCGTATATAACAGCAACTGTACTTTATAAACATAAAATGATGTAATAGGCAGTAGAAGAACATCTTTATGTGTGAAAAGGAGTAGCTGACTTTTAATGTTGATGGTTTGCGAAGGATTTTATGAGTCATAATATTTCCTATTCAATGAAAAACAAATACGTACATGTATACATAATTGCAATATACAATGCTGCTGACATGGCGAAGTTTGCTTCTATATTTGCTACTATTTGTCATTCAGATTAACTTAACTTATACATAAAAGAATGTGTGTGATATACGTCAATGAGCCAGCAACCCAACTATATATTCATTAATTTGTACAAATAACAACATACAATTTCATTAATTGCTATTATTTGTCATTCAGATTAACTTAACTAAGTCATGACCAAATTGCACTAAATCTAACAAAATCATTTAACCATAGATGTATAAACCCATAGATAAAGCTCGTCAAAAGTTCCCTACTGTTCTCTATTGTTAGATAAAAAGAACCATGACCAAATTGACTGTCTTTGATGTTTCATGTGTGTTGTCCTCAATCAAGTAACTCTAGCTACATCTCTTATCTGTTGATCTGTATTGACCGGTACAGCAGAATAGATTTTCTTAATTGTCTTCTCGAGTTATGTCCCTTCTGTTGTGAGAGTATGTCTATTTTTAGCGCACTGGACAGACAAATAAAATGGTGAAAAAATGGATGAAATCGGTCAGAAATTGCGCATTTTACAAGGGAAATATTAGCTTCGGGTTTAAGTTTTTGATCAAGGTAGTTTTTGATGAAGTTGAAGTCCAATCAACTTGAAACTTAGTACACATGTTCCCTATGATATGATCTTTCTAATTTTTATGCCAAATTAGAGTTTTGACCAAAATTTCACGGTCCACTGAACATAGAAAATGATAGTGCGAGTGGGGCATCCGTGTACTATGGACACATTCTTGATTTTAACAAAAATGAATGTATTTATATTTTATGGAGTTAATATGTTTAATGGAGAAATACTGAATTTAGTTTAATGTCCATCATTTAAGTCATTTTAAAAATTGTAAAAAAATACTATAACAAATTAATCTTAACCATGTTAATTGACTTAAAAAAAGAAACCAACAATCATGACAATGTTTGAATTTATTTTGATTGTCATGGTTGTTATAGTAAACAAATTTTTAAAATTAAAAAAATATTAGGCGGATGGGGCCCACAAAAAAATAGGGGTGACAGTCGCAAATAATAAAAAGCTGAACTAAAGCACTAATAATATGCAAAACGAGATCCATCGCCATTCCCCTTGAATCCATCCGACCTTGCGTAACCCTGATGAGAGATAAGGGGACACAATATTATTGCTATACACTATGAATTTTCGCAGTCCCACATTCTGTCGATACATATATTTTGGCATTGCCCAATATCATATTTTTCTCTGACTGTTAATGAAGTTTTTACAATAAATCTATTGGATGCTGAACGTGTACTAATTGATATTTTAATCTTGAGTTAGATACATGATTTTGTATTACTTGTTATTGGCTTTGAATTAGCTTTCAGTAACCGCTAGTAATCTCAGATCTGCACTTTGTGTCTTTAGTATTTTTGTTGTTTTAATGTCCCCCGCGCAACGTGTTGCTGGGGGACATAGAAATACCGGGCGTCCGTCCGTCCGTCCGGTCTTGTTAGCGCTCTCACGTGTTCAATTCTTGCCATATTTTTATGAAACTTATATCATAGTTTACATGTAATATCAGCAATGTTTTGGACGAGTTCGAAAATCAGTGCCGATTAATTATTTTTAAAAGAGTTATGCCCCTTTGAAGCATTGATTATATGGAAAATTGCATCGTTAAAGCACTCTCATTTGTACAATTCTTGTCAGATTTGTATGAAACTTATATTGTAGGTTTATATTAGCAATGTTTTGGACGAGTTCGAAAATCAGTGCCGATCAATTATTTTTAAAAGTTAAGCCCATTGGAAACATTAATTATATGGAAAATTGCATCGTTAGCGCTCTCATGTGTACAATTCTTGCCAGATTTTTATGAAACTTGTACCATAGGTTTATATCAGCAATATATTTAAAGAGTTCGAAAATCAGTACTCTGATGTGTACAACTCTTGCCAGAAAATTACGAAACTTATATCATAGGTTTATACCAGCTATGTCTTTGACGAGATCGAAAATCAGTGCGAATCAATTATTTTTAAAAGAGTAATGCCCCTTGGAAATATTGATTATATGGAAAATTGCCGTATGAGCGCTCTAATGAGTACAATTCTTGCCTGATTTTTATGAAATTTATATAATAGGTTTATATCATCATTGTCTCTGACAAATTTGAAAATCAGTGCCAATCAATTATTTTATAAAAAGTTATGCCCCTTGGAAATATTGATTATATGGAAAATTGCATTGTTAGCGCTCTCATGTGTACAATTCTTGTCAGATTTTTATGAAATTTATATTATAGGTTTATATCATCAATGTCTCGGACAAATTCGAAAATCAGTGCTAATCAATTATTTTTAAAAATTTATGTCCCTTTCGATATATTAATTTTAACAGAAATTGCATTGCATTTGCTCTGAAGCCTTAATTTCTCTAAGTTATTTATAAAAAGTTTTAAAGAACAAAAAAAGAAATGTTTTTTTAAGTTATTGCCCTTGTACCTTGGATAGATAAAATGTGTGCAACGCGGGGGACATTGGAACTCTGTTCTTTTATTTATCTTTGTATCGATATGATGATCTTAGGTAAGCCATTTTCATTTTTATAGTTTGTACTTATTTTATGCTGTTACACCACAGTACCAGAAAAAGGGGAGGGTTTGGTGCCCGCAAACAAGTTAAACCCCGCCATATTATGTATGTGCCTGTCCTAAGTCAGGATCCTGTAATTCAGTGGTCTTCGTTTGTTTATCATTCTTGTTTTTCATATATTTTTTTGTACATAAATCAGGCCGTCAGTTTTCTCGTTTGTTTTACATTTGTCATTCCGGGGCCTTTTATAGATTGCGGTATGGACTTTGCTTATTGTTGAAAGCTGTTCGGTGACCTTTAGTGTCATTGGGTCTTTGTTGGAGAGTTATCTCATTGGTAATTATACCACATCTTCTTATTTTTATACAGGGTATTATCGAATTCGACATGGTTGACATCACAGTTATGATGATTTAGACGAATAAACACATTATCAAATAGAACTTCCTTCTCTGTTATCCGCACACGTGGTGATTCGAATATCAAGTAAACATTACTCACCTTGAGTTTGGCGGATATTCCTTGTCACGGAGTCTGCAATTACGACAAGTTTCTTTTTTGCAGATATTTTCTGGCCTCTGCCTTGGACATTCCCACGATGCATCGCAATTACACAAACATCTGAACCGTTTACAGCCAAGTTCCAAATGAAATTCAGAGTTCCCCTCGTAAAATTGTTCAGCGATATTACATTGCATACAGCGTCCTCTCCTATCTGCGTCTGAAACAGCCACTCCTCCACGTCTTTCTTCATAATCAAACACTGTAGTTTGCGATAAATCTTTTGTTTCGGTGGTACTGGTTTCAGTGACGCGAGTAGTAGTAGTTGTTGTTCTTGACCCACCTCCGGCCGTCTGCCGAGTGTCTGTGGTTGTTGTTCGAGTACCTCCACTAGTGATCTCTTGACTAACCGCTGCTGTCTGGCATGCTGTGGCAGTCACTTTACCTGCAGAGTCACAAATATTTTCTGGTTTATCTGTCTGACAAGCATAACGCCCGGTACAATAACATTGACATTTATATCGTTTACAACCACGGTCTAGACAGAAAGATACTCCGATCTGTCTTTCTATTCTATCGGCAATACATGGCTTGCAGTCTTTTTTCTCTGTTTTTGTTGAAGAAACGGAAGTGGAACCAGTGCCTGTTTGAGTTGACGTCGTTCTAGTATTGTCTGTTTGCGTTGACGTCGTTCTAGTATTGTCTGTTTTACATATGTTTACTCCAGTACTTAAACAATCAAATTTGCCGTTGCAATGGCAATGACATCTTTGTCTTAAACATCCACTTTCCCGTTCGAATTTAGAATTTGGGGCATACCGTTCACCGTCAAGTACGCAAGCTTTGCAACGTTCGCCTCGATCATTTTCACAAATATCAACGGTTTTACTTTGATCGCATTTTAATCTGTCTCTACAGGAACAAGAACAAGTCATTCGGTAACAACCGCGATCAATTGTGAATGTTGTACCTGCTTGATGTGATTGTCCATCTACTTCACACGGTGCACACGTGTCTAGCTGACTACGATCTTCAGTAGAACAAGTATTTTGCGCTTCTGAACATCGATATGTTCCGTCACAGTCACATTGGCAGCGTTGTTTTCTGCATCGAGTAACCAAATCAAACAGAGTGTTCGGTTGGTATTGTTGACCTCCTATAACACACTCAGTACATCTTGGTTTATCCCGTTCACAATTAAACGCAACAGTTTGGACACACCTTGGACTACCGTCGCACATACATCGGCACTGATGAGAGATACAATCTTTCTCATAATTAAACATTCTATTGCTTCGGTATGTTCTACCTTCTACGACACAGTCACGGCATTGCGGCTCTACGAGACATGCACTTAGATCATGAGGTCGACAGATTGCTCTACCGTAACAATTACATTGACATTTCCAAACAGCACAACCTCTTCTAAACGTAAAATCTGAATTGCCTGGATATTTCTTTCCATCTAAACCAACACAGTGGTAACATATAGACCCATCGGGACCAATGACACTAGTACTTCCGCCACCTGATAAAACAGTCCTTGTACCAGATCCACCACCTCCTGTTACAACCACGCGTGTTTCTTTCGTTACCTCTCGTGTTCCACCACCGCCACCTCCAACGAGAACAGTTCTTGAAGTTGTTCCCGATGAACTGCCACCTCCAACAACAGTTCTTGATCCCGTTAAACCAGCATTACCACCTCCTCCAACGACAACAGTCCTTCTCTCGGTTGTTTCTCTACCTCCTAGAACCACTGAAGCAGATCCTGTTCGCCCCGAATCCCTACTACCACTGACAACAACTGTTCGGCTTCCTCCGCCTCCACCACCAGAGACAATAGTTTCGGTTTGTCTTCCACCTTCAACAACAACCGTTCCGCCTTCCGTTCTGGTGACTGATCCACCTCCAGTAACAAAATCAGACTGAACAACAGTTATAACAGAGCCACATACATTCTCTACAACGGACTGGCATTGTGGACGACCATTACATTCACATTTACATCTATATCGCTTACACTGGGATGATATTTCGAATTCTGAATTTGCTGCAAATACAGCATTGTTGAACTTACAATCGATGCAATTACCTCGAGAGACTGATAGTTCTACGTTCCCACTACAGCCAGTTATAATAGAAGAATCAAATCGGTATCCACCATTACAGTAACATCGAGCATATTGTCTGGTACATTTTTCTTGGTACTCAAATTGAGAGAATCCGGGGTAGACACTGCCACCAATTGTGCATTCACTGCACCAGGAATTCGGTAAGTTCGTTACACTGCTAATCAAAAACTTCTGGAAGTGACTATTTGAACATGCGTTTATAGCCAGACGAGACGGGCAAATCCACGAACCATCACAATTACACGAACATTCAAAGGTGACACATCCCCATGTTAGTTTAAACGAACTCTGGCTGGCATATCGCGTTCCTCCAGCTAGACAAGCTTTGCATCCACTAGTTTCTAATAGCTGACTTCCGCAAATGTACCGTGCTCCAGTTTCAGAACATCTCCAGTTTCCATTACAGTCACATTCACAGTCAAATCTCCAACAATCTTGTTGTATTTCAAATCGACTGTTTCCTTGCTGTTGTTGACCGTAGACGTCGCAATAGTCACAACCGGTAGTTTCATTTCGACGACAGGTATTGATGGCTTTATCTCCTGGACATTCCCAAGATCCGTCGCAATTACATGTGCAATGTTCATATTTTATACAGTTCTCTTCATATGTAAAGGATGTACTTCCTTCGAACTTTTTACCGTTGACAGTACAGAAATAACACCCAGTTTGCATGTTAAGTCTACACATATCTCTAGTCCGATTAGCTGGACAAGACCATCCTCCATCACAACGACAATTGCAATTATATTCGTAGCATCCATCAACATATTGAAATTGTGTATTTCCGGGATATTTCTGTCCTTTTACGTCGCAATCAAGACATTTATCTGTGCACACCCATTTTGCATTATCACGTGGACAATTCCATGATCCATCACAATTGCATGTGCATGGATTCCATTCCCAACAGTCCTCCCGCAACCTAAATTCTGACCTTCCTTTGTATTCCCGACCGTTTATTTCACAGTTTAAGCATTGATCGGTACATATCCATTTTCCATTCTTTGCTGGGCAATCCCATGACCCATCACAATTGCAAACACACGGATCATATATGATACATTCAGTTTGATGACGAAACTGAGATTTACCCGGTATTTTTCTACCATCAACTTCGCATTCATTGCATACATTATCGCATTTCCATTTGCCACTGTTAGACGCACATCGCCAAGAGCCATCACATCGGCATCTACAGTCAGTCCACTCAATACAGTTGTTCCGATAAGTAAAATCTGAGTTTCCTGTATATCTGACTCCATCAATAACGCAACTTCTACATCCCTGATCATCACTTTCTACTAGCTGTCCACCTCCGACTCCGGTACAAGTGTTTCTTGCATTTGAAGCAGGACACTGCCAGTTGCCATCACAACCACAGTAGCAAGAGGAATAAGATAAACATCCGTTTTTGTGGCTGAAATACGTACCTCCGTCAATTTCAGCTCCGTCTACAATACATTTTCTGTTACATGCACTGTTCCTTACATTTTCTATGACGGCACCGCTACCTTGACCTGATTCGTATCCCGACCTTGAAGAACTTGAACTCTGATACGAAGTCCTTCGACTGCTGCTATAAAAGTCTCTGCCGCTTTCCACAGTTCTATCACAAATATTGCGTTCTTTTCTACAGAAAAATTTACCGTCGCACGAGCAATAACATCCTGTCATTTCAAAACAATCTCCATTTTTGTAGTCAAATTCAGTGTTTCCTTCTTTAAATTCTCCAAGAACCCAACAACCTTTGCATACTGCAGCTGCAAAACAATTGAAAAAAAATCATTACATTGGGGCATACCGGTTTTCAAGTTAGAACTTGATAAACATTACAGAACAATTTTGTTTGCCCTCCCCTTATTCCGAAATTCCTTATTTTTTTGTTTTCCTTTAATTTCAGCTATTTTCGTGTTTTTTTTGTGGTATAAATACTTACATAAATATACTAGAAACAACATTTGTATTTTATCAGTGACCGCTGTTGATAGTAAACTAGTAATTGATAGAAAAGTGTTAACAAATGCTATTCCTGGTATATCTAGTATTTAAATATAACACAGAAAAACAAAAGAAATATTGAAATTAAAAGAAAACAAAAACATAACGGATTTTGAAAAAGGGGAGTGGGAAAATGGCAGGACTTTCCCCAAGTTCCTATCAAACTAGCATACTATTGCTAAATTGTATTATATAGAAATAAGAAGATGTGGTATGAGTGCCAATGAGACAAGTCTCCATCCAAGCCACAATGTGTAAAAAGTAAACAATTATAGGTCAAAGTACGGCCTTCAACACGGAGCCTTGGCTCACACCGAACAGCAAGCTACAAAGGGCCCCAAAATGACTAGTTTAAAACAATTCAAACAGGAAAACCAACGGTCTAATCTATATAAAAACGGGAAACGAGAAACACTTAAGAACCACATCAACAAACGACAACCACTGAAACAGGTACCTTGAAGTGTGTAGTTGCTGTTTGATGACCGTTTTGCACAAATTATTAAATAAGAATTAAATCTAACAACTTGAAGTAATGTTTTACGTGTAGTTGTTAAATTATCATTAAATATACAAAGAAAAATGGAAGATTTCTATAGCTCAAATCACTTCTGTTGCGAAAAACTTTGCTTAACTAACAGCAACGCCTAAATTAATTGAGATTGACCATTATCAATAGATTAAATACATGTAATTGATAGAATAAAACTGTTGCAAAGTTATGAACGATTAAAGTCCCGCAACTCTGAAATGGCTGATCTGAACTTGAATTATCAAAATCCCACAGGCAGCTTGCCATAGAATTTCATGTGATTCGTCGAAAGAAAATTTGAGTTATCACAAACAGTCACGGTTTGTATTATTGACGATTTAAGTGTCACAACTCCGGACAACTTATCCGAAAATCATCAAAATCGAAAGCTCGTTTCATATGACTTTAATGAAAACCAGAATTATATAAAAATTTCAAAAGAATTTTATTTATCAGACATACGAAAGTAACCTACTTTTTATACGACCGCAAAAAATTTTTGCGGTCGTATATTGGTATGACGTTGGCGTCGTCGTCGTCGTCGTCGTTGTCGTCGTCGTCTGGCGTCGTCCGGCGTCGTCCGAAGACACATTGGTTTTCGCACTCTAACTTTAGTTTAAGTGAATGGATCTCTATGAAATTTTACCATAAGGTTCAATACCACAAAAGGAAGGTTGGGATTGATTTTGGGGGTTATGGTACCAACAGTTAAGGAATTAGGGGCCAAAAAGGGGCCAAATATAAGCATTTTTGTAACTTCCAGACATAACTTGTGTGTTAGTGTATGGATCTCTCTGACATTGTACCACAAGGTTCCATATCACACAGGGAATGCTGGGATTGATTTTGGGGGTAATTGCCTCAAAATATTAGGAATTAGGGGCCAAAAAAGGGGCAAAAAACAAGCATTTTTCTAGTTTCATGATAATAACTTGTGTGTAAGTGTATGGATCTTTCTGAAATTGTACTACAAGGTTCCATATCACAAAGGGAAAGCTGGAATTGAGTTTGGGGGTAATTGCCCAAAATGTTTAGGAAAAAGGGGCCAAAAATAAGCATTTTTCTAGTTTCCAGACAATAACTTGTGTTCAAGTGTATGGATCTCTCTGAAATTGTACTGCAAGGTACCATACCACAAAGGGAAGGCTGGGATTGAGTTTGAGGATGAATCATAAGGGGGTTCAAAAAATTTGGGGGGGGATTTTTTTTTTTTTTTTCCTTTTTTTTCTTTTTTTCCTTTTTTTTTTCTTTTAAAATTTTCCATTTTAAGTTGGTTATTTCTGTTTTATATTTAAAAGCAAATAATAATGATATAGTAGGAGATACACACCAAACAGGATGTGTAAATTATTATATAATAAGTATTGTGCAATAGCAAGAAATTTTCAATTGCACAGTATTGCACAATAGCAAGAAATCTTCAATTGCACAGTATTGCGCAATAGCAAGAAATCTTCAATTGCACAGTATTGTGCAATAGCAAGAAATATCCATTAGCACAATATTGCGCAATAGCAAGAAATTGTCAATTGTACAGTATTGCGCAATTGCAAGAAATATTCAATTGCACAGTATTGTGCAAAAGAAGATACTTCGTATAAGTTGCTTATTTCTTGACCAATTTCAATGGGGTTTTATTCTTGAATTCTTTGGGTTCTTAAATATGCTGATTCTAACCGTGTATTAAGTTTTTGGATTTTGGGACCCGTTTTTAAATTGGTCCACATTGAGGTCCAAAGGGTCCAAAATTAAACTTTGTTTGATTTCATCAAAAATTGAATTATTGGGGTTCTTTGATATGCCGAATCTAACTGTGTATTTAGATTCTTCATTTTTGGTTCCGTTTTCAAATTGGTCTACATTAAGGTCCAAAGGGTCCAAAATTAAACTTAGTTTGATTTTAACAAAAATTGAATTCTTAGGGTTCTTGGAACAAAAAAAATCGTATTTTTAAATTTTTATTTAACTTGTAGCTAATGTCCCATTAAGGATATTATACCGTTTTGTAGTTTCAATGCTAAACATATGGAAATTTGTTAAAAAAAACCCTTGTACTCCTATATTTGACATATCGGTGCTTAATAGATATAGGATTATTGCATGCATATATACATAAAGATGTATAAAACTGGACTTATTCAAGTACACCTACTAGGGTGCGCTCGACTTAAGTTACTCAGGACGAGGTATTTTGGATTGTAAATTTTTGTAGACAATAAACGCTAGCACATCATGGACAAACAAGTATGTAATCTATGTTTATAATTTTATAACGAAAATCTCTGTAATAAGGTCTGTGGGCAGAGGCGGATCCAGCCATTTCTAAAAGGGGATTCCAACCCAGGATAAACAGGTGGATGGGGGTTCTAACCATATGTCCCCATTCAAAAGCATTGATCGTCAAAAAAAGGGGGCTTCCAACCCCGACCCCCCCTCCTTTGAATCTGCCACTGGTGGATTTATTTGAAAAAAATCTTGGCTGTATTTGCCACCATATCCCCATTTTCTATTAAATGCAATGAAATGTTTAACAGTATTGCTTTGAACAACGTTTCCTTTTTGGTACATGTACAAATTGTTACGTCACTTTTATCCTGTATTTTTACTGTTTTGATATTGTTGCACTTTGAAAATCTCGTAACCAAAGGCCTACATAAGAGGTCATCAACCTTAAGGTTCATGTGGACCCTTCGTTTAAAATGGCTGCATTTTCACCTCAAAATTTACTCTGAGTACAGACAAACCTGTGCATCTGGAAAAGTTTTAAGGCATAGCATGCCCTAGATAAATAAAATTCAAATATATTTTATGTTTTAGAAAATTAAAAACTTAACCGGATTTTGCAGTGCACTTTTTTTCATTCCACCAGAAGGTGCCAAAATAACCAAAGTTGGGAAAGTGGTTTGAGAACTTCCCCACAGGTAATAATTGAAGTGAACTGTTTTGATTGACATGGACAATAGATGGACAATAGATACCTGACAATAATTGGTGATTTAAACTGTGTACCTGAGTGGACCATATCAAGTGAAACTCAACTGTTTGTTAATTTTATCATCTTCTGCAGGGACGAAAAAAAGTGCACTGCTAAATCCAGTTAAGTTTTAAATTTTCTAAAACATACAATGCATTAGAAGTTTATTTATCTAGGGCATGCTATGCCTTAAAACTTTTCCAGATGCGCAGGTTTGTCTGTCCTCAGAGTAAATTTTGAGGTGAAAATGCAGCCATTTTAGCCAAAGGGTCCACATGAACCTTAACACCAAACATATGAAAATGTCAAAGTTTTTGATGTTTTATGTTCCAAAAACACTGAAATTTAAAAAAAATCGAAAGGTTACATTACCGTAGTTATTCTTTATGAAACATTCCTTTGTATTAAGGTTCATCATAACAAATGGAAAAAAATGGCTGTATTTACACCTCAAAAACTACTCTGAGTACAGACTAACCTGTGCAGTTGGAAAAGTTTTAAGGCCTGGCATCCACTAGATATATAAAAGTTAAATGCATTTTGTATTTCAGAAAGTTAAAATCTAATAAGGATTCGTGAAAGGATACTTGAGTTAACATGAGATGTATCAAATGATGACAAGTTTTGACGATTAAAGTCTGGTAACACTGTAATTACTAATCAAAGGTGCGTGAGGACAGGAACCTGCGTCGATCCCCATAGACCCTTCCCTTCAGTATCATAAATCCCCGATTTTCCAATATATATCAGTTATTTGTACTATATGAATACCAATATACCATAGTTTTACTCTGAATATAAATGTTTACAAATATGTGATTTATTGGAAAATCGGGGATAATTGATGCCGAAAGGGAGGGACTAAGGGGTACTCAACACTGGGTCATGTTCTCACGCACCGATGTTATTGATATCACCACGCTTTTAATTACACTACATTACTGTGTTGTTCACTCAGTGTCACTTAACAAAAAATAAGTCAAGTATTAAATACTTAATCTTTTTTATTTTCTTGTATATATAATATGCAGGTCTATGTGTTTATTCCAATTGATATTCAGACTCTAAATTTGCTTAATATATGGGGCTCTTGAAGCATATACTTAGTAACCACCTGGTTTTTCATGTTTCATGACCTAATAAAATTTTATCGACGGTCAATCGTGACTCCCGAAGGCTCCATTAAGGATTACATGTGTGGGTCTCACGGTAGGTATAGTGTCAGGCTAGGATCGTGGATTTCGAGTGATTTGATCTTTTTTTTTTCGAGTGTGACCACTTTTTTTCGAGTGAATATGATCAAAAATGTAAACAAACAGACTTACTTTCTGAAAAGACATAGACAATTTGGATTGAGACGTACGTACAAAGAGTGAATTAAGCTGATGAATTATTCATTTCATTGTTAACTATATATGAAATTTAATTCAGATGTTATTGTCAATGGGTATAAAAACTGGTCGGATAAAGTGTCTTTTAGTAGAATATTTTTTATTACATATAAAAAAAGAAGATAATGAGACAACTCTCCACAAGAGACCAAATGACACAAAAATTAACAACTATAGCTCACCGTACGGCCTTCAACAATGAGCAAAGCCCACACCGCATAGTCAGCTATAGAAGGCCTCGAGATGACAAATGTAAAACAATTCAAACGAGAAAGCTAACGGCCTAATTTATGTAAAAAAAATAAACGAAAAACAAATATGTACACATCAACAAACGACAACCACTGAAACAGACTCCTGACTTGGGACAGGCACATACATACAGAATGTGGCGGGGTTAAACATGTTAGCGGGATCCCAACCCTCCCCCTAACCTGGGACAGTGGTGTAACAGTACAACATAAGAACGAACTATAAAAATCAGTTGAAAAAGGCTTAACTCATCAGATGGATACAAATAGAAATACATTTAACAAAAACAAATGCATTTTACTAATTTTTCTCTGCTGTCCAGTAGGTTTCTTACTCCGTTTTTTAATAAACAGCTGCACCATGGGCGCATGATACGCTTGATATCAAACTCGCCGGAGCATCGTTTAATATTATATTGAAATTAAATAACTCTAGTTGATATCAAGCGATATCCATTATCACTCGTTATGAAACCTATAAATAATTTCTCAATGTCATATCAAAAATTTATAAAAAAAACTAAAAGGGAGGTAACCTTAATCTATATAAAGCAGTCACCAAAGTTTCATGAAAACTCAAAGTATTTTAAAAATATTGTCCGAAAACTGTAAAATCACCCGTTTTTAGCTCACCTGGCCCTAAAGGGTCAAGTGAACTTTTCTCATCATTTGGCGTCCGTCGTTGTCCGTCGTCGTCCGTTAACTTTTACATTGTGTCGTCCCGTGATGCTCAGATATATACGTCTAGAGTTTTAATTGCTATTGAACAGATCACAATCTGAGCAGCTTAATAACTGTATTTTAATGTTAAGGATAGCGGATCATGTGCAACGCAAACATTTTTTACAGAAATCTTCTCCTCTAATACATATGGAACAAGTTCATTATAGTTAGAGATAACTGTAAACAGCAAGAATGTTCAGTAAAGTAAGATCTACAAACAAGTCACCATCACCAAAACAGAGAATTTTGTCATGAATTATATTCTTGTCTTTAAGGTGGCTGGGGCGTCTTAATTAAATTCCACAGAATTTTTTAATAATTTGTCAAAATAAAGTTTTTATCATGCTTTTTCCAAAAATATAATAAAAAGTGTGGGTCACCGGACTTTTTTTCACGCTACAGGTTGTGCAAAATTGTCAGATTTTGTAGAGATTATGCATGGAAAATCCAATTTTGTGTGATAAAAAGAAAACTGCATGATAGAATTTTAAGATAAAATGTGAAAAGATAGCTCTCAAAACATGCTTTCAGATAAGAAAAAGAAAAAATGGAGTCACCGAACTTGTTTTCTTGCTACGTATCAAAATAGGTAAATTCACAACACTTTCTTTTATAAAAATACTTTACCTCAGTTATCTCCCCTACTATCTGAGTTAACTCCCCTTATTTTGCAAAGTTGAAAAAAAAATGATTCAAACACAAATATGGTGCTTTTTGGAAATTACAGCCGTAAATATGATAAAACACATAATTTTCTATATTTACATCAAAAGTCTTAAACATGAATTACATACTACTCCCAACATTTGCACATTTCATTAAAGATCTAGACCAACTGTTATCTGCTACCTCAAAATCCAAGATGGAGGAAGACACCCGAGCCACCTTAATCTGGGAACAGTATATCTAACGGGAAATGAATCTGATAGGCTTTTCAGTATAAAATTGATCAAATCTCGGACTCCACGAGACTTCGCGAGATTTATGGATTTTGGTAGCGTCTGACTGAAAAACTATCGGAACTGCGCAAGAAATTGACCACATAATTCTAATCGTAAATAGATACTAGTTTTATCATAAAGTAGATATATTTTGTCATATTAAATGACCAAAATAAGTGTGATTTATTTGATGTGAAGTGTTTTAAAATGGTGTGAGAATTTGGGAATGCAATCGGCGCCATTTTTTTATTACACTGTTTGCATTCTGTACCATTCTGTGATGAAATGAATTCGAAAATAACAAATTTGAAGTGACAGATAACAAGTTCGATTCACTGGTATCACTTTAAAACTATGTATGAATGACATTTTATTGATAATATCAGAAATTATTATGATAATAGTGAGTACGTTTTTAACACATGTCCGTTTCCGTATCGTATCTTTATTAACTATGACCCGACGATAAAATCGGCTACAATTAGGTAGTGTCAAGTCCCGTCAATATATATGTTCCTGCCTTAATGTAGAAGAGTGTCCATTGTTTAATATGCACTGCAGCACATAGACCAAGGTGAGCGACACAGGCTCTTTAGAGCCTCTAGTTTGTTTTATAAAATCCTATAGCTCGAAAACGTAAAATCTAAAATTTATAAAATTCGAAAGGGAGGATACCTCAATAGATAAAAAAAATTCAACGAAGTTTCATGTAAATTGGTTACAGCGTTTTTGAGTTTTGTCTGACATGCTGACGACGGACGGACAACGGTGTACCATAATACGTACCGTATAAAAACTCCGGGGTTCACCACGAAAAATATTATTAACTGTGACAACAAAAATACCATAAAATGAAGTTGAAAAGATTATGAGTCTCCTGCACTATGTTCTTAAGACCTTTTTATAAAGGATCCAATAATTTCTAATTTAATACTGGAAAGTTGTGGTAGAACGTTTTCCAAACAGAAAACTTGCATTAAATTGAAAAAGGTTAATTTTGATCAACGTAGTAATATGTTTTGGTGATTTATTGAGAATATATGATATTTTCATTCATTAAATTACATTTATATACTAGAAAAGTCATTTTTTAAAGTCAGAAATAACTTTTTTCTTATTAAAATTTTCGTTAAAAAACCCGGACCATTTGTTTTTTTTAAAAAACCCCGGACGGTTTCACAGTTCCTTTCGAAAAAGCCCGGACAATAACAAACACTGAATTTAATGGTTAAATACAAGGAAATTGTGCTTCTTTGTTACTCAAAACATGTATAGTATTCAAAATAAGATGGGTAGTCACGTAAAAAACTATTATAATTACGAATTAGTAGTTAATTGACCTGATCGCATGTTTTATCACTCGAAAAAGCCCGATCTACACTCGAAAAAAATGGACAGATTCAATCGAAAAACTACGATCCTAGCCGGACACTATACCTACCGTGGTCTTGTAACAGATAAGTTCTTTTAGGCGAGTGACATTTTTCAAAAAGCCTCTTAGTTAAGGACTTTAATGCACACACCTAACACACGGCTGCGTTATATATCATTCGAAAGTTTATTATCTGTACTTTCTGTTTTGCCCGGTCGTAAAAAAATTGTACGTACGGTGCAATTTCCGTTAAATCAAGGTCAAAGGTCAAGAAAACATTCCAAATTTTTGCGATAATTAAACAAAAAGCCATTTTCTGGTTCTTGTAAGATAAAATTTTCCGAAAGATCATATGAACCTTATATAAAATGGTACAGTAATTTCAAATAAAACAAAAATTAAAAGGTCAGTTGTGCAATCTTTCCCGAAAATTGCAATTCTTAAAAAAATTAGAAAAATGGTCTTAAAGCAAAACATATCTTAGGGATCGGTATTTGTATGCATAAAAATCAAATAAATGTATGGTTTTCAGGTTAAGGAATATATTTTTCATAATTTTAATATGCAATTAATATATATTGTTCATGGACCAGCCTTCTATCGAAGTGTTTGCATTTGCCCAAAAAAATACCATCTGCGAATTTTCCTTTTCAATTCATGTTGAAATGCAAACATGACTTTGCGACTAAATCGGTGGCAACATTGAAATTAGTAAACAGCGTTTGGAAACACTTGGTTGTCTCTTGCGTCATATAAACGAACTAGAAATATTGCTGCTGTTTTTTGTTTTGTTTAAAACGTGTTAGACATGTTAAATGTGTTAAGAAGTTTAATCTCGTTAATTATTCGAATGAAAGCTGTTTTGAGTGTTTTCAACATAAGCTTTTAAAAAACAAATGCAGGTAATTGTGTATGTAACGACATTATCAGTAGTTGTGTTATTAAATAATCGAAAGGTTGAATATCCTTCCTGATCTCATAAGATCATTCGCAGTGTTAGGGAGTGCTCGTTTTTATATTTCGGTGCTGTGTTTTGTGGACTGTTGTTCGTCTGTTGGTCATTCTATTTTGTTCATGGTTTTATCTTAGTTTCTTTGATTAATGGTTGAGATTGTCCCCTTGGTATCTTTTTACTTTAAAGACACTTAGTTGCACTAATGAAAATCGCCAAAAAAATTGCCTCACAGTAAAGATTGATTGATTGATTGTTGGGTGATTAACGTCCAGTGGCAAATATTTCATACATATTCAGGACGATCTCACAGTAAAGTAAAAAAAAAACTTATTTTCGCGGATATTTGTCCTATTATGTTTAGTTCTCCTCACAGTAAAGTAAAAAAAACTTATTTTCGCGGATATTTGTCATATTATGTTTAGTTCTCCTCACAGTAAAGTAAAAAGAACTAAACTTAATAGGACAAATATCCGCGAAAATAAGTTTTTTTGCCCACGGGGATATATGACCAATTCGTAAACATGATACATTCGACCACAATGAATTCTTTAAACTTTCATTACTAAAAGAGAGGCGAAAGATATCAAAGGGAAATTGAAAATCATAAGTTGAAAACAAACTGACAATGCCATGGCAAAAAACGAAAAAATGACCAAAAGACAAACAACAGTCTACAAAACACGACATATAAAACGAAAGACTGAGCAATACAGACCTCACCAAAAACGGAGGGTGAACTTAAGGGATCCAAAAGGGTAAGCAGATCCTGCTCCACATGTGGCACCCGTCTTGTGTAATTACTTACCCGGTGATGAGTCTAACTCGGTAGGTCACGTCCAAGGCAAAGAGGCTTGGATTGTGGTTACGACGATTGGAACATATTTGTCGTCATCTGGGAATCTGATATTTCATAACGGTCAACCAACTCGTAATGGCGTCAATAACATTTTCGAAGGGATGATTTCAACTTCGCATTTTGAACTCTGATTTAATATCTTCCTTGTGAGCAGCAACCCTATGCCAAGGAAATCATGATAGGAAATACAAGCTCTGGAATATAGTATCAACTGGGAGATATCATATACTCCATTTGCAGGCGCTTCTGAAATGTTGCTACATAGAAATGGAAAGGTCACAATTGTGAAGCTAAAATCATCTCTTTTGTCGTAAAGTTTTGTTCTCAACCAACCCTCATCGCCAATTTCTAGATGTAAGTCAAGATATGTATATGTGGTAGTCTTGACTGTATCTATTGTGTCTTTTTTTCAATTTCGATGGAATATATGCGTTCAACATAGTCACAAACTTTGCATTATTCAGTGAGAGGACATCATCTTTATAGTGGAAAGTGAAGTTTAAAGATAATGGTAGCTTCTTTTCATTAGTCTGAAGAAGCTCTTGTATGAAGTCAGCCTCATGTGAATAAAGGAACAAGTCATTCAAGCTATTCAGGAAGTCTAGTTGTAACTAGAATGATTGCGAGTTAGTAGAATATTTTCAACAAAATTATTCTTTTTCGATGAATTTCAAGTATGCATTTAAACAATGAACAATGCAGTTGAAGCAGCCAAGAAGACAATTTTTTTTTTAACTTGTATACTAGTACTAGTAAGTAAATTCTTTGAAATTTCAATTTTCATTAATTTATGCTTTATTTATTTTTGTCTATATTTTTAATTTCTATTTTATGGTTGACATTATATACATAAAAGGTCTTTTCACTACATCAATGTTTTTAATGAAATTACAAATCAAACGATAAGAAAAGTCGAAAGCTGTTTATTTCAGACTGGCAGTTACGATGCACATTGCAATGTCGAAGTTTCGCCCCCTTAAATTACTGCAATAGCATGATGCTCGCATAAACTTTTTCCTTTAAATGTTTTCATATTCTTAAGAATTTGGTTCTTTAATCTTATATTGACCACATACAATGTTTAAAAAGGAAGAAGTGCTTAAAAGCTGTGTTTCCACAGATGGCGGTATTTTGGGCAACTGTATGAGTTGTTATGGTTTGCTGTTTGATTAGAAGTTAGCATAATTATAGGAAATTGATGATGTCAAAAACTTCTTTAACACTAATTACAGGGTCTTACTTAGTTTCAAGCGACAGGCAGTTGCATCAGAAAAAAAATGTTTTTCACACATTTTGTTAACTTCAACTTTTACTCGAATTTCAGGAAACATGTGATGTCTGTCAAAAACACGCTTTAAATATTTAAAAATGCGTGTGATAAGTCAGGGGCGGATCCAGGATTTTAGGTAAGGGGGCTCAAACATTAAGTTTTGCCGAGCCGAGCGAGGCGAAAATTTTTTTGAGGTAAAATTATCGAAATATTCTTTATTAAGCTGAGGACAACCCATGCTTTGCAAATTTTAGGGGGGCGCGCCCGCCACGCCCCCGCCTGAATCCGCCCCTGTAAGTGACTGTTCATCACTCTGCTTAAAGCTTTAAAAATTGTTTGCATACATGATTTTATTATATGAAAGTCAGAATATGCAATAAAGCTGACATCTTGGAAAATATGCACTTATTCGTACTTGACTTTTGATCTTGATTAGGCGGAAATTGCACCGTACGAATTTTTTACGACCGGGCGAAACAGATAATACAGATGTTGTGCTTTCGAATAATATATATTTTAGCCGTGTGTTAGGTTGGTGCATTAAAAATTTTATTTTATGGTTAAAGTCACTCCACTATTTCAATGTCGACTGGATACCTTTTTTTATACGCAACTTAATCATCTAAATAGACACAACCATTGCACATTTATATATGAAGAAGTTAATTTGTATTCAAATTTATTGGAAAATACAACAATTTAATATACTCCGTACTATGTTATTTTAATTTGAGATAGATCGCAAATCTATGCCGGAAATTATAGAGTTATTAGCTGAGACGTTAATCTTCAGATGGAAGATTATAACAGTAATTAAGATTATGTAATAGCGAGGTTTGATAAAACTCATGTGTTATTTGTTGAGATGGGCTGTTTATTTACCAAAATTCTACGTAAATTACGTTCCGAAAAAGTGCTAGAAATAAAGAAAATGTATACGTTTAAAAAGTCATTTAACTTCGTTGATATGTACATGTCTTTGGTTTTAATTAGATTTTATGCAACGCGTACACAACATGCACAACTACGCCGACAAACAGATTGATGGCTATACCGGACGTTTTGCAGCGTACGATTTTCTGATGAAATTGTATATTTAAAACTTCCATCATAAATCAAAAGGTCAATGTCAAAATTAATACGCAATGATGGAAGAGGGAGAGGAATTACCATTTTCCCTTCAGATTATTTCACCGGCTATAGATATAAAAAGAAGATGTGGTATGATTGCAAATGAGACAACTCTCCACAAGAGACCAAATGACACAGAAATTAACAACTATAGGTCACCGTACGGCCCTCAACAATGAGCAAAGCCCATTTTCAAAATTCACTAGAAATTTACAATGTGGAAGCCTCATCTGTGTTTTGCGGTTCTATCAATACTGTCATTTAATAAAATAATCAACAAATAAACACACAGTGACATTCGATTACTAAATTTAGAAATAACTTTTTCGGCAAAATATTTAAAACAATCGAGCAAGGGTACTCAAATATTTTTTTTTCAAATCGTGATTGCATCGTAACCTCCCGTTTACCAAGCTTGATACAAAGTATATTCTTAATGTGTTCCTTTCCGCAATCTGATCCATTTTTTTTTTATAGAAGTCGAAGCAATTTGATGCAGAGAACAACCCACCTGCTTGCCTCGACTGGCTATGATGGAGGTGTTGGGTTCAATCCGAGGTTAATAAGAGTTAGAATAATGCGTTTGGGTAGAGTGACACGTCTTCTTGCAAACTGTTACTTTGTGAAATAGCACGTTAAGCGCCATCGTGTCGGTCTGGCACAAAACAGGGTTTATTCTAATATCAGATCAATAATGTTATCGTTCTGATATGCATGTACTATTTGCTACTGGACGTTAATAACCAATGCATCCATCCTATTGAAGAAGTTATATTTAGATATTTATAAGTAAACTCAGCATGATAACAAGCTATTCACCCACGCATACATACATTTGATATAGATTAACTCATGTATTATCAAAATGTCCCAGCATGTGACTGAGATTTTGGTCATATATTTGATTTTATTACAACTATCCATCATTTTATCCTGCTATTAGCCAACTATATATTGTACAAATAACAGGTATACAAATAAATGTTTACTTTGAGATAAAGTCTCCTTCTATCCCGCTTCCATCCTGAGCGAACGGTAATGTAAAAGCACATACAAGTTCATTTTGGGGTCCTCTCCGCGGTCCAGTAATGTGAGCAAAAATTTTGATATAAAATAAGTACACGTGAAATTACCACGTTCAAATTGCAGGATAAAAACAATATATGTACATTGTATGGAATTGATTTGTACTCACTACGAAACAGGAGAAAAGCTCGGCTAGCCTCGCTTTTCGTCTTATTCGACATGCACATTTGTACAAATAAATTATAAAATGTCAGACGATGTACATATATTGTATAGGTATTGATGTATCGCCTCAAACGATTTCTCAGAACTAGAGGTTTTAAAGAGCCTGAATCTGATACCTCCGTGACCATCATGACGTGCAAAATTTTACAATGAAGGACTTGTGAACTATTTTGGTCAAGTTGAATTTAAGTTGTTATGGGGGTCAAAAAACGAAAGGGTTTTATTATTCGAAAACAAAACTACTGAGAAAAAAATACTGCAGAGAAACAACCAAACTATACTGAGAAACAAATTATCGATACTGCTGCGAAACAAATAAACTATACTGAGAAACAATTAAATTATCGATACTGCTGCGAAACAACCAAACTATACTGAGAAACAAATTATCGATACTGCTGCGAAACAAACAAACTATACTGAGAAACAAATTATCGATACTGCTGCGAAACAAACAAACTATACTGAGAAACAAATTATCGGTACTGCTGGGAAACAAACTATACTGAGAAACAAATTATCAATACTGCTACGAAACAAACAAACTATATTGCCTAGAAAAAAACAAACTATATTGCCTAGAAACAATCAAACTATACTGCCTAGAAACAAACAAACTATACTGATGAGAAACAAACTATACTGCTGAGAAACAAATTATACTGCCTAGAAACAAACTATACTTCCTAGAAACAAACAAACAATACTACTGAGAAACAAATTATCAATACTGCTGCCAAACAAACAAACTATACTGCCTAGAAACAATCAAACTACTGCCTTGATACTGCCTAGAAACAATCAAACTATACTGCCTAGAAACAAACAAACTATATTGCTGAGAAACAAATTATACAGCCTAGAAACAAACACACTATAATGCCGAGAAACAAACAAACTATACTGCCTAGAAACAATCAAACTATACTGCCTAGAAACAAACAAACTATACTGCCTAGAAACAATCAAACTATACTGCCTAGAAACAAACAAACTATACTGCCTAGAAACAAATTATACTGCCGAGAAACAAAATATACTGCCCAGAAACAATCAAACTATACTGCCTAGAAACAATCAAACTATACTGCCTAGAAACAATCAAACTATACTGCCTAGAAACAAACAAACTATACTGCCTAGAAACAATCAAACTATACTGCCTAGAAACATACAAACTATACTGCCGAGAAACAAATTATACTGCCTAGAAACAAACAAAATATACTGCCGAGAAACAAATTATACTGCCTAGAAACAAACAAACTATACTGCCTAGAAACAAACAAAATGTACTGCCTAGAAACAATCAAACTATACTGCCTAGAAACAAACAAACTATACTGCCTAGAAACAAACAAACTATACTGCTGAGAAACAAATTATACTGCCTAGAAACAAACAAACTATACTGCCTAGAAACAAACTATACTGCTGAGAAACAAATTATACTGCCTAGAAACAAACAAACTATACTGCCTAGAAATAAACAAACAACTATACTGCTTAGAAACAAACAAACTATACTGCTGAGAAACAACTATACTGCTTAGAAACAAACAAGCAGGAAAAATGTATCCAATAGTTTTGCCACCACTTGCACAACCCAAAATGTAGTACCTCCATTTGTTAACCATATTCAAAAGAAATTTATGTTGATACGGCAAAAATATCATTAGCAAACAAACATGGAAAAAGAGTGCAATACAATTTTTTTTGCCACTTGAAATACCAAAATGCAGTACCCCCGTTCTTGAACCTCATCCATAAGACATTTGAGTTTATACGGCAATACGTACTATTCATGTCATAGCAAAGATATTCGTTTCCCATGACAAAGAAGATACTGTTGTATCTTTGGTGGTGTTCCAGAACGATAAAAATATACACTCACCTGCTGAGAGATCTACTGATACCACTAAACTACAGACACACACCGCAATCAACTGCAAAATACATTATGTAAAAATTAATATACCGAATTACGAGATTGCACTCTTACTTATATACATACTACCTCGTTACTGTCAACCTGCTGAGAACATAATTTATTACTAACCCTTAGTGGAAAAATAGAGTGTCGGGAAGCATAATTTATTACTAACCCTTAGTGGAAAAAAATAGAGTGTCAGGAAGCTTGATTTATACACGAGCGACAAACTAATCTAACGAAGCAAAATCAAATATCTAATTTCAAGCAGTTTGAGTTAGGAAGCCAAAAAGACTGAAATGAATAAATTTCTAAACATGTTTTTAATGCATTGAAAAAAACGTTCGTGTTAAATGTAGGAGACAACCGAGTTCGGACCGGGCATGCTACGTTCACATATGAATATTTAATTAAAAAAAATGAACCACAGCATGAATGTGTATCTTATAATTGCAAGTTAGCAATCAATTATGTAGAATATTTTATACATAAATATTAGATTTTTCTAACAAATAGCTTAATAGTAGTATGTGCAACCTATTTTCTAAAACTTATGGAGATACATTTGGTATATGTGTGCTTTATATTTTATATCGTTCTGAACATGCGTTAATAAAATGCTCCGCTGGGCGCAGCTTGATACGACCGCAGAGGTCGAACCCTGAACAGTTGGGGCAAGTATTGACACAACATTCAAGCTTGATACAGCACTGAATTTGGATTGTGATTAAATATTTGACACAGCATCGGTTTCTGACACAGAATGAATGTGGTTTAAGAACTTAAAATTTTTTAATTAACCTATTCAAACCATATCATTATTATTTGCTTTTATATATAAATCAGAAATAACCAATTTAAAATGGAAAATTTTAAAGAAAAAAAAAAGGAAAAAAAAGAAAAAAAAAGAAAAAAAAAATCCCTCCCCAAATTTTTTGAACCCCCTTATGATTCATCACCCCCAAACTCAATCCCAGCCTTCCCTTTGTGGTATGGTACCTTGCAGTACAATTTCAGAGAGATTCATACACTTGAACACAAGTTATTGTCTGGAAACTAGAAAAATGCTTGTTTTTAGGCCCCTTTTTGGCCCCAAATTCCTAAACATTTAGGGCAATTACCCGCTAACTCAAACCCAGCTTTCCCTTTGTGATATGGAACCTTGTAGTACAATTTCATAAAGATCCATAAACTTCCACACAAGTTATTGTCCTGAAACTAGAAAAATGCTTGTTTTTTGCCCCTTTTTGGCCCCTAATTCCTAAAATTTTGAGGCAATTACCCCCAAAATCAATCCCAGCATTCCCTTTGTGGTATGGTACCTTGCAGTACAATTTCAGAGAAATCCATGCACTTGAACACAAGTTATTGTCTGGAAACTAGAAAAATGCTTATTTTTGGCCCCTTATTCCAAAACGTTTTGGGCAATTACCCCAAACTCAATTCCGGCTTTCCCTTTGTGATATGGAACCTGGTAGTACAATTTCAGAAAGATCCATACAATTACACACAAGTTATTGTCATGAAACTAGAAAAATGCTTGTTTTTTGCCCCTTTTTTGGCCCCTAATTCCTAACATTTTGAGGCAATTACCCCCAAAATCAATCCCAGCATTCCCTTTGTGATATGGTACCTTGCAGTACAATTTCAGAGAAATCCATACACTTGAACACAAGTTTTGGCCCCTAATTCCTAAAATTTTGAGGCAATAACCCCCAAAATCAATCCCAGCATTCCCTTTGTGATATGGTACCTTGCAGTACAATTTCAGAGAGATCCATACACTTGAACACAAGTTATTGTCTGGAAACTAGAAAAATGCTTGTTTTTTGGCCCCTTTCTGGCCCAAATTCCTAAACATTTAGGGCAATTACCCCCAAACTCAAACCCAGCTTACCCTTTGAGATATGGAACCTTGTAGTACAATTTCATAAAGATCCATACACTAACACACAAGTTATTGTCCTGAAACTAGAAAAATGCTTGTTTTTTGGCCCCTTTCTGGCTCAAATTCCTAAACATTTAGGGCAATTACCCCCAAACTCAAACCCAGCTTACCCTTTGAGATAAGGAACCTTGCAATACAATTTCAGAGAGATCCATACACTTGAACACAAGTTATTGTCTGGAAACTAGAAAAATGCTTATTTTTGGCCCCTTATTCCTAAACTTTTTGGGCAATTACCCCCAAACTCAATTCCGGCTTTCCCTTTGTGATATGGAACCTGGTAGTACAATTTCAGAAAGATCCATACACTTACACACAAGTTATTGTCATGAAACTAGAAAAATGCTTGTTTTTTGCCCCTTTGTTGGCCCCTAATTCCTAAAATTTTGAGGCAATTACCCATAAAATCAATCCCAGCATTCCCTTTGTGATATGGAACCTTGTGGTACAATGTCACAGAGATCCATACACTAACACACAAGTTATGTCTGGAAGTTACAAAAATGCTTATTTTTGGCCCCTTTTTGGCCCCTAATTCCTTTACTGTTGGTACCATAACCCCCAAAATCAATCCCAAACCTTCCTTTTGTGGTATTGAACCTTAAAGTAAAATTTCATAGAGATCCATTCACTTAAACTAAAGTAAGAGTGCGAAAACCAATGTGTCTTCGGACGACGACGACGACGCCAACGTTTTTTTTTTTGCGATCGTATAAAAATTTGCCACTGGACGTTAAGCAAGCAACAATCGATATTTTTAAATGTTGTCCAAACTATTAATATTTCTTAATTATGATTAGTCAGTTTGGTCTTAACAACGATTTCAAGTGTAATTTTGTATATAAATAAATATTTTCTGGTTTTATTTTTATTGTTCTTTGTAATCAGGTAATACAGCACGAGATATAAAGATATAAGAAGGGTTGTGCACTAAAATCAGATTCTATTTAAGACATAATACAACTTTACTTTCATCACCAAATACATAGGACTGGTAAAGAGAAGATATCATATTAAATACATAAACATACTTATTGACAACAACAAAAAAGTACAATTTCAATTTATTCACAAAATTTATGAGATCTGTCCTGTTTGTAGAACTGAAGACATAATTTCAGTAAAGTGTATAATATTTAACCTTCTATTTAATTTAATTTTTATATATATGTATCTCTCTCTTCTATACAATGTGAACAATTTATAATGAAATGAAATTCATCCCCAATGTCCAATTTACATAATTTACACCTTCAATTTTCCCGTTCTATATTGAACCATCTTTATAGTTCATTTGGAAGTTTATGGTTACATATTCTGAGTTTACAAAACGTCATATTCTTCAAAACAAAATATATTCTGTAATGTTTCTGTCTCAAAACCTGGTGTTGGTTGCGATTGTTGATTTATTCAAAAACATGTCTCGATTCAGTTGTATCTACAGCTTGACATCCGGTGTAGCCTTTTGTCCATTGTTAAAGACCGTATGATGATTTCTTAATGTCCTTTTGTCTCATTGGCAATCATACCACATCTCCTTATTTTTATGTCAATGTATTGTTAAATGTGTAATGTTTATCTTAACTGATTTAACGTATATTTTAAAAACTTTCTACTATATCATGATATAGTTTAGCTTATACTTCAAATACACACTTTATTCAGATCGTTTAATGATCGACTTAAGAGGATACCTATGTTTTGCACTTTCGGCTGAACGAGTATAAAAAGAATGTAAACCGATAAATGTTGCACTTGAGATAGTGAAATGTGGAAAACAGATTACTCATACAAAATACATATGTTGTTTGAATGATATAAGTAAATAGTAATAATTAGATTAACAGTGTTGTTATTCTTCAGAAGCATCACTCAGACTATACTAAGTGAGAATTTGTCCTCTCAGGTCAACATCCAGTACAGCATGTTGCTGTGCGGTCAGGGAGTACAAAGCAAGACAGAAAGAAAAAAAGAACGAAAGAAAAAGAAAACAAGAAAGAAAGCACGAGAAAGTTTAAACCAATGATCCGGGGGATCACAAAGAAAAAAAGAAAAAAAGAAAAAAATCTCGAGAAGGTTTAATCTGGTGGATTAAAATGATTAAAAAGACAGAACGAGTGCTTAATATAAAATATATCCAAAATAAATGAGAAGACATAGAAAATAAACCGCATGTTTTTATGCTTCTGGAAATTGTCAGGAAACCGCAGTTTTAAAAATAGTTGATGTATCACTTACTGTCGGCACGAAGAACTTACAATAAATTGAACACGTAAAATTCGACAGAAAATGTTGTTGAATTAGTATACAACGTCTAACCATTTACAAAAGAAAGTGGCACAGAAATAAAAACTGTTAATGAAGAAGAGAGAGTCTTATTAACGAATAAATGTGTATTGTCGAAGAAATCTTAGACTGAATCTCTTGTAATAAGCATTGCCTGTCAGTATAAATATATTTGTCGTAGTAGTGTGAGTGTACCGGTGCGATTACTCATCAGATTTGAGTACCCTGTAAACAATGTTTGAAAGTAAACACGTACTGCTTTTTTATTGCTAATTCGTGCATGATTAATCATATTCATGTGCGTTAAATCCTTTATAATCGGTTTACATGGATATGCATTATTACTAATACACACTCACGCCACAGCTGTCATTTGGATAGCCAAGGCTTGGTCAGTTGTCCGATTTTAATCAGACAATACGAAAACGTCTGTTAATGAGTATAAACGCGCGTTTCGTCTACAAAAGACTCATCAGTGACGATCGAGTAAGTAAAAACACACCATTGTACACATTAGTATTACAGAAACACGAGTTTTTTAAAAAGTTATGTAGTCTGACAAATGTAAAGTGCGTCATATTCCAAAACATTTTAAAAAAGGAGAAGGCGCCAAGTTACAGCCTCAGGGAAATATATATTAGTACGTTTTAACAATTAAAAAGATTCATTTTGTATTTGACCGTTCTTTCCGTTTTGATAATGAGCGATCCACTTTCACAAATACTGAGATGCTTTAATCACGCACGTTCGCTTTAATAATCTTACTAAGTTTTTAATTAGCACACTTTTTTTTATACTAGACAAACATTTCCCTTTATTTTCTTCTAGAAATCACCCCCCCCCCCCCCCAAAAAAAAACAACACAAAAAACGAAAAACAAACCCTAAATACCCTAAAAAAGCAAACAAACAAAAAATGATACTCCTAACCAGCACTTTGTGCTCGTTCTATCCTAGCGTAGTAAATGAACCCATATATATGCTTATGATAATGCATGTGTACCAACTTTCAGGATTAAATATACAACTTTCTTCTCTTTTTCTCTATTTCAAAACTAGCCATTTTTTCCTTCTAATTCCAAGACACATTTTGTCAGACTAAAACTTATCCGAGAGTTCAAATAATTGTTATAAAAATAAATGCACAAAAAATAAACATTTGACAATCTGGCTGGTATTGTGTTATACCATATTGTCCGTCAATATTGGACCTACTCAATGCTAGTTATTTGGCCTATTAAACAGCTGAATAAATCTTTTTATTCCTTTCGATTTTTATATACGGTTACGTTATCGCAGTCTAAATCAAAGAACAAACCAACACTACAGTGATCAAATAAGTGATAATATCAGATACATTAATTTAATCTCCAAAAAATGATTTCTGATAGATTAGGTGCATAACGGTTACCGCATGCAAAATATTAAAAGAGATAAATAAAAGAAAGATTTAATGAAAAGTAATTACAAATCTTACCTTTATCCAGATGTAATCCATGCTCTCCTTTAATACATGTTACATACAGTGAATAAGAGAGCGGAAATAACGAACTGCCTGTAACAGTAGGGAGGCTGACAATAGGAAGTGACATGCATGGCTTGATAACCCGGCTGGCTTTCACCTTACATCACATCGTACATGATTTATTCCTGTAGATTCATACTACGCAAACATCATTTATATGCTAATCTATTATCCTGTGATTCTGCGATGCCAGTTTGAACCTTTCAGGGTCGTTCATTTCGTATTAAATGATAAATGTTCAGCTTTTTAAATTGATATATATATATCATAATAATCTTCTTCATTGTCATAGAAGAATCATAAATAGATAAAAAATAAATATGGTCAGTTTTTAAACTACTACATTAAATCTAGATTAGCATGCATATTTTTAAAGTTTTTTTTAATATCTATTTATTTTCATTCGTAATAGAGAAGTATATCAACAGGTATTAAGGTTACCTAACTAATTTCGAACGTGCACCATGTACAAAAATATACTTTCAAATATATTTTCAACTCATCTTTTTGACCGATTGTGTACCCATGTTTTTCTTTCTTTTTGTATTGAAGTTTATATTTAATGTTATGTAATATTTCAAATTAGTTTCTCTTAAACTGTTCATGCTCGTATCCATTCCATCTTACAGTAAATATGGTTTATACATGCTGCCCTCTCTACCTTTTTGTAGAAAAATTTAATAACGAATTCTATTCCAAAAGATATATATATATATATATATATATATTGATTTTCTTGGCACTTTATATATATATATATATAAAACGTCTGAATAATAGTCAACGATTTTTCCCACGAGGGCGCTGGATCGTTACGAGTAACGATACATGTACACAATAAATAAATTATATAAACGCCTAAAAAGTGTACACAACAACACCAATAACAAAAAAAGGAACTATAAATGTAATTATTTATAAATATTTCGGATAACAGATATCCTTCATCAGTAAATATGATTGTGATGTTGAATGAATCATATATCAGTCTACTTAGATTAAACTATAACAATCTTGAAATTTATACAATAAAAAAAGTCCAACCGAACATCAGGTAAGACGCTTGCACAATTCTAAATATGTGTTAAACACGAAATAGGTTATATGACTAGTTACAACAGAGAGTTCAAATATATGCTTTAATTAAATAAAAATAATAATGTGCGATATGAACTAGCACAATTCTAAAGCTTTAACGGTGACGACAGTTATGATGTTACAAGAACGAAACAAACGATGTCTGACTTGCAAACAAATACTGGTTACCCAGACTTTTAACAGTCACTCCACTGGTACAGAATACACCATATTTTGCAATGTTAATTGCAAGACTACAAATGTTGTGTATCTCCTACAGTGTAAATGTGGTAAACAGTATGTTGGCGAGTCAGAACAGCCGTTTCACAAACGAATGAACGGTCATCGTAGCGACTACCAATGCAAGCCAGACCTCCCTCTCAGTCGACATTTGAGATCCCCTGGCCACACTAAGGCAGATCTCAATCGACTGACCATTACAATCATTGACCACAACTCTGCTTGGTCTAGGGAGGATAGACTCACCCGGGAAAGATTTTGGATAAGAAAATTAACAACTTTGACACCAAATGGGATAAATGAAAAGATGTAGTTCGACTCCATGCAGTGCTTCACATTTGGGTTATATTACTTATTATTACAGTCTCTGTTTCTATTTCTTTACCTTACTCATCTCTAAAATAAATCTGTTAAATATACCAATTTAGATTGCTTAATTTTTTGAGGGATGTAAAAGTACCAAGCCACGTTCAACTAGTTAACCTTAGTCAAAATTTATTATTATATTTTAACGGCCGTTTGTTTGCGATGTTTTAATACGCAGACTCTGTTGTAACTACTCTACCGTTGTCAAATTTTAAATATTTACAAATTTAGATCGTTCAGTGCTGTTTATTTGGAATTCTTATTGACGCAATCGTTCTTGTAACATCATAACTGTCGTCACCGTTAAAGCTTTAGAATTGTGCTAGTTCATATCGCACATTATTATTTATATTTAAAGCATATATTTGAACTCTCTGTTGTAACTAGTCATATAACCTATGTCGTGTTTAACACATATTTAGAATTGTGCAAGCGTCTTACCTGATGTTCGGTTGGACTTTTTTATTGTATAAATTTCAAGATTGTTATAGTTTAATCTAAGTAGACTGATATATGATTCATTCAACATCACAATCATATTTACTGATGAAGGATATCTGTTATCCGGAATATTTATAAATAATTACATTTATAGTTCCTTCTTTTGTTATTGGTGTTGTTGTGTACACTTTTTAGGCGTTTTATATATATATATCATGTACTGTGTTGCAACTCTAGATTCTACTGACGAGGAAAGGAAACACTAGGCCACCGAAAGCTGAATTTTTAGTTCAGTCTAGGTGGCCAAGTGGTCTAGAGCGCTGGACACAGAGCAGGCGGTGTTGTCTCGATATCTCAATAGCTGGAGTTTGAATCCCGGCGAGGGAAGAACAAAAATTTGCTTCCGCAAATTTGCAGAATTAACATTGTTGTGCTGATATTTAGAGTAATGATGTATATATATAAAAGAAAAGGGGGATACATGTCCCAAAAGCCTATGATTCTGTAAAAGTTTTGACTTGCCTACTGACATTATTCTCAGATTTTCAATTTTATTACTGAAATTCATGGTTTGATGTTTTAACTTATATCAATATGATTTACACCATGATGCCATTAAATGTAATGAGAAATCGTACATTTATCATACTTTACCATTAAAAAACAGTTAAGTTGCTGAAAGATCCCATCTTAAATAATTGAAAGCTAACATTTTGCATTAACCATTATTTTATGGTGTAAAGTAGATACATTTTAAGGGGAAAACGCCCTGGTGAGTATATCTAGTACATATACATCTATAATACAGTGGCGACGGAACATGCTTTTTAGACCAGGGGGAAGGGCAACAATAGTTCATGATTTTTTTTTTGGAACATTTACTTTTTCGACAAGAAAAAAGTACAAGATGTGGATTTTACAGGTAAAAATTCAGTTTCACCATCTACAAAGTAACTGAGTAATCTGGGTGGTGGCAGCAAAAAATAATTTCGCCACCCCTTTTTGAGAGTAAAGGGACAATTATTACACTTATTTCCCCTTCCACATTCTGCAACCTATCCATATATAAAAATGCTGACATAGAAAATGGCATTTATCTACAAATGCATAATATATATATATTACTTCCTAAAACCTGCTTAAGGGCGTACGATCTTCGGAAAAATTCGACATATTACACTTGCCGTTCATCGGTTTCGAAAAATAAAAAATAACTAGAATTGCGATTGCAAGCAATAGCGAATGTCCCTCGTACTGGCCACTGTCACTGTAACAGCAACCATTTAGAATAATCCAAAGTCAAATGGCACATCTTTACATGCCAGTTGACATTACTCATATTTTATTTGTATGAACTTTCATGCCTTTGAAACTCTCCTCCTACCCCGTAGAAAATTTCAATTATCACGTTCATGAATAATTTCCCCTTTATTCTATGATCCTCTGGATAATTTTTTTTTAATAAGTTGGGTATATGTGTTTTGTGTAATTTAATTGGAAAATTGTCTTTGATTTGTTTGAGATCTATATGAATTTAAAATATGACCCGTCCGTGAGAAAGAATGTCACGTCACGTGATGCTCGAATAAATAATCGTGGATTTTTGCTTAAAGTTTCATAAAATTTGAAACTATTTTCGATTTTTCCCATTTTTTAAATTTCCATCGTAACGGCGGTCATCTTGAAAATTTCAAAGTCAGGTGCACAACTACACATAGTTTATTTACACACTTATTACGGTATAGGTCCATCAATTTGGGTCCATTCAATTCTGAGAGGACAAAAAATAGTGTGGAAGAAAAATTTAGTAGAACTAGAATTACCGTTGCAAGCAATACCGATGTCAACCCGGTCCGGCAATTGCCACTAACCGGCCACCGTTCGGCAGCCATTTTGAATTTTTCAAACAAAAAATTCACAAAATTATACGCATGCCAATAAATGCTGGCAAATATGACAAATATTTCTGTAAATTTTCAAAAGGTTTGGAGCATTTTTCAATTTAACTTTTCACATTTTAACGCAATCCAAATGTCTAAAATGGAACATCAGCATATTCCAATTGACATTTATGTAAAGTTTCATAAAGTTTGAAGCATTTTTAGAATTTTCACATTTTTGCTGTTTCCTTGGTAACGGTAGCATATTTGAAAGTTCCATGACAGATTCCACATTGGAATGCACATGTAAAGTTTCATTCCAATAAAGTTTCACTGGATTTGATCTTCCAAGTTATGAAAGAAAATGCCACTTAAATGTGTTTTCGATAGGGTTTAATGTTGAATTTTCCATGGCAATGGCGGCCATTTTAGAAATTTCTATATACTGCCTACACATACACCAGGCAACATTTCAATAAAAAGTTTTACTGGTTAGGTCTTATACTAAGATTTAGAAATATGAAGAAAAAAGTCACGTTTTTTCAGTTTCCATTGAAACGGTGGCCATCTTGCACGTGCAAAAAATTCACATGGTAATCCTCGTTATAGTATAGTTCCATCAACATTGGTCCATTGAATTCCGAGAACTAGCGCGGACAAATAGTGTGGAATAATAAAAATAAGAAGAAGAAGAAAAAAGAAACGTGCAATAATTGTTGTCACACGAACGGACAATAGATCACCCCTTTTATGTGGGGACATAATAAGAAGAAACGGATCAAAAACAGAAAGTCATCAAACTTCGTTTGGGAGACACAAAAAGTGGGGTGTAATCTAGTTTATAAATACTCAAACCTCACCAATTTTTATTTCATGCAATCATTCAAAAAACAAAAGATTCAACTAACGTAGAATGAAAGGCACTTATTTCAATTATATCGGTATATCAGAAGACATAAAACATACAGTATTAGAAGTTTCAGCTTTTTGCATATGGTTTCTTATATTTGTTATCAAAGTTATATATACTAGGTTTAAACCATAAAAGATTGTGACCAAAACAGAGACAGTATTTTCATAAGGTCTGCGTTTTAAAAGAAAACTGCTGGTAAAGTGGATTAAATTAAAAAAAGAATTGAAATACATTCGGTTCCCTGCAATTTGGAACATCTAAAGCTTGGAAGCCTCTCATAACAAATCTGAATAAAATGCTGCCATGCGGATCGCACCGAGTTGTGTGTTTTAAAAGGGAAAGGGATACTAACAAGCATAAATCGATACAACAGACAACTGCATCGCCAAAGTATAAACCAATGCATACAAAACTAGATAAGCAGGGTATAATGAAGGAGTTTAATTATATTAAATATGTCACTTTGAATCACCGAAAAATGTAAATGTTAATGTAAGACATGACATGGACATCTTCTTAAAGTTCTTACGAACTTTTACAATTATTTACACGCCAAACTGAAGGCTTTTGTAAATACAAGTGTTCACATCAGAAAATATTTCACTTATTTTAGATAGCTTGCGTTTTCAGACATCATTCCCTAGATATTGACCAGGAGACGAGACATGTCAATAACCTCAAGATTATGTGATACCACAACTATACTTCAAACACTTTGGAAATAGTTAATTCAGTGTTAAGTACTTATTCCCTCTGTGATTGTATTCCGGATACTAAGGAGGAAATAAGTGAGTAGTTAGTAATTAGTTTCAATTGTGCATTCTTTAAAAGTGCACTTCATGACAATTTTTATGAAGTGTTTTATATGACTGATAAAGACTTGACCGCTATATGAAATGTATAACACAGGTCAGTTACACAATAAACAAAACAAAAAACTCTGTACGCGGCTAAAAAAAATGGAGCGTTTGAATATTTATTGTATTATACATTCTTCACTTATATGTATAAGTTTAGTTATTCCAAGGATTTATATATATAGTAATATACTATATAAATCCTTTGTTATACCACTGATCGATAATAAAAGGGGGATGGCTGAGTGTCAATTAATCTACTAGTTTAACCCTGCGAAACATTACTGTAATGTCACAGTTCCCGAATTGCACCCATTTAACAAACAAACAAAAAGCAGCGGAAGTATTACAAGTTTTCTTATAGAGACTAAACCATTTGTATTTTTATAATTTGACAATATACGTCTTTCAACATAGCTTAATATATGAAAATATACACAAAACGTTCACAGTATATATCTAAGTATTCTCTGGAAAAGATAAAATCTACGGAAACATGCGACGTCCACAAAAAGTCAACTTTTAAAAATAAGCAATTAAAAAATGTTACAGGCATCCATTTTTGAAAAGTGAATCGTAAGCATGAACTATTGTCAAATAACTGTTCTAAATATTTGAAGAAATAAAACAAAACATCAGTTATTCGATTTTTACGGTTGTGAATTTAAGTATATAGATGTAATTTGGGTACTCCTCATTACAGAATCATGGATCGTTTGGAGGTCGTTTCAATCTCATTTTTTCTATGATTCAATATGGATTCAAAACTTTATAGTATATAAGGATACATCTACAAAATAAACACAGAATGGCAAATTTTGTCTGGATAATAAATAAACTATGGTGGCCGGATGCGGCCATTTCGCGTTTTCGCGGTTTCTCCTTTCACTTTCACGCGAAATCGAGAAATCGGGAAATCGGGATATCGAGAAATCGAGAAATCGAGAAATCGGGAAATCGAGAAATCGGGAAATAGGGAAATCGAGAAAATCGAGAAATCAAGAAAGCGAAAACTAGAAAACGCGAAGGCGAAAAACGCGAAAACGGGAAATAGATTTCTCGATTTCGCGATTTCTCGATTTCCCGATTTCCCGATTTCCCGATTTCTCGATTTCGCTTTCCCGATTTCTCCATTTGCCGATCTAACTACAAACGAAGTGAAGGCGGTTGTTTCTGCATCATAGGTCATCGAATCCAGAATAATTAAAAATGTCACTATAGGGGAGTATGTTCCTTGAAATCCGTACAGCTTCATACTTTTTTGTCAAACAGCATAATTTAGACTCTAATCCAAGACATTATTGAATTAACATTTGGAATCATCTTGACATAATTGATTTTGTATAAATTAAACTACGTTATTAAATAAATGTAATAAAACTATTATATATAACTTTGGACAAAATTAACATAACAATAACAGTCCCCACTTGTTACACATACACCAATGATCGTTCCCATACGTTACATTCAACCAATTTTTAAAGAACACTGTAAAATTATTAAATTTTTACTTGCCAAATGCTAGTTGCTATAGTAAATAGTTGGACAACATATGATACACAACATGACCTGATATAAGCTATACAGGCAGAAATCGAGTGCAAATTTAAAATTTGAAGAAAATCGCGATGCATAGCGCGAGTGTTCTACTGTTTCAAGTTTCACATTTAACGAGTTACCGTTACTGCATTTCAATGACAAATATAAAATTTCTTGATTTTCATTGTTTAACATCAACTTTTTAAATGTATATTTTGGATTGGAAAACGGTATGTGCGCACGCGCCAAGAAACCATTTCATATTTAGTAAGATAATGCAAATATTTATATTCAAGCGTCTCTTAAATTGTGCTGGTGGTTTGTATCACAGGAATGTGTATGTGTCTAGTGTGGTTGGGGCTATAGGCTTTTTACCACCGCTGGCTAGCCTTTGTAGATAAAAAGAAAGCAGATTATGTAAGTCTTTTTGCCAGTACATAGCGTCTGCACTATTCAAGACTGCTGCAATGCATCCTTGCGACAGCACATGGTAACTAGGGTCTAACATCCTAGGCATAATTGTAGAGGATAACGGAGCAGCAAAGGCCCCAGAGATGCAGTGTGTACTCACACTAATGTGTGGAAATGCCCTTGCACTCATCTACCTTGCCGCAGCTATGGGTAAATAGTTGGTCAGATGAAGATCATATCTCTGTTAAAGCAGTTCATCTAAGAGAAGGACAACTTGATACACAAGCAATGACTAGATAGGAGTCATAAGCTTTGGCTAGCAGGTCATCCAGAGGAAGGAAACCTTGACAAATAAACCCCTAGCCCTCCTGGTAAGGATTTGTGCCTGGCTAATCACCTTGCCCTGTAAAAAAAACCCAGCTGACTACCGAAACTAATACATTCGTTAAACATGCTTGCCCTTCTAGGGTTGGAGTTGAAGTGGTTTTGATGCAACTAAAGACCGCCATGCTTAGGCAGAGAATGACGTCTAATAAACCGATACCACTTTTTTCGCCCAAAAAAGTCACAAAAGTTGTGCACAATGGAATGTACATACCATATATGAATGTGGAAAATGTGCTTAGATAGCTAAGGATATAATAAACTATGACATCAACATACAAGATGGAACCAAAGTGGTGTTTAAACACTTGTAACAGATGAGAAAATTCTATACTCGGGGAAACGCCAATGAAAATGAAAAGGAGTGGCAGTAATGCTTAAAGCTTTTCCAACAAATAAAAAAAAAAAGCCTGATGGAGTGGGAACCAGTAAGTGAGAGAATAATGTTGGCGAGACTTAAAGCTAAGTGCCAAAACATAACTATTATACAGTGTTATGAATGAGAATGGAGAAAAACTAGTTGAATTCTGCGAGATGAATGAGCTAGTGAAAAGCGGCAATTTGTTCCCACATAATACCGATAATATACACAAGGAGACATGGGAATCCCCTGATGGAAAGACAAAAAAATCAGATTAACCACATCATGATAAATCAAAGATGGAGGTATGGAGGTTTCCCTACAAGACGTTGGAGTTATGAAAAGAGCTGATGTCAACTCAGATCACCACCTTGTCATAGCCAAAGTAAAAATTAAACTTGCAAAAGGGACAAAAGTAGAAAAAAAAACGTATAAAGTACAACGTGCAGAAGCTCAAAGACTTACATCTCAAAGATTAATTCCAAATCGATCTCAGAATCAGATTTGAAATACTTAAAGATGGGACAGACCTTGATATAAATAATGAATGAGAAGCAGATAGAGATATCATCAAGGAAGCATGTGAAGAATGAAGGAAACAGTTAATAATGCAAGGACAAGGGCTCAAGGAGCCTGAGGCACAAAACAAAAATCAGAACCTCAACAAAGAAGTGAAACAATGCTGTAGGAAAGACAATAGAAAATATGTAAATGACCTTTCAACTGAAGCAGAATTTGCTGATACAAAGGCGACATTGCATGATATCACAAAACTCTTCAGTAGACGTAAACTAGCAAAGTAAAAATGGAAATATATTAACCAATCTTAACGAACAGATGTCAAGATGGAATGCATACTTTATCAACTTTCAAAATAAGACCAGAACAAGACCAACCAAGAAGAGTAGAACCAGGTGAAGATTTGAACATAAAACAGATAATATCAAGAAATATGGAGTGAAAAAGGCCATCAAATCACTTAAAATTGAAAATCAGCAGTCACATTTGTTCTTATGTTGTACTGTTACACCACTGTCCCAGGTTAGGGGAGGGTTTGCGCCTTCAAACGAGTTTACCTCGCCACATTCTGTATGTGCCTGTCCCAAGTCAGGAGCCTGTAATTCAGTGGTTGTCGTTTGTTGCTGTTAACATATTTGTTTTTCGTTCATCATTTTGTACATAAATTAGGACGTTTGTTTTCTCGTTTGAATTGTTTTACATTTGTCATTTTGGGGCCTTTTTATAGCTAACTATGCGGTACGGGCTTTGCTCATTGTTGAAAGCTGTACGGTGACCTATAGTTGTTAATTTCTGTGTCATTTGGTCTCTTGGGGAGAGTTGTCTCATTGGCAATCATACCACATCTCCTTATTTTTATATAGATGGAATGTCACCTTAAGCTTTCAAATATGGAGGAAATGAAATAATAGAATACATGATCAAATTCCTGAATAAAAGATACCAACAGAATGTTTAAAGGATAAAAAAAAACTTTGGTAGTGACGCTGCCAATAAAAAAAGGAGATTTAGGTTTTTGTGAGAACTGGAGAGGTATTACACTTCTATCTGTAGCAAGTCAAATACAGTGCCGAATTATACGCAACCGGACAAACTATGAAATTGATAAGGTTCTTCGAAATGAACAAGCTGGTATCAGGTCAAACAAAAGCTGCACCGACCAAAAATCAACTCTACTTATCATCATTGAACAGTTATTAAAATGGCAATGATCCCTCTGCATCAACTTCATCGATTTTGAAAGAGCACTCAATGGTAATAGAGAAGGGATGTGGCAACTGCTTATGCCTTATGGAATACCGTCTAAAATCGTAATCATGATCAAAACATTAATTGAGGATTTCACAATTCTGGTCATACAGGAATCATCATTCACCAACCCTTTCTAGGTAAATTTTGGTGTGAAACACAACTACTCTCTCCCACACTATTCTTGATAGCTATATACTGGGAAACAAAGCAACCATTAGACACTACACCAAGAGGTATACAATAGAATTTTGTAAGAAGGCTAAGATGACCTAGATTTTAGATCCGGCTCTACTATCACACCATCTGAAAGACATGAGATACAAAACCACCAAACTCCATGAAACAGTCAAAAATTAGGGATAAAATCAACTTAAAAAAACAAAAATAATGAAAGTTAAGACTGGGAAATGTGGAAAAGTGTCAATTGAAGGAGATGATATAGAAGAAGTAGACATCTTTAATACCAATGTCAAATCAGTCCTGTTTTACAGAGCTTAAACGTGGAGACGTACAGCAGGAGTGCAACAATAAATCCAGGTTTTTATCAACAAATGCCTGCGACAAATTTGTAAATTTTGGTGGCCGAAAACAATTAGTAACAAACGCTTATGGGAACGTACCAACCAGGAACTAGCAATTAAACAACTACAGAGATGAATTGATTAAATCTTAAGGAAACCTGTTGATACCATCACTAGACCGGCATTAGAATGGAACCCTCAGAATTAAGGACATCCGAGATAGGGAAGACCATATCACAGCTGGAGAGGATCAAGGCTGAAGGAGCTGGAAGAGATGGGATATACCTTGAGCGGTGCAAATGAATAGCCCAAATTAGAGTATGGTGGAGAGCGACTGTCACTGTGGCAGCCCTATGTTCCAAAAGGAATGAAGAGTGTCATGTATTGTGTTTCATCTTTATGATTGCATCAAGTATTTGAGTTACGCCCCCTTTGACATAAAAAGCATTGTTATTCAGCCATTGTTGTCTTATTGACGTACACCATCAAAGAGGACCAAGTAAGTCAAGTTCTCTTTACTTAGTTTAAAAATAAGGAGATGTAGTATGATTGCCAATAAGACAACTATCCACCCAAGTTCAAATGAAGTGGATGTAAGCAATTATAGGCAACCGTATGATCTTCAACAATGAGTAAAAGCCATACCCTATAGTCGGCTATAAAAATCCCCGACATGAAAAATATGAAAAAATTCAATTGAGAAAACGAACGACCTAATTTATAACAAAACAACTTGATTTGCGAAAAACGAATATGACAGACATGAACCAACGACAACCACCGAACTACAGGCTCATGAGTGAGGCTCGTCATAGGGGTACCTTCATGACGAATAACGGTAAAAAAAATCTTGCAAAATGAAGTTTTCGGTAATTGTTGGTGCATGACGATAAAATGTACATTTTCTTTATGACGGTAAAAAAATTGACTGATTTTGACGAATTACATTAAAGGTTTTACAGTAATAACGGTAACGGTTAATTATTTGAGACCTCTGACGAATTACGACAAGAATATACTGACAACTCACGATAAAATTTTAACCAATTTGACGGTAGCGATAGCCGAAAATGACCGTTTGACGGTAAAGGGCACTCCTACCCTCATGACTTGGGACAGGCACATAAAGAATGTGGCGGGGTAAAAAGAGGGTAGCAATGTTCTTTATCGTCAAGCGTTAAACGTCCGTTTTTCGCTACCGTTAGCGTCAAATAAGCCTTAATTTTTTATCGTCATTCGTCAAATCTCATTTTGTATATATAGCTACCGTAATAGCGTCAAATAGAGTACAATGTTTATCGTTAACGCAAAGCGCCCAAATGACACGATTAGTCATTAGTAAAGCGTGCCAAACTGAATGAGATAATACTTTTGGCAAAATTAATGCTGTTGAAAGTTCATAGTAAATAGCGTCTAGATTTTCTCCTTAACACCACATATTTACGTTTCGGCAATAAACAACAGGTTGCAGGTATTCCTATGGGCACCAATGGTGCCCCCTTTATAGTTGCCTTCTTCTGTATTGTTGTAAATAACACTTTAGAGCAAACCTCAGCAAAGATCCGTCTTTATTTCATTTAAGTGCCAAATTTGATAAGATACCTTGATGATATTTTTGCTTTGAATAATTAAACAAAATCAAATTCTACTTCGGAAGTTTAACCAAAGGCACTTACTTACTTTCAACAAATCGAATACATAAACAGCAATAAATGACCTTTTCTAGATTTGGATAATTCAGTTTCACATGGAAAACTTTGTACAATAATTTACGAAAAAGGGACGTTTTTAGTACCCAAATGTTAATTTTCCATTTTTGAACGGGGATTTTCCTGTTAAATGTTCAATGAAGTATAAATTTGTAATAGTCTAGTATGCATACTTCGGCATAACCGCGAATGAAATATCTGCGAAAACACAAATTTCCCTCAGCCCAAGAAAATTGGTACCCACAAAAATAAAAGAATCCACAGTAAATTCTTTCATAGATTCAAATATGTAGTTAAGAAGTTAGATTATAGCTGTAAAGTTCTTATTTCAAACAGTTTAACACATTCTAATTTTTCAGTGATGTTGTTTATAGAGCCCGACAATTTAGATTCGATCCATGTTAACTCATTGATCCTTAAACTTATTCTTTAGGGTTATCAATTTAAGAGATGATTTCAGCTTCCCAATTGTGAACTTTCCATTTCTATGTAGCAACATTGCAGCAGCACCTGCATATTGAGTATATATCTCCAAGTTGATACGATATTCCAAGGTTTGCATTTCATATCATGGTTTCCTTGATAAAGGGTTGGTGTGTACAAGGAAGTTATTAAATCAGGATGTTGTTTTAGTACAAAGCAAGAAATATTCACCTCACTCATTATTTTGATCCTAAATATGGATAAATAGTTTCAACTGGGTGTCAAGCATCCAATAAACAATCATTTGTTTACCATATAATGAAAACAACTATATCAAAAACTATTTTATATCTTTCAGGAGCATTGTTTTGGATACATACACATATTTTGATTTTATTCAACATATGTCATTTACCCAACTTACATAATTCCTCTTGTAAAACTGCATCTGCTATGCTTGCTTAATATATATACATGTATGGATTTAAATAAAAATGCTCGCAGACAAAGCTTATTTGACCAAAATAATCAAAAGTGAGACAAGAAAGTCAGGTATGGTACAGGCACCAATAAATCAAAATCAAATTATATGCATTAGAGTATGTTTCTCCTTATTTTTCTAAGAAGTAACCCAATTATTACAAGTACATAAATTCTAAATCGCACAATTTAAAAAAAAAATATACCACTCGCTTCACTTGTAGAGCACTCTCCTAAAAAAAAACTAAATTTCAAGAAAAAAATAGAACAAAAAAAAAATTCGCTCGCTCTCCCTATATTTTTTTTGAGCTTTTGTCCTATGAACTACAAATCAAATTGGCCTTATGACACAACTTTCGTCAATTTAGTAAAACAATTCTCCAACTGTAACAGAAACATTCACAATAAGGACAAATGACCAATTTGTTGCAACCAGAAATTCATTTGCTGAGGAAAACACCATGATCTTAATAAACATTATTAGAAAAATAATACAGTGGAAAGAGGGAACGACTCAAGTCGTTAACATTAATCAGTCTAATGGTACACATAAATTTTTATATATTAACACTTTCACATACCGCAATCATTACTTGAACTAGGGATTCCAGAGACGGGAAAACTAAAAAAAAGGGGGTACTACCCCCCACCTTTCTTTTTATTCCCCCTTTTTTTTTGGCCCGGGGGAGGAGGGGGTCAGCACTTTAATTTTTCTTCCAAATAAGTCTCGCCCAGCTCTCTCCTCTGATAAGACAATTGATCTGTTGTCTGTCCCCCTTGTATATGTTTCGTATGTCCCATATTTTTAAGTTCAGAAAGAAACTTTCAACAATTTTTTCTTCTTCTGAAAGTTGTAGAAAATCAGGCCGGTATGATCCGTTAACCAACTTATTTTTGCGTGAACCCTTTGAAGGGTTCACGCCTATATATTGGTTAGTTTTGGAAGCTTCTATGGGCCATTCGATATCCTCAGAAACAAGATTCTTGGAACGTCTTGAAAAGTTTCGATCATTTATACAGATAGTTGTTTATGTCTTTGATACGGTCCCTCTATGGATAGGCTGTCACGTGACATTGTTTAGTTCAACAATCGAAGTTCATTTGTAGACCGGGAAATTAAAAGAAAAAAGACTAGATTGTAGTAAAAACATCTTTTATATATTGGCACCTATTTGCCTTTTGGCAGAACATATGTGTTTTTAAAAATGCGAAATAATCAGAATGTTTATTAAATATCAAGTATTATGATTTGAGATGGCCCCTGTATGTGTTGTGTGTGTAGTATTTGATACAACGTGCTTTTGTGCATTGTGACAATAAACCTGGGAAAAGTAAACTAATATATTATGTCTCAGAATAAACTGATTATTTCTAAACGTTTACCACATGACATTATGTTCTTCAATCACAGCCTGTGTCGGAAAGCAAGAAGAAAATTAACAAAACGATATTTCTGTCAAAATATTTAATTTCATTAAAATACACTAACAGACCAAGGAAATATTCTTTAACATTATTAAGTTTAAACTGAGACTGAATTTGTCATTAATAGAATATAATGTATAATGTTATATTATGTCCAAACATGTCTGAACAGTGAATACATTTATGAAAATTATATGCAACATATGAGCACCAATTATTAGGGATGCGTACACATACATTAGTTAAATTTATACTGTAGTGAATGAAAAAAAATACTTCTTAACGATTTAAAATCCTTGCATCTCACAAAAAAACGTATTTAATATTTCACAATTTTATTTAATTACTACGTTAATTATTTAATTTCGTTTTAGAACGGTTTATAAGTCTTTGCTTATATTCTGTATAGCAATTTATCTTACCTCCTATACATTTGTAGGAATATGATTGGTTAAAAGCAACCGCGTGGAGACCGTGTATATTCCATATTAGGTTAGTAGGCGGGGCTTATTTCATATGGAATTTACTGACCCCATATATATCGTATTAGGTCACTAGCACACTGTGTAACTAATAATATTCATATAATGGAAATTTAGACTTTAAACTGTACATTTGTTTTATAAAATGATGCAGATGCTATTTGACAAACTTGAAACCGATCATGTGTAAACATCGGTGTCAAGATATGGCACGGAAGTTATGAAATAGTAAAGCACAGAAAAGGATACGGCAACTCTCCTTGTGACGGTTCAATGATTTTACAGCCGGCAGTATAGGATTTCAGAAGACTTCAAAGTCTTCTTCCGCCAAATATAGCCAAATCCATCTTAGGCCAACTTTGCTTGAAGGAGTTGAAACCTTAGTTTCTGTATAATTTCAAAATTTATAAACGGGCAATTTTAGATAATTTGTAAGAATCTACACACAATTACATATTTTCAATAAAGATTTTTTTTACATCATCATAACCTTATTCTATTTAGTCAATTATTTCAAATCTAAAGCCAAACAATTTCAGCAACAATTTTTTTAAGACCAGTCAGCTGTCTCGGGTTCACGTATTGCTTTTCCTTTTTTAAAGAAAGCAACTTGTCTAAAAATGTCCTAATTCGTCCTTGGTATCAGCCAGAAATTAAAGTTTTTACTTTCATTTTGAAAGTAAGAAAATCTGTTCGGTCGGATCCGCAACACAAATTAATTTTGAAAATGAAGCGTATTTTAATCTTGGTCTCATTTAAAAATAAAATATACTTCAATTCAATTCAATACTTTAATGCACACATTACGCCCAATGAAGGATAAAAGGCATACACAATACAATAAACACAACAAAATATATAAACATATTACAACATTTTTCATCGACACATACTGACAATATCTTCCAAGTCCCCTTCCGTGAAACTAATTGTTATACCCATGAAATATTGAATAAATTTGAAAAAAACTAAATTTATGTTTTGCAAACTTGACATGGACAGGAAGTATATAATTCAGGCGTGGATTCAAGAATGGAGTGGTCTCGTTAATCCTTTTATGGAATTAATGATTTTTATATATATTGGGGTATATTTGTAAAGTTTTTCCTCCCCCGCTTTGGCCCAAAATGTAGAGGTATTTTATTGAGAGTTTTTCTCCGGTAAATGAAAGACTGCCGTTTTCATGCAAAAGTATGAGGACAAGTGAAGCATACCGACAAGATTGGTTAACATCATAATCAATTAATATGACAAAACAAGTGTTACTAAAGAAATAACAAAACAAAACATAGAGCTGAAGTATGGACGACCAGAAGTAAGATCAGGTGTTCCGGAAGAGTGAGCATCTTCTGCCATACATGTGTCACCCGTTGTGACATCCAAATTCCCAAAGCAAGTATTAAGAACATTCGGGGTACAATGTCGCATTTGGGAGAATGAAATCTTGGGGCCCTATGGTAACACGTCAGCAATCAGACGATAATAATGTAGTACTTTATTTGAAGGGAAAATTTCTATTGTTGACGTAACTAGCAGAGGAAATAAAGACCGTTTTTATTACTAAAACAGATATTGAAATTTTAATATGTTTCAAAAACCAAAGGCATTAAACTATTTTTTCTCCGCAGGCAAATATTGAATTTCAAATATTTGAAATATTTCTATTCTAGTAACATTGTCGATATAGCATGTTTGATAAATAATAAATCGCCACTTCTGAAAATGCTTTGCTACGAAGACAGTCAGTGGCGGATCCAGAAATTTTCATAAGTAGGGGCCCACTGACTGCCTAAGAGGGGGCCCGCTCCAGTCATGCTTCAGTGATTCCCAAAATAACCAACCAAGTTTTTCCCACAATGGGGGGTGGGGCTGGGCTCCCCCCTAAATCCGCCTTGGTTTGCATCATCCATGACAACCTAATACGTTTCAGAATAGTTTGGTTAAAACAAACTGTATTGCTTTGAAAAACATCTGATTGAACTCCGAAGAATAGCTTCATTCAACGTTGAATCTGACACTGAATCCACGTCGAAGTTTATACGTCATTACGAATTTCATATGATACAATTTTTCGACGTAATTTTAACATAATCATTGAATACTGACATGCCTAACATTTGTTTAACATCGAAAAAATCGTACTTCACACAAAAAAGTGCGAACTTTAGAGCTACGTATTCGCAGCTACATTGAATGCTGACATTTCTTCATCATTCAAGCAGCCACAGAAGATGCAAATATATCAAATCTGAATTAAATATAGGTCCAAGTGAACCAAGGACTCATCTTATTAATTCTCTAATCTCTTCTTAGAGGACATTATAGAGACACAACCAGGTGATTAAGTAACGGAATACAGGATGCTTAACTACAGTATATAGGAAAGAAGTGTTTAGGTTTGGTTGATACCCTTTTCCTAGTTCGCTCATCTAGCTTTAGCCAGGCTGGGCTTTTGCCATAACTTTGTCTGTTCGTCGTTAACTTATTATTCAAATAGTTTCTCCTCTGATACAATTGGGCCAATTAGAACCAAACTTGATCAAAATGGTCTTTGAGTAGTCCCCTTTACGATTGTGTGCGACAGGTCCGCACCTCATCGAAGATAGCCGCCAGAGTGGCACATAGTCATCGGATCAGAACTTGGGAAAGGCATTCAAATAAATCCTCCTCTGAAACTACTAGGGAAATTGAAACCAAACTTGGTGTCAATGGTCTTTGGATGGCCCGGCATGTTCAGGTCCAATTCAAGATGGCCGCCAGTGGGGAAGTATTTCAACATTGTACCCTTTGGGAAACGCATTCAAAGATCAATTGGAAACAAACTTGGTCACAATAGTCTTTGGATTGGGGCCCACTCAATGTTGTGTCCGGCTGGTCTGTGTCCACTCCAACAAAGTTTGACATTGGAAACTGTGGGGAAACGGATTCAACGATATTCTCCTCTGAAACTACTCTGCAAATGGGAACAAAACTTGGTTAAAATAGTCACTGGTGCACAAGTCCGCGGAGGGGACTAACATTATTCGAGTTGTGTTAACATGAATGGTTTTTTTCCTGAAGTTTGTTTAAACTCACTGAGAACAGTGTTAAAATGTAAAACATAGATGCATGTTGTATTACCTGTTGTATGTTATCTCAAACAATTATTGGTATTTTTAATGCATTTAAAATACGTTACACTCAGTGAATTACAATTCAAATTAAAAGATGTTGTGAATGTTGAACATAAAAATTTTCAATAACAACTAGGAAAGTTTCAATTATCAAATATATTTCTTTTCTTATTTTATGCAGAAACCACAGATACGTTCAATCCAACAGAAGCCATAAGACGCAAAAGAAGTGACAGGGCCGAGGATAAACTGCTTCTTGACAAATTAAAATCTCACTTCTATTTTTAGAAATGAACGTCAGGAAAAGCAATAGGCTGAATTTAATCAAATACTCAATGCCATGGAAAACTCAGAAGCAGTTACTGAACATAAGATGTGGAATATGTTGGAATATGTAAAGAAATCATATTTAATTGGGGTGTGCAGCAGATCGAAATAATGAAGGAAAGATTAAATACTTCAAACGCAAACACTATGATAAATGTCTCGCTAACAGAGGATTTACCTGAATCGGATTTTCTGATTGTATCTCCGGAATTTAAAAGTTATTAATGTCGAATTACATATTATGATTTGAATGAGCCTTTTCGGCTTTCTAGATTTAGATATTCATTACATTTATAAAAATCTTTGTAAATGAAAGTTGGATCGCTAACATTAGGTTCAAGCACTTCCATCTAAACGAGATAAAAGACTGTAATTTCGTTTTACAAATCAAATCAAATCAAATATTTTATTGTCGTATAAAATTTACAGTTTGTGACCAACATGTATTAACACAATAAACATATATACATACATATCAAACAAACACAATAAAAATCAAAATTTATAGTTAAGAGTCCCCTGCCCTCAGTTTACAGTAAAAGACTTAGTATGAATGAATAAAGACAGATACTTGAATTCACTATGCCTCTATATACGATAACCATTTGTACCGCATGATAACACAATGATCCTCTCCTCCAGGTAAAATTGAATGTATGGGTAGACACAGATTTGTGCACATACCAGTTAATTTTTCAACTTAATAAATTTTATGCATACACACGTGTTCACAGAGATGTTTTCTATTGACTAAAAACCACGATTTATGATTTGGTAAGCAAATATTTTTTTCTTCGTTTTTTTTAATTACATTTATTCTATTGAAGAAGAAAGACATGTAAAAACAACCGTATTATAACCACTGCCAGAGTAGAGTGAAGAATTTCTTGTGACACTAATGAAACAAACTATACTTGTTTTGTTGACATTAACAAATATACGACCAGTTTCCTTGTGCCATTTAATATTTTCTAAGGGTAATTACCACTGCATGACTGGTAACAAATTGCTGTTTTAATCTAATGCATATGCACTTCGGGGTTTTATTGGGAATCTCTCGCTTGATTAAAACAACACTTTATACAGTCCCTCCGTCCAAAGCTCTTTTCTAGATTTACCTACACCAGGAACGCTTAAACCCAAAGATTTGAAAGCCAAGGATCTATAAACATGTAGCAACGTTGGGAGCTGAAAGACCAAAAGTGTCCGAAAAAAAAGATTAGCAAAATTTAGCTAAGGACAACATTACCTGAAGGAGTTGGAACCTTTTTTTTGGGGGGATAATTTCTTAATTATTCACTAACGGGAAATTTAAGATTAAAGAACTTTTGATGTGTATGAGCTATGATTGGTTTTTAAATTTGATAAGGGACTTTCCGTTTTGAATTTCTTTTGAGTTCGATATTTTTGTTATTTTACTCTTTAAGTAAATTTGTTACAAATCATGTCAGTATCGAAGCACTGACTACTAACCTGATGATACACTGACAGCCATCAGGGCAATCTCAGACAATCTTATACTATGTAAACTAATGGTTTACTTTTATAAATTGTTACTTGGATATGGAGAGTTGTCTCATTGGCACTCATACCACATCTTCCTATATCTATATAGAGTTTGCCCAAAAAAACGTTAATTCTCATATTTAGTAGAGTTTGCCCAAAAAACGTTAATTCTCATATTTAGTAGAGTTTGCCCAAAAAAACGTTAATTCTCATATTTATGCTTTTACAATAATCTTGAAAGCTGTAATTAAAGACATACAGATTATGCAAATCATCAAATGATCAGCAATACAAAATCTACAAACATTACAAATGACGTAAACGATGAACTGGCTTTTCACCAATGTTATCGTCCTAACGTTGGAACTTTTGGTTTTGATGCGAACAGTTATATTTATTTAAATCTTTACAGTCATATGTCATAACTGAAAGTAGGACTATTACACTCATATATATCTGTCATAAGATGGACGAAAAAAAGGTAGCTGTTATTGGAGCAGGAATAATGGGCATTTCTGCCTTAAGACGGCTATCTGAGAACAAGAAGTTTCTACTGACTTGTTTTGAGAGGAACTATGACCTTGGAGGTCTATGGCTTTACACCGACCAAACAGAGAAAGATGTTTATGGACGAAAAATTAACTCCGCTATGTATAGAAATCTTCAGTAAGTTTAAATTTTAGATTGGTTTCAAAGGTTGACTTGGTTAGGTTAGAAAACAACCAGATATAATTAGGGCCCCGCCTAGTGGCGGGTCACCCTATAGTGATCAGTCTGTCCGTCCGTCCGTCCGTCCGTACGTACGTAAAAAATTGTGTCCGCTCTATATCTAGAGAACCGTTATGATTTCATACTTAATACTTGACATGTATATTAACCAACACCAGAGGGTGTGTCATAATGTTTGTTCAACTTCCTAGGTCAAAGTTCAAGGTCAAAAACTTTGGTTTCAGTTGACAACCCCATGTCCTATGGTAAAGATCGTGCCCGCTCTATATCTTGAGAACCATTATGATTTCATACTTAATACTTGACATGTATATTAACTAACACCAGAGGGTGTGTCATAATGTATGTCCAACTTCCAAGGTCAAAGGTCAAGGTCAAAAACTTTGGTTTCAGTTGACAACCCCATGTCCTATGGTAAAGATACTTTTTTTTTTCCACACGTTATTTACAGCGGAACCCACGGAGATGGCTCCCATCTCAATGACGTCTAGTTGGTTTTGTTTTTCTGTTGTTACTTGGTACTCTTTTGATGTGTGAAAAAATGTTTCTTGTCCCCCATGATCATATTTTAATCAAAATTGCGGTAAATTTGTGGCACACTAACTGGTCCAGTTGACAGAAAACAACGATTCAATTCATCTAGATTTTTACATCAGTAGAAATTAAAATCAATTTGAAAAACACAGTCAAAAGATACAAAGCGGGCTATCAAAAGCCAATAGTTGAAGAAAAACAGATAATTACATGTCAAGAAGAAAAACGACGAAAAAACAGTTAGAACAAACAACCCAGTTCTATTTTAAGTGTCCTATACGGTTAAGCTGATTTTGCTCCACTATTTACACTATTCAAAAGGAAAATTTGGAAGAATACTTTAAATCAAAACTTTCGTAATAATATTAATTAATATTTATCATTTATTTTTTTTTACCTTTGTTTTTTTTTGATTAAAGGACTAATCGTCCAAAACAATTAATGCAGTTAGAAGGTTTTCCCATCGACGAAGAATGTCCAACTTTTCCTACGCAACGGGATGTTTTAGATTATATTCGTAAAGTTGCCGACCAATGTAACATTCGGAAATATATCAAGGTAAGAAGTATGCGCTTGCTGCCACAGTGACTCATTGTCAGTAATGTCAAATTTACCCGAATGAAAGGCCATTTGAGACGTATCTCATTAAGAGAGCAAAGCAGACGACCGCTCAAATAAAACACAAAAAAGACACGTCTTCATTAGTAGACAAATTGTCCTTGCAGGTTGTAAAAATAGTATTCAAAGCTAGATAGGACAAAATCCAGTTGAAGAATATCACTCAATACAACTATCGCAGAGGTATTCTTGGAATTGGCACATCAAGGATCATGTGGCATATTGAAACTAGTTTTCAAATGAAAACGACTGCTTTTAAACGCTCGTTCGAGATTTTTAAAGAAATCTTTATAATCTATTTATTCGCATATGACAAATGAATAATGAATGTTCACTGTGTGACTTATTTTTTCCGAACATTAGACTTCGCCTTCTTTCAGTATAAAGAATAACAAATTATGTTCATATGTTAGTTACACTAAGTTAAAAATTCTGTTTTTTTGCAACTTTGTTCATACTATAATTGTTTATCTAATTCATGCATCCGACAATGTTTGTAGTTCAATACTGAAGTACAGTCAGTTAAACCCGTTTCTGAAAATACACAGGATACAAAATGGCTGTTAACATATGGAGACAATAGAAAAAAGAATGACAGTCATGTTGAAGAATTTGATGCTGTAATTGTTTGTAATGGGTAAATTTTATCCGATAGTACACTGAATGTGTTATACCTTTATTATATAGTAATGATAAAAGTCTAATGAGATCGTTGTCCCATGTACATCGGTCTCATAACAAAAACGTGAAATTCTTACTAATGACATCCTAAGTCTTAATTTTTGAGGTCTGACCACTGACCACTGACGACTTATCACTTATAATCCTACTTGTCATGAGTCCAGCAAATGATGACAGTAATAGAACAGGAACTGCTCGCCCTTGAGGAGCAACCGAGTTAAGCCTTGGGTTTCAGAGTGGTTTACATTGTTAAACCATAGTTTTCTGTGTGGTATATTCTGACTTTGGTCATGCCATTCTTCGACATGTTTGTTGTTGTCTGATTTTACATGTCTTTCTTGAATTTTCCGTTAGTAAATATAGAAACTATCAACAAACTAAGGTTTCAACTAAATCAGACAAAGTTTACTTTACGTTTATTTGGCTATCTATTCTCTTTAGGTCAATTTAGGAATGTAGCTCCAGTGTATACAGTATTTATACGTCCTTGGCTTTTATAATTTTGTTTATTTATCGAAGAAGGAGGCCCCTCATGGGCGTGTCCAAGTAGTCACAAATTTTTTGCCAATATAATCACATAATCATTAATTATTTTTTTAAACAAGATAATCAAATAATCAAAAATACAGTCCTAGATCATCAAATAATTATGAAATATTTGGTCTGGTAATCAAATAATCACTATAAAAACGGCCAAGTAATCACATAATCAAAAAACCCATGAGGAGGCTCAAGAAGGTAAATCAAGTAAAACGCTTCAGGCGCACTAAATTTTTTTAAGAAATATTTCTACTTACTATTTTTTTAACTAAAGGGAAATTATCATCAATGTCCAATAGCACTAAAACTTAACCTTTTGAGATGAAACCAAAAACTATGCTTTCTTCCAAAATGAACACAAAACTTTACAAATTTCGTGCGTCCGAAGTACCTATCAGGGTGTAGTCCAGAACTACAGTACGCTCCGGGAGTAGTCAGTTCCATGAAGAAAAAAAGATTAAATAATAACTACAAAAGTTCGATGTCAAAAGACATGGGTAAGAATATGAGCTTCAAACTACAAACTTGACACTCTAATGTAACAGCAGAAGCCTTAATTTTCGATTATCAATTACTTCTTTTTTATTTAGTAGCTTGTTTATATTAGTTCACTTCTTATTTTTGTTTTGAAGTAACTGTTCAATTCCGAACTATCCAATTATTGATAACGAGAAGGACTTTGAAGGATTGGTAATTCATAGTATTCAATACAGACGCCCGCAACTTTTTGCTGGACTTACTGTAGCCGTGTTGGGAGCGAGTCATTCGGGAATGGATATATGTCACGACATTTCAAAACATGCAAAAACGGTAAGTACAATTTAATTGTTCGTATGCATAAAGAGGAGTGTGTAGGTTTTTTATGTCTAAAATCTATATTATCATAGTTTTATAAAAAAAGTAAAATAACAAAAATACCGAACTCCGAGGAAAATTCAAAACGGAAAGTCCCTAATCAAATGTCAAATTCAAAAGCTCAAACACATCAAACGAAAGGATAACAACTGTCATATTCCTGACCTGGTACAGGAATTTTCTTATGTAGGAAATGGTGGATCAAACTGGTTTTATAGCTAGCTAAACCTCTCTGTTGTATGACAGTCTCATACAATTCCATTATATTGACAACGATATGTGAACAAAACAAACAGACATAATAGGTTAGATACCACAACTGCTAAAAGTTTTGTTTTTAATGATCATTTTTTCGTCATTGATTTGGCTATCAGACTCATCTAATTGTCGATTTGTTTCTTGGTAATTTACATGACTAAATGAATCCTATACGGAATCCGATAAGGGTCATTCAAAAAAAAAAAATTATGTCGTAATTACGACATAGTATGTCGTAATAACGACATCGCTATGTCGTAATAACGACATATTATGTGGAAATAACGACATCGCTATGTCGTAATAACGACATCGCTATGTCGTAATAACGACATATTATGTGGAAATAACGACATCGCTATATCGTAATTACGACATATCATCTATATCATCTATAACAACAACCTTAACATTGCTACTTTGTGAGCATCGAAACACTATGGGAAACAACATTTTCATCTTTATTTAAAGAACTATTTATCAGAATTGAATCAAACTTGATATACGTGTGCACTATAAGGTCCTATTCAAGTGTTATTACTTAGTTACACATTGGTTAAAACACATGACCGCCAAGGGACTTTGAAAAAATCAATGTTCAAAATCTGCTTCTCAAGACCGCTGAAATGACTGAGCTTAAACTTAGTATAAATATACAATGTGTAAATAGTATCCAGGTCCTTAAAAAGAGTTTTTACATTTGAGCTGATCCGAAGTTAAAAATGGCCGCCAGTGAGGGCAAAGTTTGTATCAAAACCCTATCGTAAACATATTCATTTTTGAGAATGATAAATACTGAATTTAATCAAGCTTAATTAATATCAAAGTTAGTTACGCTATATGTCTGCACATAATAGAACTTTATTTCATAATCAAGTCTAATGGGACCCATTGAAATGGTGATTGATTCAGGCTTGTCGGAGCCTCTATATTTATATTTGGCATTTATGTAGATCACATCAAGAAGATGTGTTAAGTACCAGAAGGATTATGTGTGCTATTGCAATCGCTTGTCGTCCGTCGTCGTCTGTATTTACCGTTAAATTTTTATTAAAGATTACAAAAATCACAAAATGTTGATAAAAGTTTAGCCGCCGTCGCCGCAAAATCAATTCCTAAAGTTTCGCTATTTATGACGTTCGTCGCAGGCGAGGTAAAAATCTGCTATTTCGCTATGTGGTCTTTTTGTATAGTATTGTGGAAATAATTGTATACAGTTCGAGATTGCATGTGAGTTACGTAAGCGCTTAACTGTTTTTATATCCTGTGGTGTTTGTCGTTGATGATATATGTTCGCTGTTGTTCTGCAGTTTACGTGTTTTGCGACTATTACTACACTGTAATATATTATATGTTTGTGCGTTTCTCTGTGATATATGGTCTTGCGTGTGTTTGATCTATATTTCTGTCACGTAGTGTTATCATTTCAGCGCCGTTTTTAACATTGTCATAAAGCGGGAGGTTTGGCTAGCCATTAAACCAAGTTCAACCCACCATTTGTCCTTAAAACGGCATGTACCAATTCAGGAATATGACAGTTGTTATCAAATAGTTCTTTCTATGTATGTTAAGGGTTTATTTTTGTTCACTTTAGTGTTCATGTTGTTCGTTTATTTTCCTCTTACAGTTGATATGTTTCCCTCGGTTTTAGTTTGTAACCCGGATTTGTTTTCTCTCAATCGATTTATGACCTTTGAACACCGGTATATTACTGTTGCCTTTATTTAGTAACAGTGTCCATGCTGTTGGTTGCCGTTCAAAATCGACGGACTTCAAGTGATGACAATACATGTAGCTATCCCCAAAAAATGTTTTAGAGGACACAACTTAGATATGGGTCAAACTGATCTTTCTGAAATTTTCGGCATAGGTCCATTTTGTCATGATGAACCCTCAACTGATTTGAGATAAATGTAACGATATTCGAGACATTATCAAAAAACTAATGTGTGACCAATATGTCCTATATTTTCAAGTTAATAACAGCGGCTGTGTTTTTAAGGAGTCAAAAATCAAAGCACGCCTTTTGTGAAGGAAACATTTAACAAGGAAAAATCAAACTAACTTTTAAAGAATTTTGTACAGTAGTTTCAAAGGAGATTTTTAAAACACGCTTACGACAGACGACGACGGACAACAAACGATAGCAATCGCTCGCATACCACTTCGAGTACGAGACACAAGTTCCTTAGGTGATAGGTGAAGATCAGGGGATTCGTTAGGCTCGATTATTAGGGGTCTAAAGTTTAACATAGGCTCCAATGGAAAAAGCTTTGAAAATCATCTCATTAAGAACTACAGGCCATATTGGATCAATCTTAGAGAATGGATGATCCTTATATGATGAAGATTAAATATAAAAAAAGAAGATGTGGTATGATTGCCACAAGAAACCAAATGTCACAGAAATTAACAACTATAGGTCACCGTACAGCCTTCAACAATGAGCAAAGCCCATGCCACATAGTCAACTATAAAAGGCTCCGAAATAAGAAATGTAAAACAGTTCAAACGAGAAAACTAACGGCCTAATTCATGTACAAAAAATAAACGAAAAACAAATATGTAACACATCAATAAGCAACAACTACTGGATTACAGGCTCCTGACTTGGGACAGGCACATACATACAGAATGTGGCGGGGTTACACATGTTAGCGGGATCCCAACCCTCCACTAAGTATGTAGGAATAGTTGTCCTGGGGAACATTGGTTTAAAGAACTTGGGGAGCAACGTTTAATACAGGCTTCAATGGGGAGGACGCTGTAAGAATCTCATAAAGAACCAACAGTAGCAATGCAGTTATAATTTGCATCAAGAATCAGTAGGCCATTGTGTACAAATGAAGGTACAGAGGTCCATGGGTCTGAGGACTAGGAGTCCAAAGTTTAACAGTCTGTATTTGGAAAAGCTTAAAATGCATCTTCTTCAGAATCTGCAATGGAAATGCAGTCATATTTTACACGAATCTGTACATGCCAAACATAACTAGAGGCTCCAAGAAGCCCGAATCGCTCCCCTGTGCAACTGGGTCTCATTTGACTTGATTATAAAATAAAGTTCTAGTATGTACAAGTAAATAACTTTAATTAAGCTTGATTGCATTTAGTGTTCATTATTCTCCAAAAAAAAGATGAATATGTTTACGCTTCAAACTTTGCCCTCACTGACGACCATTTTGAATTTTCTATCGCCTCAAAAAGTGACAACGCTAAGGTTATCGTAATTATGACATAGCGATCAGGAGCCTGTAATTCAGTGGTTGTCGTTTGTTGCTGTGTAACATATTGGTTTTTTTTTTCATTTTTCGTACATTAATAAAGCTGTTAGTTTTCTCGTTTGAATTAAATTGTTTAACATTTGTCATTTCGGGGCCTTTTATAGCTGACTATGTGGGGCTTTTCTCATTTTTGAAGGCATTATGATGACCTATAGTTGTTAATTTCTGTGTCATATAGTCTCTTGGCAATCATAATACATACTATTTATATATATATATAGCGATGTCGTTAAAACGACATAAGGATGTCGTTATTACGACATAGCGATGTCGTAATTACGACATAGTGATGTCGTTATTACGACATGCTATGTCGAAATTACGACATGCTATGTCGAAATTACGATATGCTATGTCGAAATTACGACATAGTTATGTCGTTATTACGACATGCTATGTCGTAATTACGACATGCTATCTCGTAATTACGACATAAATTTTTTTTTTTAATGACCCTTATCGGCTTCCGTAATCCTACGACTATTTTCGAAAAATATAATACGATAAATAAATTTGTTTCTGAATAGGGAATAATTTGTCTTACACAATTTAATGTAAAAAGTTTTGTAATTAATGCCCTTAGTATATCTATTTTAAAATATAAAACATTGTAGCTTTGTATTAATATTTGTATTATTATTTTATTTTGAAGGTATATTTATGCCACAGAGGTTCTAAGCTAGCTACTGTATTACCTGGAAATGTTATCGAAAAAACGTCCGGTTTCAAAAGGTTTACACCATCTTCCATTATTCTTGATGATAATGACGTCATACAGATTGATGCAGTAATTTATTGCACCGGGTTTAGATACGACTTCTCTTTTCTTCCTCAGGGCTTAGTAGAAGTTGGACAAAATAATGTCGTATGTAATCTCTACAAGTATATTTTACCACCTCAATATTCTACTATTTTTTTCATGGGACTTATGAGACTATATATACTTTTCTTTCCATATGGAGATCACGAGGCTTTATTTATAAAAGCGATGTTAGAGGGATCTGTCTGTATTCCAACTTATAACGAGAGGATTACAGTCGCTGACGAAGATTCTAAGCGTCCATGGCTCTCTAATAGTCATTGGGAGTGGGACAAAGAATTTGCTAGTATTGCAGGGAATTTTAAATCATTTCTACCAGTATTGAAATCAATCAGAGATTATGTAGTGGCTGTCAAAGCAAAAGATTTTGCAAGGTTTAGATCAGTAACTTTTAAGATAACTGGACCAGACTCCTTTGAAATAGTGTAACACTATAATCATATGAGTTTTTAATAGTGCTGTCAAAGATGAATATTTTTTTTCTCCTCACATATACTTATGCAGAGATTAATTACAATAGTAATCAAAAACATGGCTTTAAATTAAAAATTAAGTTAAAATTGGCAATTTGGTATACGTATCTTGCATTTTTTCAACGTGAAATTACATAGGTATAGTTAAATTTATCATTGTTAACAAAACTACCTGAAGTCAGTTTCACTATCCACTTGCAAAAGAGGGACGAAAGATACCAGAGGGACAGTCAAACTCATAGATCGAAAACAAACTGACAACGCCATGGCCAAAATAAAAAGACAAACAGACAAATAAAAGTACAGATGACACAACATAGAAAACTAAAGACTAAGCAACACGAACCCCACTAAAAACTGGGGGTGATCTCAGGTGCTCCGGAAGGGTAAGCAGGTCCTGCTCCACATGTGGCACCCGTCGTGTTGCTTATGTTATTACAAATCCGGTAAATAGTCTAATTCGGTAAGTCACATTCGTGAAAAAGGAAGGGTATTGTAGTTACGACATAAGGAACATATCCGATATCATCTGTGAAACGGTTATTCCATAACGGTCAACCAACTTGTGATGGCGTCCGTAAAATTTACGAAGGGATGATTTCAACTTCACCATTTGGAACTCTTGGCTTAATAGCTTCCTTGTGAGCAGCAATCCTCTATCAAGGAAATCATGATAGGAAGGAAACACAAGCCCGGGAATATCGTATCAATTGGGAGATACATGTATATACTCCGTATGCAGGCGCTGCTGGAATGTTGCTACATAGAAATGCAAGTGGATAGTGGAGGCTGGCTTTAGTCGGACTGAAAATTTAACTGCATGTGAAATTGTTCTCTTCTTTCAAAGGACACCATCAAAATTATAAACACGATTTCATCTATACAAGGAAGCGGGATATGTCATGTACACATATGAGACCCCATACGTTATTTAAATTATAACAGCTTCCTTTCGTATATTTTAACATATTGAATCCAAATAGGAAAATATATGACTAGACATATTGGATCAGTATTAGCTTACCGTTCAAATCCCGAAGCCAAGTTTTAGGTTCCCTTTATGATTAATTGATGTGGTTGATGTTTTCTAAACGCTCAATGACAAAAATTTCATGCACGTTTAATAAGAGAGCACATTTTAACAACGATAATAATAAAATAAGAATCGACATATTGTATAATGGCCAATAGACAACTTTCGACCACAGAACAAAATACGATAATATTATTAAATAGTATAGTAAGCTAAAAAAGGTATGACAAATTATCAAACAAAATGTGATGTCATAAAAACATATTTTATTAATAGGTGAAATGTATGACTGCAACTATATATACAATACTTCCTGAGATTTTCATTGTTGGTTACCTTGTTTTTTAAACTTTTTTGATTCGAGCGTCACTGGTGAATCCTTTGTAGACGAACCGCGAGTCTGGCGTACAAAATTTTAATCCTAGTATACATGATAAGTTTATTTACAAGCATTTGGGTCGATGCCACTGCTGGTAGAGGTTAAATTCCCAAGGATACTGCCAGCCCAGTGGTCAGCACTTTAATGTTGACATGAATTATCATTGATATGGTCATAGTTATAAATTTACTGTTTACAAAACTTTTTTCCAAATGATAAGGATTTTCTACCCCAGGAATAGATTACCTTAGCTTATTTGGCAAAACCTTTCGGAATTTTGGGTCCAAAATGCTCTTCAACTTCGTGCTTCATTTGGCCTTTTTAACGTTTTTGTTTCGAGCGTAACTGATGAGTCTTTTGTAGAGGAAACGCGCGTCTGGCGTACAAAATTTTAATCCTGGTATCTATGATGAGTTTATTTACCTCCCTTGGACTACTGGACAGATTATATTGTTACACGACCCTAATTTACCGTGTATTCCTTATACTTGTTTTAAGTTACTTATATAGATTATATACTCCAATAACACTAATTTTACAAATGTATCTGGCTAATAGAGGTTCGTATGAACAGAGCTAACCTGGTTATAAAAATGGTTCACGAACATTTCCTTAGTATTACATACTAAATCCACCAGAATAAAGGCAAAATAACATTAATTGAGTCAGAAGTTACCCTAACTACAAAATGTTCTGCACCAAGTTTCACAACTTGCTGAGACAAAACAACGTCTGCTACAAGTGTTGTGTGAAAACCAAACATAGAAGTCGGGGCTGTAATTCACACGTCAGCTGTAAAGAACGTCTGAACAAACAATATACGGGTGCACTACACAAGAGTGCAGCCATTTATTATTGCTTAGTCGAGCTCGCCACAAACAGCCGACGACGAGGATTCAATAGAATCCGCTGAAACAAAGTCAGTAAATAATATCTTGTTGTTATTTTAATTCTACATTTACAATAATAGTAACGGTACCAATGTTTCTCCACCAGTTGCGCATTTCGACAACATGGACAATAAATGTCTCTTCAATGATGGTCGAGGCCAAAATATTTGAAAAATCCAAAAAATGTAGAGCTCATATACCAATCAGGACAAAATATAGCCAAAGCCGGCAAAGGAATTATAGCTTTGCATTAGGGAGATATATTTCTTTACTAAAAATGATTTCCAAAATTTTGTATTTTTTACTGGGCTGGTGATACCCTCGGGGACAAACTGTCCACCAGAAGTGGGATCGATCAAGTGGTAGTAATAACACAAAAGGTACAAATGTAGATGCAAGAACATATTCCACACACTAAAAAAGTTAGACAGAATATTTAAAATATTGGATAAGTGTAGAACAATACGTTTCGTACATGTTTCTTACCCCATGCACAATAATCTAAAATACATCAGTAGTGGCAATTGTTAAAAGCAGCATTTAATTATCCAAATTGATTGTAATATCTTGTCTCATATCCATGTAATTTGATCCATTGTATTTTTTTTTATTATTGCGCTTAATTCTGTATAATGTTATTTCTAGTGTTTATGTATGAAAAATACAAAAACAAAAGTCAACCTCTGTTAATACGTCCAGTACATACATCTGCATCAACATTTTGAGAAAGTTGTAGGTCCATAAAGAGCGCAGATTACATGGGCATGCAACTTTTTTAGCACATAGAAAAATATATAAGTATCATTTCTTATCAAATGTTATAGACTTTTTTATATAGAAAGGGGGAGGCAATTTTTCACATGCCATATTCACCTCGAATTTATTAAATTTTACGTAAACAAAAAACCTTACACCTTTTTTTATATTCTTTGGTCAGCATTACTGTTGTATCAATACGTCTTTATAGTATAAAGATGTATCACTATGATATAATAATCTGTCAGAATAGCAAAGTGAGGTGATAGTATGAAAAGGTGGCTCCATATTATATCAAGATGTCTTTGTAGTATACGACTTTATCGTCGTAAGATAGTAATATGACAGAATAGTATTCAGTATGAAAAGGTAGCTCCATGTTATATCAAGATGTCTTCATAGTTTAAAAGAATATCTCCATGAAAAAGTAAAATGATATTATATGAAAAGGTAACTCCGTGTTATATCAAAACGTCTTCATAGTATGTAAATTTATCTTATTGATATAGCAAATTGACAGAGCAGTATAGTCAAATGTCGTAAAAGTATAGAAAATTTGCTTCATGTTATATCTCAATCTTATGCCATGATATGATTATCGTTATCAAAAGACCGCTGTGGCGTTCCATACAATCACAATGTACTATTAGAGTGTAAAAGAGGAGCAAAAGATAGCAGAGGGATATTCAAACTCATAAATCGAAAATAAACTGAATTACCATGGCTAAAAAAGAAAAAAAAAGACAAACAAACAAACAATAGTACACAAAACACAACATAGAAGACTAAGCAACACGAACCCCACAAAAAAAAACTGGGGGTGATCTCAGATGCTCCGGAAGCCCTTAGTTTATTGTATATATTGTAGTTACATGAAAAATAAATAGATCTAACTAATATTGACTTTAATAAATTGTCCAACAGCATTACGGACCTGATTGTCTTCACAGCTTGATAAATAAATGATTTTTTTTCCAATTGTCCAGTATATAAAAGTTTGGAATATTTTGGCAACTAAGTCAAAGAGAGCATCTCTTTCAGAGTTACATTTTTCACATTAAAAATAGATTTCATCTTCATCACAGCCAGAGGAGCATTTTTTGCGAATTCTTTCATTTCGTGGAATATTCGAAAAACGGCAACATTGAATTTGAAGCTTATGAGCAGATATACGTAATTTGCAAATAGCTCTTCTACTTGAAATCAAAGTTTTTCACCGAAGAGAGATAATTTTCATAACCAAAACTTTGTTTAAACAAATAATTGAACAATTTTCCATCAGAAGCATTTTTTTTGGCTAACATTCAAATTGTTAACATATCAAGTGTGAATTAATTTGCTAGATATATTCAAAAATTTATATTGTCCAAAAATGTTTACTTCTTGTTTAATTTCAAAAACTTTTAATAATTTTTTAACAAATGAGAACAAAGAAGTTATGGTAGATTTGTGAAGCTTTTGGTTGCTTTTATAAACGTCTTTCAACAGACTGAATTCAGTCGGATGATTTTCAAATCTATACCAGTATTCAACAACTGACTTTACAATATCAAAATGTAGGGGGAAACGCCTTAGTTCTGATAATACAGCAACATTTACACTCCTTTTGTGTACACCAAGTATAAATTTAGAGAAGTTGAACTGAAGTTTCTCACACTGAAGATTTTTATAAATATTTTCAAGGTTAAATAAGGAGGATTGTAAAAAGTAAAATCACAAAAATACTGAACTCCGAGGAAAAATCAAAACGGAAAGTCCCTAATCAAATGGCAAAATCAAAAGCTCAAACACATCAAACGAATGGATAACAACTGTCATATTCCTGATTTATATCAAGAAACATTATAACCTCCCCATACCTCTAAATTATATAACAGAATGAGTTTAAGGGTATGATAAAAATATGAACACAGGATTTTATTCCAGGAGACAAATTTATAAAATCCTTTCTTAGTTTATAATAGGCCTTAAGAGCCTTACTATATAGTTCAAATTTAGCTAGATGCAGTAAAGTGATCACCTAAGTATTTGTAAAGAGAGACACAATCAATCAAGTTATTCTGCAGCAGGAAATCAGCCTGAATTTTTCTTCCATCCTTATTTGAGGGGCGTAAAGGGGGGTATCTGCACGGAAGAACGCGAAATAAAATTGCCATTTCACGATGAACGAACAATTAAAAATTTCTTGCACGTTGATCTTTTTACCGATTTCACGAAACACGGTGAATAACGAACGTTTTTCACGGCTGCACGTGAAATAAATATGGCAAAACATGTTGCACAAAAATATCCCTTTACCACCCTCTTATTAGAATTAATAACTTTCAGGCACCAGTCATCAGCACAATATTTGTTCTAGCTGATTTAGTCTATTTATAACAAAGCTAACATTAACTATCCTAAAAAAACTTCAAACGTGTATGATGGAATCGCACAGATCGCGCTTATATAAGTACTAAACAAAAAGAAGCTTAAACTCAAAAATACATCGAGCTTCCAGCTAGGAAAATAAGCATCATTCCTGTTAAAATTCCTAAACTATATGAAGGAAATCAAATAGATCTCGAAATTGAACCCAGTCAATCTTTAAAAGCATTGTAGGTGCTGCTTGTCTAGTGTCGCCTTCAAACCATCAAGCACCAACGCAAGTTATAAACCCAAATGATGATATAGTGGTGCTAAACAAAAATGGAAAAGTAGCTTTAATATCAGAAATACAACCGAACTCTATTCATAATTGGACTGATAAAACTGAAAATCTTCATATAAAAAACATTGAAAAGGGTCATAAAAAGCAAAAACAAAACTTAAACACTGATCTTTCTGAATCAGACTTAACAAATGAGCAAGAGGAAAAATTAAGAAAATTTGTTGATAAAAATAGGAGTGTTTTTGCAACGGATCTGTCTGAAATTGGGATAACAGATGTACACTTTTATGAAATTGACACTGGGAACAACCCTCCTGTAAGTTTACCCCCTCATAGAGCTTCACCCAAAATCAGGACAGAGATTGAAAGACAAGTTGAAGAGATTTTGAAATACAAAATAATTGAACCTTCTAATTATATTTGGTATGACCCCGTTTGTCTCACTTGTAAAAAAGACACTAGTTAGCGATTTTGCGTTGATTATAGAAGGGTTAATGCTTTTACTTCCCCTATGCATTCTACACTTGGGAACATGCACGATGTCTTTGATACTATGGGAGGAATGCAACCACAGATATTTAGTTCTATTGATTTATCTTCATCTTTTTGGCAGGTGCCCTTGCACCCAAATTCTAAACAAAAAGCAGCATTTATAACTCATTCTGGAATCTATGAATGGAATAGAATGCCTTCCGATCTACGTAATAGAAGTATAGTTTTTTCTCAGGTTATGCACTAGTATGAAGAGGATTGCACTGGAAATATGTTCTTGCATATATATAATTGATGATATTTTGATTTTTAGTAAAACATTCGAAAAGCATCTGCAACATCTTGACAAGTGTTCAAAAAGCAAATTTTACTCTTAAGCCACAATAATGTCACTTTGCTGTAAAGAAAGTCAACAACCTAGGTCACATTATCTCAAAAGACGATGTCAAGGTAGATGATTCCATATTAATATTGTTGAAAACTATCACGAACAAAACTTTAACGAAAAATGTAACGTATCTGTTTAAGGCATGCAACAAATACGTTACCATATATATATATAGTCAACAAATACGTTACCATAGTCAACAAATACGTTACCATATATATATAGTCAACAAATACGTTACCATAGTCAACAAATACGTTACCATAGTCAACAAATACGTTACCATATTCAACAAATACGTTACCATTTATATATAGTCAACAAATACGTTACTCAATGTTTGCAACCTGAATTACGCTACTTTAACCTTATTTTTATCCTGTAGGTACAAATTCAAATGTCTAATTCTAACTCGACGAGTTTAGATATCTCATTTGATATATTAGTGCAACATATATTAAAATATCCAGTCAGTATAAAATGCAGTACAATTACCCAATTTGACGTTGTCCTTTACATCTCTTCGAAAATTGCAGCTCATAATTTGTTGTATTGATGATATTATTCATTGATTATTAAACAAAACAAACACGTATTAAAGCAGATAGCTCTTATACATGTCTGAATTCCGAAATGTACTGGTATTTCATCCTTATTAGGTGAAATTAAGAAAATATAGAATTTAAAATTGATACTATATACGTAAGTCGTAAGAGCATTAGTAAAGGAACAAAATAAGCTAAAAATATTGATAGGTTATGGAGCTCCTTTTCGAGATATTTGATTTGGGTCATAAATCGAAAGAAAAGAAATCTAGAATCTGCTTAAATTTTGATAAATGACCTTTTACATGTTTTATGAGCTGTTGAAATCTTATATGAAAATGAAAATGGTTGTTATGGGGGAAAATATTTTAGTCTGTATTGAAGGAAAAAACAACAAGGAGTCCGAACATCTGACACAAATTCGATCTAAGCCTCACCTAAAAACATGGTAAGGTATCTTTTGATACCGTATCTGTTTCACAAAATATTCTTAGTCTTTTATTTCAAATATTTTTTTTCTGATAACATGACAGTTTCTACTGTAAAAAGGGAAGATCAAATATGTAAATACAAATGTATACAGTTAAATGGATCCCGTGTAAGTAGTTTTTTTTATGCAAACGATTCCATAGTAACGTATATATATGTTCAAAATTAACGTAAAAAAGCCATTTCCTAGTTTAGTAACTCATCAATTTTTCTTATCGTTATAAATACACATAAAATAATTTTGTCAGTTTAGTTACAACTATGGACCAGCACTTCAAAAGCAACATGTATACCTATTCTATATATAGATACATGTAGAGTTTAATTAAAAGTTGGTAACGTATCTGGTCACAAAAATAGTGACATATAATCTCAAAACTGTAACGTGAGGGTACCCAAATTGCACCTATTTTGACAGTTTTTTCACCGATGTTTATTCATGATCCAAACAAAAGTTCCCATTCTGTGTTTATTTTGTAGACGTTTCATTATTCGCTATATGGTTCCACCAATTTAATTTGAATCCATACTGAATCATAAAAAAATGGGTTTGAACAGACCTCCAAACGATCCATGATTCTGTAATGAGGAGTACCCAAATTGCATCCATGCTTAAATTCACATCCTCAAAAATCGAATTACAGATAATTTGTTTTATTTCTTCAAATATTTAGAACAATTTGAGATGCTTACTATTCATCTTTTAAGAAATGGAGGCTTGTAACATATTTTATTTGCTCATTTTTAAAAGATGACCTTTTTGTGGACGTCGCATGGCGACGTATCCGTACATTTTCCTTTACCAGTGAATACTTCTTCTGTTGATATATATACTGTGAACGTTTTGTGTATATTTAAATGTATTTACCTATGTTGAAAGACGTGCATAATGTCAAATCATAAAAATACAAATTGTTTTAGTCTCTAAGAAAACTTGTAAGATTTCCGCTGCTACTTTTGATAGGTGCAATTTGGGTACCGTGACGTTACGTGTTTGCTTTTTTTGACAAACTACTTAAAATAACATAAATATGTACTGGCTGAATGGTAATGGATCGGTAAAGACAAAATTAGTACATGTTTTGCAAGCTTCTTAGTAGAACCAGAGACATATATAATACTCTGGTAGAACACTCAACATAAAAAAATATCTATATCACCAGGGATATTCGTTTACTGTACAATCAATATGTGACACAATAATAAAATAAAATTTATTATTTATTATTTTACTCAAAATAATACGTTTTTCAAATTTTGCACATTATTCTCTATTGTTTATATTTGTAATAGTAGCTGCACCTCCGATATTCTCAATTCTTTATTTTTGCAACCTGTTTTTCTCTATAATTCTTTTATCTTTGTTAATTAGTTGGTTGACCCATTTGCAGTATTGTTCCATTTTGCTCAAAAATATTTTTTTTCATTAAATATAGTTTAGTATCTCAAAGGTCGCCAAATATGAAAAATATCTATCAAATAACAAAAAAGTTATGATCATTTATATCTCATCCGGTCATGATCCTGTCACTATCCGGCCAATCGTCCTGTCATTAGTGCAACCCCATTATTCTCTATTCTGTAAACCACTTCAAACTCTAAAATTATAATTAGGAACCTACATTTCAAAAGAAGACGAAGAAAAGAACAGGGACAGTATATACCAAATAGACTGTCCCTGGTATGAATAATAAAATGCTTCGCTGGGGCGCAGCTTGATACGACCGCAGTGGCGGATCCAGAGGGGGGCGTAGAGGGCGTACGCCCCCCCTTTGCTTGCACTTTTTTTTTTTTTTTGTAAAATGATTACATTTCCCGTGTATTTAATTTTTATGCGACAATTCTTTACTTATAAAGATATTTTTCGCTCGTATTTACTGTAATATAATATTGATTATGTCAAAGTCATGTGATTCTTTACGGTGGAGTTGACCAGTTCGTCGAAAAAAACGTCACTCAGTCATTTTGAAATTCAAATTACAGTAACACATTGCTTAGGCTGAGGATGACAAGCATGACGCCTTCAAAGCGACAAAGTATTGAGCAAGAACGTATTGACTTCTATTTCACAATTCCACCCAACAGAAAGTAATACTCTATTACACTCTCATGAAAAAAAAAAAATCCACAGCAATATTATTTACCTACGAAAACATGTTTAACCCCACAAGCCCCAGCCCATTAATAACATTGCTGAATAGTGATCCCCAGTCAGTAAGCTCTAGATATATATTTAAAGTCTAAGGTACGGACCATTTGATCTGAGGGGGCAGTCTAAGATATTTTAGAGAAAAAATTCTGACCCTGATTTTTGCCTTAAACAAAAATTCTGGCCGTATCTGGATTGAAAACAATAATCTTGTCCACTTTTTTGCTATTAGAACAAAATATTTTCAACAGAATTATTAAGCATTAAATGAACATGATGAATAAAAAACGGGCGTAATTTTTTTGTTGTTGCATGTGAATCCCATATCTGACCGGAATATCTGTTTCGCCGAACTGATATACTGAATACTTTTTTTCAAGGCCGACTGCAACCTGCCTGCTGAGTGTGGCCTATATGTCTCCATGTGTCGACCGTCATTCACAACTTCATTGTCATTTCCGACTCATTCGTAGCCTTTGGTTGATTTGGAACCCCTCACTTCCCTTGTTGGGTGAAACATTTCAACCAAACATTTGGATGAAAATTGCTTGTTTGTCTTTCTTCGTGTCGGTCGTACGGCACCAAAAATGTCCAACCCCTACACTTTAACTATAAAATGCATTTTACACTTATTTTATGTTTTTAGCCAAAAAAAGGTCCAAAAAGAACTTTAATACTACGCCCCCCCTTTCCAAAATCCTGGATCCGCCCCTGGACCGCAGAGGTCGAACCCTGAACAGTTGGGGCAAGTATGGACACAACATTCAAGCTTGATACAGCTCTGAATTTGGATTGTTATTAAATATTTGACACAGCATAGGTTTCTGACACAGAAAGAATGTGGTCTAAGAACTTGAATTTTTTTAATTTACCTATTATGGTCCAATGTCCAAAATCAAAATACATGGTTAGATTCAGCATATCAAAGAACACCATATATTCAATTTTTGTTAAAATCAAACAAAGTTTAATTTTGGACCCCAACTTGGACAAACTTGAAAACTGGGCCCATAATAAAAAATCTAAACACATGTTTAGATTCAGCATATCAAAGAACCCCATATATTCAATTTTTGTTGAAATCAAACAAAGTTTAAATACTGGACCCTATCTTGGACCAACTTGAAAACTGGGCCCATAATAAAAAATCTAAACACATGTTTAGATTCAGCAAATCAAAGAACCCCAAGAATTCAATTTTTGTTAAAATCAAACTAAGTTTAATTTTGGACCCTTTGGACCTCAATGTAGACCAATTTAAAAAACAGGACCCAAAATTAAGAACCTAAATACACGGTTAGATTTGGAATATCAAAGAACCCCAATAATTCAATTTTAGATGAAATCAAACAAAGTTTAATTTTGGACCCTTTTGACCTCAATATGAACCAATTAGATAACGGGGTCCACAAATAAAAAATCTAAATACATGGTTAGATTCAGCATATCAAAGAACCCCATATATTCAATTTTTGTTGAAATCAAACAAAGTTTAATTTTGGACCCCAATTTGGACCAACTTGAAAACTGGGCCAAAAATCAAAAATCTAAATACATGTTTAGATTCAGCATATCAAAGAACCTCATATATTCAATTTTTGCTAAAATCAAACAAAGTTTTATTTTGGACCCTTTGGACATTAATGTACCGGTAGACCAATTTGAAAACTGGACCCAAAATTAAAAATCTAAATACACTGTTAGATTCGGCATAACAAATAAATAAATGTGATCAAAGATTTTACAAATCTAATGCGCCATACTGTGCAATTAAAGATTACTTCTTGAAATTTTTCAATATTTGAAATTTGAAAAAAAAATAATATTTGAAGAATAATTCTTTTTAATTTCTGAAATCTGAAATGAGAAAAAATTGGCCCCCCACAATTTCTTTTTATCCCCCCCCCCTTTTTCCCCCCAAAAAATTCTTTCCCTCAAGATATGGTCATAATCTCAATTCAAATTTCCAATGGAGTTGGCAACCATAATTACCCATTTAAATTTACCATAGTGCTAACTTAATCTATTTTATAATAGAATTAATAAAAATATAGTGTCAAATCTTTCATATGGATTTTTTTGTAAAAAAAAAAGATGAAAACATTTGCAGATATTTTTACTGGTCTTCCTTTATAAATATGCATTTTTTTAAACATAATTTAAAAGCAGAGTAAGGGAAGTAACCAAAACGTTGTATTTGGATTACCTCCCTTACACTGTTTTAGATTATCTTTATTGTTCATTAACCATTACTTTATACATAATTTAAAAGCAGTGTAAGGGAGATAATTTCAATGATGTATTTGATTTATCTCCCTTACACTGCTTTAAATTATGTTTTGTACTAAAGTATTTGTCCATTAACCAGGACAACCTTGTTTTTCCTCCTTTTTTGCCCCTAATTCCTAAACGGTTTGAGCCATAACCCCCCAAAGCAAATCCTAACCATCCCTTTGTGGTATGGAAACTTGTAGTATAATTTCAGAGAGATCCATACACCGTTCCACAGTTATTGTCTGGAAACTAGAAAATGCTCATTTTTGGCCCCTTTTTGGCCCCTAATTCCTTAACTGTTGGTACCATAACCCCCAAAATCAATCCCAACCTTCCTTTTGTGGTATTTAACCTTATGGTCAAATTTCAAAAAGATCCATTCACTTAAACTAAAGTTAGAGGGGTGCGACTTTTTACCCCAATATACCCCAACATACCCCAATATACCCCAATATACATCAAAAAACAGTTTCAACAAAATATTATTGAATAATAATAGCATTTTAGGCACTTCTATGTTATTTTAACACCAACAATACTTTATTTTATAAATATATTTAATTTTAAATCACTTTTTTCATTGAAACTTGTTCCGTTCTTGTCAGCCGCTTACGATCACAAAATGACTTTTTACCCCAATATACCCAAATATACTCCAATAAAACGTTTCAGTGCAACATTCATGTTCTGGAATGATATTTTAACCATATTTATTTAAAAAAAAAATCCTATGCACATTTGTGTGCATTTAGAAGCTTTTTAAACTATAGTTAACTCGAATACTGATAATGGTAGCACTAAAGACCAGAATGGACCTGAAAATATACAGGGCAATTTTTAAATTGCAATTTCTTTTTCACTCCTTCAAATTTAAGTTTTATTCAATAACATTTGTGTTTTCTGAATTAAATTTGAAATGTTTTTTCATACATGTAGATAAAATTAGAAATATTTTACTAATGTTTTGAAATATTTTTTTCAATTTTGATTTTTTTTCTCATATTTTTAAAATAATTGTCTCAAATAAAATTTGAAAAATTTTCTCCTACATGAAATAAGATTTTCGAATTTTCATTGAACAAATTATGTTTAATCATCACATGCTTAAAATTTACGTAAACTTGGACGGACCAGAAACTACAAAGATGGTAGTTTTATTTATATTTTTCACTTTTCAATAGATAAACTTCAAATTAAAAATTCCATTCATCTAGACGGGAAAATAATTTTTCTGATGCCACAACTCAGGACTGAATGGGGAGATTTAAAGACTTAAATGGACATCTATCTTACGGTTGGATTCATTTAAACTTAAGAATTATTTATTCATTGGATTTCCTTCTTATTTTAAAATCGAGGCTAGTCATTTAATTAAAATCAACCAAGTTTTAAAGAATTATATGTTTGTAATAAATAAAAAAATCTTGGACCTAAACGTTAACATTGAAAGACATCAAGACAAGAAATTCTGTATATTTTTTTTGATTTATTTATCTTCATAAGTAATCACTAATTCCAACCTTTATAGTTAGGACTGAAAACGAGAAAAAAATATTTTTAGATGATAGAAGGAGGTATATCTAAAAAAGTCTGAATGTTCCCGAATTGTATCTCCCATTCTGCAGATAGACTAGCATATTTAATATTTATTCGAAGAAGAAAAAAGTCTTTTAAGCCAACACTCTTCTTCTTCTTCTTTGATATAGTAGTTAAAAAAACTCAGTAATGAGTACTCAATACTTGTGCGTTACGTAGGTGCTGGTAATGTCTATTTACAATAAAAGACCAAAGATAAAAAAAAAATATGGTGCATGCTGTACAGTTGGAGCAGGATAAAAACATTCCTTCATCTATGTAATCAGTCTTGAAAGCTTCCATATAGTTGGAGCTTTCACTGTCGATTTCGGTAATGTATTCCAGGCTATAACTGTTCTCGGAAGTGAACTGGGAAAAGGAAAAGGCCTAACTGTTTCTAAAAATATACAGGTAGATTTGTAGAAACTTGTAAAACTCATATATTTTCAATGGATCTTCTGCAAAATTGGATTATATTAATGAAAGAGACTGTCGTTTTATAAAATGAAAAGATCTGAATGGCTCAGAAAATTGAAATATATACATACAAATAAGAAGATGTGGTATGATTGTCAATGAGAAACTTTTCACCAGAATAGAAGCTGGGACTATTACAATAATGTAAGTGTAATAGTTCCAGGTAGAAGTTTGCAATTATAATGGTCACCGTACAGCAAGCAAAAATCATTCCGTATGTAGCAAGCTATAAAAGGCCCTGGCATGTAGCTGGGAAGTCATTTCCTTTTTTATACGCCCGTCAATTTTTGACGGGACGTATTATGGTATACAAATGTCCGGTGTCCGTCCGTCCGTCTGTCCGTCTGTCTGTCCGTCTGTCCGTCTGTCCGTCTGTCCGTCTGTCTGTCCGGCGTAAACATGTCGCACCGTAACTTGAGAATGACTTATCCAAATTTCATGAAACTTAACATAGTTGTTTCTTATGATGGTCAAACGATCTGTATACTTTTTGGTGAAAATAAGATTAAAACTTTTTGAGTTACGGGACTTAGTAACTAAAACAGGTGCATGTTTTTTTTCACATGTCGCGCCGTATCTCAAAAACAATTTATGATTATTGCTTAAAACTTTACACACTTCTTAGTTATATTAATTTTAAGATCTGTATACTTTTTGGTGATGATTCAAAATTTTATTTTAGAGATATTGAGTATTTTGTTAAAAAAGGGGGAGGGGTTTTTCACATATCGCACCATATCTCAAAAACAGTTTATGATTATTGCTTAAAACTTTACACACTTCTTAGTTATATTAACCTTAAGATCTGTATACTTTTTGGTGATGATTCAAAATTTTATTTTTGAGTTATTGAGTATTTTGTAAAAAAAGGGGGAGGGGTTTTTCACATGTCGCGCCGTATCTCAAAAACGATTTATGATTATTGCTTAAAATTTTACACACTTCTTAGTTATATCAATCTAAAGATCTGTATACTTTTTGGTTTTGATTCAAAATTTTATTTTTGAGATAGTGATTTTTTTTTTAAAGGGGGGTTTTCACATGTCGCGCCGTATCTCAAAAACGATTTATGATTATTGCTTAAAATTTTACACACTTCTTAGTTATATTAATCTAAAGATCTGTATACTTTTTGGTTTTGATTCAAAATTTTATTTTAGAGATATTGAGTTTTTTGTAAAAAAAAGGGGGTTTTCGCATGTCATGCCGTATGTCAGAAACTATTTATGCTTATTGCATAAAAATTCACACACAAGACGACGGGCGTATCATGCGCTCATGGCGCAGCTGTTTATTTTAAATCGTATATACTTTTTCTTTGGCGCCAATGATACTATATGTATTCTGAAATATAATGAAGCCAATGAGTTGGTGCACAAAAGGATGCATTTTTGACGGTCAGGTGCTGGCGAAAACACACCAAACGTGAATCACATTTTGTTTTCTTTTAAAATCTCAGTAGAAACACCTACAAATAAAGTATTTTTCTCTTTATTGTATTAAAATTTTGTACAAGACCAGTTTTATATAAAAATGTGTTCTAAAATATGAAAACTAGAAATACAGCAAATAAAAAGGTTCCTGTACGAAATGTCTCTGCAGTTCTGTATGGCTAGGGATTATAGACTCTGCTCTAATAAATAGCTATTGGATAGTACTACAACGAGACGGCAAAGAATTTCTAGGGTAAGCATTCCTAAAGGTCGAAAATTTCGTGCGAAACATGGAAATAAAGCCAAATTCGATCAAATACGCTATGGGGCAAACCCACTGTCAAACCCATTGTCTCGGTAGTTCTTTATGGCTAGGGATTATAGACCCTGCCCTAATGAATAGCTATTGAATAGTACTACAACGTGAGGGTAAAGAATTTCTGGGGTAAGTAGCAGAGTCTATAATCCCTAGCCATACAGAACTGCCGAGGCAATTGATTTAACAAGTGGGTGACCCCAATGTGTATTTTATCAATTTTGACCATTTTTCCGTGTTACGGACGAAATTTTCGGTCGTTAAGAATACTGTCCCCAGAAATTCTTTACCCTCACGTTGTAGTACTATCCAATAGCTATTCATTAGGGCAGGGTCTATGATCCCTAGCCATAAAGAACTACCGAGACAATGGGTTTGAAAGTGGGTAGCCCCAATGCGTATTTGATCAAATTTGACTTTTTTTCCGTGTTACGGACGAAATTTCCGGCCTTTAAGAATGCTTACCCCAGAAATTCTTTACCCTCACGTTGTAGTACTATCCAATAGCTATACATTAGGGTTCCGTTTATAATCCCTAGCCATAAAGAACTACCGAGACAATGGGTCGTAAAAATGGGTGTCCCAAATGCGTATTTGATCGAATTTGGCTTTATTTCCATGTTTTGGACGACATTTTCGGCCTTTTGGAATGCTTACCCCAGAAATTCTTTACCCTCCCGTTGTAGTACTATCCAATAGCTATTTACTAAAGTAAAGTCTATAATCCCTAGCCATACAGAACTACCGAGGCAATGGGTTGGAAAGTTGGTGACCCCAATGCGTATTTTATCAAATTTGACTTTTTTCCCGTGTTACGGACGAAATTTCCGGCCTTTAAGAATGCTTACCCCAGAAATTCTTTACCCTCATGTTGTAGTACTATCCAATAGCTATACGTTAGGGTTCCGTTTATAATCCCTAGCCATAAAGAACTACCGAAACAATGGGTCGTAAAAGTGGGTGACCCCAATGCGTATTTTATCAAATTTGACTTTATTTCCGTGTTACGGACGAAATTTCCGGCCTTTACGAATGCTTACCCCAGAAATTCTTTACCTTCACGTTGTAGTACTATCCAGTAGCTATTTACTAAAGTAAAGTCTATAATCCCTAGCCATACAGAACTACCGAGGCAATGGGTTGGAAAGTTGGTGACCCCAATGCGTATTTTATCAAATTTGACTTTTTTCCCGTGTTACGGACGAAATTTCCGGCCTTTAAGAATGCTTACCCCAGAAATTCTTTACCCTCATGTTGTAGTACTATCCAATAGCTATACGTTAGGGTTCCGTTTATAATCCCTAGCCATAAAGAACTACCGAAACAATGGGTCGTAAAAGTGGGTGACCCCAATGCGTATTTTATCAAATTTGACTTTTTTTCCGTGTTACGGACGAAATTTCCGGCCGTTAAGAATGCTTACCCCAGAAATTCTTTACCCTCACGTTGTTGTATTATCCAATAGCTATTTATTAAAGTAGAGTCTATAATCCCTAGCCATAAAGAACTACCGAGACAATGGGTCGTAAAAATGGGTGTCCCCAATGCGTATTTGATCGAATTTGGCTTTATTTCCATGTTTCGGACGACATTTTCGGCCTTTTGGAATGCTTACCCCAGAAATTCTTCACCCTCCCGCTGTAGTACTATCCAATAGCTTTTTATTAAAGTAGAGTCTATAATCCCTAACCATACAGAACTGCTAAGGACTGCCAAGGCAATGGGTTGGAAAGTTGGTGACCCCAATGCGTATTTTATCAAATTTGACTTTTTTTCCGTGTTACGGACGAAATTTCCGGCCTTTAAGAACGCTTACCCCAGAAATTCTTTACCCTTACGTTGTAGTACTATCCAATAGCTATACGTTAGGGTTCCGTTTATATTCCCTAGCCATAAAGAACTACCAAGACAATGGGTCGTAAAAGTGAGTGTCCCCAAAGCGTATTTGATTGAATTTGGCTTTTAGTTATTTCCATGTTTCGGACGACATTTTCCGCCTTTAGGAATGCTTACCCCAGAAATTCTTTACCCTCCTACTGTAGTACTATCCAATAGCTATTTATTAAAGCAGAGTCTATAATCCCTAGCCATACAGAACTGCCGAGGCAATGGGTCGGACATGTGAGTTATGAAGTTGTATTGTCGGTATACAACTACCATGAACATTTTTATTTTACATCAAAATTCAATGTTTTTAGTCGTTTATATGAGTTTTGAAAATTGCAAATGTGGGTTAAACATGCGTTAATACGAATCACATCCTGGACTTAACAGATATACTGTGTTTGAATCGTCGTCATGATTTATTTATTGTAAATGCTAATTACAAAATCGTAAATATGAGTTAGAAATCTACAAACTAAAGTTAGAATTTTGTTAATGGGATATAAAAATCTTTGATTTACTATATAAATCTTGTTTTCGAACAAAAATGTCAAAAACTATGATTTTAAAGAAAAATAAAATTGTCGCTCAAGTAGTTTTCCAAACGCAATTGCAGGATGACGAATTGCAGGATAGCTTTTCATAAAGAGAATTGCAGGAAGTGAATTGCTGGATAGCTTGACAGTAGTGACGTACAGTTGAAATTTTTAATGTTAAGCTAAGATAGCATGATGTTATATTATTATAATGTCACGATAGGCTTTTTATACAATTTGCTCATTTAAAACTACACCACGTACAGCTGAAAGTACGTGACGTTAAGCTAAGATAGCACGTTGTTATATCATTAGAATGTCACGATAGGCTTACCACACGATATGCTCAATTAGAACTACATGACTTACAGTTGAAACTAGGTGATGTTAAGCTAAGATAGCATGTTGTTATATCATTTGAATGTCACGATAGGCTTACCATACAATATGCTCATTCAGCTTAGCATATTGTAATTTAGAGTTAGCATTTTGATGACTCAATTCAACATCACGCTGTCTTAAGTTTACATTTTAAGCTTCAAGAGAAAAAAGGAATACATTATACATTCTATACACCTTTCCGCTTACCATTTTTGTGATTGTTTTGCAATTAAATAGCTGGTGGTATAATCTGATTGTCGATTTCATTTTTGAAGCAAACAATATATAGATAATTAAGCGTTATAATTGCCATGATAAAATGAAAATATAGGAGTTTTGTCCTGTGTCATTCATGGTTTTTCCCTTCTTCTTACAATTGTGTTAGAGGTGTGATTCGTACTATAAATACAGCTACATATCCCTCCGTAAGTCTGAACGCGTTCATGATCAGTAATTGTCAACGTACTTTAGTGTACCTTATTTTTATAACTCCTTTGGTTTGGTATGAAACCAGTTGTGTGTATTTTCTATTACAGTAATTGATTACATGATCGTTGATTTCACAACGTTCAGTGGCAAATATTTGATGCATATTCAGGACTAATAAAAACAATGTAAACATTGATCACACTTTAGGCGTAAAAAATATTTACGAATATAGGAGAAAAAATACAAACTCCCATGCATTCAACGCTTTTCAACACAGATTATGTGTAATGAGGTTATCTAAATCGGGTATTTTCTACATTTCTAAACTAAAGAAAATAACAATAAATATGTTTTTTTAGTTGTCTATTTGTCTATCACAAGTCCGTTTCCCGGTTTTTTTCACATGTAGGCTAAACGTAATAAAGATAAAAGCTTAAAAAATAATTATTTCATAATTTCACTCATTCAAGATTTGTTTAACTGCATGAATTAATTAATAATTAAGATATATTCAATCATTTTGGTTTTGACAGAGTTTATACCATAACATATTTGTCTCAGTACTTGATGGTCACATGAACATGAGGGTATTCCATCAAGAATATACAATATACGAGGTTGTCGGGTAAATGTAGATTGCGGATTAAGAAGTTGGATATCAAACTTGAATAAACAAACTGAGGCGAATTTAACACGGATATGTATTTTCTCTTCAACAATATTTTAATTCTCTAATCTTTATTTTCATTTAAACTAGGTTAATACATTTTATGGCATATAAAATAAAAAATAAACATCAGATGTATTTGAAGGCATTTTGTAAATAAAGTAAAGGGTCAGGCAAATATATCAAGTATTCCGTTTTAGAAAGTTTTTATATAACTGACTCTATTTTAAAAGAGTAAAATCCATTTTATTCCTTTTTATAATATTTTTCAATGTTTACCATAAATGAATGCAGATTTCATAAAGAAACACACAATTTTTACAATATTCCATGTTTTTATTCATTTAATTGATAAAACTTACATTTAATTTTCGGGAAATTTCCCAAAATATATTAAAGTTTCAAAATATTTGTGGTAAAGATGTATGTGACAACTTTTTATTCGGGAAATGTCCCGAAATCATTTTCAACATTATTATTTATAACATATATGTTGGCAAAGCATTTTGACAAATAGATCTGAAACACATTTCGGGAAAAATCCCGACAAAAATAAACTAAGTGCAAAATGTATAACACAGATGTCTTCAAATATTTCGGGATTTATCCCGAAAACCCAAAGTATATGCTAGAACTCATGACTAATAATTTCTTTTCACATTTCGGGAAAAATCCCGAAAATATAAATCTATTATCAAGCACACACTTGTTGCATAGATTTTTTTACCCATTTCGGGAAAAATCCCGAAATAAAATCTACAAGCAAAAATTATGCTACAGATTTCTTAAACATATTGGGAAAAATCCAGAAAAACAAAATTGATAAGATTTTACAACACAGAATTTTTATACATTTAGAAAGTTTTTATGTTAATTTGTTTCAAACATTTGTTGAAATATTATGATTCATAAAAAATATGTGTTTAACTGAAAAAAATATGAATTTTGTTTTAAGCATACTTTTCATTACAGTTCCGAAAAAAGTATTTTCTAAGAAATATAAAGGTTGCTCTCTACTGCATCTCTTTTGTCATGCTTCAGTGATTCCCTTTATATAATCAACCAAATTTGTCCCACAAAGGAGGGGGGGGGGGGGGGGGGGGGCAGGCCCCCTCTAAATCCGCCTCTGATAAGTGGTAGCTTTTCAACTGGCCTAAGCATAAACTTTAACATGTAAACTTTGCAAAAGATTCTAAGTTATTAGACCATGATTGAGGGTTCAAGGTAAAAAAAAATCCCCAAGCACATGCGTTGTCCAAAAGCTTATTCAACTGCAAATAAAATATCCCTAACATACTATTAATGGTTCTCCTTAAACTGAACTTATCACAAACCTTACAGTGTAAACTAAGGAAATTTTCAAAGTCAATATATACCATTAGGTTACTGAGAGGGTGGTGCTCTATGGGATTGAGATGTGTGTCCATAACACATTATACCCTGCTCCCACAATCATATTTCCATGTTCAGTAACTTATTTGTAATTATTTTACAAAAATGACTTCATAATGAACACTTGTAAGTACAAAGTTTCAAGTTTATTTGACCTTAACATCATAGTAAACTAATGTACACCAAAGACTTAACCTACTGTACTGTTTGTACATCTTGAAAACAAAATGATTGATAAAAACTGGTTTCAACTCATTACTTCAAATGCCAATGAAATTTTAAAATAGGATGTAAAAAAAAATAAAACTCACAAATATTTAATAATATAGCCTCATTTCATTGTCCTAATTTGCACAATTTTTTTTTGTCACAGAAAAAATGGAAGAAACTATCTTTAATTATATTTTTCTAAATTTCTTTGATGTTCTCCACAGCAAAAAAAAAATACTGTTCTAAAATAAAATACATGTACTATATAATATTACAAATGCATAACTACAAATCAGAGTAGACATGTGAACAAATCTTCATAACATGTGCAATGTTTGTTGTATTCAGATGGAATTATTACATGTTATATAAATTGATCTGTTTCTTTACTGATGACTAGTTCTTTCTTCCTTTCAATCCTGCCTATAAGAGCAAAGTAAAATAACATTTAATAAAAGATAACAAAAACATTCTATTCCACTGTACATGCTAAATGTAAATATTAATAGTGAGGTCAACAATTTTGATCATGTTGATAGGTTGAGACTATCACACTTGACATTTATAACAAAACTTCATTTCTCCCTCTGAACATTTTGATTGCCTTGTGTGACGTTTCACACAATCAAAATGATCATAAGGTACATAACTTTTCCAACATTTTTTTACAATAAAGATAGTATAGCCATTAATAGTTTTCAAAATTATTTCAGTGTAGAGTTGAGTAATCTTTTCCCTTTCTCCAATTGAATGTTACTGGCAACCTGCATTCCTCTATGTAACCTTTTTTTCATTTTACAAATACTGATCAAGATTTAAAAGGGGAGCAATATTGAGTTTTCAGAAACTACTGCAAGTCCATGTGCCTATCCAAAGTCAAGACTTTTCCTGTCACCTAAAGTTGTATCTTAAAGCTTTTGTTTTTAGGGAATTTGATGTCGATAGTAGATGTTTATTTGTTTTTGGCTTTTCAATTGACAATTTAGATGTTTATTAAATTCTACAATCACTTGTTAATCATTTCAAGACAGTTGACCTATAAAAGTATGATGAAACCTTTTCAACTGATTTTTATAGTTTGTTCTTAAGTTGTGCTGTAACACCACTGTCCCAGGTTCGGTCAGGGGTACTACTTGTACAAGTTATCTTTATTTACTTGAAGAAGTAAATAAAATATACTTATACAAGTTAACTATATTGTTTGAATAATCTCCCCTTAATTTTCTAAAAAATTTACTTGTATAAGTAAATTTTTTTTACAATCCCACAAAAATTCTCAAGTTTTGAGATGTAAAATCATGCCTTTAACAATTTTTCTCAGGTTAGCTCATAATTTTTGATAAGAGTTCAATATTTCATCTCATTAATTCAAAAAAGAAACTGATTGAGCAAAGATCTTAAGTATTTGCGCAAGGCCTTCAAAACTTGCTCCTTGGGGGCTTGTAAATGAGCAGTGTTCTAAAGATAACAGACAAATGAGATTTTCATTGTCCATGAAATTACACTTAAATGAATAGTAAAGACATCTGCAAAGGACAGACAATTCAAAATTCTGTCAGAGCAAAGAAGTACTAAGAATTCAAGAAAAGAAGATAGGATGACTTTTTTACTTGTATAAGTAAAAAAATCTGAATGTCTAAGGGACATAACTAGGCCAAAAAATAATTTACTTATACAAGTAAATAAAATACACTTGTATAAGTATCCTACAAATTTACTTATATAAGTATATTATAATTACTTCTTCAAGTAAATAAAAATTACTTTTACAAGTAGTACCCCTGACTGAGGTTAGGGTAGGGTTGAGTGCGAAAACCAATATGTATTCGGACGACGACGCCGGACGACGACGCCAACGTCATACCAATATACGACCACAAAATTTTTTTGCGGTCGTATAAAAACTAAAAGAGATGTGGAGTCACTTAAGTCTTTTTTTGGTATTTAGCCGAATTTGCACCGCGTGACCTTAGAGGTCAAGCCTAGCCTGTCATATGGTGGTCAAACCGGTTCTTAGAGTCTGTAAGTTAAGTAAGTACCAAGTAGCAAATATCTTGATCCGAGTGTGACTTTCTGATGCTTGCATTAGTTCACTTTTTATCCCACCTATGATCACCTATGTCCATGTTAGCTTTTGCCATCACTTGGCGTCCGTGGGGTCCGTCCGTTGTCGTAATCTTATTTTTAATAATCTTTTGGGATGGTCTAAAACGCGTAAGTGGGGAAACGCGGATGTGCGAAATTGATATATTATAAGTGATTTCTCTGGAACGGCTGAAGATAAATTAATGATTGAAACGTATTTTGAAAGCTTGTATGATAGTATACACCTATAATTTGACTGATTATGAGGGTGATAGCAAGTTTGTTGTCCCTGAGATACCAACTATCTGACTATTGCTCGAGGCGAATCCGAGGGCAATAGTGAGTATCAAAGGGACAACAAAATTGATATTACCATCATAACCAGTAAGTGTTTTATTATACCTTACAAAACAACTTACTAAAAAGTCGATCTGCATACACCACTAGGAAAAAAATTGTCACATAAACATGCACAAGATGAACTGTCAGGGTTGTTTTTGCCCATGTGGTATTTGTCAATATTTTGATTACTGTAATCAAAACCAGGAATCCTTGTGTAAAAATTACCGTGCATTATAATAAATGCTAGCTACCGTACATCAAGCAATCCCAGATGATGAAAACACTGTGACGAAAGACCCATACCATACATTTGTTTTAGTTCTTAAAATATGTCGCATATATTTTCTTTTTTCTTTTTTAATTGCTTCTTTAAGTAATATATTAATTTTGAAATTACGACGACAGATACATACAGATTATACCGTTTACGATATATCAGAGTTTAACATTGCCAAGCGCACAAATCAAAGCAGAGTAGTCAATGACGTCATTGTTGTCCAATGAAAAATTAGTATGAAAAAGTACAGGAAATATGTTTATTAAACTATTGACCGGGGTAATAGTCTTTGAAACTATTGACTGGCAAAAAGTCTGTGGAATGAAATAGCACAAATATTTCATTCTTTTTTATCTGAGACTACTATAACACTGTGTTATAGTAGTCTCAGTTTTTATATAGGAAAAACATACTGAGGTATAATAATGATTGATAACCTATAAAGTTGAAATAATAAAAAAATAATTATTTCTCCTCTAAAACTACTGGAACAAATGTTACTAAACTTTACCTGAATGTTCCTTAGGGTATCTGGTTTAAAATTGTATCCAGGGATTTGTTATAACTACAAACATGACCGCTGTTACTAAAAATTGAACATAGGTGTAAACACTAGTCCAAAAGCAAAGCCACTTGTTTCTATCCATGGGAAGGTTGACAATCGCCTGATCACAGATGGGTTATTCTGGGACAAAATTAAGCTAAATACCAAATGTGTAAATATGTCAAATTGTTTAGCAAAGTAATTAGATATAAGAAGATGTTGTATGAGTGCCAATGAGACAACTCTCCATCCAAGTCACAATTTGTAAAAGTAAACCACTATAGGTCAAAGTACAGTCTTCAACACAGAGCCTTGGCTCACACCGAACAGCAAGCTATAAAGGGCCCCAAAAATGACTAGTGTAAAACCATTCAAACAGGAAAACCAACAGTCTAATCTATATAAAAAACGAGAAACACTTATGATTCACATCAACAAACGACAACCACTGAACTTTAGGTTCCTGACTTATCTCTATATATAAACAAAATCATCACTTGAAAATATAAAATTTATTGCTTTTGAAAGATGATTGTTGTTCATTTTTTGCGAAAAACCATAATAGATAGAAACTATAAATAGCAAGTGAAAATGTTCAGCAAAGTAGGTTCGCAAATAATTTAATATGTCCTAAATTATAAATTAAGCTTTAGCCCATATGAGTGATTGCCACTGACAAATGTTTTTTTACACATGCATTTTTTGTAAAAAGTTAAACCATAATTTTAGTAGTTGAGACAGATGACTTTTAAATGTCAAAGATGTTCAGGACAATAAGGTCTGCAAATAAGTCAAAATGGTTGAAAATGTCAATTCTTTTTATAGGAGTTATTTTCCTTGAATGATTATTTTTAACAATTTTTTTGTAATTTTGTCAAAAAGCAAAAGGCGATAGAAAGAAAACTAATGAAGCAATAAGATCTACCGATAACATAACATGTCCAAATTGTCAGATTTCATAAAGGATTTATTGACTTAAATGAAGATTTTATCCTCATTCTTATAATTTTGTTAATTATCCCGAAAACTTTAATAAAAATATTATCTGTACCGTCTACTTTTTTTTCAACTGAAATTTCAATGGGCGAGGGATGATAATACTTATGAAATCATGAATAAAGTAGAAAAAGGTGACAAATTTATAGATAAAAGGACTAAAATGCAACTACATTGGGATTATTATACCCAAAGCAAACAAAGTTGTGTTGGGTATAAAGTTTTTGACCAGTCAGTCTGTCCTTCAGTCCACAGACCTGTACTTGTCATTGCAACTTCTCTGAAACTATACAACAGGATTTCATGAAACTTTAGATAATAAAGAAGTAATATGTAGAAGTGCATATATCAAGAGGAAATTATGATTAATTTTTTCTAAGAGTTATGCCCCTTTGAGCTTAAAATTTTGACCTTAGTATATTACTGCAACAGTTTGTCAGTGCAACTCCTCAGAAAGTGTAAAAACATCTTTAACTGAGCAACATTAAAAACAACAAATAAAAAACAAAATAAAAGAAAAATGCAAGGAAACCTGGATTCAACATACATTCTTCTGAAAAAGATAAGTGCCTAGTAGCCTTTTATAAGGCTCCAATAAATAAATAAATTCTGGACAAGTTATGAAATTTTTAAGGGACAACATTGATCAAATCAAGAGGCCATTGTCCTGATCTTCATACATTTATATTTTGCAGGTCATTCCACTGATTCTATCAATGTCTGTATCTGACAAACAGATATTCCACAATCAATTTCTATTCGACACATATCAATAAGACATCTGAAAGTTTTAAAAAATATCAAACTATTCCATCTTACCATTTACCTGCAGTACATTTTTGCTTTGATATACAATGTATTGATTTTTAAAGGGGCATTAACTGTCAAAATCATGTTCACTGATTTGACTCAAATTCTCATGTTTGATTTATAACATACTAAAACACATATCCAAATTACAAAAAGTCTAAAATAAACAGTTAACAATGCATATATACTAGATGATATATATAAGAATTTCCTGTGTATTTTAGTCTAGACGCCATCTAATTAACTATGGACCTCTGAAAACTGACAAGGGTCACATAACACGATATAAACATAAACATAAATATAAATAGATAGCGACCTCGTGCAATTGGATTCTTCTATGTCTGTTTGATTTCATGTTATAGGTTAAAAACTTTTTACCTGTATAAATGTATAAGAATGAGTTTTTTGTGGATCGAATCAGTCAATCAAATGATTTACCTTTGTTTCACTTTCAATGTTGACATTCTTTTCCTTTTAATAACTGAACATGCATAATTTATGCGTAATCCATCTCTAGCTAAGGGGTTAATGATTGAACAAAAAAAATCATATTTTAAATTTTTTTATATATCTCGTAGCTTGTGTCGCTTTCATGATATGATAAACTTTCAATAGTACTTTTTAACTTCTTGTATTTATTTTTATTCAATTCTGATTTTATGTTTTTACAGGTTTTCTTTTGACTGTTGCCTCTATTAAAGCTTTACTGATACTGCAGATTAGAGACTACCATGAAAAATAAACAAGTTTATCTAATGCTAACTTTTTGATGAAAAGAAGATGAGAGAAGTAGTCCACAACACAAACTGTATCATAGTCGCAGTTTTAACTAATTGGCAACAACTGATATTTGAGTCGAGTATATCACATACATTTTGTAAATGTTAGTGGTACACTATTGAGTGATAAGTTGTGTTAGTAACAACATATATGATGGCACAAAACAGTGAAAAAAAACTTTACAATTGTATTTCATGTAACAAACAGTATCACCGAAAGGACCACTTTCAAACGCACTTGAAAACTCATACTCAAAAGAAAAAAACATACAAATGTGAAATTTGTAATAAAGAGTTTAGAAGCAGGACTAGTATACCACCACACATGAGAATACATAATGGTGAACGACCATATAAATGTGACATATGTGGCAAAGATTTTATTTATGGAAATGCTTTAAAGATGCACATGAGAATACATTCTGGTGAAAAACCATATAAATGTGATGTATGTGACAAAGAGTTTAGTGATAGTAGTAAATTATCTAGACACATGAGAACACATACTGGTGAAAGACCTTTATACAAATGTGGTGTTTGTGGTAAACAGTTAAGACAGAGAGATTTTTTACAGAAACACATGCAAATACACACTGGAGAGAAACCATATAAATGTAATGTATGCAATAAAGACTTTGCACAGGATAATTATTTAAAGGCTCATATGATTATACATTCAAGTGAGAAACCCTTTGAATGTGATGTCTGCAATAAGTGTTTTGCTCGCAAATTGAACTTAAAAATCCACATGAGATTACATACAGGTGATAAACCTCACACATGTGAGTTTTGTGGTAAAAAGTTTAATCAAGGTTCTGACTTAAAGTCACACAAGAGAATACATACTGGCGAAAGGCCATATAAATGTGAAGTTTGCAACAAAACATTTGGTTGGAGAGAAAGCTTTCAACATCATAAAAAAACACATTCAGATAAAACAAGGAATTCTTTTGAATGTGATATATGTTTTAAAGCATTTAAAGCACGACAAACTTTGAAAACCCATATGAAAACCCATACTGGTGACAAACCCTATGAGTGTAAACTTTGTGGTAAAAGGTTTATTCGTAATGATTACTTAGTAGGACACATGCGAATACATACTGGTGAAAAACCTTTTAAGTGTAAAGTTTGCGGTACAGATTTTAGGCACAGCCATCATTTACAAGAACATTTAAAAACACATACAAATGATAAACCCTATTCTTGTGATGTATGCAGTGCTAAATTTAAAAACACTGGGACTTTGCAAATACACATCAGAATACACAATGGTGAAAAACCTTTCAAGTGTGATGTGTGTGGAAAAGCTTTTAGGCAGAGACCACACTTGAAGGGACATCTCAGAACTCATACTGGTGAGAGGCCTTATAAATGTGAAATTTGTGGTAAATATTTTGGTAAGACGGAACATTTGAAATCACACTTAACAGTACATAGCGATGAAAAACCTCATAAATGTGATATATGTGGAAAGGAATATAAACTTGCACATCATTTAAAAGTTCACAAAAGATCACATGCTGGTGACTATTGTTATAAATGTGATTTGTGTGGTAAAGGTTTTTATCAAAGTGGTAATTTAAAATCGCACATGAAAATTCATAGTAGTGAAAAATGTTATACATGTGATGTGTGTGGTGAAAGTTTTAGGCACAGTCAATCATTAAAGTTACACATAAGAAAACACACTGGTGATAAAGGTTATGAATGTAGTGTGTGTGGTAAGGAGTTCTCTCAGAATGGAAACCTTAAAGCTCATATGAGAGTACACACTGGGGAAGATCCTTAAAAAGACTTGTATTGTATTTAGCAATGTTTAGTGGATTAAAAAGTGTACCCTAATAATATGGGCAAGCGCTCTTTTTAGTATGTAATGTTCATATTTGTATATATATATATATATGGTCATTGTGCATGCATTTAATATTTAAAATTGATATATTGCTGCAATGGAAGATGAATACCATTTTATTGTATCATGTTATAATAAAATATTAAACTCATGTCATGAAACTTTTTTAAGTTGAGGTCAGATTTAAAAATGTTTTTAATATGCAATAATTTATAACATAAGATGATTTATAAGAAATGTATAGCAAGGTTTTATAAGATGTATAGTATTAACCATTTATTAAACAATTTTAATTGTATGCCTTATGTTCATTGAAGTATATTTGAATAGTTATGTCAATTAAAATTACAGTATAAGGGAGATGACTTATATTTTCTTTAATGAAGAAATTATTTAGCATGGGAGATAACTCTTTTCCACACTAATAATGCTGTTTTATGTTTTGTAAGATGTGTGGCTTCAACAATAGACAAGAACATGCTTTTTTTTCATCAAAGAATCTGGGATTCACTGTGTATGTGTAAGGTCTGAATAAGATGATATTACTGTGAAAAAAATCAGTTTTTACACCAATCTGTAGAATATGAAGAAAATGAGGAATTCCACTTTTGTATGTCCTAAAAAGAGTATCTTTCAAAAAAATATTTGATATATGCCGTTGTTAGACAACACAATAAGAACACAGCCATTTAACTGAAGCAGTAAAAGGGAATAGCATAAATCATGACAAGAAGATAGTTTTGTTTTTGTTTTATTTGTTGAATTTGTGGTACAAGAATAAGTACAATACTATTCTAAGGGAGACAAACCCAAAGAGATTCAACATTTAAAGAAAACTTATAGCCAGATCTATGAAAAGATTTAAAATTCAAATAAAACAAGCATTATATTTGTAAATGAAATACATATTACACTATAGCCAGATCTATAAAACTATTAAAAAATCAAATAAATCATACATATGTCTAATATATGATAAACAGCTGCGCTAAGAGCACATGATATCCCTATAATTGTGCATATTGGGATATTTTGAAGGCATTTCATCATAAGCAAATAAAATTCGTAAGGGTTCCGCTGAACCCAGTGTCTCATCTACTTTTTCTGTTAATCGCAGGCTCAACAAAAATGAGGAAGTAAATCAATAAAAATATTCCTCTTGATACTATCTTTTGATTGTAAGAAGCTTCTGTCCAAGTTTGGTAAAATTCCAGGATAGTTTATGAATCTAATAAATGTTTAAAAACTTTAACTGCAGACTGAATGTTAATGTTAACTGGAAGAAAACAAAATTTCCTTCTAGATACTAGCATTTGATCATAAACAAGCTTCTGTCCAAGTTTGGTACAAATCCAAAATAGTATAAGAAAGTTATTAAAATTTTAAAAACTTTAACCACAGAGTGAATATGTTGTTTCCTGGCAGAAAATCTAAGTCCATTTAAAAGTAAAATACGGAAAAAATGGATTTATTTTTTTACAAAATTTCCTTCTAGATACTAGCTTTTGATCATAAACAAGCTTCTGTCCAAGTTTGGTACAAATCTAAAATAGTATAAGAAAGTTATTAAAATTTTAAAAACTTTAACCACAGAGTGAATGTGTTGTTTCCTGGCAGAAAATCTAAGTCCATTTAAAAGTAAAATAAGGAAAAAATGGATTTATTTTTTTACAAAATTTACTTCTAGATACTATCTTTTGATCATAAACAAGCTTCTGTCCACGTTTGGTACTAACCCAGGATAGTTTAAGAAAGTTATTAAAATTTAAAAAAATTATAACACAGAGTGAATGTAATATTTACCAGCAGAAAAACTAAGTCCATTTATAAGTAAAATACGGAAAAAATGGAATTTTATTTTTACAAAATTTACTTCTGGATACTATCTTATGATCATAAACAAGCTTCTGTCCAAGTTTGGTAGAAATCCAGGATAGTTTAAGAAAGATATTAAAATTTCAAAAACTTTAACCACAGAGTGAATATTTGTGGACGCCGACGACGGAATGTAGGATCGCTATGTCTCGCTTTTTCGACTAAAGTCGTAAGGGTTCCGCTGAACCCAGTGTCTTGGCTACCTTTTCTGTTAATCGCAGGCTCAACAAAAATGAGGAAGTAAATCAATAAAAATATTCCTCTTGATACTATCTTTTGATTGTAAGAAGCTTCTGTCCAAGTTTGGTAAAATTCCAGGATAGTTTATGAATCTAATAAATGTTTAAAAACTTTAACTGCAGACTGAATGATAATGTAAACTGGAAGAAAACAAAATTTCCTTCTAGATACTAGCATTTGATCATAAACAAGCTTCTGTCCAAGTTTGGTACAAATCCAAAATAGTATAAGAAAGTTATTAAAATTTTAAGAACTTTAACCACAGAGTGAATAAGTTGTTTCCTGGCAGAAAATCTAAGTCCATTTAAAAGTAAAATAAGGAAAAAATGGATTTATTTTTTTACAAAATTTCCTTCTAGATACTAGCTTTTGATCATAAACAAGCTTCTGTCCAAGTTTGGTACAAATCCAAAATAGTATAAGAAAGTTATTAAAATTTTAAAAACTTTAACCACAGAGTGAATGTGTTGTTTCCTGGCAGAAAATCTAAGTCCATTTAAAAGTAAAATAAGGAAAAAATGGATTTATTTTTTTACAAAATTTACTTCTAGATACTAGCTTTTGATCATAAACAAGCTTCTGTCCAAGTTTGGTACAAATCCAAAATAGTATAAGAAAGTTATTAAAATTTTAAAAACTTTAACCACAGAGTGAATGTGTTGTTTCCTGGCAGAAAATCTAAGTCCATTTAAAAGTAAAATAAGGAAAAAATGGATTTACTTTTTTACAAAATTTACTTCTAGATACTATCTTATGATCATAAACAAGCTTCTGTCCAAGTTTGGTACAAACCCAGGATAGTTTAAGAAAGTTATTAAAATTTTAAAAACTTTAAACACAGAGTGAATGTAATATTTACCAGCAGAAAAACTAAGTCCATTTATAAGTAAAATACGGAAAAAATGGAACTTTATTTTTACAAAATTTACTTCTGGATACTATCTTATGACCATAAACAAGCTTCTGTCCAAGTTTGGTAGAAATCCAGGATAGTTTAAGAAAGTTATTAAAATTTCAAAAACTTTAACCACAGAGTGAATATTTGTGGACGCCGCCGACGGAATGTAGGATCGCTATGTCTCGCTTTTTCGACTAAAGTCAAAGGCTCGACAAAAATGGCTCTGTAGAAAAACATGCCTGAGGATACTGTTTAAATCAAACAGTTTGTTATGTTCACCAATTCCAACAATAATGTAAAGTTTCCACTAAATCAGTCCAAGCAAACTCAAGTAATGGTACAATGTGTGAAACATTTACTAAAATCTGACAATTAAAGTCCCATAATTCTGGAGCAACAAACTGATAAATATAAAAAATCAAAAGTGATCTTCCTTTTTTTTAATCCCAACAATAATGTAATGTTTGGAGGAAATCATCCCAGGCATACTGAAGTTAGAGCATGATTAGTGAAAATTTTCTAGAAGTGTAAAATTCAATGTTCCATAACTCTAGAAAGACAAACCTACATGTAAAAATTTCAAAAATCGCAGGGGATAATCTTTTTATCAATCCCCACAATAAATAAAAGTTTGAAGAAAATCAATTAAGGAGTAATGAAGTTAGTGGCGATTTGTGAAAAACTGCCTTAAATCTAAGGGTCAAAGTTCTGTAACTCTGGAATGACAAAGTCAAAAATAAAAATAAAAATTGTATAGCTTTCTTCTATCAATTCTAATGTTGTGTTAAAGTTATATAGGAATAGGTGAAAGAGAATTTGAGTTATTGTACGAAGTGTTGTTGGATGGACAGACGGACAGACAGACTGACAGACATTGGTATACCATAATAATGGTGTATAAAAATTGAAAAATAAAAGACCGATAAAAAATATTCAAATTTCAAAATGAAATATTAAAATGTAGTCATTTTTAAAAAGTAATAGTTTTTAAAACATATCAACAGTTTGCAAAATATATACAACTACATGTAGATCTTAACAAAAACTTGCAAAATTGTCTCACTGGGAACAAATTAAAATTGTAAGCTATAATTACAAATTAAATGCTTTACACATGGCTATTGCAATTATTTCAATACTAATATATCAATAAATCCATAACAAAAATATGCCACTTTTGTAGGTCCTGAAAAAATATGGAACAAAAGTAATATAGTAGACATATATATATATATATCGTTATTAGAAAAAACAATTAAAACACAGCCATGTAGCAGAAGCATTACAGGAAATAGTATAAATCAAGGCAAGAGACCAGTTTGATTTTGGTTTTATTAATTGAAACTGCAGTATTTGCTTTGTGATGGAATGAGTACAATATTATTCTAAGGGAGATAAACCCAAAGAATAAAAAAAAGAAAGAAAACTTCAAATTTAAGAAAAAAGTTGAATATATGTTTTATCTACTTGAATGGCTTTTATATTATCAAAATCTTCATAAATGAACTGCTATTGAAATATTGTCTTCCCGTACACTAATTCTCCGATATTTTCCCATATGCAGTGACCCTAACTAGGACCTCTTGTTAGAACTTCAGCCATCGCACAGCTCAAGTGTAAACTGTAATGAAAGAATGTAAACAAACATGCACTGGAAGGTAAATAGTAATAACTGATTCTTAAAGAACAAAGTTAATACAATAAATCAATTAACATTGTTAAGGAAAAGTTTAATGAACAAATGGGAATGCATGGAAAATATAAAAAAAAAATGCCATGGCTCTATTCATTCACTTATTTGTCACATGCTCCACATGCTCTGTGTTGATTGTTTATCAATTTCATGATCCAGTAAACTTCGGCAACAAACTTGCAATATCTAATAATACTTAGCTATATCTTAACAAAAGCTTGTCTCACTGGGAACAAATTAAAATTGTAAGCCATAACAAATTAAATGCTTTACACATGACAATTGCCGGTAGGCCTCGGTGGCTGAGTTGATGAGCTACTGTATCACTAGCCTGTCAACACTGACATTGTGAGTTTGAATCAGGCACGTGGCAGGTGCGTTCAACTCCAGTCTTTATTAACTAGGATTGTCAGTTTTCCTACCAAAGGTCAGTGGTTCTTTTCAGCTTCCTCCACCAATAAAAACTTACCGCCATGAAATGACACAATAGTGCTGAAAGTGGCGTTTATCACTGATCAATCAATCATGACTATTGCCATTATTTCAACACTAATATATCAATAAATCCATAACAAAAATATGCCACTTTTGTATGTGCTGAAAAAAGTATGGAACAAAAGTAATATATTAGATACTATGTCGTTATAAGACAACACAATTAAAACACGGCCATGTAACAGAAGTATAACAGGGAAAAGTATAAATCTAGACATTAAGAAGCCAGTTTCAGTTTAGTATTCCAGTATTAGCTTTGTATTTGCATTACAGGAACGAGTACTATATTATTCTAAGGGAGACAAATTAAACCCAAAGAATTAAAAAAATGAAAGAAAACATAGCCACCCCTATGAAAAGATTAAAAGCATAAATAAAACCCATTGCATTTTGAAAAAATAAAGACTCAAAAATAATTTATAAATGAAAGATTTTAAATTGCAGATATTTAATGCATGTCATTATTAAATAAAAGATATTTATTTTTAAAACATATCAACAGTTTGTAAAATATATAACAGTTAGTAAAATATGTAAAACTTTATCTTAATAATAACTTGTTTCACTACAAACAAATAAAAATTGTAAGCTATTATAACAAATTAAATGCTTAACACACAACCAATGCCATTATTTCAATATGTGTACTTTTATGCAAATAAATTCATAACAAAAATATAAGTGCTGCCTATTCTATAAATATCTAAAAATAAAACATATTATCATCAAGCCACAATCTGTGCAAAATTCACATATTTTGTTGAGGAAAAAAATTGAGTTGCCTAAATAAAAACGTCTTGCTATACATGTATATTAAAATAGATAAACTTGCTGTACATTGTAAAAATAAGTTGCTACAATGATAAAAGCATATGCATATCTTCATTCATATAAAAAGTCCTACATATTTAAAATTATATTTCTGTAAAAGAATTTTCTAATTTCAGAAATAAATATGGATCAATCATTTGCTGTCACTTGCGATCCAAAATAACAAAAGAATCCCAAACTAACTTGAAGTTACATTTTATACACAATAAAAAATTGACGAAGACACTCTCAAAATAATTGATTAAATCATAATAGAACAACACTAATGTATTCTTGAACAAGGGCATATCAAAAGCTAATGTTCATTTTCTACAATCAAGAGTGGCAATGACCATAAATTCAGATATAATAATAATGGGTGATTTTAATATGAATTTTAAAGCACCAAAGAAACTCCTAAAAAATGGCTGAATGTTTTAGATTCAAACAATCTTCAACAATTGATTGTAAATGCCCAAGGGTTACATTTATTGATCATATTTATGTAAATAATCCTAAAATATTACATAGAGAATTTCAAAAATTTCAACCAAATTGGTTTCTTCTAGACCTGCAAACTACACCTTTTTATATTAAATTGAATTTGAAGAAAATCCTAGTCTGTCAACAATTATGCTATGTTAAACAAGGCTTTAGATAAACAAGCTCCAGTTGTTAAAGGGACAGCCTGAATAGTATGACTGAAATCATTTATGCTTAGAATAAGAGAGATTATTGAGATAAAAAATAATTGCCATATGCCAGATGGAAACATCAGACCATAACACATCTAAATTTAAGAATTGGATATACTAAGATCTTCTTATTTCTTATGTCGCTCCCTTGATAATCACCTCTATGTCATTTTGCAATGTTTCAAGCCAGATAAAAACTGTAGGTTGATATGTTATTTTATGTCACGAATTAGTAGTGGTAAGAAAATATTACTATAAACCAAGTACTGTGTTTAGACTCAGTGGAGCATGAATAAAAAAATCTACTAAAGAAAAGAATTCTGATAAAAAAAAAATACCATGTTATTCATTAACAATTCGAATTAACTTGTAATCATTAATCCTATTGAAGCCCTATCATAAAAAAAAATCATCTTATGTGTAAACCATGAGATAATAAATTGAAATTAATATACACTTGTTCACACCTCATTTTTGTCCAAATCCAAGAAAACCAAACATTAAAGGCTCTTCTATTTTAAAATTCAACAAGGGTTCCACCTGGGTTTCGTCTGTGATTGCTGCTGTCAGTGTAATAGCGTAATGTTAATTGCCAAAGTCCATTTATCAGTAAAATCTAGAGAAAAAAAGATTATCAACTTTTTTCTTAGGATGCTATTTCTTGATCTTGAAGAAGCTTATTTCAAGTTCCACAACATTCCATGAAAGTTTCAGAAAGTTATTGAAGTGTAAACAATGTATCCAAAGACTGAATGTAAATGTTAACTGCAAAAAAAAACTAAGTACACTTATCAGGAAATAAGGAAAAATGGAACATGTATTTTTAAAAAATTTTCATTCTGATTTTAGCTCTTGATAAAAAAAAAAGCTTCTACCAAATTTTCATTAAAACCTATGAAGGTTTGACATAATTATTGATGTCTAAAAGAACACAAGCCTGTATCTAAATTCAAACTGCAAAAAAAACAAACCACAAAGTCCTTTTATCAGTAAAATACTGAATAATGAACAAAAATATTTTCATTATCTTGCTGTGAATACTGTTTCTTGATCAAAATGTTGCAGGCTTGACAAAAAGATGTAGGGTAGGAAAGGAGTTCCATCGAAACCCACAACCAGTTAACTGACTTTAAATAATATTGCATATATCAAATGAACACACATTAGGTTATGCCTTGAAAGACAGTGTATGCAGTTTATTCTTTAACATCTCGGCTTGATTTTTGACGGGACACTTCTTCAGATCTTGAAAGTTGTAGCTGACGTTTTCTTCCAACTGTCATGGTGGCCTTTTGTTCTTCTGTATCTTCAGATTGTCTGGTTGTCTCCCATCTATTTTCTATAAAATAGTCAATATTTAAAAGATGTTAATATACAAATAGATTATGCTTACATATCAAATTGCATCATTTTACAATAATAAAATCACTTTATTTCAAATAAGTTACTTATTCTAAAAGTATATGATTACAAATTTAATTACAAAATTCTGAGATAACTAACTCCACAGATTTATTATCATGTACTTAATCTGTGATGACCAATTAAAAATCTTTTTTTAAGATTTATGCAATTTCTGATAAAGATTTTAATCCCTTATCATGATATTTAAAATTCTTGATTTTGAATTTAAACTTCATTTTTGGAGGTCATAAATGAGTCCTAAATGGGGTTTAATATTTTCATACCCCAAAAAAATATAAGAGAAGAATGTGTCTGAGGACAGGAATGCCCCTGCTCAAGCTTTGCAACGAAAATGGGACGGATTGAAAGGCGAAAGGACAGAAAGACAGAAAGACGGACGGTCAAGGGTAACACTTAATGCCCCGTCGCCTACGGCGGGAGCATAAACACATACTGGAATTATTCCCATTTAAATGAGGCTGCACCCATGTTATTATTTTTTACCCGAATCAATACTTTCAAAATACCTTAATCAATCAATTAAACTGCTTCCTTAAATGAATGAATTGTTTAGTTACCTTCTTTTTCCTCCTCTTGTACAGATGGATATTTTTGTTTCATGTCTTCCAACAATTTTTTTTTTTCTTCTTTATCTTTAGCATCTACAATGTTTAAATATTCCAATACTGGCATTTCTAGATCAAAACTCTTATCTTGTGATGTTGATCTAGTAGACTTTAAAACAGCCTTGCCCTTTTCTGATGTTTCTCTCTCAACACTGTCAAGAAATGCCTGCATTGAAGGATCTCTTGACCTTTTTCTTTTGAAACGTTCCCTCTTTTCCTTAGTGCTCATATCTTGAGAAGAAGTTGAAGAAAGACTGCTTCTTTCTGTTGACTTTCTTTGAATTTCTGACAAATAGTTTTTCCCACTTTCTTCTTCAGTTTCACCTTTTTCATCAAAAACATCATCCTCTTCAATTGTTAAATCTGTCTTTGCAGACTTTGAAGAATTTTGGTCAATATCTTCTTGAATTTCCATTAAACTTTCAAAACCTTTACCTTCAATGACTGTTTCCATGGCAACATCCTCTTCCTCTGATGATGATGAAAAATCATCAGGATTCTCCATTCTTTTAAATAATTTATCAAAATCCATCACCTCATCATCTTTTAACCTATAATCTTCAAATACCACTTCTTTGAACTCAATCATTTCAATGTTCTCCTCTTCAGAAACACTGTCACTGTCATCTGCTCTCACAGGCATGAAAGTCATGTTACCTGGACCAGCCATCATTATTTCTGCTTTGACATCTTCTATTGGAACATATTCACTGTGTTTTATTGTCTCTCTTTCACTTCTTGCTTTTTGTCTATCTTCTTCAAATTTTCCCTTTTCAAAATCCTGAAATTATATAACAGAATAATCTTAATTGTCCTGAATATCATCTTAAGATAACTATCCTGAGGTATTAAGGGACGACCATTTAATTCTGAGGGGTAAAGAGGGGGGGGGGGAGTGGACTGGCAAATTTGATGAGGTCAGAATATTTATTTCTATCTTAAAAGCCGCCAGATTATATATTTTCAATCAGAATATTTATTTTCTGCTCCTCCAAAAAGTAACATGAAACTGCCCCCTTTCAAAATCAAATGGTCGTCCCCTAATTTACAGATCAACATTTTAGTAGGATAAACTAGAAAGTTCATCAAAAAGAGCAGTAAAAATGAAGTGTAGAATTTTGATTCCATTGAAATATGAAAATATAATAGCATTATAATTAGGGATGGATCGTGTACCAGTAAGTGTTGAAAATGGTAAAATACATAAAATAACATAGAGATGTATTTTGAATGGTACTGTTGACATGAAATCAGTAATAAGTAATAAGAAATGATAAGTTCTCCTCACATTGTAAAACTTGATGGCTGGTTCAATTTTCTGTGTCTCTCTTGCCTGCTGTAAAGCCCAGAGATGCTCAGCTTTTATTTCCTCATATTCCTGCCTATGAATGTGTATAGGATGTAGTCCACCACATTTTGTCATATCTCTGGTAATCTCATAAAACATTATTCCTTCCCAAAGATGGTTGATAGCATTTCCTATTTCAAAATAAAATTTATATTTAAGCATTTTATAAAATGTATCAACATCTTTATATGTATTTATTACAAAAGAGCTATAAGCCTTTAAATACGTTTTACAGGTGTGGGGTTGAAGTCAATAAAATTGCATCCTAAAACATTAAAAAGCAAGAATGTGTCCATAGTACACAGATGCCCCACTCGCACTATCATTTTCTATGTTCAGTGGACCGTGAAATTGGGGTAAAAACTCTAATTTGGCATTAAAATTAAGAAAGATCATATCATAGGGAACATGTGTACTAAGTTTCAAGTTGATTGGACTTCAACTTCATCAAAAACTACCTTGACCAAAAACTTTAACCTGCCCACTCGCACTATCATTTTCTATGTTCAGTGGACTGTGAAATTGGGGTCAAAACTCTAATTTGGCATTACAATTAGAAAGATCATATCATAGGGAACATGTGTACTAAGTTTCAAGTTGATTGGACTTCAACTTCATCAAAAACTACCTTGACCAAAAACTTTAACCTGAAACGGGACGGGCAGACGAAGGGACGGATTAACGAACGGATGCACAGACCAGATAACATAATGCCCCTACTACTATCGTAGGTGGGGCATAAAAAACAAAAGACATCCAGAGGTTGGCATACAGTTTTCATCAGTAAACAACTGCCACCAAAATATATCATGCTCTAAACTGCTTCACATCGTGTAGAAAGTAAAGTTGTAGATTTAACAGAGACTATGAAAGATCTGTCATCTACATCTAATTCCCTAAGAACATTTAGCTATAAATAAAAAAACAACTGTTAACAAGTTCCTAAATTGAGACATGGTATTAAAACTTTTTTTGAGCACCCACTTCTCCTTATTTTAATCGCAATCAATGGGATAACAAATGATAAATAGAAGAACATACAATGAAAAGCGGTCAAAGACAAAACATTCTTTTTACATATAACTAGAGGCTCTAAAGAACCTGTGTTGCTCACATGCATCTTCAACAATGGCCACCTTTTAGTAAAAATCATTATAGGGGAACAACTCTATTAAGAGTTTTAAACTGACAACTTCAGTCATGTTGACATATTTGTAGAACTTATCCTTTTGATAATTTTTCCTTTCTAAAGTTTCTAAAGTTTCTATTCATCTATTTATTTTTTTTAAAAAATGCAAAAAATTTCATTAAAGGGCAGTAACTCCACTAACTAGTCGACTGAAGATTTCGACCATAATGGCTTATATGTAGATCATGTCTTGCTGATCATTTGTGCTATTTAAAGTTTCTATCTATCTATTACAATTTTCAAGATAATAGGCAAAAATGGGAAAAAATGGGGAAAATCATCATGAAAGGGCAATTACTTCAATAAGGAGTCAACTTACAACCTTGGTCATGTTGACTTATTCAAAGATCTTATCTTGCTGATCATTTTTGATTTTTAAAGTTTCTATTAATCTATTATAGTTTTTAAGATATTGGGCAAAAATGCCAAATAAAATTGGCATTAAAAGGCAATAACTCTAATAAGGAGTCGTCTGATGATTTTAGTTACTGAACTTATTTGTAGATCTTGTCTTGCTGATAATTTTTGCTATTGTAAGTTTTTGTATATCTATTATAATTGTCGAGATAATAAGTAAAAAAATTTAAAAATGGTAAAATTCGTCATTTAAGCAATCACTCCTATAAGAAGGTGTCTGAATGTTTTGACGTAAATGGACAATATTTAGAGCTCAACATTTTGAACATTTTTGCTCCTTTTTGCTCCAGTCAGAATTTCTCTATTGATAGTGGTTTTTAAAAATAATAAGCAAAACTTGCATTTTACCCCTTTGTTCTGTTTTTAGCCATGTCGGCCATCTTGGTTGGCAAGCGGAGTCATTGGACACATTTTTAAAACAAGATACCCCAATGATGATTGTGGCAAAGTTTGGCCCAGTGATTTCAGAGGAGAAGATTTTTGTAAAAGTTGATGACGACAAATGATGACGACGGACGCCAAGTGATGAGAAAAGCTCACTTGGCCTTTTGGCCTTAAATGGTACAGTATGATAACCAATGAGACATCTATTCACCAAAGACCATAGGACATGGATATAAGCAACTATAAGTAACTACGCAGCCTTTAACAATGAACAAAACCCATAACATACAGCTATAAAAAGAACCATACCTTTTTGTTTCTTGGCATATTCCTGCCGTGCCTTGTGCAAGAGGATTTTGCCCACCAGATGTGGTGTATGTGTACATTTATAATGAGGTGGCTGTAGGATTTTCCTTCTGATGTTATCTGCTTCTTTGATATCTTTTACAGCATCACTTAATGCACCAGAAACTTTCAACAATCCAAGCTCGACGTAGGATTCAGCTCGCTTCACTAATTTATCAGCATAATTGTCATACTTGTGTAGATTCATTTGAGTGTCTAGTGCCATAGCTTTTGTGTAATATCTAACTGATTTTTCAAAATATTCTTTCGCCTCTTTTGTATTTTTCAATTCATTTTCTTTTAGCCCTAATACATACCACAATCGACCAATACTCGCAATAAATGAAGGTATGTCCAAATTATAAAAATTTTCAACTTTTTCAGCAGCTTTTTTAAAGGCAGCATAGAGATTTGATCTCGCTTCTTCAACTGCAGGTGGATCAAGCATAAGATAAGCTTGAGCTATTTTTTCATAAATATTTGTAATATGATACATATAACGATGTCGTACAAATTTGTGTTCATTGAACAATTTTTGGGCCATTGTAAGATCTTGTACTGCATTTTGAGGCTGCTTTCTCCTTAAGTTAAACTTTCCTTTGAGGAGGTAAAACATTCCAAATACCGGGGCCAAAGCATTGCCTTTGCCCTTAACAGCATTGAAAGATTTTTCTATTTCTATAAGATACTTCAAAACAAGTTCATTTCTGTCAACATCAAAGAAAAAACTGGCCTTTTCAATTTTCCAGAACAAATCTTCCAGTGTGCAAGTCCTTTTATCACTGCCTTCCAACATTTTTTCAATCCTGTTTATTCTAGAAAAAAAGTATATATTCATTATGCATTATGACATAATTTAACTTAATTTTTAAAGACGACTGTGAACTGTGTATTAGGTTGATACAAAATGTACTAGTTTAAACTTAAAATCCAATATGATTTATAACAGAAATATTTTTTTAAATTCTTTTTTAGAGATTACAAATAGGGAAGCTCTTCCAAATACTTTAAAAGAACATCCATTGTAGAATTTGACATTTCATTTTGAAATTTAAAAACTTTTTTTATTCGTGAATTCAAAGTAAAACCCAAAACCTACACTAGTCCATATTTGTAGGATGTTAAAATATGATTTTAAGCAGTTAATCTTATCAAAATTGCGCAGCTGGATACAACGGCAGAGTTCCAACCCTGAACAGTTGGGACAAAAATGGACACAATATTCGCACTTGATACAGGTCTGAATTTGGATTGTAATTCAATATTTGACTCAGAATAACTGTAGTCAAAGAACTTAGAATTGGTTATATGATTTGAATTTATATACAATTTTTTGCTTTTGTGCAATACACTATGCTGTTGTGAATTGACCCCCCCCCCCAAAAAAAAAAAAATGTACCCCCCTTTTTTTTTGCTTTAGTGCATTACACTATGATGTTGCAAATTGACCTCCCCCCTTCTTTTTCAAATTCCCCCCCCCCCCTTTTTTTCAAAAAAAAAAATATTTGCAGAAATTTTCTTATTGATTTCTGAAATCTTGAGGAGAAAAAATTGTCCCCTCCCCCACAACAATTTTTTTATCCCCCCACCAATTTTTTTTTAACCTCCCCCCCCCCTTTTCCAAAAAAAATTCTTTCCCTCAAGATATGGTCATAATCTCAATTCAAATTTCCAATGGAGTTCGCAACCATAATAACCAATTTAAATACATCATAAAAGTCTTAAAATAGAACATGACATACATAATCATGGCTAAAATTAATATACCTTAATCAGCATTTTTAAAATAATTAAAATAGTAACTTCTAAAAATTTATTGACAACTAATCACCTCAAAACAATACAACGTTTCTTTATACATAATTTAAAAGCAGTGTAAGGGAGGTAATTCAAACACAACATTGTACTGAAGTAATTGTCCATTAACCAGGACACCCTTGTTTTTTCTCACTTTTTTGCCCCTAATTCCTAAACGGTTTGAGCCATAACCCCCCAAAGCCAATCCTTACCATCCCTTTGTGGTATGGAAACTTGTGGTATAATTTCCGAGAGATCCATACACCGTTCCACAAGTTATTGTCATGAAACTAGAAAAATGCTTATTTGGGCCCCTTTTTAGCCCCTAATTCCTAAACTGTTGGGACCATAACCCCCAAAATCAATCCCAACCTTCCTTTTGTGGTTATAAACCTTGTGTTTAAATTTCATAGATTTCTATTTACTAATACTAAATAGTAACTGGTCGTATAAAAAAAATTTAGTAATTTTAAACATCTCTATGAATGTGTCTTTGAAGTAAATACAACAAAGTGGTAGACATGTTACAATGACAAAAGCCTGAAAAGGAAAATTATTTTGATAGGTTTGGCATGTCACATGTGGAGCAGAAACTTCTGACCCTTTGGCAGCATCTGAGTCACCCCATTTTTGGTGGGTTCTAATGTCGTTCAATCTTTATAAAAAAAAAAAAAATTTGTGTAATGTTTTGTTATTGTCTTTTCATCCTTTTTAATTTTGGACATGGTGTTGTCTGTTCTAATTGAACTAATGATTTTTGATTGCCTTCTTGGTATCTTTGCTCTCTTTTTTCTAAAATGTACTAAGCGCTCTTCCAGAATATATGTATAGGAGGGTTGAACTTGAAAGGCACATTATATAAATAATATGTCGTTGTTGGGATTGTGAACAACATTCACATTTAAATATACTTTGATAGATATATTATTAAATTATATGGGTGGTGGACCTTGAAAAAAGAAGTGCTTTCCAACCGTCCCATCTTTTTTTTCCTGGATTAGATATAAGAAGATGTGGTATGAGTGCCAATGAGACAACTCTCCATCCAAGTCACAATTTGTAAAAGTAAACCATTATAGGTCAAAGTATGGCCTTCAACACAAAGCCTTGGCTCACACTGAACAGCAAGCTATAAAGGGCCCCAAAATTAATAGTGTAAAACCATTCAAACAGGAAAACCAACGGTCTAATCTATATAAAAAACGAGAAACACTTATGAACCACATCAACAAATGACAACCACTGAACATCATGTTCCTGACTTAGGACAGGTGCAAACAAATGCAACGGGTTTAATCGTTTTAATAGGCGCCAACCTTCACCCTACCTGAAACAATAGTGTAATATCACAACATAGAAAGACACACTATAAAATATCAATTGAAATGGCTTAACTCAATCAAAAGACATATTAACAAAAACAAGTGAACATACATAGAACGAATAAATATGATCTATGACACGATGTAAATACAAAATTAATAAATCAAGGAGGGTTAGATGTTTAACAATATCATAACCTTGGACAAAATGCCTCCAAATAAGATAACGTACACAGGTAAATACAAATAACTTTGTTGTAAAGTATACATGGAGTACGGAAATAATTTTTACAAAATAAATAATTTTGTTGTTCCTAGTACGAGAACAAAAGTGAAAATTTATCGTCATACTAAACACTTATCAAAGGTGGTATATATTAAAAATAGTGAGACTAGATATAACACTGAATAAGTAAACATTAAATAACAAAAATACATTACAAATTGTATCAACAGGTCAAATCAACATGAAAGTACGATTTGAGAGTACTCCCAGTTACTGAAAGGTAGTTAAAAGCCAAAAACAATAAATAATAAAAAATCATGCATCAGAGACTAAAATCAACTAAAACACATCCCAGGGATTTAGTGTTTTGTCATAGACAATCAAAGAAGACATGACTTGTGCAATGCCCCTTATGCATAGACAATTCAATTCTTTTAACTGCTCCAGGGTTGTGAAATGTGAACAAAACAAAACCATAAGTAATTGTATTCACATTAAAAAAATGAGGAGATGTGGTATTATTTTATTTGAAAATTTACACTTTATTTTAAAGCCTCAAAACTGTCAATAAAGGGCTTCCATGAAAGACAAACATGTGCCATTTTTGATAAGGATCTACTCATAATTTTGAGCTTAAAATTACTTAAATTCAGAAGTCAATTATAGACAAAATTAAAACATAACAGAGTTAAATCACTATGTGGCATTAATTGCAGTGACTTGCCAGTCAGTGTTGCCTTCATGCAATTCAAACCAGATTAAGTTTAATCATATTGCAGCTTGTATTAACTATTACTAAACTGATCAATTTGTAAAATAATTATCATTTTGCTTTATTCACACTACTTTTTATAAATGAATTTCATAAACCTCAGCTATAATTAGAAATCAGTTATAATGGCTAATGTGCTCCTTTACACAGGAGGAGGAAGATAAGAGAAATAAACTGCTTCGCTGAGCGCAGCTGGATACGCCCGCAGAGGTCCAACCCTGAACAATTGGGGCAAAAATGGACACAATATTCAAGCTTGATACAGGTCTGAATTTGGATTGTAATTAAATATTAGACATTATCAAAATTTTATATTTTCAATAATCTGGTTTAATTCAATCAAATATTTGTGTGGGTGTGTGGGTGTTGCAGCCTTTAGCTCATTGCCATATTTGGCATGGCCATAGATGGCGCTCTCAGGTGGAATCTGAATTTTGGAATTCCCGTATTGGGCACTTGTTAATTTGCTGTCGACAACAAAGCAGGTGCTGCAGAAATTAGTTAAATTATTTAAACGAAAAGATGCCAAACAAAAGAAATGCCAGGGGATCGCCATCAAGAGCCATTGGAAAGAAGAGGAGGATGACCAGCAGGAAAGAAGGACAGGGAGTGCGGAACGAAGAAATCACTCAAAAGAAGGACGGAGTTGGACGGAAAAGAATGGTCAGGAAAACACAGGAGGTGGGATAGGTGGAGACACAAGGACCAGAAGAAAATGCTGAAATATCATCAGGTAATGAGTCGGAGGAGGATACACGGGCATTCCCCTTTTTTAGGCACGACCCGTCACACAAAAATTTTGAAATGGCAAATAATTCCATTGATTTCACTCCGACACAAGAGTCTAGCATTCATGACACAGTAGGGGAACACGTGCCTTTTAAAATTAAGGAAAAGATTTGGGCGGGAAAGTTTATAGAGCTTCATTATCTTTTGAGAACGCAAAAAGAAATTGAGGAGGTTGACGAGGGCGATTTGAAATTAAAAAGGGGGAAAATTTGCATTGAAAAAAGATCGTCGGGTGTTTATTTGTCCATAAATGAATGGACTTCAGCATTTATGGTTTTTATGAGTGTCTACATTGAGAAATACAGGACACGGGCACAGGAATTGTTAAAATATATGCGCGATATAAGATTAGCGGCAACGAGGTCAGAAAACTGGGCCACCTATGACGAGCAATTTAGGCTAAAAATAGAAAAGAATCCAAATTTATCTTGGGGAAATATACACGGTGAATATTGGCTATTACACATCACATCTCCCACAGTACAAAACAATGTGTCAGTGCAATCACAGGGTTATAGAACAAATACACAAAATCGTGGTCATTATAACTCAAATGCAGCTACACTTTCAAACACTAACACGAGAACACATCAACAATCACAGGTAACTAGTGGAAGTGTAAATATGTCATGTAAATACTATAATAATGGTAATGAAGCCTTGGTAATGACTGTCCCTACTTCCCTCGTTGTAGGTTTAAACATGTATGTGAAATATGCAGTGGCAAACACAGAGGCCCAATGTAATAACCGGGCCCAAGGAAGAAGTAACAAAAAGTATTAATTTTCATTCATTAGGAAATACTCCTGTTAAAGTATCGGTCTTGGAAAATTATTTAGAATTTTACCCACATAACAATGTAGCACATGAAATTATATCTGGTTTCAAATATGGTTTTTCATTAAAATATTTTGGCTCTAGGGAACCAAGGGAGAGTTCCAATTTAAAAAGTGCATTACAGCTACCCAACATTTTTAAAGAAAAATTAATGAAGGAAGTTAAACTTGGTCGCATTGCTGGTCCTTTCAGATACCCGCCTTTTCCCACACTGCAGGTATCACCAATGGGGCTAGTGCCAAAAAAGGATGGGGATTTTAGACTTATTCAACATTTATCCTATCCTGAGAATAATTCAATAAATGATTGTATTGATAAAGATCATTGTTCAGTGCAGTACAGTTCAGTGGACGAAGCAGCATGTTTGATTAATAGACACAAAACATTTGCCCGTTTAAGTCAGTGTGATGTAAAAGCGGCTTTTTCGCTTGTTGCCAATTGCCCCGCAGGATTTTGACTTGTTAGGGATAAAATTTCAGGGCGAATATTATCTTAATAAAATGATGCCAATGGGGGCCTGTGGGAGAAATTTGCAAAAGCTTTGCATTGGATAATACAGCAAAAAAGCGGAAATGATCATATCCTCCATTATTTAGATGATTTTCTTTTTGTCGAGTCGAGCCAAACATCAAAAGTTGGCAATACTTTGAAGATATTCCAAGAGGTATGCGATAAAATAGGTATTCCTCTTGCTAGTGACAAGACTACTTTGCCTACTACATTACTCATTTTTTTGGGTATAGAATTTGATACACAGAATTTAATCATGCGGCTTCCAAATGAAAAACTTGTCAAACTCTCACAAAAAATCAGAGATACCTTAGACAGTTCTAAAATAACTCTTAAAGATATGCAATCTCTTCTTGGGCTCCTGAATTTTGCTTGTAAGGTGGTTGCTCCAGGCCGCACCTTCTGTCGCAGACTCGTAAATTCAACAATCGGGGTAAGAAAATCATATTACAAAATTCGAGTAAACAAGCAGATGAAAGCAGATTTAGAAGTTTGGTTAGACTTTTTAAAACAATACAATGGTGTCACTGTAATAACCGACAATGTATGGGTTTCAAATGAAAAATTAGAGTTGTTTACAGATAGTGCAGGGGGGGTCCAAAGGTGGGTATGGGATCTATTTTGCAGGTCAGTGGGCCCAAGGCATATGGCCAAAACATTGGGTTGAAACTGGAATCACCAGAGATATGACATTGTTAGAGTTGTTTCCAGTTGTAGCAGCACTTATGTCCTGGGAATCATATTTTGTTAACAAAAAAGTTATTTTTCATGTTGATAATCAGGCGGTTGTTCAAATCATTAATATGAAAACTAGCAAATCAAGTAGAGTTATGACTTTAGTAAGACAAATGGTTTTAATGAACTTAAAAAACAATACGTCAGTTAAGGCAATTTATATCCCTTCAAAACAAAACCAAATTGCTGATTGTCTTTCTCGCTCTCAGTGGGGGAAGTTCAGAAGCCTAGCTCCAGAAGCAGACCAGTGGCCAACCAAAATTCCAACACAGATCTGGAACATTTAAGTCAGGTGGCAGATTATATTGTCAATCAAGGTGTGTCCAAAAATACACAAAAATCATACAATTTGGCTCTGTCAAAACTTTGTAATTTTAGATCATCTTACAAATTGAAACAGCATTGGCCAGTGCCAGTCAATGATTTGCTAAATTTCATAGCTTTTTTGTCAGTACAAGGTCTTTCTGGGGGTACCATATCATCTTATATATCAGGAGTTTCATACCATCATAAAATACAAGGCATACAGGATACTACAAAATTCTTTATAATTGGCAAGGCATTAGAAGGAATAAAAAGAATTCAAAGAGGGAAACGTAATGACATTAGAGCACCAATTACAGTGCAATTGTTAGCAGATATGATAGGTTGTTTAGATAAAGTATATATGTAAGAATAAATATGAAGCTGCTTTATTTTCAGAAGTTTTTTCAGTTGCCTTCTTTGGTTTGCTAAGGGTAGGGGAAATCACTACTTCAAAAACTAAGTCTGTTATAAATGGCTCCAACTTAACAATTTCTGATATTTTAGTTAAGAAAAAAGTCCTGGAGCTAAGGGTAAGGTGGTCAAAAACTGACCAAAAGGGAAAGTCCGTTACTTTATTGATACCTGAGAACAGAAAAAACTACTGTCCGATACGACTCACGAACGAATACTTAAAGGTACAACCTACCTGTAATAATAAAAATTTGTTTATTCATTATAATGGTATGCCTTTAACTAGATACCAATTCAGCAGTATACTGGAAAAGGCTTTACATTTTCTTCATATTAGTAAAGGTCATTTTAGGTCACATAGTTTTGGAATTGGGGGAGCCACGGAACTAGCCAGGCAGGGGGTCTCAGAGGAGGTAATTATGAAATTAGGCAGATGGAAATCGCATGCTTATTCTCGCTATACATGTATTAGGTTGCAATTTTTCTAGTTTCAAAAGGCTAACAAGCTACAAGTTTTCACAGGTCCCAAGATTTTATGGATTGTTGGAAGTTCCCTTGTTCATTGGGCCAATGTAGAGGCGAAGAAATATGGTAGGACCAACCTGGGACTGGAGTCCAAAGGTGTTACAACATACTGGATTGGGCAACCTGGTTTACAGATTAAAGATTTAGACTCTCTACTGGATGCAAAAAGAAAATTTTTACCTTCTCCTAATTTTATTATTATTCACTGTGGAGCTAATGATTTGACAGATTTAGAATTGACAGGGAAGGGTTTAATTGAAAATGTAAAATGTTCTATCCTACGTTACCAGGCTTTATTTAAAAATGTTATTATAATATGGTCTTCAATGCTACAGCGCAGATACTGGCATTTTGCACCCTTGAATGCGGGTGCAATAATCGAACAGAAGAGAAAAAGAGTGAATTCAGTGGTCAAAAACTTTGTAATAGAAAATGGGGGGAAAGCTATTTTACATGAGAACATTAGGGCAAGTGAAGTGTCTTTATACAGAACAGATGGAACTCATTTATCACAAACTGGAAATCAGGTTTTCTTAAATAATATACAAGGAGGGGTTGAGTCTTTCCTACGCACAACAATTTCAACTTTTCCAATGCTTCAATAATGTAAATTTTGTGGAGGTGAGAACCCAAGTCAGATTTGGTAGCTGACTTGGGCTCTCATGTGGCGGTCCAGGGAGACTGGTAGTGATTGGGGGATTATTTCACTCGGCCCTTGCTCTGGGCCTGACAAGTTCTACAATTTGCAGGTTTGGAAAAAGTGGTAACGGTGGGGTCTACAGATGGGTAACTCTGGGACCTCCTCCACCTCATCTTATAGAAGGGAGGCCTACACCTGCCAACAGGTGGGGCACTAATAACTGGAGCATTGGTAATACGAGTGTTTTCCTCGGTCACTCCCCATGGTAGGTGGTGGTGTAACCGTGTTTAACTACCAGGGGTTTTATGACACTATGTCAACATAGGTCAGCTGATAGCCATTGTGTATAGGTAATCGGTAGTCACCCTGGCGCCTCAACAAAATATTATAGAATACTCTGTAGCCAAAGTAATGCCACAAAGTAAAAATGTATATTCTAGTCATAAAAATGTAAATACAAGTTGGTGTAATAAAATGTATGTGTAATTAGAATGATTGTTTTTGTATAAGTTGTAAAAGTTATAAAGGAAAACAGAGGATGGAACCTCTACACAAATGAGTATAATATACAGAAAGTCTGTAGTATTTTAATTTTGGTATTTGTGAATTACAATTAACAACAGACAAAGAGAGACAACTCTAGAACAATTTTTAATCACTTTGTGATTAAAGGAAGGACTTCAACATAGTTTAGAAAATACGTCAACAACTCTTGATCGTTGTTCTTCATCTCATTGTTATTCGTTCAGTATTAATATAGGGTCTTCTTCTATGAGTATTGCAATTAATAGAGATTATCAAAATTTTATATTTTCAATAATCTGGTTTAATTCAATCAAATATTTGTGTGGGTGTGTGGGTGTTGCAGCCTTTAGCTCATTGCCATATTTGGCATGGCCATAGATGGCGCTCTCAGGTGGAATCTGAATTTTGGAATTCCCGTATCGGGCACTTGTTAATTTGCTGTCAACAACAAAGCAGGTGCTGCAGAAATTAGTTAAATTATTTAAAACCCACCCACCCTCCCAAATAAGAATAGTTGCTGCTGTTTTTTTTGTTTCATATTTTCAGGCACTAGTTTGCTGTATTTGGTTGCCATATTATGGTTACCAGTATCCAAACAGTTCCTCCATGGTATTGGACCAATACAGGATAGTTTGGAGTAAACTTGCGTTTCTTTGATTTGGACATTTCCGTTATTAAGCACTTTATTTATATATGAACTATTGTGATTTAAGCAACCAGAATGAATTTAAGTTTATATTAATTACCAATTTTATTAATTGGGAAGAAAACAAGACATTTTAAAGAAATTAATTTTCTTCTACTATCCTTAGGCGCAGAGTCAATTTTGAATGGGGGAGGTCCAGGGAGACTGGTAGTGATTGGGGGATTATTTCACTCGGCCCTTGCTCTGGGCCTGACAAGTTCTACAATTTGCAGGTTTGGAAAATGTGGTTAGTGGTAACGGTGGGGTCTACAGATGGGTAACTCTGGGACCTCCTCCACCTCATCTTATAGAAGGGAGGCCTACACCTGCCAACAGGTGGGGCACTAATAACTGGAGCATTGGTAATACGAGTGTTTTCCCCGGTCACTCCCCATGGTAGGTGGTGGTGTAACCGTGTTTAACTACCAGGGGTTTTATGACACTATGTCAACATAGGTCAGCTGATAGCCATTGTGTATAGGTAATCGGTAGTCACCCTGGCGCCTCAACAAAATATTATAGAATACTCTGTAGCCAAAGTAATGCCACAAAGTAAAAATGTATATTGTAGTCATGAAAATGTAAATACAAGTTGGTGTAATAAAATGTATGTGTAATTAGAATGATTGTTTTTGTATAAGTTGTAAAAGTTATAAAGGAAAAACAGAGGATGGAACCTCTACAAAAATGAGTATAATATACAGAAAGTCTGTAGTATTTTAATTTTGGTATTTGTGAATTACAATTAACAACAGACAAAGAGAGACAACTCTAGAACAATTTTTAATCACTTTGTGATTAAAGGAAGGACTTCAACATAGTTTAGAAAATACGTCAACAACTCTTGATCGTTGTTCTTCATCTCATTGTTATTCGTTCAGTATTAATATAGGGTCTTCTTCTATGAGTATTGCAATTAATTGACATATTATAGGTTTCTGAATAAATGTATTCAAAGAACTTAAAATTGGTTATATGAATTGAATTTATATTCAATTAAAGATTTCTTGCTGTTGTGCAATACACTGTGCTGTTGAGCAATACTTAGTAAATCTGTTGTCAGACTATAAACAAATAAAGTTCAATTTCTTCTCAATGTCATATTTGAAAATTATGAAAATCAATAGGGAGATTACATCAATAACTATAAATAATTCACCAAAGTTTCATGAGAACTGCTGAAAGCATTTTTGAGTTATTGTCCAAAACTGGAAAATCCCCCCTTTTTTAATGAATAAAACCCCATAACTCAGAAATGTAAAATCTAAAATTTATAAAATTCTAAAGGAAGCTTACATCAACAGATATAAACAATTCACCAATGTTTCATGAGAACTGCTGAAAGCATTTTTTAGTTATTGCCCGAAAACTGGAAAATCACCCTTTTTTTATGAATAAAACCCTGTAACTCGGAAACGTAGAATCTAAAATTTATAAAAATCGAAAGGGAGCTTATGTCAATAGATATAAACAATTAATTAAAATTTCTTTCAAGTTGGTGAAAGCATTCTTGAGTTATTGTCGGAAAACTGGAAAATCCCCCTTTTTTAATGAATAAAACCCCAAAACTCGGAAACGGTAAATCTGAAATTTATAAAAAACAAAAGGGAGCTCACGTCAATAGATATTAAACAATTCATCAAAGTTTCATGCATATTGGTTGAAGCTTTTTTGAGTTAATGTCCGACTTGTTGAGGGACGTACAGACAGTCAACGGTATACCATTATACGTCCAATAAATGGGCGTATAAAAAAAAGTAAGTGTGTTTACTTCCAGTGCAATTTCTAGAGCATATGTATCATGGATTTGACTCGAAGCTTTTACATTTAAGTGATAACAAAATTAAATGGTTTAAAGTTTATAAGGGACTTGTATATCTCTAACAGAAATGTTCAAATTGTTTTAAAAGGATTATTATAGGATAATTGATATTTGCAAACGGCAAATCTCATAATCAGGACATAGAATTATATGTCAAGCTTGACTGGCTTCAACTTTCTGGGGTACAATTAACGAGATAATAAGCGAATTATTACTTTTTAATCAAAGGATTGTCAAAATATGTTTCGAAAGCTGTATTTATACAATTAAGAGCAAGGTAAATAAGCAAATCCTAAGTTTTGACTTTTCAATTGTTTTCTTTTTGAAAGGAAAAAAATTGATAAAACCGAATGTATATTTCACTTCTAAATACCAGAATCAATAATGGTCAGAAATACGGGTGAAAACGGGTCATTTTCTGAATTCATGGGTTATTAGATCACCCGTCGGGTATTTAAAAAATCCCGGGGAGAGGGGAAATTCACGGGTGTGACCCGCAAAATATGGGTCAGTTGACAGGTTTGCAAGCTATAAAAGGCCCTGACATGACAAATATACATGAAACTGGTTTTCAAATAGTGTTTTTACAAAGATTGTTAGTAGTTTTAAGGAATGAATGGACTATCAGACACAACAACCACTAACAAAAATTGGCCTACTTGAAACGTAAACTTTATCTACCCCCTAAAATCTTCATAGTACAAAATGAAGTATGGCAACTGCTGTCACTAAATAATATAAGCAGAAATGTCAAGCCCAAAAATCACTCAGGACAAAATAAAAATAGCAGCTACTCAACATAAGCCATCCTTAAAAGATTGTTAGTTTCCCCTAACCCTGCTTGGTCTGTTTCTACCCTCTGAGTGATTTTTTTTTTACCAGATAAAATGGCCTTACTGTCCTGTAGAAAAATCTATGTAAGGTTGGTTGAATTCTGTCAAGCCTTTTTCAAGAGGTGAGGATAAACAGAGAGTGCATGAACAAGAACGCAATACAACTAAAAATACCCCTATGTGTTGCTACAGCTTCATGGTCAAGTAACAACAAAAAAATCCTTAGCACTGAATATATATTTACATACCTATGAAAATCTCCAAGCAAGAGGTTTCCAACTAAAACCAGTTGGGTACAAAGTAAAATTCTTTCCTTCATATCTATGGTTGTCTCTGTATCTACGACATGGTCATCTTTAAACAAACTAATGAAGTGCTTCTTATTTTCTTCAATCATCCTCCAAGCTTTCATACAGTTTTTGTCCATTTGTTCACCTATTTTCTGCACAGCTTTTTCAAAATGACTGACAAATCCTTGCCTTGCCATTTTAACTTCATCTTGAAAATATCCATCCTTAATTAGTTCTTTTAGGAACATGTAAACAAGTGGATGCAAAGAATACCTCAATTTCGAAGACAAAAAAATGTCAATTGTAGCCGAACTTGTTTTCTCTTTTGGCATGTAATCTTCAGTTTCTGCTATTTCAACAAAATGCCGAGTTTTTAATGCTAACAGATCCATTTTGGGTCTCATAGTCATGTAAAGTTCACCAAACACAGCACTGGCAGCAGGAAAATCAAACTTTGCTGTCTGGAATACCGTAAGTCTTGCCAATTTCTTCTGGTATTCGTCACTGAGAGAACTGAAAGTTTGTCCTAGACAATTGTTAACTTGCAAAGCATGGGAGAGTCCACCCTTTTCTGCAGCTATTTTTAAGTTATATCTAATAACTTGAGGTTCAAGGAGTCCACCATTAACTGCACTGCATGTAGACCTTATAGCCAAGGGACAATACCCACAATATTGTATAATATCTCCAGTTATCTTTCTATCAGTTTTGTACTGAAAATAATAAACAAATTCTATAATGAAATGTTAAATTCACATTCCTAAAAGTTTCTTTCATAGATTTGTAATTATGAAATTGCGACGTCACATACGCTAACATTAAACAATATTCAATTTGTTTTTATTTATGTAAAGCATATATTTTTCATCAGAATTTGATGCAATTTCTTTTGTAATCTTTATATACATGTAAAGACAAATCCAATAAGAGTGAAAAATCGTCTGTCTTTAGTAGGCACTCTTCCAAGACCTTGATGATATAAACTTCATAAAAATTTGACAAGAAATGAAGGTGTGAGGGTGCTTACAATAACATGTTCATTATAAATTACATTTTAAAGGGACATCACTCCTGTAATAGATTAGTGCTGATTTTCAAACTCACCCAAGACATTGCTGATATAAACCTTTGAAATTTCATACAGAAATAAAAGAGGATATTAGAGTGCCTAGCAATTGTGGTCAGCCAAATCAAAATTAAGGATTCAAATGAAACTGAAACATACATGTGATGTAATTACATAGTACAACCATTTCTAAAGGACATAACTCCTGTAAAAATAATTGATCAACACTGATTTTCGAACTTGTCTGAGACATTGTTGATTGAAACCTTGGATAAAATTTCATATATATCTGTCAAGAACTATACACTTGAGAGTGCTAACAATATAGTTTTATGTAGAATTTACATTAGAAAGGGTTATAACTCCTCTCAGAAACATCTGCAAGAAATGTACACTTGAGACCACTTACAATGAGTTTTTTTTATAGAATTTACATTTTAAGGTACATGTAAATTTATCTTCCTCAAAATAAATCATTACCTGTTTGTCAACACATTTTTCATAAAGTTCAGTTGCCTCTTTAACATTGAGGGGCTTCAGTTCTATTTCTAGTACTAACTCATCCATTCTTTTCTGTGATTTACCGATTTGTCGCATTTTATCTATAAACTGTTTATCATCATCTGCAATCAACTTCTGTCTGGATGTAATTAATATTCTGATCTGAAAATATAAATAAACTGTTATCACAGAGATATGTCTCTCCTTTTTGTAATTTTGATAATGCAAATGTTGAAATTAAAATAGCAATACTTTAACATGTAAGTTATGCAAATATTCAATGTCGATGAACCATGACTGAAGGTACATGGCTAAACAATCTCCAAGGAATGAGATGTGCCAATGCTAATACAACTGCATACCAAATACCATTGACTTTTTATAAGTCGTTCCCTTTAAACAAACCTAAACACAACATTAACTTGTAAACTATGTAAAAGTTTCAAAGTCAATGAACCATGATCAGGGGTGGGGCTATATAATCTCCATGGAAACGATACTTGCAAATGCCAATAAATTTGCATACCAAATATCATTGACTTAACATTAGCAGTTCATCTTAAACTGATCTAATCACAAACTAATACATGTAAAATAAGCAAAAGTTTCAAAGCTAATAGACCATGACTGAGGAGGCGGGGCCAAATATTCTCCATGGAAATGAGATGTGCTAATGCTTATACAACTGAACACCAATTAACATTGGCCTACCACTAATGGTTCCCCTTGAACTGACCTAATCACAAATTAATACATGTTAACTTAGCAAATTTTTCAAAGTCTATAGACCATGACTAAGGAGGTGGAGCCAAATAATCTCCATGGAAATGAGATATGCCAATGCTTATACAACTGCATACCAAATATCATTGACCTACCACTAGTGGTTCCCCATAAATTGACCTAATCACAAACTTATACATGTAAACTATGAAAAGTTTCAAAGTCAATAGACCTTGACTGAGGGGGCGGGGCCAAATAATCTCCATGGTAATGAGATGTGCCAATGCTAATACAACTGCATACCAAATATCATTGACCTACCACTAGTGGTTCACCATGAACTAGACCTAATCACAAACTAATACATTGTTGCCAACGCCGGAAACAGCATACCTATGTCTCGCTTTTTGACTCCGTCAAGGCGAGACAAAAATGTAAATTGCTAGTCTCATAATTTAAAGTATTTCATCATTTCTTCCTTTATTATTTTGCACCATCCTATTGTCCATATGTTAACTAATATAAAAATGAGGAGATGTGGTATGATTGCTAATGAGACAACTATCCACCAGAATTAAAATGAAGAGGTAGTAAGCAATATAGGCTCCTGAACGACCTTCAACAATAATAAAAAGCCCATAACTTGTAGTCGGCTATAAAAGGCACTGACATGACAAATGTAAAACAATTAAAAAAAAGTAAAATAACTAAAATACCGAACTCCAAGAAAAATTCAAAACGGAAAGTCCCTTATCAAATGGCAAAATTAAAAGCTCAAACAAATCAAAACAACTGTCATATTTCTGACTTTGTACAGGCATTTCCTTATGTAGAAAATGGTGGATTAAACCTGGTTTTATAGCTAGCTAAACCTCTCACTTGTATGACAGTCACATTAAAATCCCATTATATTGACAACAATGTGTGAACAAGAAAAACAGACATAATAGGTAAAAATGTCAAAGAGAAAACTATAACAAAACAATTTACAAAAAACAAATATGACAGACATGAACCACCGACAACTACTACTCTGTAACTGATGTGTACATAATATAAAAGAATTGATGACAGATCCTTGAATTCTTAAATTTAATCACCAATTTTTCAGTCTCTTAAATTTAATCACCAATTTTTCAGTCTCTTAAATTTAATCACTTATTTTTCAGACTGAAGACTATTTAGAGTTTGAAAAATTGTATAGACACTTGTCTATTGTTAAATATAAATAAGAAGATGTGGTATCAGTGCCAATGAGACAACTCTCCATCCAAGTCACAATGTATAAAAAGTTAACAATTATAGGTCAAAGTACTGTCTTCAACCTTCATCACGGAGCCTTGGCTCACACCAAACAGCATGCTTTAACGGGACCCAAAATGACTAGTGTAAACCAATTCAAACAGAAAAACAAACGGTCTAATCTATATAAAAAACGAGAAACACCTATTAACTACATCAACAAACGACAACCACTGAACAACAGACTGTATGTTAACCTCTAGATTTACATTTTGTATATGCTATTTATCTATAGTCTTAATCATGTACATATAATATGGATTCAATCATCAAGCTTTTTGCAAGTTGCAGTTAACCAATATTACAACAATAACAACAACAGCAACATCAAAACAGCAATTACAGTAAAGCAACATTCCTCCCTTCTTTCAAAAGGAAGGAATATTGTTAAAACAGAGATGCATCTCACCTGTTTTATGCAACAAAACCTAAAAAGCAATTTCATCAAAAGTGTTAATATATAAATGTTTTCTTTTTTATGGAGGGGCCTCGGTGGCCGAGTGGTCTAAGTAGTTACTACTGTAATCACTAGCCAGTCAACACTGAGGTTGTGAGTTCAAACCCAGCTCGTGCGGGTGCACTCTACTCCAATCTTAATTGACTAGGATTGTCAGTTTTCCTATCGAAGGTCAGTGGTTTTCTCCGGGCACTCCGGCTTCCTCCACCAATAAAAACTCGCCGCCACGAAATAGCCCAAAAGTGGCGTTAAAACACCAAAAATCAAAATCAAATCTTTTTTATTGGCAAACAAAAATTCAACCAGTGACAAACAAAGTTCACTCATAAAAATTGGTCAAATGAGAGAACTTCACACATCAATTGTAAAATCTGGACAGAACACTGATCATCTGATCATATTTGCATATGGATTTAACCTGTAAAAAGGAAAGGGCACTTTATATTCACTTTTGCAATTTCAATTTTAAACAATGTTCTGTAGGTCAAAATGTGAAAAAATGCAAACACAAGTGCTTTTGCTCATTGTTGAAGGCTATGCAGTGACCTATAGTAGTTGACTTCTATGTCAATTGGTTTCTGGTGGCAATCATACCACATCATCTTATTTCTATATTTACAACAATGTGTTTTTTCCAGAAAAAAAGTTTAACTTACCGTACTGTCATCTAACATCTGTAGAAAGTCATTGAAAAATTTCAACACCTGTGGAATCTGTTGTCTGTTATAGCAATGAAACATAAAATGTAAAAGTCATTACTTCTTAGAGGGAAATATAGAGTTTTTTTTTCCAAAGTATATTAACAATATTATTTAATGTTTTTATTTTGTGTGTGTTGAAAGGCCATTAAAAATCTTATTATGTTCAAATGGGTAGATATCCACTGAAAAGTGCAGAAGGTATTTACACCTATATCATAAAATAATTATAATGTCCAATCTTATCTGACCTAAACATGATTGACAAGCTTATTTTTGTATTCATGCCCCATGCACAATTTGCAAAATTGCTTAAAAAATGATTTATTCAAAAGTATAACTTATGCAGCATGATAGTGCTCTTTGTTTAACAAGTTAATTTTTTAGTTGAGAAGGTAACATTTGCTCTTGATCCATGTATTTGATCACCCATATGTTGTCCTTTTTACGGGTATGAAATTTTCGTTGTTCTAATTCATTTTTGTAAATGTTTATTTGTATATGAGCAACTGTTTCACACAGTCAATTTCATAAAATTTTCAGTGTCCTCCAAATAAAATCAGAGGACACCTCTACACCAAATATCAGAGGACACCTCTACACCATAAATCAGAGGACACCTCTACACCAAATATCCTGTATGATGTGAATTAGCATTTGTACTACCCTTTCCATGAATACAATTACATATTTACATAAAGTACCAAAAAGGTCTTGAACTAATTCATATATAGCAGTATGGGTTTTACTCATTGTTGAAGGCCGTACGGTGACTTTATAGTTGTTAATTTCTGTGTCATTTGGTCTCTTGTGGAGAGTTGTCTCATTGGCAATCATACCACATCTTCTTATTCTTATATAACAGAAAGAAATGAAATTACCTTCCTTTTCTGGTTTGAAGAAGACCATCTATATTATCAAATAACAATACTGTCCCTTTAAAAGAAAATAATAGTTCTTTCTCATGAGGGGTTGACCATTTGATATTCTGTTTGAGACATGTTGATTTTTTGTATTCACATGACCATTAATTTTCAATAAGTGTAAGAAAGGTATGTATACCTAGTATCATTGTTTTTAGACAATCGGCTGCATGAATATTTACTTTTTGAGACAACACTGCAAGAATATTAATTTTTTTAGACAATGCTTCATAAATATATATTTTAGTCTTCATGAGGAACTATTTCAAACATTTTGTGAGTCAGATCGTTTATTTTCCAGCTCACTACAACTAAAAATTATTCAATTAAGCCAGTTGCAATGTCAGCTCATTTATTTTCAAAATTTTCCTGCATTATTGAAATTTTTTGTCTAACCCTTTAGGAACTTGTTTCCCCCCAAAAAAATCTATTCAAGGACAAGAAAATAATGCTATATTTTCTGAGTACAAACGTAAATATAGATTCTTACATTGGAGGCTCAGATTTTAAAATTAGATAATTTAACTATCTGAATTGGATAAATCCGATAATCCACGAGTAACTATGTAAGAATCTGTTTCTCTAATGATTATTAATTAAATTTTCAGTTTTGATAAACTAAAATCCCCTCTCACATTCCATAAAGTTGTTAATTTCATTTTATTCATCCAGTGAGCTGATAAAGGTTATGACCCTTAAACTCATACAATCATCTTCTGAGTTCATTGACAACCTCATGTTGATTAAACTTTTTTTATACAATTGGTTCGGAAAAGGTTAAATTGCCAAAGAATTAAAGAAAAGTTTAAACAAACAAAAATAAACAAAACAATTGTTAGCTAGCCAATGTGGCTGGCAGCAAGGGAGTATATAAAACAAAACACTTCACAACATCTCTTCTAATCTTGGACCTTTCACAGCATAAGTACTTTTCCTTTTTCGGAACACTAAAGGGTTAAATATGGACTTTGTAAGCATAAACTAATTTCATTGCACAGCATAAATTAATATAATAAAATTCATGCTGTAATCAACTGATTATGAACACAATGAAGTTTTCACCAAAATTTGTCAATGTGCAAAACAATTTATAATGTATACATATTGATAACTGAGATGTTATTCCATCAAGAGAGACTACTTTGCATGTTGGCACTCACTTCTTTTTATGTCAGGAATGATATTCCATAGTTTCTTGATCATTTCTGGAATATCTGTAGAACTGAATGTCTCATGTAGTTCTGTTAGTGTTAAACTCAGTAAATCTAATAAAGTATCCCTCTCTCTGTAAAAATACAACATAATAAAGTATCCCTCTCTCTGTAAAAATACAACATAATAAATTATCCCTTTCTCTGTAAAAATACAATATAATAAAGTATCCCTCTCTCTGTAAAAATACAACATAATAAAGTATCCCTCTCTCTGTAAAAATACAACATAATAAAGTATCCCTTTCTCTGTAATAATACAACATAATAAAGTATCCCTCTCTCTGTAAAAATACAATATAATAAAGTATCCCTCTCTCTGTAAAAATACAACATAATAAAGTATCCCTCTCTCTGTAAAAATACAACGTAATAAAGTATTCTTCTCTCTGTAAAAATACAACATAATAAAGTATCCCTCTCTCTGTAAAAATACAACATAATAAAGTATCCCTATCTGTAAAAAAACAACATAATAAAGTATTCCTCTCTCTGTAAAAATACAACATAAAAATTCCATAATGACTCAAAATATGTCATTTTAAAAACAGAATTTTAATTTGCCACAAAAAACATCTGCGTAAGATACATTTGTTTTATTTATGTTACTACTTCTAGGAGATTATATCAGTAAAAATTCTATGTATTTTTTGTATCCCCTACCCTATATATTCTGCCTCCCTAATTATTGAAGATGTATAGTAGAACACTTTGTACCTCTTGATGATTTCAAATTTCAAAAAACAGGCCAACCCTGAAAACCAGCCGTTTTCCATTGTCTATTGGACGGCCAGTTTTGAGAAGTTTCACTGTTCTTGTATTGTTCTGGTTCTCTTAAAATGAGAATAAAATTACTCTTACTCTTGTACATCAAATATGGCATATTTTCCAGATATTTTCTATCTACCCTAAACTTTTTAAGTCACAATGTGTCCTCAGTATATTCTTTAGAACAAAATTTCAAAATAAATAGGTTTTTAACATTTTGATCCCTTTTGCAAAAACAAGAAATTATTTGAATCTAGAATAATTTTGAATTCTGCATGTATGATGAAAACTAACCGTACCAAAGACGGTTAGCCATGCATGCATGACTAACAGTTAATTTTACTTTCACTGATATTTCAGTATGAACTAACTAACCCCCCCCCCCCCCCCCCCCCCCCCCCCCCTCCTAAATTGGGTTAGTTTTCATCACATATTTCATATCAATTTTCCAGAATTCAAAATTATTCCAGATTTAAATAATTCCTTGTTAAAATAACATTGCTTAATTTGCTGATAACCCATCATAAATAGTAGCTATTGTTGCCATAATTTAACTGTATTCTACACCGTGTGTTGACTTACCTCAAATCAATTCTGATTATCTTCCATCTTTGGTTTGACTTATAAAGACGGTAGCAGACCTCATTAGCTAAACTTGTTTTACCCATTCCTCCTAAGCCACAAATACAAACTCCTGTTGCAAAGATTACAAAACAAAATATTAAAAATTAAATTACGAATTTTCTACCATATCAAGGTTTTACCCATCCTATCTTGTTTTTTCATTGAATGAAATTTCATAAATTATACATTTAAAAGTTGGGCAGAATGAACTAAATTTTGTAAAAGTATATTAAGCCCTTTCACTAAGCTTTCACATTTAAATTGATTAGTATTATATTGTTTAAACAGGCAAAAATGGTTAGAAATAGTATAAATATACAAGAAACTTGAAGAATGGAAAACAATCTATGGAGTATGGGCTAATTGTAGTTTGTCTTTGAAAAGGAATGATAATATCAAAAGAACTCTTTCAATTCGGAATATATTTACATAATTTATGGAGAGAGGGGAAGGGATGACTTCTCTGATCTCAAATAAAATTAGCATACTGTAAATTCAGAAATTATTGCATGCATTTATTATTGCGATTTTGTCATTTTAGACTAAAATGCAATTTTAATTTTTGCAATATTGAGAAAAATCCTGTTTAATTCATATAAAAAATTTCAGAATGGGAGTTTGAATTATTGCGATTATAACCCTGTCGCATTTTTCACAATAATAAAAACATCACAATCATTTCTGAATTTACAGTAATTAAGGTATTAAAAAATTCGGACCATAAGTTGAGTCAAAGGTAATTTAATGTTACCTCTTACAGAATCATAGTGAGCAAAGTCACCAGATATTACTCCCTCAATCTTTTTAATGTCATCAATTCTCCCGACAAAGTTTTTATCAATATCGACTCCTTTCGTTCTCAGTGCTTCTCTATGTTTAAGAAGTCTTTCTTTGTACTGACTCAACTGATCTGAGACTCGATTGGTTCCCATGACTGTATGGTAGTTCAAAGTATCGGTCACATTTATTAGATAATCCACCAAATCTAATTTGTCATAAACTTTGTTGTTTTCTATGCTTCTAAAATACTCCATAGCTGTGGTAATGTTGGCAATATTATTGGGCCCAAGATCAGACCTTGAAATTTGTAGAAGGTCTTGGAATGTTGTGGGATCTCCATCAAGGTGTTCTGCAAGGTCATTTAGAATGGCATCTAAGGGGTCAATTAGGGTTGGATCATCAAACCCCACAGCTGGATGTTCCATGGTCAATGTCCTTTAAAACCTACAAATAAAATTTAAATAGACCACTTAAAATAATATGCGAATTTGGTTATAAAGAAGAAAAAAGTAGGTTAGGAAGTCATGGTAGGTACATGTAGGGATCTCTTTTTATTTTGAAATTTTTTTCTAAAGAATATACTGAGGACACATTGTGACTTAAAAAGTTTAGGGTAGATAGAAAATCAAAACCACATGTTTTTTTTGTTTTTTTTTAAATTTGGCCTTACACACTATAAGCATCATCAATCTGGTACATGTGAAGGTGTAATAAAAACAGTGCTTTAGAACTGGACCTAATCATGATAATTGAAAGAATAGCTTATATAACATTTTTACTGACAAGAAACCTTAGGCTTAACACAATGGTGTGTTAAGGATGTACACCTCTAAGGAGCCAAAAATTTCTAGAATTAAATTTTTTTTCTTAAGCTGATTTTTGCTTTTATATGACTGTAAAAAAATAATTGGTGAAGAAAAAATTATGTGGTGGTGCACTTTCCTTTTTGCTACGGCCCTTTGAAAGTACCCAATTTTGATGATTTTCCCATTTTTCATCAATTTTTACCTGTTTTTGGGCTATTATCGTGAAAAAAAATCACAGTTCCACAATTAAACTTTTTTCATACTTGCAATAAAGATGACGTGGACCAATCTGAATAAATTTAACCTAAAAAAACTATAGGTAGGTGTTAATATAAGAAAATTTTATCATATTTTGATGCTTTTTTTGTGTCAAATTTACCATACTGTCAATTTTGTAAATTTGTGATTTTTCTCTGTTTTAAGAACAAAATGCATATTATTTCAACTTCTTTGTTATAAATGATTAAAAAAAAAATACATATCTAAGAAATTTGAAAAGAAAAAAGTGGTAAGGGATGTACATGTTTCTGGTAAAATCATTTCTTGTACCCTCACCCATTTTCTCAAAATTTTGGCTAAAATGACTGACTTGATTGGTAATAAAATTTGAAATATTGAATACTCCAATACTACTCATTGTAAATAAACAATTTTTCACAGAGTTTAGTTTAATTATAACATTTGTTAAATTCATTGATATTTTCCACTTGTATCACATGTTTTGGAAATAATTCCAGAACGAGATTTCAACGAGACTGAAACGTCAGAAGAATACATCCTTAATTAGAATACAATTTCATTCTGAAAAAAAAAAAAAGGGAAGATAGGAATTCTTTTAATTTTGCTCATCTTACATTATTTTTACTTTCAAGTATGGGGAGACCTGAAATTTCATCATACAAATAGTAACCATGTAAACTGCCACATGATAATTTAAAAAAATTTCATTTTGTAATATTGAATTCATTAGTAATTATAATCAATTGTATACATCTGGTTTATATTTTTTGTGTCACAATTGAAAGATGCACGATCTATTTCTTTGGCATTTGCAGTTTTAAGTTGTGAAAATCATTTCAATTTAAACTATTGCCCCCCCCCCCCCCTCCCCCCATTTTTATTCAATATTTTATAAAAAGGGGTTAGAAACTTCTTGTTCATGTCGTTGATACTGCAAATCGTTGATGTCAGTTCCTTTAAAATGTGACTTCTGATTTGAATTTGACAGTGACAAAAAAGATACTGATTTTTTTTAACAAAATGACCAAAATAGCGCAAGAAAGTCTATGCATTAAGCATATATGTAGCTCCATAAGGGGGGCCAGGCCCTAGGCCCCTCCCTCTAAATCCACCTCTGCTATAAGCTGACAACATTTATTGACTGCTAATTCTTTTAACGTAGTTGAATTAAATGTAACTGATACTGATCAGTACTAATATAATCTACAGAGCCCAAATTTTTGAAAAACAATTTCGTGGTACTGTTTTTCTTAGCTTTAACAGTTCATTTCCATAGAATTTTCTTATTTTAGCTTTTAGTTCTATAAAACTCCTTTTCTAATCATACAATTTGCATTTGTACATGTATATATTAGTTCTCTGCAATTATAACCATCAAATTCAAAAGTAAACTAATTTTTAAGGCCAAAAAAAAATGTGTTTCTTTTATAGCAAAGTTCACAAAATATTGTTCCAATTTTCATGAAAAAGATTCTCATATAAGATGTGTTGCATGTATTGGATACTAAATTCTAACAAATGCTCCATAGTTTCATCAGACTCCTTACAAAATGTACAAAGCTTTGAATCTTTAAACTTAACTTTATACAAGAAAGTATTTTTAGTTTCAATTATTCTAAGCAACAATATCATGAATATGTATTGTTAAGTTCTTAAATATGTGTCTTTTCATAATTCTTTTAAAATAATATAATATTCTTACCAATCAGCAATTCCTGTGCCTAGTAATTCCTTACATTGCAAGAACTTTTCTGTTGGCAGTTGCACATTTCTTTGTATACAAATTTGGTCTTTTTGCTGTACGATAATCAGTGGTCATCCTTGACTTAGAGCAGCCAGGCTTGATATTAAGACTTTTTTCTACTGACAATGAAAGATAATATTGGTTATTCTATAATGAAATTAATATAATAAAGGCATGCCTATAATAAACAATATATCAATATATATTCACTCTTCCTTACAACAGAATGGAGGAATGAACTTATTAAAATCACTACAAACAAGATTTTGTCCTGATAAAAGTTCCTCCATGGTTAAATTTTCATCCATGGAGATCCCTGAGAAATGCACTTAGACGATAACAGGCTATATATCTGACCTGCAGACAAGTCCTTATGTCAATGTATGTATTGAAATGTTTATTTGGGTAGAGGTATGTTTCAATGTATTGAAAAGAAACAAACTTATATCATTTTGTTGTTGTCAATTCAACATGTTTGGAAACGACAATCTCTAGTTGTTTTTCACCAATGAATTACAATGGTTGACCTGAGGTCAATTGGCATAAAAGATGTCATAGTACAATTGGTTCTTACTGTGACTTAATAACATAAACATTGTGACATAAGGAAATTGCACAAATTTAAAAGACTTCTTTTGTTTATTTCTGCAATAGTAAAGGGGAGGAAGGACCTTTTACGGGACATCAGGATTATGTCTGTTTTTTCGCAGGAATAAGGGATTGGGACTTATTTTTAAGGGAATTCAGAATTGACCATTATCGGGACTTGGGATTCAATGATTAATTTTTCAAGATGGGGGAAAGAATGTCTTATTTTTGGGGGAATTAGGGATGCATGACATCCCTCCTATCACCCCTCTCAGAGTTCTTAAAAAAAGTGGCGGTCCGACGGTCTTGACCACCAAAATTTTGGTATATTGCAATAGAACTAATAGTGAGAAGCAGCAGATTGTTTTCAAGGACAACCAGGGAAAAATAGATTTGGAGAACTCTGCACTCTTATAGTCTTAATCATGTTAATAATATAATGATATTTTATCTTATCTAAAAAACACTAGGGGATATCCTGATATCATCTTAGAGTGCCTGCTGCTTCGTCTGCATAAGAATATAAATTTCAAACTTACATTTGACTGGTAGTCAGGTTCCGTTTAGCTGTGTGGTCTTCACCCGGTGCCAGGATATTGCAATGTGCCAATGACTGCTAAATCAAGACACGCATTTGTTTCTGTGTGCCACGCATACCTTTTTTGTAGGCATTGACATTTTAAATATGCATGTGATGGTTGCCACAATACTTGTATCAGCGATTTCACTTGTCAAAGGGGTATTATTATCGTGTCACCATGGCATGTGTTTTGTTGCCTGTATTCTACTTTCACTTTCGATGTTTGAATAGACACCGGAAGTCAAGAATCTAACTAACAAAACTTTTCACGTAGTGGAATTACAAAGTCTCCGTAAATTATGTGTTTTTACATGCGGGAAATGCATCGTGAACTGATACGATGTCGTTTACGTCATGATGACGTAATTTATTAGAAAAAGGCACCAACAATGTATATCACAGTTGAGTATGGTGGTGAGTCATTTTTTTACAACGGCACTTCAAGCAATGATTTTTTTATCAATATCAGTGCAGTGCATAACTAAGTGATCATAAGTCGTCACCTACAGATTTTTTTATATAATCTTTCATATCAAACACATATACAAGTCTAAATTTTAATTGTTAATGTATTTGGCTCAGTCAAGTTTCATTTGTTTTGTGTTCTCAGGCCTGGCATTAACCTAGGCCTTAGTGTTAACACACAGACAATCCAGTTACTTCTTTATTTAAGTATATTGAAATATATAGAAAATTTACTGGCAAAAAATACAACTTGTGTGTTAATCATGTACAGAAAATAAAAACACTTCATGACCAGCAAAATCGCCTTCAAAAATGAGCAAAACCGCGAAATGACAAATGTAAAACATTTCAAACGAGAAAACAGCTTTAATGCTTTTCTCAAACTGTCAGTTTAACACTAAGTTCGTTATGGTGTACTGATTGATAGTTGAATCAGAAAACAGGGTTTATTTATCAGTTGTACCGGTATAATTGGCTTTCAACTAGCTTTCAGTAGCCTAGAGTTCTTTTTGATTGGCAGTTTGTGTCTATTGCTTTTATGTTAGCTTTTTTTTAAAATTCTTTTACCAATCTATTGAGTTAAGCCTTTTCAAACCTGTTTGTATATCGTTCTTAATTATATTGAGATCTTGTTCACAAACTCGTGTAAACCCGACACATTTTTGTCCCAACTGGGGAGCCTGTAATTTTTTGTTATGAATCAGGCTTTTATTTTTCTCGTTTGAATATTGTTTCACATTTTATCATGACAGTGATGTAGGCGCTTGTTACAGTTGGCTTTACGGTTTGGGTTACAACAAAATCCACGACATCTGGATTCTGACAGATAGTTATATTATTTGCAATCATGCAACATAGATCTCCTTATCTTCAAATGTATCTGACCTGTAGACAAGTCCCTATAAATCAAAGTTAAACATATATAAACTGAGAAATAAAAGGAACAGTTTATTGTCTTATGTTTAGACTGAGCCTTATATTGTGTTACAGTGGTTCCAGGTACAAAAACCCAAAATCAGATTCTCCGGATTCATTTGAACATTGGATTTACAAATACTTGTGGTGTCATTTTTAATCTCTTTTTGTAGACAACCAAAATCTTCTAGTTAATCCTGATTGTCCAACGAAGATCTTTACAGAATATATCCATAAGAAGTGTAATTTTCCAAAAGACAGTAAGTACAATTTACTATCTCAAGAAAATGCCTAAATGGCTACGACCAATAGGATACACTTTCAATAACATTTGTTGAAAAGCAGTACTTCTGTTATATTTACTGGCTTACATTTTTTAGATGAATTGGCGATTTGCAAATTGTATAGACAACCCTGTCTATTTGTTAAGGACTCATAATAGGTTGACCTGTAGATATGTCTTTTGGTTGTTTGTGGAGTTGGTATGCCTTTTGTTTATTTTTATTTGTGTGTCTTTAATTGTAGCAGTCGATTCTGAAATTGCATTTAGACTACGTTGTTATTTTAAGAATACCATTTATTGCGTAATATGTATCTTAACTGCTGAGTATTAAACTGTCTCGATTTGATGTGAACCTGAATATCACAAAAATGTTGTTAACTTGGTCTTGTTTATTTCATTCCCTTTCTCTGTTCTAAATATAACTGTAATGCTAATTTAGGAGAAGGTATCATGTTGTCACGCATAAATAAACAAAAAACTTATTTTTTGGGTTATCTATACATGATGGTATTGCCAGTTTATTTTTAGTTGTTTAGTATCAAAATAATCTTATTAATTGAAATGCACAAAACAAATTCTCCAACAAGCATTTGATAATACAGATTAAATTGTCACTTATTTTCAAAGGTAATTTGCCGCCTCGTTAATCTCGTGGTAGCATGTTCGCTTCGAGTGCCGTATTTCCTTGGTTCGAACACCAACCGGGTCAAACTAAAGATTTTTAAATTGGTGATTTTGCTGCTCCTCCGCTAACACGACTAAGCAAGTGGCATTAAAAAGTAAGAGCGAAGACTTTTCTGTTCTTTAACACAATAAGGGTATGGTGACATTTCTTCGTACGCACTGTGAACTGGCACGTTACACATCCGGTTCAATGTGTCGATCTAGATCTATTAAAAAGCAGGGTTAATATTCATTTACCACTCATCGTGACGCCATCGTCATCCTCGTCGTCGTCGACGTCATCATCATCGTCATCATTCATCGTCGTCATCGTCGTCGTCGTCGTCGTCGTCGTCGTCGTCGTCGTCGTCGTCATCATCATCATCATCATCATCATCATCATCATCATCATCATCATCATCATCATCATCATCATCATGTGTCGTTTCTTTTCAGCACTGATAGATTTGACAGACGAACATGCCACACAGTTTGATTTGTTCGCCAAAGATCCCTTCGAGAGTGCCTTTCTGTTGTTTCAGATGAGGCACACGTATCTGGTTTGCACTGTTGAATGTAAGTAAAGATTGATAGTCGATCGGAAGTGGTAAATATTGAAAAATTGTATGATCATCTTGTCACAAATTCTATTTCCATTGAACTTTCTAGATTTCTTCTATTTATACCAGAGTTAAATGTATTGATATTTATTAGTTAATACATATATATGATATATAATTTAAATCCTGAATTTGAACTTCTGACTGGTGACTTTACAAAGCAATATTTAGAGTTGCAAAAATGAGGTTTATGTCCATCAAAAGGTAATTTATCATGATTGTGTTTTTGTTTTGTGTTCATTTTTGTAATTCTCGTCTGTTATGTATGCTCATACTTACCTGTGTTATATTTAGTGTTTTTGCGTGACCCATTTTGGTGTAATTTGCAAATCATACAGTTATTATCACTAAAACTATAAGGTTTTACATTCTACAAAAGCTTAAACCATTTGGTTTCATTGTTCCGAATATATTTTACGATATATATATTCTTTTAATTTTTTTCAACTTAAAGCTTTATATTAGAGCCTACTTGACAAAGCTTTATCCACAAAAGGGCTCTTCCAATGCAATACCTAATGTGTGCATATTTTTTTTTTATAATAATTGACAACCACCTATAATTTTTTTATTTTTTTTTTACATTTTTTTGAAACAGTACATGAAGACAAGTCCTTAAAGAAAATAACACCAATCTTGAAGGACTGGGAGAAGAAGTATCCAAATTTAGAACGTATGTATGAGTATACGGAGATATAGGAATAAGCCTTAATGAGACAGCAACTTTCATGCCGTTGTTTTTTTCTCTTTTGAATTGTTTTACATTTTGCCATGTATGGGATTTTTATAGCATGCAATACGATATAGGTTTTGCTCATTGTTGAAGCCATAACGGTGACACATAGTTGCTAACATCTACATCATTTAGTCTCTGGTGGATAATTGTCTCTAAGAGAATCATACTACATCTCCTTATTTTATATCAGAGTTAAATAAAAAAAAGAGCGATTTAAAGATCAATATACGATCTTATGTTTGACAAGAACGATCAAGAACCTCATCAATATACCAAAGTTCTATTAATGGCGTCTTTGAATTTAGACTTATGCTGAATAAATTCAATAGGCACATTTAAAAATCTGCAAAAAATTGGGAAACCCCTAAACAAGGGTTCTGACTTGGGATAAACACACGGATGAGTGTGGGTTCAAATATATTTTAGCAGTTCTGATCACAACTGTCTCATCCATTGAAGAATAAAAAGGTACAGGGAAAAAACCGCACCAAAGACTAAACAGTAATAGAAAAACGGACGAGAAAAGACACAGTAACAATACATAGAACTATACGGATTATATCGGATTTCTTCCTGAATAATCAAGATAATTAAATAGTTAATTGTAATCGATCGTCTTCAATGTTTGACTTATTAAAGCAACTTGTTATTATAACTTAAAAGCTCTAATTTTTGGTAAGAAAATCCTCATTACAACACAAGCATATTCATACAGAATAAAACTGAGAATGAAAACGGGGAATGTGTCAAAGAGACAACAACCCGACGAAAGAGCAGAAAACAGCTCAGAAGCTAGTTTGTACGTTTGTTTTGATAGCTTATGAAATTTTATTTGATATATTCCAAAGAATGCACCGTAGATATTTAACAAAGGGAGATAACATTAACATATGATAAACACACAATTAACATGTAAATTAATCAGAAAATAATAACAAAAGATTCCACCTATATATATATGTGACTAGACAGTAATGATTTACCATTGCCTGTCTGCTCTCTCAACCCCTACAGTTTTTAGCAAAAATGTTATCATTTTGAAGAATGTTACAGACTATACATACTGGAACTGTTCAAAATTTTTAGGATTTTGATTTTTGGGAATTTTTCACAAAACGCCGGGTATTTGAGCTTAAGTCAGTTTTGTTCAAAATGCGGTGAAATGTTTGTCTGCACAACTCTTCCAACATATGTTTGTCTTAGCTAAGATAATTTAATTTTGCGGAATGTTAATTCACACGTACACTGAAAGTATGGACTTTACTCTAATTGTGTATATAGGACCGCTGTTGCATTCAATGTTTCTTCCCTTTATTTTAGGAAAACTGAGACACAGAGACAAAAAGGCAAAGCAAGGAGAGCAGGGTAATTATCAATATAAACAATGTTCTTCTTTAACTAAAAGACATGTCATTTTTGCTGTTAACAATAGATGTTACCAACAAAGAATACCATTATAATTACTGTGACACTATCGTTGTGATCACAACCTAGTCACAGATAATTTTATTGTTTTCAAAGTATTTTTATTTCAGGTTTGCAGTACTTCTATCATTGATAGATGTCTCATTGGAAATCATACCACATCGCCTTATTTTTTAATACTAAATCAAAATGTCTATCGCAATTAATATGAAGACTTTAAATTACTGATTTGATATCCAAATTTTCGTTTATAAGTTACGGTAATTCGTTGGATATGCCACTCGTGGAGTAGGAACTGTTTACCGTACGCAAAACCTGTAAATCCCATGTGTATGGAGATAATTAAAAGGATTAAAAATATTTTGTTTCGAGTTTTCTTTTTTTGGTTTTATCAGCTCTTCAATTTTTTGAATACGTTTTGGATTTTCAAATATCTTGCCATTTCTTGGCCTTGAGTTTCCCCGAAGAGATATTTATTGTCGAAATACGTATCTGGTGCAGTAAAACTGGTACCGTTAATGTTACTACATATCCTTAGTTTGATACTAATGTGTTAAATCGCTTCCATCCCACACAGCAATTTTTTTTGGAATAACCTTCATCTGGTACCCCCGAATGAAAACTATAGAATGACCTACGTAAAGTTTATGATGAGTATCAAAACTAAAACAAACATAAATAGAACAAACAATATCATTTATGGTCAACTTAAACAGCCAATACCGTTTAAGGTCAACTTAAACAGCTAATACCGTTTAAGGTCAACTTAAACAACTAATACCGTTTAAGGTCAACTTAAACAGCCAATACCGTTTAAGGTCAACTTAAACAGCCAATACCGTTTAAGGTCAACTTAAACAGCTAATACCGTTTAAGGTCAACTTAAACAGCCAATACCGTTTAAGGTCAATTTAAACAGCCAATACCGTTCAAGGTCAATTTAAACAGCCAATACCGTTTAAAGACAACTTATTAAAACAGCCAATACCGTTTAAGGTCAACCCAAGTTAAACAGCCAATACCATTTAAGGTCAACTTAAACAGCCAATACCGTTTAAGGTCAACTTAAACAGCCAATACTGTTTACGGTCAACTTATACAGCCAATATCGTCTAGGGTTAACTATGCTTGCCGACGTTTCAACCTTCCATTAAGTACAATAACTTAATTTATAAACCCGGAAAAATTTACAGTTAATAGAGTGTATTATTTAAATCATGTCAATCCCGAAGCTCTGTTTACTGGGTTAACAGTCCATTGAAAGCTATACTGAGATTTGACTTAGTTGTACAATAAAAAAGAATGTTATCGATTTAAGTGAGCACGATACTAGTTTATGCCACCAATAAGATGTACACGGTACTACACACTGTTGTGTATGCTACTGATTAAAAGAGAGGCAAAGGATACCAAAGGGACATTCAAACTCACAATTCGAAAATAAACTGACAACGACATGGCTAAAAAGAAAAAGACAAACAAACAACATTACACAAAACACAACATAGAAACTAAAGACTGAGCAACAGGAACCCCACCAAAAACTTGGGGTGATCTCAGATGCTCCGGAAGTATAACCAGATCCTGCTCCACATGTGGCGCACGATATTTTACATACATGTTTATGCTACCGATTTTAGTGCGAAAAATACCAGTTTTTGCAATAACTTGCATTCCAAAGTCATAGACTGATTTGCATTTGTTTTACAAAAAAAAAACGCACGGTACAATTTGCTCGGTATGCACAATCAATGCAATATCATATAAATTATAATTACTTAATAACTTATGATTGGTTTTAGTCAAACGATTTTTGTTTTGAAACTCAGACCTTGTCGCTCTGGCGATCAATAGTGAAACCATAGTATACAGAATAGAAATATAATACAAATAAATATTATATGTCTTTGATATTATATATTTGGTGCGTCTTGATTTACCTTCACCAGGTACGCTTAAATCAAAAAAATTAAAAGCTTGAGCCAGGGATAAAAAAAATACTTGACGAGATACATCACCCAAAACGAACATAAACAATAAATTAAAAGCCAAAAACTATATAAGGACAACTTTGCCTGAGGTAGTTGGAACCTTAGTTTCTAATTATGTCTTAGTACAGAAGAGAGGTCACTGTTTTTATGAAATGAACAACTGTAATGCACTGTTGATGAAGTCTGTGAGATTTATATGAATATCCACACATGCACAGTTTAAGAACTTGATTTTGCTTCTGTTCATAGAAGTCCTCTGTATGTATTTAATTTTTTAGAACAAGTTAGAGCCGGTAGTGGAGGGAGAAGACAAAGTATGATACGACCTGTTTCCTCAAAGAAGTCATCAGTTAGTAACAAGAAAAGTGTTAACTCTAACAAGAAGAAGAAGGATAAGAAATAGGAAAAGTAATAATTCTGACAAGAAGAAGGAAAACGAATATCATTTATCATTAATATTTATTGTATTGTGTAGTTCATATGAAATTGTTACTGAAAGTTGCTACGTCTTTTAAGTTTTACTTGTAATTAGATTGTTTGGAAAGTAAAGGTATATAAAATAAAAAAATATATATGACACTGAAGATGTATTGTTGTATGGGCGCATAGGTTTATTTTCTCATAGTTTTTATTCTATTGTCCAAAGATTGAGAATTTCTCAATATTAATGCAAATTATCTTAATATCTCAATTTAAGACGGTGCACTGATTTTTTACATATTTTATCATCCTTTTTTTAAGTTTAATGATTCTGATACATGTGTATAGATAGACAGAAGAATCTTTAAATGAAGGTGTAGCTTGTTATTTATTAAAGATTGAATTAATGTTTTCCTAAAAGAGGCATTGCCTAAAAAATCTATTTTTTTCAACAACACCAAAATATTAAGTAACAATTTTTTTTATCAAAATGAGTGTTCATTCTTCATTGAAGAAAAAAAAATTCCTGTATGCAAGTATACAAAAACTGTCATTCCGGGTCACAGATAACCTTATACTATAAATGAAGAATAAGCAAATGCATTTTATTGCAGAAAACTCTCAGTTTAGAGTTATACATTTTTATTTCATGTTTAAAACAAATCACTGATAATTGTAACTTAAATTAGGCGAAGTTATCAACAAATATCAGATGAATATGATTTTAAAAGTTAAATAAATATATTGCTTGCTGCAAGGAGGTTATATTAGTATCACCTCCTTCCATTGACTCAGTTTGGCTGGATAAAAAGTAAATAAAAATACTCTTAATAGATATGGTAGAGTGAAAAGTTTTCTCACAGATAACTTTGGTGCAACCACAAATATTTTATCATACTCAGACAACAGTGTACAAGAGCTCATTATTGAAAATATACAATCTTATATAGTACACTACACGGTGGAAAAAATACCATTGTGAATGTTTAAATAGTAAACAATTCTTCAGAAAAACAAGATACTGATTTAGTGTATGATTAAATTATTTATTTTTTGCATGTTTCGGAAATACAAAATTGGTCAATGTTGTGATTTTTTATGCTCCTCATCATACGAAGTGAACGATTGGAAACCCCTTTTCATTCTGAAAAATGTTTCAAGCCCCCTTTTATATCCTTTTAGCCCCATTTCAGTTTGAATGAGCAGTCCCTATCTGCGAGGACTCTTAGATAAGTAACTCGTGTCTATTGTCTTTGTGTAGGTTTTTTTCTGATTCGTGCCAGTCTAATGAGAAGCCATTTGCAACTGATTTTAAACATTTGTCTTATGTTGTGCTGTTATACCACTGTTAGGGTAACGGGGCGATCGAGTCTCAGGGGCGGATCCAGCCATTTATAAAAGGGGGGTTCCTAACCAAGGATAAAGAGGAGGGGGGGGGGGTTCCAACTATATGCCCCCATTTAAATGTATTGATCGTTAAACTAGAGGCTCTAAAGAGCCTGTGTCGCTCACCTTGGTCTATGTGCATATTAAACAAAGGACACATATGGATTCATGACAAAATAGTGTTTTGGTGATGGTGATGTGTTTGTAGATCTTACTTTACTGATCATTCTTGCTCCTTACTATTATCTCTATCTATACTGAACTTGGCCCGGTAGTTACAGTGGAAAATATTTTGTAAAAATTTACAAAAATTTACAAAATTTATGAAAATTGTAAAAAATTGACTATAAAGGGCAATAACTCCTTAAGGGGTCAATTGACAATTTTGGTCATGTTGACTTATTTGTAGATCTAACTTTGCTGTACATTATTGCTGTTTACAGTTTATCTCTATCTATAATAATATTCAAGATAATAACCAAAAGCTGCAAAATTTTCTTAAAATTACCAATTCAGGGGCAGCAACCATACAACGTGTTGCCTGATTGGTCTGAAAATTTCAGGGCAGATAGATCTTGACCTAATGAACAATTTTATCCTTGTCAGATTTGCTCTAAATGCTTTGGTTTCAGATATATAAGCCAAAAACTGCATTTTACCCTATATACTATTTTTTTAGCCATGTCGGCCATCTTGGTTCGCGGGCGGGGTCATCGGACACATTTTTTAAACTAGATACCCTTATGATGATTGTGGACAAATTTGGTTAAATTTGTCTTAGTAGTTTCAGAGGAGAAGATTTTTGTAAAAGATTACAAAAATTTACAAAAAATAGTTAAAAATTGACTATAAAGGGCAATAACTCCTTAAGGGGTCAACTGACCATTTTGGTCAAGTTGACTTATTTGTAGATCTTACTTTGCTGAACATTATTGCTGTGCCATCTTGGTTGGTTGGCCGGGTGACCGGACACATTTTTTAAACTAGATACCCCAATAATGATTGTGGCCAAGTTTGGTCAAATTTGGCCCAGTAGTTTCAGAGGAGAATATTTTTGTAAAAGTTAACGACGACGGACGACGGACGACGACGACGACGACGGACGACGGACGACGACGGACGACGGACGCCAAGTGATGAGAAAAGCTCACTTGGCCCTTTGGGCCAGGTGAGCTAAAAAAGGGCGGTTCCATCCCCCCCCCCCCCTGGATCCGCCACTGAGTCTTCAGAAATATTTTTAACTCCGCCACATTCTGTGTGTTCCTCTCACAAGTAAGGAGCCATTCATGAAGTGATTGTCGTTGGTAACTGTATGTTTCACTCTTATTTGTTACTCGCATATTATTTTGTCATAAATCAGGTCGTTGTTTTCTCATTTGAATTGTTTCACATTTTGTTACGGCGAGAAATTTTATAGCTTACTATACGGTATTAGTTTTGCCAGAGACATATATATACACAGAGATTGGCAACTTCGTAAAAGGTTTGCACATCTACATAAGTATGCATAACAATAACATTTTAAACAAACATACATTAAATCAATTATGACAAGCACTGGCATGATAACATAAAACGAAGTACTAGATAAAATGTCAGCACTAGAAACATGAACATGAATACACATATATGGCATACAATAGATTGTCATTAGATAGTTCAGTAGCTGTCTGCTTCCACGACTGGACCGTTGACACGACCACACTGGCGTAAGAGTCTGGTTGTAGATATGCCGCCTTCAATACAGCACTTTTTTTTTGTGGGGTAGGCATTTGTTGCCCCCTTAACAAAAAAATGTATAACAATCTAATAGGGCCTGGGCTTATCTCGCCCTTTATTTAAATAAATTCAGATAAAAATTATTCTGTTCTGCTATCTTTTCGATGTCTTTCACACGTTGTTCTGAGTAGAGAAAGTTTCTCTTATCTCTGACATCTAACCAATGGTCATGGCTTCTCTTGACATCCTTATAGAAGGCTTCATTGTCTTGTTTCTTTATTAGTCCTTGTTCTTTTAAGGTCTCACAATGTGCCATTAGTATTGTTGTTTCTCCTTCCACTTCAAGTAAGTAAGACTTTTGTGGATGGTCTAGTGTGATTTTTTGTATTATTATCTGTAGATAATAATCTGTAGATAATACCGATGTCGCAGGAAAAATGGGACACCAATAATACATCGACTTGGGATGAGGAATAAGTCACCATAAACCCATAAACTCGTCGTGGTAATGCGTGTGGGCCATTTCTGCATTAAATGAGTCGTCCAATTTATATATACTTTATTATATAATCTGCAGCGGTGACTTTAGTCTGCCGCCTCCCCGATTTTAATAATGACCAGTGACTCATCATCAGCATCTACATGTCTGTCTTCTTTTGATGACATGGCAAACTCTGATCTCATTCTTAATTTGGCTGGTGGTTTATAATGTGTTGCCCCTGATAAAGTTGTTTCATCAAATTCATCTTTGACAGCTTTAACACCCTGTGATATAGTTTTATATGAAGCTGTCTTAGATATATTTTGTGTAGATTGTGATAATTTCTCTGCAGCTTTACCGGCAGTTTTGCCTAATTCTTCAGTTATCTCCCCTGCCTTCTTACCAATATCTGATTTCTGTACTTCTTCAAATGTCTCTGACACCTTTTCTCTGACTCCTTTCAAGCTCTCTTTTAGACCAGATGTTTCTTTTTCTATATTTTCAAATTTTTTTCTGGCTTGTTTCAATGCATCAGACTGTTCTAATTTCTCTCTTTCCTCCCTAAATTTCTTCAGGTTTTCTTTCATTTCTTTGTTCTTTTCGAAGTCACGTTTAATATTTTCAAACACATTCTGAAAAAAGTTTTTCCCACCTCCAGAATTATATCTGATCTGTGTGAATCTAATATCAGGTTTTTCATTCTGTGTATATGAAGATGGTAAATGTTGTGCATATAACTGTGCACTTTGGAAGGATACAGTGTGTAATCTTCTTTCTTTATAAATATTATGTTTACACATACAACATCTTACAACCTGGGAAATATTAGAGTTCTTGGAAACTTTGAAAGCATGGCCAAAAGTTGCCATATTTACTTCCGGTACCCATTTTTGTGTTTGCGGCGTTCCTTTCTTTCTCTACCAGTTGTCGATTTACATTCGGCACCTACAAAGGAAGCGGGGCCTTTTGGCGATGATGTGGCTGTTGGTAGTGGAGGAGCTTTATCTTTCTTAGAGATTTCCTCGGCCGGTGCTTCCGTTGACGAGTCTGTCTCTATTGGTTGAGCGGTATTGCCTAGCTCATCAGGTTTTGAGGAGTCATTGTCTAACATTAGAGCTGGAGTTCCAATCTCTGCAGTTGACTCGGACTTTTTGGCCAAAAATGCCCTCAGTCTGCGGTTATTCCTTTCAGAACGGGACTTTGATGACTTCTTTTTAGGTGGTAATGTCGACCTCTCTCTTTCCGCTATCTTCCCGGGTGTCCATTTTACAGTAAGTTTGTAACATCCATTCCGAGCTGATAAAACCCAGTCTGCGGTTTGGTGTTCTGCCAAATGCAAAATGGTAAAGATATCACCAGATAATACGGGCTGTTGTTGGTGTGTTTCACTGCCATCATCAGACATTATGAGAGTTTCCTGACATATTTAACTAGTAGTATGTTGATTACTTTGTGTTCGCCTTCAATACAGCACAACGATACACAGTAGACATAGTAAATGCATGACAAAGGCTACTTTACTTTTTATAATTTTGAAACCAAGCCTTAAATTTCTCAATTTTTATTGTTTTCAAACCATAAACAAAACCTGGGAACAGTATATATATATGTTCCTGACAAAACTTACCAATCAATTTTTCAACAACAACAAAACCTGCTTTGACTAGAATGAATGGACATTCTCTTTGATATTTACTTGAAAGTAACATTTGCCTTTCACTGATTGCTCGTTAGTGTTTAATTATTCTTAATTCAAAGACAAAAGTAACCAATCCGTTTAGTGCTATAAAAACAAATTGCTGTTAATTGAAATCCTTCAATTGTTATGATAAAATATCGGATTATGATACAATTAACAGGTTTCTTTTCAATTGGTATGCAAATAACTAAGCTTACAAGAATAAAGTTATTCTCCAATAATACAAAAATTACATGATAATGAATAATGTATTTACAATTATATTTTAAGAAAGTGAAACATCATTTAATTTCAATAATAATAATCTAATAAATTTTCGTTTTTATGTATTCTGTGTAGATTAGTTTTCATTTAAGTGGGGCGAGTTGGCAGGCCTGAAAATTATATATTCATCTAGATTTTACCTTTTTTTCATTAAGTGGGGCGAGTTGGCAGGAGAAAAAATAACAGGAATTAACCCTTTTCACAAGTGGGGCGATTTTTTAAAAAGTGGGGCGAGTTGGTAAACCAGTTTGGGGCGATTTTTTTAAAAGTGGGGCGAGTTGGTGAAAAAGTGGGGCGATTTTCCAGTGGGGCGATTGTCCTGCTTGGTTTTCAAGTTTATTGTTTTCTGTTTAGTACTAAATTTAAAATTAAGACCCATTTATTACATCGGTGAAACGTTTATTTAGCAATCGCCAATGGCAGTCAGCAGGGTTTAAGAACATTTGTTGTTCGACCTGTTAGTCAAATGCGTTTTGTTAAAATATACTTTCTCACTTTTTTGGTCTTTTGGAAAATGTTGTTTGTGCTGTATTTAGACACAAATTTGTTTTGCATGCACACGTATAAAAATGCGATTTTTATCCAACGCAATCATAGGTTTGAACGTTGTTTTCAATTTAGGCTTGTATATATATATATATATATACTAGTATATAAAAAATGTCTGAATAATAGCCAACGTAAGGTTTTTCAACTGATCTCAAAAACCTTACCATCACTATCATCAGAGACATATATACACATGTGTATATATGTCTCTGCTATCATAGACCACAACGAGGATTTGTCAATTTCATTTCAATCAATTTCCTCTGTTTATTTTTAACTAAATTATTTAAATGTGTAATTCTATTCTGTAAACAGTAGTTTACAATGATTTAATTCATTATTAAAAAAAAACCCTTTCATATCCTTATTATATATGTTTAAAATAAGGATATCATTATCTTTGATCTTGATGGGTATTTGTTCGTGGAGTGCTACAGAAGGTGTAAAAATAAACTTAGTCGGGTAAAATCTTTGTGTTCTCTCACCAGCTCTCACAATAGCGTGACAATGGATAACACACAAGAATATGTGATTTTAACATTTTATCTTGGTGAACAGTGTCAAATAAAAATTTAGATTTTCATTTTTAAATTACCATCTTCTGCAGTAATGAAAGAAAAATGCACATATTTAATATCAAAATCAATGTGTTTTACTAGAATCATAATGCATGTAAATTTCATATATCTGTTAGTCA